>NC_072434.2:86657500-87282500 GCF_028878055.3 Symphalangus syndactylus | reverse complement strand
GTGTTATGATGATAGTTTCGTACTTGTCTCCCCAGCTAGGCTCTGGGATTCTGGTGGGCAGAGATAATTCATTTTCATGACCCGGGGTATGCCCAGCTTTTACCACACAGGAAGTGCCCACAAAATTCTTCTTGGAACGACTGGCTAAATGAATGGAAGGGTCAGCTAAGCAGGGTGGGAGGTGTGGGTAAGTAGAAGGGCCTGAGGAACAGCGTCCAAGTAGCTAGGGGCGTATTGTCCTGATTGAAACTTTATTTAGAGAAATGACATCTTTGAACGGAGAGTAGAGGGGAAAGCATGTGTCATCCAAATGGGCTCTTACATGCCGGTGAAATTGACTGAAAGAAGCACATTAAACACAAGAGCTTTTCTGTAGGTGCATTAGATGTGACCCTGTTCTATGCTGGAATAGATCGAGAGAGGGTGGGCAGGAGTACCAGGCATGGGATCCATTATCCAGAAATGTTTGCCACACGAGTGACACAAATACTCAGGACTCACTGCCCTCCCATGATTGTCTCAGGTGACATCATGAGCGGTACATTTTCTCATTGAGAGATATGTCCCTTTAAATGACCTGGGAAAGAAACAGATTGTGAATCCCCAGGCCGGCACATTGCTGCAAAGTAGCCAAGTTATCAGCCTCTCAGGTCTTCAGAGTTATTTTCACTTTTCAATGCCTCTTTAAGTACTGGCGATGAAGGGTGTGTCAGAGACAAGAACTTAGAACTTCGGAAGACAGTCTTGCCCTAGCCTTGTAAAGGGCTGAGATCATTCTGGCAGGCCCAGAGTAATGAATGCTGTCTTTGAGGGCATGAGGGTTTACAAGATATCTGTATGTGCAATCTAGGAGTAAAGAAAGTTAGTGGAGATAGTTTGCTGTTTTTCTCTTCTTCTTTGGAGGAATATTTATTTATTATTATTATTTTTTGAGACGGAGTCTTGCTGTCTCCCAGGCTGGAGTGCAGTGGCGCGATCTTGGCTCACTGCAAGCGCTGCCTCCCAGGTTCATGCCATTCTCCTGCCTCAGCCTCCCAAGTAGCTGGGACTACAGGCGCCCACCACCATGCCCAGCTAATTTTTTGTATTTTTTTAGTAGAGATGGGGTTTCACCATGTTATCCAGGATGGTCTCGATCTCCTGACCTCATGATCTGCCCACCTTGGCCTCCCAAAGTGCTGGGATTACAGGCGTGAGTCACCACGCCCAGCCTGGAGGAATTTAATTAGGTGTCCTGGATTTGGAGAAGGACAGATTGAAGGGCTTGCAACACTGATGGTTGTGTGTGTGTGTTTGTGTGAGAAGAGAGAGGGAAAAGGAGAGAGAGAAAAAGGAGAGAGGAGGCGGGGGAGGGGACGGAAGGAAAATTATTCTCTGTTTTCTGGAAGAACAGAAGAAGGGCACTGTATAGGCAGAGTTAGGCAGATGTTAGGAAAGACTGTGAGGGTTGTATTATCCTGGAACTGTCACCCTGAACAGGCATCTCTGGCAGAACTGGCTTATAGGTTACTGGCTTGTGGGTTACTAGACGGCTAGGTCAAAGACATCTTCCAGAGCTGCTGAACAGGAGCCGTGTTCTCAGGGTTTTCCTTGAGGCTCAGCAATGCTGTGCAGTCCTTCTTTCTTACATGGGTCCAGCAGGACAGTTTCCTAAAGGCTCTGAGTCCTGAGAGAGCACAAAGACCATTGACAAAGACGGTTTGCTGAGGCCTCATGTTTTAGGCCATAATAAGTCACCGAGGCCTCCCTTCAAGTGAATTTCCAGTCTTTTCCTGTCATCAAGTTGAACTTCACTTACTTCTGGATTTGGCTGTGTGCCTGTGGGCTGCTCACTCTACATATCTGGATAGCGCAGCATGAGCCTGGCCAGACTCCAGGAGGCGGAGGTGGAGGTTGGGCTAGCAGCTTCTTCTCTGTCCTGAGAGGGTTATGTTAATATCCGCCCACCATTTCCAACTAAATTGTACAGGATTGTTTCGCTGAGCTGCTCCCATGTCCCCTCACTTGGAACGAGAGTGCAGGAAATATAAAGTCAATTACATTTTCTTTATTGCTGAGCAAGTGTGTTTGATTCATTTTCAGATTCTTAACAGTTACCTCTCTGCACATTGGAGGGGAAATAGACAGCAATGTTATTCAAAGACTGGCTCTTTTATCTTCGTTTTCGTCTGGTCTGAATTTGTCCTTTGTTTTGAAATGCAGTTTTGCGTGCCTTCCCACTGCCTTCCTCCCTCACCAGCAGCAGTTAGAAGTTGCAGTGAATGGTCTCACAGTCTAGAGAGGGATGAGGAGGGGCCAAGGTGCCCTAAAAGGTCTCAAAGTTTGGTGAAAAATCAACTTGCAAAAGGCAGATTCAAAGGAGAAAAGGCACACACATTTAGGTAATACGTATATAAGGGAGCCTTCAGAATGAAGACCGAAAAACAGAGAATAGTGTCTTTTTTTTTTTTTTTTTTTGAGACAGAGTCTCGCTCTGTCGCCCAGGCTGGAGTGGAGTGGTGTGATCTTGGCTCACTGCAATTTCCGCCTCCCGGGTTCACGCCATTCTCCTGCCTCAGCCTCCCAAGTAGCTGGGACTACAGGTGCCTGCCACCACGCCCGGCTAAATTTTTATATTTTTAGTAGAGATGGGGTTTCACCATGTTAGCCAGGATGGTCTCGATCTCCTGACCTCGTAATCCTCCTGCCTCAGCCTCCCAGAGTGCTGGGATTACAGGCGTGAGCCACTGCGTCCGGCTGACGGTGTCCATTTTTATGCTTAGTTTCAACATAGTATGGCTTCTTTTCTGATTGCTACATTGTTTCTTTACATAGGTGGATTTTGGTTAAGAGACCAATCCTCTGAATTCTTTATTGAAATGTTTTCTGGCCTCTAAGAAAGTTCTGCACGTATTAATGTGTGTATGAAATGAGTGTGTGTGTGTATGTGTATGTGTGTATGTTTTCCAGAATGGTGTTTAGGGTCATCCAAACAGTTTCTATTTGGAGAACAGATCACCAAATACTAGTCTTCTTCATAGAAACATGTATTTCAAGTAATGCAAATTGGGACTATGTTTTGCGGTTATGTATTTGTCGCACCACACTATATACCATAACCTATGTTTTCTGTTATAGTACATCATGGCACCTCCAAAAGAATTAATGAGTAGGGAGCTGAAAGGGATTAGAAGTAGTGTCAGATGTGGTGTTTTAGGGCAGTTTAGGGAGATGAGATTAGAAATGGGTGGCTAAATCCTTAGATGCATAAAACATTTTGTATTTTTCAAAGTCCTTTCACTTGTGTCATTTCATTTAATTCTAACAATGTCTCTTGGACATTAAAATCAATCATTGTCTCCATTCTGTAGATTGTAAAACATAGACCCAGGTCCTTGGGTAAGTTTTGTAGCCAAGGCAGATGCAAAGCCAGGTAATCTGCCTGAAGTATCCTGTTTCACTAACTGGCCTCCCAGCTTCCATTTCTTCCTTCAGAATCATCTCCACACAGCAGCAAGAGTGACCCTTTAAAATGTAAATCAGATCGGCTGGGTGTGGTGGCTCACGCCTTAATCCCAGCACTTTGGGAGGCCGAGGCAGGTGGAGTCAAGAGTGAGGTGAGGAGTTCAAGACCAGCCTGGACGACTTGGTGAAACCCTGTCTCTATTAAAAATACAAAAAAATTATGCTGGGTATGGTGGCTCACGCCTGTAATCCCAGCACTTTGGGAGGCTGAGGCGGGCGGATCACGAGGTCAGGAGATTGAGACCATCCTGGCTAACATGGTGAAACCCCATCTCTACTAAAAATACAAAAAAATTAGCCAGGTGTGGTGGCACATGCCTGTAATCCCAGCTACTCGGGAGGCTGAGGCAGGAGAATCGCTTGAACCTGGGAGGCGGAGGTTGCGGTGAGCTGAGATCGTGCCATTGCACTCCAGCCTGGGCAACAAGAGTGAAACTCCATCTCAAAAAAAAAAAATACAAAAAAATTAGCTGGTGGTGGGCACCTGTTACCCCAGCTACTCAGGAGGCTGAGGCAGAGAATTGCTTGAACCCGGGAGGCGGAGGTTGCAGCGAGCCGAGATGGTGCCACTGCACTCCAGCCTGGGTGACAGAGCGAGACTCTGTCTCAAAAAAAAGAAAAAAAAAAATGTAAATCAGATCATGTCAGTCTCCTGATGAAAACCTTCCCGCGGCTCCCTGTTGCAATTCTGATCAAGCCCACATCCTTGCAAGTCTTATAGGTCCCTGGGTGAGCTGGCCTCTGGCACTCTCTCCCTTTCCTCACCTTCCATTCTGCCTCTTGCTTTCCCCAAACATGCCAAGTGCTTTCCTGCCTCAGGCATTTTGCATGTGCTCCTTTCTTTGCTTGGGATGCTTCTACCCCAGACCCACAGATCACAGGCGTCTTCTCAATGTGACACCATCCCTATATGCTTTATAAAATTAATCAGGAAGAAGCAGGCGGGGCGGGGGGGGGTGGGGGGCAAAGGGAATGATACCCAGCTGTGGGCACAGTCAGCATTCAACATGAGGCCAGCCTGCTCTCTGAACTGCTTCCTCAGAGCAATTTGGTGCCTATTGTCCTAGAATCACATAGACCCTAGATTGTAGCTCCCCTTAACTGCTGTATAGGTAACATTTTGAACATTACAAAATATTAGGGTTTCCCTTTGACATATTCCTTCAGGTCCTGCATACCAGTGGCACTAATGACAGCTGGTCTGAAAGACCCCACGAGAAGTGGACTCACCAAAGGATGCAGTTTCCACATCCTGATGACTTCATCTGCCTTACCCCAACCAATCAATAACCCCAAATTTCCAGCCCCCTGCCTTCTATAATTCCCTTAAAAACCCCAGCCCAGAACTCCTTAGGGAGATGGGTTTGAGGGTTTCCTCCCATCTCCCTCCTCCCCTCCCTTCCTCCCTCTCTCTCTTTCTCTCTTCTTCCTCTCTTTCTCTCTTCTTCCTCTCTTTCTCTCTTCTTTCTCTCTTTCTCTCTTTCTTTCTTTCGACAGAGTCTCACCCTGTCACCCAGGCTGGAGTGCAATGGCGCGATCTCGGCTTGCTGCAACCTCCACCTCCTGAGTTCAAGCCATTCTCCTGCCTCAGCTTCCTGAGTAGCTGGGATTACAGGCATGTGCCACCACACCTGGCTAATTTTTTCTATCTTTAGTAGAGACGGGGTGTCTCCCTGTTGGCCAGGCTGGTCTTGAACTCCTGACCTCGTTATCTGCCCGCCTCGGCCTCCCAAAGTGCTGGGATTACAGGTGTGAGCCACGGCACCTGGCCTCCTCCCATCTCCTTTCTTGGCTTCCCAGTGAGCATTAAACTCTTTCTCTGCTGCAGACTCTTCAGTCTCAATGTAATTGGTCTGATACTATGCAGCGGACGTATGATCTTGTTAATCCTGTAACAATCATTTAGGTCTCAGCTCAAGTGTCACCTCCTCAGAAAGGCCTTCCTTGAGAGTTCTATCTAACAGAGCTTAGTTACTGCCGTAGCAGAGCTTTCCAGCCAGTGCACCTTGGTACATCGGTGTGTTGTTGGTGGGAAAAAAGGATGTTGCCATAGTGACCTCTCCACCCTAGGGAAGGCCTGGGGGAGCCGCTACCCACAGCCTATGTCTTTACTCCAGCACTCTGTGGACATTATCAATTTTTATTTTATTTATTTATTTATTTATTTATTTATTTATTTATTTACTGAGCTGGAGTCTTGCTCTGTCTCTGAGGCTGGAGTGCAGTGGCGCTATCTTGGCTCACTGCAGCCTCCGCCTCCTGGGTTCAAGCAATTCTCTTGCCTCAGCCTCCCAAGTAGCTGAGATTACAGGTACGCACCACCACACCCACCTAATATTTGTATTTTTAGTAGAGATGGGGTTTTACCATATTGGTCAGGCTGGTCTCAAACTCCTGACCTCAGGTGATCTGCCTGCCTCAGCTTCCCACAGTGCTGGGATTACAGGCGTGAGCCACTGCACCTGGCCCACTATCAATTGAACATGTTTGAGAATCACTGCAGGTATCATCCTATATTACTTTTATCATAGCATTTGTGACTATCTGAAATTAACCAATTTTTTTGCTCATTTATTTCACTTCCCTTCACTGAATGAAACAGACTTTATCTAATTTGTTTATCCTTTGTTTAAAGGATTTAGTGTTTAAAAATAGCACCTGCCACATAATAGGTGCTTAATATTTATTTGTTAAAATATTGAGCCACCTCTATTGTCTAAAGAGCAGTGGCAGGGATAGGAAACTGTGTTAGGACTTGAGGTGAAATTCAAGCATTGAGTGGGGCAATCATCCTACAGCCGTTGGCAGGGCACTTTAAACTTTAATTACTTTAAGGATTTAAGCTGCTACTAGAAGCCCAGAAATAGAATAAATGCAGTCATGTAACATTATTCTCCAAAAGAACAAACTCATAGCAAAATCAGCAGATTTGAATGTAGGCTAAGTCTGAGGCTGTGCAAGTTTCTGCCAAAATCAGTATTTGTAAATTAATAATATTTATTTAATATTTAATACTAAAACCAAACTGCAGAAAGTTAGTGAGAGAATAACTTTCATTCTTTGGGGGATATAATAAAGCCAAGCTATAAAAGTAAGCTTCTCTTTTTATTGTGAATTTCTGCTTCCCATGCATTTCAGTTTTTAGTCAGTACATAGGTGAATGAAGGTCAAACATTATGGCATGAATGACCAAAACTGCTGCAGCTGTAATTCTGACAGCAAAACTGCTAATTTTCTCTTCTCTAGGAAAAAACACAGAGGTGCAAAAGGAGTTACCATTCTATGTAAAAGGTAAAGCTGTGCTAATAATAACAATTAGAATTTCATCGGGTGAATTTTATCTTCATGAGTTTTATCCTCACCATGCACACATACACACACAGTTTGCTTAGGGAGTCTTTTTTCTCCCTCCCTCTCTGCATTTTTTTTTAATGACCCACCTACCCATTTCTTTTTTCTTTTCTTTTTTTTTTGAGAGGGAGTCTCGCTTTTGTCACCCAGGCTGGAGTCCAGTGCCGTGGTATCAGCTCACTGCAACCTCTGCCTCCCAGGTTCAAGCGATTCTCCTGTCTCGTGGAGTCTCGCTCTGTTGCCCAGGCTGGAGTGCAATGGCGCGATCTCAGCTCAGTGCAAACTCTGCCTCCTGGGTTCCAGTGATTCTCCTGCCTCAGCCTCCCAAGTAGCTGGGATTACAAGCACCTGCCACCACACACCACACTCAGCTCATTTTTGTATTTTTAGTAGAGACAAGGTTTCACCATGTTGGCCAGGCTGGTCTCGAATTCCTGACCTAAGATGATCTGCCCCCCCTAGGCCTCCTAAAGTGCTGAGAGTACAGGCGTGAGCCACTGCACGTGGCCAACCACCTACCCATTTCTTAACTCACACAACACACACTTGGGTCTTGGACAGCATAGCTCTTTTTCATGTAAGAACAAACACCATCTCTATTGCCAAGTTGGTAGGAAGTATTCTTACAGTGGTTTCTGTGACATGACGCCAGATAGAATCATTAGCTGGGGATGCTGGGTAGCCACACATCCTGTTTCAGGCGCTGATCAAGTTCCAAGTCTATCTGTACTTTGATCAGGCAGTGTGTTGGGGAATACTCCATCACTGTTCTTTTCATTTTTTGATATTGATTTCTTAGAAATAGGTTTCAGTATTCTGGAGGCATTACCCACGGTAGCAAAGAACAATCTTAAGCTGTGTCTACATGACGTCTCTACAGTTGGTTTCACAGTGAAATATTCAGTCAACCAATCTCAGTCTTTAGATGCGGGAACTAAACAACTGACTTTACTGACTTGGCTCCACTGAAGATCTTAAATTTTGCCTGAATGGACCTGACGGTTTTAGACAGAGCAGCTTTTGCCTGCACTGTAAGTCGAGAAGAGGGGAGAAGAAATTGAGCAATTAGATTGTCTAGCAGGTTTACCTGTAAGAAAGTTCACTTGAGTTTTGTTTTGATTGAAATTCAAACTTTCCTTTCCAGGCTTTTAAACTGCCAATGCCAGAGGCTAGTTTGGGTGACAGCGTGGTTTGATACGTACTCTGTGACTGCAGTTCGTGGTTTTTCTTCACCTTGAACTCCCTCTTGAGGCAGGTGGTCTCCTTACTGTCCTGCTAATAAGCGATCCTCACTTCTGCCACTGTGACTTTGCCCACCCCGAGGCTGTCTTCTTTTGCCCTACACATCACACAGATCGAGGGGGTCCTATGAATGCTGAAGTGAATGATCAGCCTCCTGGTTAGATGAGATGTCAGCTTTTGGTTAAAACGGGCATCTTTTAAATAATTTTCTATTGCTTACTGCAGGAGTTTTTAAATTAGAAGACCAGCTTTCTGAAATTTGCCTAAGGGTAAGAATAGCTATTGAATGTGATCCTTGGAGAATAGGGAGTGAGGGAAGGGGCTTGGGATCCTACAAATATTCCAAAGGGTTCTTATGTCAGGCAAGTTTGTCAAACTGAGCTATACTGGGAGTTGGATGTGGGAGAGAATGTGTAAATGTGCGTCAAGTGCTACGATGTCTAGCTGGTAAAATGGAATATGGATCATTGGCTCCCTCAGGTTCTTTGTGCTGAGCCATTTAAACCAGTTCTCAGGCTTGGGTTGGCCATCAGTCCAGAAGCATAGTTTTTATATCAAGGCACCTTGGAGCTAATGTTCTGCCTTAATATTACAGAGGAAGAAACTGAGTTTTCAACAGGTACTTTATAAAGTGTGAGGGGAAGAATCAAAATTACAGCCCAGATCACCCAACTCAGGGCTGTTTGCTTGGGCCTGTCTAGTCAAACAAGGCCAGGTGCTCCGAAGAGCTCTACCAGTGGAGTTTAATGATCTGCTGACACCGTCTTGAAATTCCTTACAATTTTATCATTGAATATGTGTTTCATAAGTGCAGTCTGATGGGACAATGGAGCATGAACCAAGGACAGATGCATAATACACATGTCCACTGTTGTATGCCGCCATGTGAGCATGTAGTGTTTGCAATACTGTGGGAGCATAGAACCCCAGTTGACTTATGCAGCATGGCCGTTCATGAGACCCAAAGTGAGTACAAGGTAAACAGTTTCCACCTAAAATTGAATAACACGCCAGAACTTACAGAAATCACAGATCTGTTCTAAGTGAAGTTTGAGGACTTCAACCTGAGAGCACAGACTCAGCAGAGACTGAGACTATGTCCTGAAGTAAGTTAAATGAGGCACAGGGTACATATGACACTTTCTAACAGGGGGATATGTGTAGCACCAAAGAGATGGTGGAGCAACAGTCACGTTCTTGTGATTCTGATTGGTGCTCAGTGACTATATACATAAGATAAGGTAACTATGTGTTTGAGTGGGTAGGGAGAAAGTTAATGGCTGTGTAGGCGTTTCAGGGTCTGGTGGAGGGTGATTGATTTCATCTGGTCTTTGTTCTACATCTGATTAACAAGATTACAACCAGTATCTGCCAGTGAAATATTTAATAAACCCCAATTATGTTGGGGATTGCCAGGGGTTCGGCCAAGCTCTGGTTGCTTGCCTCACAGAAAGTCACTGAGATACTCTGTCTGTCTGTCTGTCTTCCTTTCCTTTCCTTTCCTTCTCCCTTTCCCTTTCCCTTTCTTTTTTATTTTCTTTTCTCTTTTCTTTTCTTTTTCTCTTTCTTTCTTTCTTTCTTTCTTTCTTTCTTTCTTTCTTTCTTTCTTCCTTCCTTCCTTCCTTCCTTCCTTCCTTCCTTCCTTCCTTCTTTCTTTCTTTCTTTCTTTCTTTCTTTCTTTCTTTCTTTTTCCTTCCTTCCTTCCTTCCTTCCTTCCTTCCTTCCTTCCTTCCTTCCTTCCTCTCTCTCTCTCTCTGTCTCTGTCTTTCTTCTCTCTGCCTTTCTCTATTTTTCTTTTCTTTTCTTTTCCTTTCTTTCTTTCTTTTTTTTTTTTAATGGGATCTCGCTCTGTCATCCAGGCTGGAGTGCAGTGGTGCAGTCATAGCTCACTGTAGCCTTGAACTCCTGAGCTCAAGCCGTCCTCCTGTCATGGCCTCCCAATTGGCTGAGATTACAGACATGAGCCATGGTGTCTGGCCATATTTCCAGGGAAGAAAGGCTTTAACGCAGGTGACATCAGCCAGGAGATGGAGATGAATCTCAGATCTGTCTAATTGACTAAAATTAGAGGTTTGTAGAATGAGGAAAGAATGTAACTATGTAGGAGAAACAGGAATTAGGGAGAGATAAGGAAGAGGAGTTGGTCAATGGGAAGCAGATAGTCGGTTAGGCCATCGTGATGGGTGTGAGGTCTGGCATCTCATTGTCTGGATGTGGTGAGTGGTAAGTTTCAGTTCTTTGATACTATCTGGAGGACCTGATGGTCAGTGTCCTGTGAAAGGAGCTCAGATAAGACAAGTGTAAGTTTCAAGCGTTCCGGGATGGGGTCAATTTCTATTTGTATTCAAAAAACCATAAATATTAGTTCTATGGAAAAATGGGCTGGTTTCAGTTATACAGGTGAGAGGTCAGCATTAGCTTGTAGGCCTAGGTTTTATTACTCATGTGCCCAACTGAAGCCATCTTAGGCCACTGTTTAAACTTTTTCTTTTGAATCTTCCTTTTTTTTTTGACAGTGTGAAGGTCCATGACTCAGTGTCCCAAAAAGCCACACTTTCTGTTTGGACCAGAATTTACTTGCAATGTAGAAAGGAAATTGTGTTTTAAGAAACAAGCATGACGAGGGAGCCCTATCATGTTCTTACTTGCTTGTGTTATTTCCCAGTGTTAGTCAAACACTTGTGCTGAAAAAGAGGACATGGAAGGAAAAGGTAATGTAGAGAAACCCACTGTTCCTTTTCCTTTTAGTTCTTCCTTAACCGTCAGTAAGTTGAAGATACAATGCATTGGTAGAATATGTGCACGAGCACTAGGTGGAAAAGAGACAGCTGAATGGGCTTTGCGCAGCATTACCACCATCCTGGTAAGACAAAATACCGATGTATGTATGAGCCATGAAATAGAAATTGGGTCATTTCTGTGATTCTGCCTTCATTAAATGCTCTTATGTTCACACATAAAACTGGCATTCTAAAGATGAACACTATAAAGGTGAATAGTAAAATCTTCTGTTTAATCTGAAATTTCAATTTTGTTCTACTTACAACAAAATTCAATTGCAAAGAGAAAGCATCATGCCAAGTGAGAGACAGAAAGACTGTGGAAAGAAAAGGAAAGCCTTTTAGCACCTTTAACGGCACTTTTGTCTTCCTTTTTGAACAGGGAGCCTGCATTTTCATTTTGCACTGGGTCCCACAAATTATGTAGCTGGCCCTGCTCCCGTGGTGTCTGCATTCTCAGCTTCCAGCAAAGTGCCTGTTGCCCCCTGGGAGAGTCGCAACAAGGGCAGTAGACGGAAAAGGAGGCAGGAAGAGTACCCCTCAGGCATAAGGATGTCACCCTGGCTGCTCCAAGAAAAATCTGTGTAGCAGCTTTACCTTGGTCTCTATGGAAACCAGTCATGTATTAAAAATGAAAAGTTAAAGCATCTTTCCACTGGCTGTCCCTCTAGGAAGGAATCTCCTTTAACTAAAATATGTTAATAGATGCAGCCTGCTACTGGCTCCTGCCAGACCTGAGGTGACATAGTTCTGTCCTTTAAAGCACAGGCTCCATGAGGCAATTACCATTTTTCCCCTCTCCTTCAAGTCCAGTGAACAAGATAAGAGAAGAGCAGAACCAATCCATTGTATTCCAATGAGTTATGGGCTTAGGACTTCTTTTTTTTTTTTTTTTTGAGATGCAGTCTTGCTCTGTCCCCCAGGCTGGGGTGCAGTGGCATGATCTCGGCTCACTGCAAGCTCTGCCTCCCGGGTTCACGCCATTCTCCTGCCTCAGCCTCTCCGAGTAGCTGGGACTACAGGCGCCCGCCACCACGCCCGGCTAATTTTTTGTATTTTTAGTAGAGACGGGGTTTCACCGTGTTAGCCAGGATGGTCTCAATCTCCTGACCTTGTGATCCGCCCCCCTTGGCCTCCCAAAGTGCTGGGATTACAGGCTTGAGCCACCGCGTCCGGCCAGGACTTCTTTTAAGACACATAAAATCGAGCTTTTCTGTTGCTTAGATTTCTGTTAGGTTGTAGCTTTCTATTTTCTTAGAACTGAAAGTCGAGACCTTTTAGAAGGGTTTATTTACAGTTTGGTCTAAGTCCAACTCAGAAGACTGATCTCTTTCTCAAGACTGAGTTTACTTTGGGGAGGAGGTAGTGAGTTTCAATATTTCTATCCACTTGGAGCTTCAGGGGTGTCTTCTATGATCAAGGAAGGAAGCCACCCAGGGTGACAGAGCTGCAGACTTCTGTTGGCCACTCTGACAGCTCTGGGAACGCTCTGCACCTCTCTGGCTGTGATGGGGAAACTTTGCAAGTTGTTTCCATAAGAGCATCAGGGAGATGCTGCATCATGACCCCTTGCTCCCCCAAAGAAATCCTCAAAGAACCCATCTCCATGAATGCAGTCAAGTTGGCCTCTAATTTTCAAGAATGATAATTACTTTACAGCAGGAGCGAAGGGCTCTCAAAATCATCCATAGTGATTTTTCTTTTCTTGTCTTTTCTTTTCTGTTTTTTTTTTTTGAGACCGAGTCTCGCTCTGTCACCCAGGCTGGAGTGCAGTGGTGAGATCTTGGCTCACTGCAAGCTCCGCCTCCCAGGTTCACATCATTCTCCTGCCTCAGCCTCCCGAGTAGCTGGGACTACAGGCTCCCGCCACCACTCTCGGCTAATTTTTTGTATTTTTAGTAGAGATGGAGTTTCACTGTGTTAGCCAGGATGGTCTTGATCTCCTGACCTCGTGATCCACCTGCCTCGGCCTCCCAAAGTGCTGGGATTACAGGCGTGAGCCGCCATGCCCTGCCCATGTGATTTTTCAAACTACAGAACCCCTGTCCCTGAGATTGAGAGATCTCCCTTTACCCCAAATTCTCTTTATAGTAGAAATAGGCAAATTGAAGAGCAGCAACAGGTAGGGCTTTTTCATAAACTTTACTGTATGCTTACAGCATAAGCAATGTCATGCAAAAGATAAAACACAATGCCCCTTCCCTAGTCCTCCAAACAAGAACACTGCTTTGCTCTGCACCTGGGGAGCCATCTAGCTGGAGCTCTGGCCAGATTGCCCACAAACTCACCTGTGTTGTCTCCTTGATGGGAAAAGAAACAAGCGCACTAATGGTGCATTTCTGTGGAGAAGAGATAAGTGTCCTAATTAGGAAGGCTCTGAAAATGAGTGATTGAGGCATTATTGGATCTGATTTGGGGAGCACTACAGTCTAAAGCCTGAATGCATTAAACAAGAGTGAATTAGAGTCAAAGGGTGTGTTAGGCAGAAAGAAAAAAATGGAAAGTCTGTGGGGGAAGAAAATCCTTAACTGAGTTTTCTATTGAAATAACCAATAAATAGCTTGTTAGAAATAGATCAAAGGAAAATATATATTGATATATTCATTCCCCATTTTTGTTTCATGTCTGGCTTGCTGTCCAGAAAGCTTTAATTCTGTGGTCTGTTACCATAAGAACATTAATGTAAATAACAATGATGCTTGCAGAGCATCATTGTTAATGACTTTCAACATGATAGAATTGTCTGAAGTGTAGTGTGCCAGGAAGTCAGGTTAATTCCTCTGCAGGGCTACTACATTGTTCTTTACAATCTTGCTGGAAAATCAACTCATGACAGAAGAATTCTAGGCTTTCCTGCCTTCCCTACCTCTTATATCCCAACAGATTTAAAAAACCTTTAAAAAAATTACTACCTTTTGTTCTTGCTTCTATTATTGCAGTGGCACAGTGCAGTAGAAAAGGCATGGGGAGCTTGGCACAGTGGCTTGCACCTGTAGTCCCAGCTACTCAGAAGGCTGAGGCGGGAGGATTGCTAGAGCCCAAGAGCTGGAGACCAGCCTGGGCAACATAGTGAGACCCTGTCTCTTGAAAAGCAAAGAAAAAAGCGTGGGGATACATTAAGCAGGTCTGGGTGCGAAGTCCAGCTCTTTTGCATAGAAGCTATGTGATTTTAGAAAAGCTGTAACTTTCAGATTCATCAGCTATAAAGCGGGGATGATGGTTATACCTACCTGGAATGGTTTTTATAAGATTTAAATGAAATATATATATATATATATATATATATATATATATATATATATATATATATTTACATATATAATGCAGAATGTGCATTATTCAAGAATAAATGTCTAAGATAATTATTCAAGGCAGTAGTTCCCTGCACTCTTGAAATAGCTTACAATCGGCTGGGCGTGGTGGCTCATGCCTGTAATCCCAGCACTTTGGGAGGTCGAGGTGGGCGGATCACGAGGTCAGGAGTTCAAGACCATCCTGGCTAACATGGTGAAACCCCGTCTCTACTAAAGATACAAAAAAATTAGCCGGGCGTAGTGGTGGGCACCTGTAGTCCCAGCTACTCGGGAGGCTGAGGCAGGAGAATGGCGTGAACCTGGGAGGCGGAGCTTGCAGTGAGCTGAGATGGCACCACTGCACTCCAGCCTGGGCGACAGAGCGAGACTCCGTCTCAAAAAAAAAAAAAAAAAAAAAAAAAGAAAAGAAATAGCTTATAATCCCTGGAACTTGTGAGTATGTTATCTTACATGGCAAAAGGACTTTGCAGAAGTTATTGAGTTAAAGGCCTTGAGATGGGTAGATTATTCTGGATGATTTGGCTGCCTTCAGTATAATCACATGGGTCCTTAAAAGTGGAAGAGGGAGGCAGAAGAGAGGGTCAGAATGATGAGAGATCAGGACTCCACCCACCATTGGTGTATCTGCAGATGGAGGAAGGGCACGGGAGCCAGGCATGTGGGTGGCTTTTGAGAGCTAGGAAAGGAAAGGAAGTGGATTTCCGCGTAGAGCACTCAGAAAAGAATGTGTCCCTGCCTACACCCTAACTTTAGTGCAGTGAGATCCATATCAAAATTTTAACTTTTAGAACTGTCGGGTAACGAATTTGTATTGTTTTAAGCCACTACCTCTTGGGTCATTTGTTAGAGAGCAGCAACAGAAAACGAATACACTCAACTCAAGTATCATTCTCCCCCCAACAACCAGAGGAGTCTTTCCAAAACCTTGGAAAATTCATGCACCTTTTCTGCTTGCAACCCTCCAAATGCATCATTTTCACTCAGAGCACTCCAGAGTCCAACAATGGCCCTCAGGGCCCTGTGGGATCTGGCTCTGCCACCTCTCTGGCCATAGCTCTGTAAATCTTCCCTCTCTTTTGCTCCATGGCCATTCCTCAGACATGTTAAGCTGTGTCCTCACTGCAGGGTCTTTGGTTCAACTCAGGTTCCCTCTACCTGAAATGATCCACCTTCAGAGAATTGGATGGTGAGTAAATATAATTAAAGAAGTTGGCCAGGCCTGGTGGCTCACGCCTGTAATCCCAACACTTTGGGAGGCTGAGGCGGGCGGATCATCTGAGATCAAGAGATTGAGACCAGCCTGGCCAACATGGCAAAACCCTGTCTCTACTAAAAATACAAAAATTAGCCAGGCGTGGTGGTGCAGGGCAGTAATTCCAGCTACTCAGGAGGCTGAGGCAGGAGAATTGCTTGAACCTGGGAGGCAGAAGTTGCAGTGAGCCGAGATTGCACCACTGTACTCCAGCCTGGGTGACAGAGCAAGACTCTGTCTCAAAAAAAAAAAAAAAAAAACAGTTAATCCAGGTGAACAATTTCAGACTGTATTAGCTTCAGCTAGCAAGTAACTGTCTTGATAACTGTCTGAGCTCATCTGTGTGGCTCACTGCGACTTCCTGTCTCTGCTCAGCTTAGCACTGTCATTCTCCATCATTTATCACTTTTTCCACTCTATGCTTATCACTCTCTGATATGTTAAGTATTTATTGGCTAGTTTTTATTTTCTCCTCAGTAGACTGTACACTCTATGAGAGCAGGAACTTTGTTTTGTCCACTGTTGAGCTCTCAGCCCCTGGGAGACTGTGTGGCACTGGCAGGCTCCTAGTGTTTCAGAATGAATTCATTCCCACCAGGAATGCTGAAGAGGGTACATCTACAGTGAATCTGAGCTTGAACTGAGACCTCTAAGGTTATTTTCATCTCAAAGTTGAAGACATTGCTCATTTTTTCTTTTTTTTTTTCTTTTTTTTTTTTTTTTATTTTGAGATGGAGTTTGGCTCTGCCGCCCAGGCTGGAGTGCAGTGGTGTGATCTTGGCTCACTGCACCCTCCGCCTCCTGGGTTCAAGTGATTCTCATGCCTCAGCCTCTCGAGCAGCTGGGATTACACGTGCCCGCCACGACACCCAGCTAATTTTTTTGTATTTTTACTAGAGACAGGGTTTCACCCTGTTGGCCAGGCTGGTCATGAACTCCTGACCTCAGATGATCCACCCGCCTCGGCTTCCCAAAGTGCTGGGATTATAGGTGTGAGCCATTGTGCCCGGCCATGTTGCTCATTTTCATAAAGCCAATAAGAGGTAGAACCAGCACTTGAATTTTGTGTTTTTTTGTTTGTTTGTTTAAGGCAAAGTTTGTCATAGGTACCTTCTCATGTTGCCTCTAGCTGATGCCTTTCCCAGCAGGGCTCTCCCATGGGACTTCTTGGTCTCTGCATGTTTCTACCTCTGGGAAACATATCACACTTGTCTGAGTCCTTAAGCACCTGCTTGCTGCCATGTGATAGTTGATACTCATGCCTTAATAAAACAATTACATACACTTAGGACACATGAGGCTCTAATGGAGCACAAAAGGTACATGGCCTCAGAACACCTCAAAAAGTACAAAATTTTGGCCGTGAGATGAGGCTGGCAGGAGGGAACAGCTTGAAAGGAGTCTCTCCATATCGTATCACGTAAAGAGTGGCATTTGGAGCTCCTGACGCTTGAGCTGTTATTTGTCAGTGGTTCTGTAGAAACTGCAAAATGTAGGATATGACCTATTTGAGATTGAAGTCCTGCAGTGGTTTAGGCCATCGATAGTCATCTTATTGGAGATATTTGTCCCTGGATCTTGGTGGCATTTTTTTGCCACATGCAGACTTTGTGTACACAGAAATACTGGGTCAAGTATTTTGAATAAACTGACTTGCTTAGTCTTTTTCTGTGTTGCTTTATATAAAGGAGTACCTGGAGCTCGATAATGTATAAAGAAAAGAGATTTATTTGGCTCATATTTCTATAGGCTGTATGAGAAGCATGGCACCAGCATCTGCTTCTTGTCTGGGATTCAAACTGCTTCTACTCATGGTGGAAGACAAACGGAAGCCAGAGTATCATATGGCAAGAGAGGAAGCAATAGATTAGGAAGGCGCTAGTCTCTTTTTAACAATAGTTCTTGCAGTAAATAATAGAACAAGAAATCACTAAATATGGTGACGATAGCATCAAGCCTTTCACGAGTGATCTGCCTCCATGATGCAACAGCTCCCACCAGATCCCAACTCCAAATTTGGGGATCAAATATCAACATGAGGTTTGGAGGGAATAAATATCCAAACTATATCACTGACTATTCAGGCTATTGATAGATTTTTTTTAAATAAAATAAATGATGGTGTATTTGATTGGATTAAGAAAATCAAGACTGGGTGTGGTGACTCACACCTGTAATCCTACCACTTTGGGAGGCTGAGACAGAAGGATTGCTTGAGGCCAGGAGTTCAAGACCAGCCTGGGCAACATAGGGAGACTCCTATCTCTACAAAAAGGAGGAGGAGGAGGAGGAAGGGGAGGAGAAGAAGGAGAGGAGGGAGGAGGAGGAAAAAGGGAAGGGAGGAGAGAAAGGGGATGGGGGACAGGGGGAGGGAGCTAGGAGGAGGAGAAAAAAAGAGGAGGAAGAAGAAATGAAAAAAAGAAAATCAATTGGTTGTCTAAAATGTCAATCAGCATTTTGGTGCAGATAATAAACACCACTTTTTAAAATATTTTCTTTCTTTCTATTGTGGTAAAATATACATAACATTTACCACTTTAATAATTTTTAAGTATACAGTTCAGTAGCATTAAGTACATCTACAATGTTGCGCAGCCATCACCACTATTCATTTCCAGAACTTGTTCATCATTTGAAACAGAAGCTCTGTACCCATTAAGAAAAACTGCCCATGACCCCCTCCTCCCAGCTCCTGGTAACCACCATTCTACTTTGTGTCTCTATGAATTTTCCTATTCTAGGTACCCTGTATAATGGGAATCATGCAATATGGGTCCTATTATGTCTGACTTACTTCACTTAATACGCTGTTTTCAAGGTTCATTTATAGTGTAGCATGTATCTGAATTTCACTCATTTTAAAGACTGAAAAGTTTTCCATTTATGTATAGATCACATTTTGTTGTCCACTCGCCTGTTGATGAACATTTGGATTTCCACTTTTTGGTACTGCAAGTAACATTGCTATGAACACTGCTGTACAAGCGTCCGTTTGAGCCATTGCTTTCATTTCTTTTGGGTGTGTACCTAGAAGTGGAAGTGCCGGATCATACAGTTTAACTTAACTCTATGTGTAACTTTTAAGAAACTGCCAAACAATTTTCCACAGCAGCTGCACCACTTTCTGTTCCCAGCAGCAGCGCACAAGTGTTCCAGTTTCACCACATCCTTGCACGCACTTGTCATTATTATTTATTTATTTTTTAAGGATAATAGTCATCCTTATGGTTCTGAAATGGTACTTCATTGTGGTTTTGGTTATCATTTCCCTAACAGCTAGTGATGTTGAACATCTTTTCACTTGCTTACTTACCATTTGTATATCTTCTTTGGAGAAATACCTGTGTAAGTCTTTTGTCCATTCGTGAATTGAGTTATTTGGTTTTGGTTGTGTTTGTTCAGTTTTATGAGTACTTTGTGTGTTCTGAATGTTAATCTTCTCGAAGTTTCATAGTTTTAGCCCTTACATTTAGGACTTTGATCTATTTATTTATTTATTTATTTATTGAGACGGAGTCTTGCTCTTTCTCCCAGGCTGGAGTGTAGTGGTGCGATCTCGGCTCACTGCAAGCTCCGCCTCCCGGGTGCCATTCTCCTGCCTCGGCCTCCTGAGTAGCTGGGACTACAGGCGCCCGCCACCATGCCCGGCTAATTTTTTTGTACTTTTTTGTAGAGACGGGGTTTCACTGTGTTAGCAAGGATGGTCTTGATCTCCTGACCTCGTGATCCGCCCGCCTTGGCCTCCCAAAGTGCTGGGATTACAGGTGTGAGCCACTGTGCACAGCCAGGACTTTGATCTATTTTAGATTAATTTTTGAATGTGTTGTAAGGTAAAAGTCCAACTTCATTCTTTGCATTTGGATATTCATTTTTTTTGCAGCATCATTTATTCCAAAGATGAACCTTACCCAATTGAACGGGCTTTGCACCATTGTTGACAATCAATTGACTATACACGTGAAGGTTTATTTCTGGGCTGTATTTCATCAGTCTGTATGTCCGTCCTTATGCCTGAACAACATTCTTTTGATCACTATAGCTCTGTAATAAGTTTTGAAATCAAGAATTGAGAGTCCTCCAATTTGTTCCTCTGTTTCAAGCTTGTTTTATCTTTTAGAGGTCTCTTGAGACTATGTGAATTTTAGGATGCGTTTTTCTATTTCTGCAAAATAACATTGGCTTTTTGATAGGAATTGCATTGAATCTGTAGATTGCTTTGGGTAGTATTGTCATCTTAACAATATGAAGTTTTCCAATTCATGAACAGGAAACGTCTTTCAATTCATTAATTTGTTTAATTCCTTTCAATAGTGTTTTGTAATTTTCATTGTACAAGTCTTTTGATTTCTTGGTTAAATTTATTCCTAAGTATTTTATTTATTTTGGTGTTATTGTAAGTGGAATTGTTTTCTAATTTCCTTTTAATATTGCTTATTGTTGTGTACAGAAATACAACTTTTTTTGGCGTGTTGAATTTGTACCTCGCATCTTTGCTGAGTTTATTAGCTCTAATGAATATTTTGTGGAGTCTTTAGAGTTTTCAACATATAAAATCATGTCAGCCACAAAGATAATTATTCTTCGTCCTTTCCAATTTTGATGTTTTTTATTTCCTTTTTCCCCAATTGCTCTGCCTAAAACATCCAATATTATGTGTAATATAAATGGCAAAAGGAAGTCTTCTTGTCTTTTCCTCATCTAGCAGAAAAGCTTTCACCATTATGATGCGAGCTGTGAGTTTTTAACATATGACCTTTATCACGTTAGGGAAGTTACTTTTAACTTCCGGTTTATTGAGTGTTTTAATCACAAAAGGGTGTTGAATGTTGTCAAATGCTTTTCTGCATCAATTGAGATGGCTGGGCTTATTTACCCCTCATTCTGTTAATGTGGTATATTACATTGATTGTTTTCCATGCATTCCTGGAAAAAATCTCACTTGATCATGGTGTATAATTCTTTTAATATGCTTCTGTATGCTGTTTGCTAGTATTTTGTTGAGGATTTTTACAGCAATATTCATTAAGATATTGATCTGTAGCTTTCTTTTCCAGTATTATCTTTCTCTGGCTTTAGTATGAGAGTAAAGCTGGCTTTAGAGAATGAATTAGGAACTGACCTTTGTCTTCAATTTTTTAAGAAGTTTGAGAAGAATTGATTTTAATTCCTCTTTAAATGTTAGGCAGAATTCATAGGTGAAGCCATCTGGCCCAAGACTTTTCCTTGTTGAGAGGTTTTTGGTACTGACTCAATTTCTTTACTAGTTATAGGTCAATTCATACTTTCTATTTCTTCATTATTTGGTTTTGGTAGATTGTATACTTCTAGGATTTTGTCCATTTATATAGGTTAACTAATTTGTTGGCATACAATTGTTACTAGTATTATCTTGTAATCTTTATTTCTGTAAGATTGATAGTAAACTTTATATCATTTTTATTTCCAATTTTAGTAATTTGAGTTCTCTTTTTTATCAGTCAATCTAGCTAACATTTTTTAATTTTGTTGATCTTTACAAAGAACCACCTTGTGGTTTCATTGATTATCTCTCTTTTTTTTTGGAAATGGAGTCTCAGTCTTGTTGCCCAGGCTGGAGTGCAGTGGTGCAATCTCGGCTCACTGCAACCTCCGCCTCCCGGGTTCAGGTGATTCTCCTGCCTCAGCCTCCTGAGTAGCTGAGATTACAGGTGCCCACCACCATGCCCAGCTAACTTTTGTACTTTTAGTAGAGACGGGGTTTCGCCATGTTGGCCAGGCTGGTCTTGAAATCCTGACCTCAGGTGATCCATCCGCCTTGGTCTCCCAAAGTGCTGGGATTACAGGTATGAGCCACCGTGCCCGGCCTCTATTGTTTTTTTAACCTCTGTTTTATTTATCTCACTCTATTCTTTATTTTTCCTTCCTTTTGCTAGCTTTGAGTAAAGTTTACTCTTCCTTTTCTAGATCCTTATGGTGAAAATTAGGTTGCTACTTTGAGATCTATCTTCTACTTTAATGCATGATTTTATAGCTGTAAATGTCCCTTTTATCACAGCTTTCATTGCATTTCATAAGTTTTGATATGTTGTGTTTTCATTTGTTTCAAGGTATTTTCTTTTTTCTCTTTTTTTTTTTCACCTTGAAAGAGTGACTTTTATTAAATTTTTAAAAGGTGTTTTTTAAAAACAAGCTAATATGTTGGATCTTGGTATCTCCAGATAGTTACTTCAGGTCTCCATTCCACTTAGCTTGTATAGACATAGCCACAGAAAAGAGAAAGGCTTTTAGAGATTTGTCTGAGAATTTAGTAGACATTAAAATATACCAGACAGGCCAAATATCCCAGTTGATTTTAAATGCCAGCTCCAATACTGCATAGCTGTAAAGATTTAGCAGGTTATGTATCTTGTCCAGTTCTCTGTTTTCTCATCTTTTTTTTGTTTGTTTATTTCAAGGTATTTTCTAATTTCCCTTTTGATTTCTTTTTTGACCATTTGGTTGTTTAAAAGTGTATTGTTTAATTTCCAAATATTTGTGAACTTTTCAATTTTCTTTCTGTTATTGGTTTCTAGTTTTATGATTTTAATCTTTTAAATTTTATTTATATGACTTCAGTCTTTTAGAATGTATGGGCTTGTTTTGTCTTTTTATATGTGGTCCATCCTGGAGAATGTTCCAGGGGCACTTGAGAAAAAGATGTAATCTGCTGTTATAAAGTACTGTATATGTCTGTTAGGTCCAGTTGGTTTATGGACCTAACAAATTAGGTTGTTAATTTACAATCTTTCTTTTACTTTAATGCATAAATTTATAGCTGTAAATTTCCCCTTTAACACTGCTTTTGTTGCATCCCATAAGTTTTGGTATGTTGTGTTTTCGTTTGTTTCAAGGTATTTTCTAAGTGTTGTTCAAGTCCCCTATATTTTTATTGAACTGTCTTATCATTTTATCTATTGCTTAAAGTAAGCTATTGAAGTCTCCAGCTATTATTGTCAAACTCTGTTTATTTCTTGCTTCAGTTCTGTAAATATTTCTTTCACAAATTTGAGGGTTCTGTAGTTTGTTGCATATATGTTTAAAATGATATCTTCTTGATTAATTGATTCCTTTATTAATATATACTATTCTTCTTTGAGCCTTGCAACCATTTTTTGAGGTAAGTTCTAATTTTTCTGATATGAATATAGCCACTCCTGTTCTCTTTTGGTTACATGAAAATATTTACATGAAAATCTTTTTCTGTCCTTTCAACCTGTTTGTGTCTTTAGACCTCAAGGGAGTCTCTTGTAGACAGCATATAGTTGAATCATATATATATATATATATATATATATATATATATATATATATATATTTTTTTTTTTTTTTTTTTTTTTTTTGAGGCGGAGTCACGCTCTGTCACCCAGGCTGGAGTGCAGTGGCACGATCTTGGCTCACAGAAAGCTCCGCCTCCTGGGTTCACACCATTCTTCTGCCTCCTGCCACCATGCCCGGCTAACTTTTTGTATTTTTAGTAGAGACGGGGTTTCACCGTGTTAGCCAGGATGGTCTTGATCTCCTGACCTTGTGATCTGCCCATCTCAGCCTCCCAAAGTGCTGGGATTACAGGCGTGAGCCGCCGCGCCCGGCCAGAATCATATTTTTGTATCCATTCTGCCAATCTCTGGCTTTCAGTTGGAGAGTTCAATCCATTAACATTTAAAATTGTTACTGATGAGAAAGCGTTTTCCTCTGCTATTTTATTATTTATTTTCTGTATGTCTTACAGATTCTTTGCCTGTAATTTTTTTATTATTTATTTATTTATTTTTTTAGATGGAGTCTCACTCTGTCACCCAGGCTGGAGTGCAGTGTCACGATCTTGGCTCACTGCAAGCTCTGCCTCCTGGGTTCACGCCTTTCTGCTGCTTCAGCCTCCTGAGTAGCTGGGACTACAGGTGCTCGCCACCATGCCTGGCTAATTTTTTTGTATTTTTAGTAGAGACGGGGTTTCACTGTGTTCGCCAGGATGGTCTCCATCTCCTGACCTCATGATCCACTCGCCTTGGCCTCCCAAAGTGCTGGGATTACACGCATGAGACACCGTGCCTAGCATGCCTGTTATTTTTAAAATTACTGCCTTCTGTTGTTTTCAGTTGATTTTTGTGTAGTATGTTCTGATTTTTGTTTTTTAATTTTGAGATGGAGTCTTGCTCTGTCACCCAGGCTGGAGTGCAGTGACACCAATTTCAGCTCACTGCAAACTCTGCCTCCTGGGTTCAAGCAATTCTCCTGTCTCAGCCTCTCAAGTAGCTGGGATTACAGGCATGTGCCACCATGCCCAGCTAATTTTTTGTATTTTTGGTAGAGATGGAGTTTTGCCATGTTGGCCAGGCTGGTCTTGGACTCCTGACCTCAGGTGTTTCACCTGCCTTAGCCTCCCAAAGTGCTGGGATTATAGGCGTGAGACACCGTGCCTGGCCTGATTTCTTTTGTATTTCCTCTTTTGTATATTCTGTGAATCCTTTATAGTTACTATGGGAATTAAATATAATATTCTATAGTTTTTAACAGCCTAATTTGAATTGATACCTAGTTAATGTAAATTGCCTACAAAAACTGCTGCTGTATAGTTCTGTCCCCTCCTTTGTTATTGGTGTCACAAATTACATCTTTGTATACATTGTGTGCCCAATAACAAAGATTTAAAAAAATAATTTTTATGCACTTGGCTTTTAAATCCTGTAGAAAATAAAAAGTGGAGTTACAAACCAAAATTACAAGCCAAAATTACTGGCTTTTATGTTTGCCTATAGATTTATCTTTACTAGAGATCTTAATATCTTCATTTGTCATTGAGTTACTGTCTATCATCCATTTATTTCATCTCCTTTCTTACAGGGCAGGTTTATTGGTAATGGACACCCTAGCTTTTGTTTGGGAATGTCTAAATTTCTTCATTTTTGAAGTACAGTTTTGCAGATACAGGTTTCTTATTTGAGAGTTTTTTCTTTCATCACTTTAAACATATTATCCCACTGCCTTCACATCTGAAAGCCTTCTGCTGACAAATCTATTGCTAATCTTTTTTAAAAAGAAATTTTATGTATTTCATTCACAAATAATGGTTATGAATGTAAATATTAAATATAAATATATTTAATTTAAATATAAGGTACAATGTGATTTTTTAATCTATGTATACATTGTAAAAAAAGATTAAATCAAGTAAATTATCATATCTATTACCTCACCAACTTTTCTTTTGTGGCACGAGTATTAATGTATTATTTTAGTAGTTTTGAAATATACAATTTATTATTGTTAACTGTGGTGACCATGCAGTATAATAGATCACTAAAACTTACTCCTGCAGTCTAACAGACACTTTGTAGTTTGTGATCAACATCTTTCCTTTCCCCATCCTTCTCCCAACCCCAGCCTCTGGGTTGGGAGAACCCAGTAGAAAAGTAACTACCTTTCTACTCTGTTTCTATGAGATCAACATTTTTGGACTCCGCATATACGTGAGATTATACAGTATTTGTCCTTCTGTGTCAGGCTTATTCCCCTAATCCCCAAACTCTTTCCTTTGTTCTCCATATTCAAACCAAAAGGAGGTCCTTTAGATTTATCTCTGTCCTATTTCTCAAATGTATCCTTTTCTCTCTATTCTTATTGCTACTTCATCATTTCTTGTTAGAATTACCATATTGCTTCTTACCATGTTTTCCTAATGTGTGTTTGATTTTCTCCAATACATTCTCCACATCCCATAACTGATCTGAAACAATTATGCAAATGATATTCACCTTTTCACACAGTTGTTCAATGGTTCCTCCTGGCCTTTAGCAAAGTTCAAACTCTGGCCATGACATGTAAGGTCCTTTAGCACAATGTCCTTCAGGTCTATTCATGTTGTCACAAATGATAGGTTTTTCTTCTTTTTAAAGGCTGCATAGTATTCCAGTGTGTATATATACCACATTTTCTTTATCCATTCATCCATTGATGATAATCTTATTGACGATCTCTTTTATGTGATGAATTGCACCACTGTAGGGATTGGGGAAATCTTTTCCTCACCATTTGACAGATTTGACAGGTTTGACAGGTTTATGGCTGAGGCCTCTATAACAAAAGGCAGATTAACAAGAGAAAAGCATGCAAATTCACTTAATGTATATTTTATGTGACATGAGAAACTTCATAAAGAAATGAAGACTCAAAGACACAGGTAAACCAGTGGCTTTTTTTTTTTTTTTTTTTGAGACAGGGTCTCACTCTGTCACCCAGTCTGGAGTGCAGTGGTGTGATCCTGGCTCACTGTAACCTCTGCCTCCCAGGTTCAAGCGATTCTTATGCCTCAGCCACTGAGTAGCTGGGATTACAGGCATGCAGCACCACACCTTGCTAATCTTTGTATTTTTAGTAGAGGCGGGGTTTCTCCATGTTGGCCAGGCTGGTCGCAATCTCCTGGCCTTAAATCATCTGCCTGCCTTGGCCTCCCAAAGTGCTGGGATTATAGGTGTGAGCCACCACGCCCTGCCAACCAGTGGCTTTTTAATGCTAGGTTTGATGAAGAAGTGGATAGCTGTGAAGAGTGTTTGGATCAAAAAGCATGATCTAATGGTAACAAACTGGGGGGAACTTAGCAAGACCTGTTTGTTCCGATTCTTTTCTGTGTCCCTGTGCCTTCAGAGATAAAGATGTTCCTTTCCTCTGGGTTTAGAGAGGGCACCTCTTGAATGTGGGTCTTGTGACCTGCTTCAGGGGAGAAGGGTGGGAAAATGTCAGAGAATGACCTTCCTAGGTTTTATGACCAGCTTCAGGGGAGAAGGCGAGGGGGAAGTGAAAGTGATGTTCCTGCTTCTGCTATTTTCTCAAATACCAAGGTGCCGTATTTTAGGGTAGTGTGATCCTGAACCCCATCACCATCATCAGTATTCCCCTAATCCCCAAACTCTTTCTTCTGTTCTCCATATTCAAACCAAACAGGAGGTCCTCTAGATTTACCTCTGTCCTATTTCTCAAATGTATCCTTTTCTCCCTATTCTCATTGCTACTTAGTTCCTCATTTCTTGTTAGAATTATAATATTGCTTCTTACCATGCTTTCCTAATATGTTTGACTTTCTCCAATACATTCTCTACATCCCATAACTGATCTGAAACAATTATGCAAATGATATTCACCTTTTCACACAGTTGTTCATTGGTTCCTCGTGACCTTTAGCAAAGTTCAAACTCTGGCCATGACATGTAAGGTCCTTTAGCACATGGGCCTCTAGTCTCAGTAGTCTGAACTGACTGGAGGTGTTTCTTCTTGCCTGTTGCCAAGCCTTCAAGCAGACTCACTCATGGATGACACAGCTGTCTGCAAGTGCCTACTGTTTTGTCTCAAAACTTGTAGTGACAGGTGTGTCTTGTCACTTTCTGGTGTACATTGCAGATCTGCCTTGTTTATCATTCCAAGATGAGCTCCGATGTGAGTGGCCCTGACAGTGCAGAGTATAATCAAATGCCCTTTGAACTGAGGGAGCACAATTTATTGCTGTTAACACATTTTACAGTTTATAAGGTTATCAGCCCCTTAACTCGTTAGTTTTTTTCAAGCTTGGCTTTGAATCTGTAAACACAACTGATTTATATCACAAAATTGACAAAAAATATAATATTTATTGTTTCATTTTATAAATTCCTTACCTCATAAAGTATAATTAAAAAAAAATAAGATTACATTTTCCCTTCCATCCATCTCACTGAGAAATAGTATCATAATTCTTCAACAGTGAATTTTCTGTATGGGAGAAAAAGATGTTTTAACATAAATTTAGCCAATTTTTGAATAATTGCTGAAACAAAGCCGCACATCTACAAGCAATTAATCTTCCTCAGAGTCCACAAACATAAATAATGGGCAAAGGATACCCTATTAAATAGTGCTGGGAAAACTGGCTAACCATATGCAGAATAATGAAATTGGACCCCTGCCTCTCATATACAAAATTAAACTCAAGATGGATAAAAGACTTAAATGTAAGACCTCAAACTATAACAATTCTGAAAGAAAACCTAGGAAATACTCTTCTAGACACTGGCCTAGGCAAAGAATTTATGACTAAGTCCTCAAAAGCAAATGCAAAAAGACAAAAATTGACAATTGAGATATAATTAAGCCAAGGAGATTTTGCACAGCAAAAGAAACTATCAACAGAGTAAACAGACAACCTACAGAATGGGAGAAAATGTTCACAAACTCTACATCTGACAAATCACTAATATTCAGAATCTATTAAGAACTTAAATCAACAAGAATAATAACTTCATTAAAAAGTGGGTGAAGGACATAAGCAGACACTTCTCAAAAGAAGACATACAAGCCACCAGCAAACATATGAGAAAATGGTCACTATCACTGATCATCAGAGAAAAGCAAATCAAAACCACAATGAAATACACCTTCACATCAGTCAAAACAGCTATTATTAAAAAGTCAAAAAATAACAAATGATGGCGAGGTTGCAGAGAAAAGGGAACACTTGTACACTGTTGATGGGAGTGTAAACTAGTTCAACCATTGTGGAAAACAGTATGGAGTTTCCTCAAGAAGCTAAAAGAATTATTATACCATTCGACTCAGCAATCCTACTACTGGGTATATACCCAGATGAATAGAAATTCTACCCACATTCTACCACAAAGACACAGGCATGCAAATGTTCACTGCAGCACTATTAACAACAGCAAAGACGCGGAATCAACCTAAATGCCCATCAGTGACAGATTGGATAAAGAAAATGTGGTATATATACACCATGGAATACTATGCAGCCATAAAAGGAACAAGATCATATATTTTGAGGGAACATGGATGGAGCTGGAAGCTATTATCCTTAGCAAACTAACACAGGAGCAGAAAACCAAACACCACATGTTCTCACTTGTAAAAGTGGGAGCTAAATGATGAGAAATGACGAGAACTCATGAACACGAAGGGAATAATAGAAACGGGTCTACTTGGAGGGTGGAGGGTGGGAGATGGGAGAGGAGCAGAAAAGATAACTGTTGGGTACTGGCTTAATACCAGGGTAATGAAATAATCTGTACAACAAACCCCCATGACACAGTTTACCTATTTAACCTTAACAGGTACCCCCGAACCTAAAATAAACTTTTTTTTTAAGTCAAAAAATAACAGATGTTCATGAGGTTGTGGAGAAAAGGGAATGCTTATACACTACTGAAGGGAGTGTAAATTAGTTTAGCCTCTGTGGAAAGCAGTTTGGAGATTTCTTAAAGACCTACAAATAGAATTACCACTCAACCTAGCAATCCCAATACTGGGTATATACTCAGAGGAAAATAAATAGCTCTACCGGAAAGACACATGTATTCGTATGTTTATCACAGCACTATTCACAATAGCAAAGGCATGGAATCAACCTAGGTGCCCATCAATGGTGGACTGGCTAAAGAAAATCATATATATACACCAAGGAATACTATGCAGCCATAAAAAAATAAAATCATGTCTTTTGCGGCAACATGGATGCAGCTGGAGGCCACTATCCTAAGTGAATTAACACAGAAACAAAAAACTAAATACTGCATGTTTTTATTTATAAGTAGGAGCTAAACATTGAGTATACGTGGACACAAAGATGGGAACAATAGACACTGGAGATCCTGAAAAGAGAGAGGAAAGGAGGGGAGCAAGGGTTGAAAAACGATCTGTTAGGTACTATCTTCACTATTTGGGCAACAGGATTATTAGAAGCCCAAACCTCAGCATCATGCGATATACCCATGTAACAAACCTGCATGCGTATCCCTGAATCTAAAAAAATGTTGACGTTCTGATCCTCAAAGTAATGGTATTAGGTGGTGAGAGGGAATTAGCCTGAGGATAGAGCCATCATGATTTGCATTACTGGTTTTATAAAAGGAACCCCAGAGAGCTCTCTCCTCCCTCTATGCCCGGTGAGGATAATACCTGAAGTCTGAAGTCTGCAACTCAGAAGAGAGTCCTCACAAAAGCCTGACCATATGGCGCTTTACACTAGGCCATGGGTATCTTTTGCATAGTCACTGTTTTTATTGTTCTATCTATCTACCACAATTCTCTTGTGTAGCACAAAGCTCCATGGCCTCAGTAGACCTTCTCCAAACCTTAAAAACCATCAGTCTAGGCTGGGTGTGGTGGCTCACGCCTGTAATCCCAGCGGGCAGATTGCCTGAGGTCAGGAGTTCGAGAGTAGCCTGGCCAACATGGTGAAACCCCGTCTCTACTAAAAATGCAAAAATTAGCTGGGCGTAGTGACGGGTGCCTATAATCCCAGCTACTCAGGAGGCTGAGGCAGGAGAATCTCTTGAATCAGGAGACGAAGTTTGCAGTGAGCTGAGATTGTGCAACTGCACTCCAGCCTGGGAGACAGAGGCAGACTCTGTCTCAAAAAAAGCAAAAGCCATCAGTCTTGGCTGGGGAGGGTGGCTCATGCCTGTAATCCCAGCACTTTGGGAGGCCGAGGCCGGCAGATTATTTGAGGTCAGGAGTTCAAGACTAGCCTGGCTAATGTGGTGAAACCCTGCCTCTACAAAAAATACAAAAATTAGCTGGGTGTGGTGGTGTGCACCTGTAGTCTCAGCTACTCGGGAGGCTGAGGCAGGAGAATCACTTGAACCCAGGAGGCAGAGGTTGCAGTGATCCAAGATCATACTAGTGCACTCCAGCTTGGGCGGCAGAGTGAGACTCTGTCTCAAAAAACAAAAACAAACCGTCAGTCTTACTAGGGAGTTTTTTTTTTTTTTTTTACAAAAGGGGGACTTGTACACAAAAAGTAGGTGAAGCCGCTCTATTCGTTTGTCTGCAATGTGTTGTCTCACAGAACACAGAGCCCCATTGGGCTGCAGGGAACATTCTTTGTGTGTCTGAAGAGGCTGCAACAGTTTGCTAGAGCCCCCATAACACAGTATCACAGACTGAAGGGCTTTAACAACAGAAGTTTAGTTTCTCACAATTCTGGAGGCTAGAAATTTGACATCAAGCTCCTGGCTGGGATGGTTTATCTGAAGCCTCTCTCCCTGGCTTGTAAACAGCTGTCTTCTATTTCTGCGCTCACAAGGTCTTCTCTTGTGCCTCCCTGTGTCCTTGCTGCCTCTCCTTATAAGAACTCCAGTCATAGTGGATTAGGGCCCACCCCAATGAACCCACTTTAATTACCTCTTTTTTTTTTTTTTTTGAGATCGAGTCTCGCTCTATTGCCCAGGCTGGAGTGCAGTGGCGTGATCTCGGCTCACTGCAACTTCTGTCTCCCAGGTTCAAGCGATTTTTCCTGCCTCAACCTCCTAAGTAGCTGGGATTACAGGCATGTGCCATCACACCTGGCTGATTTTTTGTATTTTTAGTAGAGACGGGATTTTACCATGTTGGCCAGGCTGGTCTTGAACTCCTGACCTCAGGTGATCCGCCTGCCTTGGCCTTTCAAAGTGCTGAGATTACAGATGTGAGCGAGTAGTGACCGCACTTGGCCATGTTAATTACCTCTTTAAGGAGCATATGTCCAAATACAGTTAGATTCTGAGGCACTGAGTGTTAGAGCCTGAACATATGAATTTGTGAGAAGAAACACAATTCATCCCATAACATATACTAACTCCCTCTGGAGTACACATATGTCAAATTTGTATAGCTACAGCCCGATAACTTTCCAAAAGGGCTGTAGCAGGTACATAGTCACCAGCAGTCCCTGAAGGTAGCTGGTTCCCTGCATTCAGCCTCCCCTGGAGGTTAACATTTCTTTTAATATTTTGCCAACCTGGTGTCTGTGTGGGAAATACAGTCACGTTGTTCCTTTCATTCCCAAGTTTCCCAATGGATGTGTTTGTTGTCTTTCGGTTGTTTAATATCTGCTTGGGGCTTCTTTACCCTGAGCCAAATGCTCAGATCTCCTAGGTTCTCTGATGAGCTTTCTCCCTGGAGTCTCCTGACATTTTCCCTTTTGCCAGGTGTGGGATTGTTTTAGTTGTTTCTCAAGACTCCCTTTAATGTTAAAGGAAGAAAAACAAATTATATTGCTTTAAGTCCAAAGAGTTCTTCTAGAGTGTCTTGCCCTGTGCACTGTCTCTGAAAAGGAGAGGAAAGCAGGCTTCCCCAGGCCCTTCTCCTCCATGGCAGGAGCAGGCCGAGCCTCAGGTAGTTTAGAGGGAATTTCATGCAGCCTCCCTTGTGGATGATTCTCTGTTCTGACTCATGTGCTGTTGAGCAGCCATTTGACATCCAAAAGTCTGTGTCTTCTCATCTATATAATGAGTGTATTTTTTTTTGAGGACTCACTTGGATAGTGGTCTTCATACAGGCTATTAATACAGGTGGGTGCTGTTGCTCCACAGTTGCCAAAATACTGTGATGATGCCTTGAAGCTATTAATGATTTAATGAATATCTGTCCCCCCACCCCATCAAATTTCACATTGAAAGTCTAAAACCTTTTTCACCATGAACATCCATGTCCTCCACATGCACAAGTCCCTGAAGGGTTGAGGCTTCCTAGTCTGATCTCCATATCCCAATTCCCTGGTGGCTCATGATGCCATCACTGACTGTGTCCTTGGTCCTCTCTAGTATGAAAATGAGCATACTCTGAACCTAGGGGAGATCTGTACTATGCAGAGGGACCCCCCAGCCAGGCACAAGGGAGAGGCTGGTGGAATCGCTGGTTCCAGCCTTCCAGGGTCAAAGCGTCCCCTCCTTCAGGAGCTTCCTGAGCTCCTAGTGGGACTTCACCACCATCCTACAGTTCCTGTAAGGGAGGAGACCACCCCTCATATTGTCTTATACCCAATTTCTGCCTCCAAAGAAAGAAGAACTAAAAACTAAAAGGCAGAAATGAAATCCACAGGCAGACAGCCCGGCGCCACACCCTGGGCCTGGTAGTTAAAGATTGACCCCTGACCTAATCGGTTATGTTATCTACAGATTACAGACATTGTATAGAAAAGCACTGTGAAAATCCCTGTCCTGTTCCATTCTAATTGCTGGTGCATGCAGCCCCCAGTCACGTACCCCCTGCTTGGTCAATGGATCACGACCCTCTCACGCGGACCCCCTTAGAGTTGTGAGCCCTTAAAAGGGACAGGAATTGCTCACTCAGGGAGCTCGGTTGTTGGAGATGTGAGTCTTGCCGAAGCTCCTGGCCGAATAAAGCCCTTACTTCTTTAACTCAGTGTCTGAGGGGTTTTGTCTGCGGCTTGTCCTGCTACACCTGGAGCAGCTGTTCAGCAGGTGAGTGTCTGTTTCTTTCAAGGCACACCCTACTACCTACTAGCTGTGTCTAGGGATGCCACTGCAGCTTTCTGAGCCTCAACTTGCACCTCTGAAAAGTGGAGTAGTAAGATGAATCTCAGTGAGGTTCTTGTAGGAACGAAATGGCCTAAGACAGGACAGGTGGCTTCTGAGTGCCTGGCTCTGTGGAAAAGTTGCTGGACCTACTGTGGTTGTTCATATTTCTTAATTTTCTTTTCCCCTGTCTCAGAAGAAGCTGTTTTCATCATGTCTCAATGGCCCCTGTCTCTCTACGTTTGGCAAAGCACATAGACAGCAAATGTTTTTGCATTTGTAAAGGAGGTTTGAGATTCCTTCTAGCTAGTCTTTGTCCTCGATACAGACAGAACAGGGGGCCCTAGGTGCTAGGAGACGAATCTGTCCTGAATCTGAAAGGATTACAGTAACAGTTGATCAGATCACAATTCATTCATGGAAACATCCACAACAAAAAGAGGAAACTGTGGGAGATTTTCATGATAGCTTCAACAATTCCATCTGACACTAGGGTGTTAAAGAAGACATGAGAGTTTTAATTAAAAAGCCAAATTCTTTATTTAAAAGTTATAGAAATCTGAAGTAATAACAATATAAATAAGTTCTTGGGCAGTATGGGGGCAATGGTGACCCCAAGGCGCAGCTGCTAGGTCCTGCCTGGGCCTGTGCCCTTTAGAAAATACATTCCCATCTGCCTGCCAACCAGGAAGAGCCTGTCCTGGGCAGCACATCAGAGGCCTCCAGCTCAGACGCTCAGCTGAGGGCAGGTCCCAGTCGCTGGAGGAAGAGACCGCGTCCTGGAGCAGGAGGAGGAGTTGCTGGAATCCCGCCCCGTCCGCCCCCATCAGCAGCAGGCCAGGCGGGGACGTGGAGGGGGCGAGCGGGTGGAGTTCGCGCCCATAGGCCGAGTGGCGGCTTGCGAGAAGCAGGCGTTGTTTAGGTCGTGCTGGGGCCGATCCTGGCCCGCGGGAAGCTCTTCAGCGAGGCCCAGGAGCCGGCCCGCCAGCCTTGCTCTCCGCCTCCGCGGCTCTCCCTGCGCCCAGGACCGAGAGCAGCGCGAGGCCTGCTGGCCGGAGCCCCACTGGCCACCGCCTCTCCGGGGGAGCCTCTTCCAGCTCCAGGGCTGAGGCGAGTGGGGGCAACAGACACCACGATATCAGGCAACGCCTCTCCGGGCTGTTTCTTCGCAGTCCCAGGGCCGGGGCAGGAGGACGGTGGCTCTGGAGCTGGCCGTGGTGCTGGATCCATGTGTGGGAGGCCCAGGGCGGCAAGCGACTCTGGCTCCGCAGCAGGCAGCAGCTGTACCAGAGCCAGCACTGGAATTGCCTGTGTCTCTAGACATTAAGCAGAGCTGGAAAAGGAGAATGAGTCGCCAACATCAGTCACTTTCCACGGGCCTTTCTAAACACAGAGATGACCGCACAGAGTTCAATGGAATTGGAGGCCCCGAACACCACCCCTGGAAACTCCTCCAGGCTGCAGGCCTCCTCACTGTCTGCCTCCACCTCGATGGGCTCCGGAGGCTCCAGCTGCACAAAAGCAATGTGCACGTGATGCTGCAGACCCCATCCAGGCCAACCGACCTGCACAGAGGCTGCCTAGGCTTGAATGAAGGACACTTCGACATGCTTGTGGCTTTTTTTTTTTTTTTTTTTTTTTTGACTCTCAGGCTTATTGTGGAAACAGGGATCACGTAGATTCATTACCAAGTCAGATCAGTCACCTTTTGCCCTCAAGGTTTTAGCATCAGAGGTTCCAAAAATTACAAGTGCCAGTTGATGTGTCAGGGGTTTTCGCTCATCTGGGTTGCCAGAACAGAATACTATAGACCAGATAGCTTATATGCGACAGATATGTTTCACACAGTTCTAGAGATAGCGAAGTCCGAGGTCAAGTGGTCTGGTGAGGGCTGGCTTCCTGGTTCAGAAACAGCCTTTTTGTTTTTTGATTTTTTTGAGATGGAATCTTGCTCTGTAGCCCAGGCGGGAGTACAGTGGCACGATCTTAGCTCACTGCAACCTCCGTCTCCCAGGTTCAAGCAATTCTCCTGCCTCAGCCTCCTGAGTAGCTGGGAATACAGGTGTGTGCCACCACAGCCGGCTAATTTTTTGTATTTTTTGTAGAGATAAGGTCTCACCGTGTTAGCAAGGATGGTCTCGATCTCCTGACCTCGTGATCCGCCCACCTCTGCCTCTCAAAGTGCTGGGATTACAGGCACGAGCCACCACGCCCAGCCAGAAACAGTGATTATTTTTTTTTACTGTGTCCTCACATTACAGAAGCTATGAGGGAGCCATCTTGGAGTCCCTTTTATAGGGACACCAATCCACTCATGTGGTCTCTGTCTTCATGACTTAATCATCTCCCAGGGCTCCACCTCCAGATACATCGCTTAAGGGTTTTGATTCCAACATATGAATTGGAGGGGACACAAACCTCTGGTCTACAGCATCAGGTTACCCTGAGCCTCTTGCACTCAGAGGATTCTATAATCTTCTGTGAATATTTGCTGGTCTCTTCTGGAGTTTGCTAAACTTCTCTGGGTTTAGAAAAATCTTTAATTGTAGTTCTTGATTCAGCTGGGTCCCAGGTTTAAATTCTACAGTTGCTGGCAAAACTTGTTTATGGAACAGAAGAAACTTCAGAGGCAACTGGTCGTTTGGAGTTTTAGGAGAGTTGTTGGGGAGGGTCTGGGGTCTGAATGAGAAGTAGAAGGAGGATAGGATGAAGGTGCAGAATGAGAGAGATGAGGATGAGAAAGGGGAAGAGGGACACCTGGATATAAGGGTCAACTGGAGGGCAAGAAAGTGGGAGAGGGTTTACTAAGAAAATGAATCCATTGGGTTGGTGCAAAAGCAATTGTGGTTTTTGCAAAACCACTTTCGCACCAACCTAATAGTTTGTAGTTGCTTAAGTGTGTCAAATTGTGTCTTAGGTTTGGCCAGAGAAGTTTTAGTGAAACGATTCTTGATTCAGAATAGCATTTGAAAGCTTCTGCTTACTAACCAAAATGTACTGCTCATTGGGCCTGAGAAATCTTATTCCTTTTCTTTCTTAAGGAACCTCTTAAATGAGCGATATTGTTCAAAGCAAATGTTCCCCAGAATGGTCATGGAAGGCCCGGTTCTTGATGAAGTAATGCTATTTAGAAAGGTCGACACAAGAATGAGCATTGTAATGAAAGTACACACAAGGAGCAGGAGTTTTTCTGGGAAGCAGAGAGGACTCAGACTTAGCCCCATGAAAGCTTCTGGCAGGCAGTAGGAGAGTAATGCTTATGCACCTCGTGTCTTGGGTCCTCATCCTGACAGTTAGTCACTTCTAGATGAAGACACAAAAATCTGTTCTGCTAGCAGGTGGAAAGCCAATAAATAAATAAATAAATAAATAAATAAATAAAATTACTCTCTGGACCACAACCGAAATGCACAGAACTAAGAAGGAAGTATAAAGGAGAACTTCATCCAATTTCATTGGTGACCCATAGCAAAGTATGTCCAAATGGATGTCTGACCAATGAGAACCACAAATTCGCTGGTGTGTGAGGCTGGCTTGAACAATAGCCTTCTAGGGCCGATGACTACGTTCCACCTTCTCATTCTTTTCCTTATGACAACACTTTTGGATGACACAAGACAAAACAGTAACATAGAGACAGCAAAATGAATGAATGGGAAGACCAGATTCCACCAAGAATGTCAAAAAAGTGTGAACCAATAGTAAAAACTAGGTATTTATTCTACCAAATGCAGAATAAATACCTAAGGAACTCGGTGCAAAGACAGAGTTCAGAACGAGTGCTCATGTTATCACATCAGTGCTGCTGTGGCAGCCATAAACAGAAGAAACAAGATGCCTCAGTGGGTGCTGGTCAAACTATAGGGTCCAAGGCAAGGACAATGCAGCAGATACCTCAGTGGGACCTCCATAATAGCAGTGGAAATAATTGGAGACCACAAGAATGAAAACAAGAAAAGCTGTGTATCCCAGCTTTGCCCTAGCAAGGGAATTAGCCACCATCACTTGTGTTTGTTGGAGACTCAAAGGCAAGAAGAGGAGTGGGAAAACTCCAGAGTGGAGAAACAGGCAAGGCTCCAGATGTGTCCTGATTGGAGGCTCTTGACATGGGGAAGCTGCAGGAGGGCTTAGCAGAAGCTGAATATTCTATTTTCCTGGTAAGAGTGCATGTTTGGCCTTCTCGGTTTGGTCCTAAGTTGGAAGCAAAGGCAAAAATTAGGTCAGCTGTCAGTTACTAATCAAGTCTAGACTGTTGGGACTGATTGTTGTAGGTTGTGTTCAGAGTTCTCTTTTTATATGTAGACTGGTTGTTATCCGTTTGCATATTTATCTTTCAAAATGAAAGGAGAAGTCACCGAAAGCAATAACATATTTGCAAATGATAAATCTGCTCATGAACTATTCAGACAAAAACATTCATTGTACTTATTAACAAAAGATAAACTATTTAAAATGTAAAGTGGATTTCAATAGCATTTCTTTGAGGAAAGGGTACTATTCCAATACGTACAATATCATTAGTCATTACAGACATCCATACTGGCACCACAATGCAATACAACTTCATACTCACTAGAGTGGCTGTAATCAAACAATAGACAATAACAAGTGATGACAAGGAGGGGGAGAATAGGGACCCCCCCAGACATTGCCTACAGAAATGCAAATGAATGCAGCCACTTTGTTAAGCAATTTGGTAGTTTCTCAGAGTGCCATATGTAGAATTACCATATGACTCAGCAGCTTCACTCCCAGATAGGTACCCAGAATAAATGGAAACCTATGTCCACACAAAGACTCATGTGAAAGCTCATAGCAGCACTATCTGTAGTAACCCAAAGTGGAAACACCCAAATACTCATCAACTAGTAAAAGGAAAAAAAGTGTATCTATGTAAGAATACTATTCAACAATTAAAAAGTTTAAATGGGCAATGCACTTGGCTCAGAAGGAGAAGCCATTTCAGCTTCGTCAGCTCCCACCACAAAGAAGTAGATTGAGGACTAGTGGCAGGGGTCCTGTGGAGGCCATCATTGTGCCATGGCCAGCAGGAGCACATGGCATGAGTCTGGGGCCACCTCATTGTTGTAGGCATCTCTGTGCATCAAGGACTCCAGGCCGGCTTGGCAGGAAGTCAGGGGAGCCCCCTATAGCCAAGCTTGGGCAATGGCATGGCCTGCTCTGAGCCCAGGAAGTTCAGCAGCCAGGCAGGCAGGAAGTGCAAGCAGCCCAAGTTAACTACCTCTTTTGTAGGGTTGGTAAGTAAACTATGAGTAAGTATTTTAGTTAAACATTAAGAGAAAAAAGCACTTTCAAAGCATACAGGACAAATTGAATCATTTATAAAATAGGACTTCAGAAAGTCCAACAACAATGTAGCTTCAGTCATCTTTTGCTTTTTTAAAAGAAAAAAAATGCATCATTTTGCATTCTATGTATGATAAGAGAATGTTTCTCATAAAGTACTTGAACTCCCTAAGCCTATGTGTCCATTTCCACCATTAAAGTGGACTCAGGGGCTTGGCATGACTGTCACCAGACAGGCTTTCTTTAAATAATTGGTGGCAGTGGTCTTACTGCCTCATCGAACTGTATCTGGTTATACTCATGTTGCTTTTAAAGGAGTTTCATACAATTCCATGGTCTTCAGAACATGTGAGAGGTAGCTCATAGCTTCTTTTATTAATATAAACTACTTTCACTTTCTCCAATAACAGATTGCCCCAAATTAGGGTTTTTAGACTACTATGACTGCACCTGATGAGAAATTCATCTGTAGACCAGAGCTGTGTATTATTTTATTTTGTCCTACAATATTTTTTTCAACTTTTTAATTTTTTAACTTTTTTGAGATGGAGTTTCACTCTTGTAACCCAGGCTGGAGTGCAATGGCCTGATCTTGGCTCACTGCAACCTCTGCCTCCCGGGTTCAAGTGATTCTCCTGCCTCAGCCTGTCAAATAGCTGGAACTACAGGTGCGCACCATCATGCCTAGCTGATTTTTTTTTTTTTTTTGTACTTTTAGTAGAGACGGGGTTTCACCATGTTGGCCAGGCTGGTCTTGAATTCCTCACCTCAGGTGATCCACCTGCCTCGGCCTCCCAAAGTGCTGGGATTACAGGCGTGAGCCCTGAAATTTTATTTTAGATTCAGTGGTTACATGTGTGGATTTGTTACTTGAGTATGTTTCATAATGCTGAGGTTTGAGGTATGAAAGATCCTGTTACTCAGGTACTGAGCATAGTACCCAATAGTTGTTTTTTCGACTTTTGCCCCCCTCCCTTTTCCTCCCTGCTCTGGCAGACCCCAGTGTCTATTGTTACCATCTTCATGTCAATGAGTACCCAATATTAAACTCCCACTTATAAATGAGAACATGAGGTATGTGGTTTTCTATTCTTCCATCTGTTCTTGTTTGCTTAGGATAATGGTCTCCAGGCTGCATCCATATTGCTGCAAAGGTTATGATTTCATTCTTTTTATGGCTGCATAGGATTCTATGGTATAGGTGTTAGACCATTCTTGCATTGCTATAAATACCTGAGACTGGGTAATTTATTAAGAAAGAAGGTTAATTGGCTTATGGTTCTGCAAACTGTACAAGCATAACACTGGCATCTTCCAAGCTTCTGAGGAGGCCTAAGGGAACTTTTACTCATGGCAGAAGGTGAAGCAGGAGCAGGCACTTCACTTGGTGAATGCAGGAGCAAGAAAGAGAGAGGGTGATATGCCCCACACTTAAACAACCATATCTCATGAGAACTCACTTGCTGTTGCAAGGACAACACCAAGCCATAAGGGATCCACCACCATGACCCAAATACCTCCAACCAGGCCCTACCCCCAACATTGGGGATTACATTTCAACATAAGATTTGAGTGGGGACAAATATCCAAACTATATGAGTGTATATGTAGCACATTTTCTTTTTCCAATCTGTCATTGATGGGCATCTAGATTGATTCCATGTCTTTGCTATTGCGAATGGTGCCATGATGGACGTATGTGTGTGTGTGATTTTTTGGGAGAATGATTTCTTTTCCTTTGGGTATATACCCAGTAATGGGATTGCTGGGTCGGATCCTTTGAGAAATCTCCAAACTGCTTTTCACAGAGGCTGAATTAATTTACATTCCCACCAACAGTGTATAAGCACTCATTTTTCTCTGCAGCCACGCCAACATCTGTGGTTTTTTGACTTTTAAATAATAGCCATTCTGACTGGCATAAGGTAGTATCTCATTGTGGCTTTGATTTGCATTTCCCTGGTGATTAGTGATGTGGAGCATTTTTTCATATGTTTGTTGGCCACTTGTATGTCTTATTTTGAAAAGTGTCTGTTCATGTCTTTTGTCCAGTTTTTAATGGAATTGTTTATTGCTTGTTCAATTGATTAAGTTCCTTAAAGATTTTGGATGTTAGACTTTTGTCAGATGTGTAGTTTGTGAATATTTTCTCCCATTCTGCAGGTTGTATGTTTACTCTGTTGATAGTTTCTTTTGCTGTGCAGAAGCTCTTTAGTTTAGTTAGGTCTCACTTGTCAATTTTATTTTTTTTGCAATTGCTTTTGATGACTTAGTCATAAATTCTTTCCAGAATGGCATTTCCTAGGTTTTCTTCTAGGATTCTTATAGTTTGAGGTTGTACATTTAAATCTTTAATTCATCTTGAGTTAATTTTTGTATATGGTGACAGGTAAGGATCCAGTTTCATTCTTCTGCATATGACTAGCCTGCTATCCCAGCACTATTTATTGAATAGGAAGTACTTTCCACATTCCTTTTTTTTTTTTGACTTTGTCAAAAATTAGATGGCTGTAGGTGTGCATCTTTATTTCTGAGTTCTCTATTTTGTTCCATTGGTCCATGTGTCTGTTTCTGTGCCAGTAACATCACAGCTGTGTATTATTGCAAGCATTATAAACCCTTTGGTGGCAAGGGAGGTGATTATTAACAATGCAAGAACCAAGTACTGCAGCAGCAGCAGCATCAAACAGTTGCATGAGAAGGAAAGCTTGAAACTTGAGGAGCTCCCTGCAGGGGCAAGCACCCAGCATGGCAGACCAAGTGGCCAACAACATGGGAGGTGCAGCTATCATCATCATGGAGCCAAACACACCAAGGAGTGCAGCAAATATGAAGGTTCTAAGTGCAAATGGCAGCCTTGATTTTGAGAGCAACTGGCTGGGACTTGATTGGTTAAAAAAGTACTTACATAACAAGATGCTTACCATGATCCCCAGTCAGAATTTGTGGGTGTCCCACAGAAGTGGATGCCTGCTGGAGGTCCAGGTGCAGGCAGTGGTTTTGGGTACACGTGCTTCCTACAGTCCACTTATCACCACAGAAGGGAATCTGTGGAGTTGGAGTTGAAATGAAAAGGGGCAGCTGAAACATGGTAACACCAAGAAAGCTGAAGCCCCCAAACTTATAGAGGGTCCCAGTCCTGGGGTTACTGTGTCAGCAGCCTGTGGGTGGAGCCACACCCCAGTGTTGCTGGAAGTGGGCACTGCATTTGCCTTTGGAGAGAACAAGGTGCAGAAAGTGAGGCTTGGTCGTCAGACAGATGCAGTTCCTAGCCCTGTGCAGAAGGTATACGAGGCCAGCCATTCATCAAAATGGCCCACGGGACTGAATTCAGTAGGATGATGGACTGCAAGAAACAAAACTAAAACCAAAACAAACCAAAACAAAAAAACAAAAAAACCCAACCTTTATTCCTTTGGGAGTCCTGAATATGGTCACCTGGTATACAACTCATGATGAGAAGTTCATGTCCCCACTGCTGTGGATAGAGTCCAGCTGGGAGCTGATGCCCAGGCGAGTGGCTGTCTTCATGGAGAAGAAGAAAGATTAGCAGATTTTGCCAGTACCACACGTGGCTGTGCAGATGTGGCCTGTAGAGCTAACCACATGATGGTCCTGGACTCCCAGAAGCACATCTTCTTCTGACGCAGTGGTGGCTATTGCTGGCTGGACCATGTGGAACAGAAAAACGAGATGGTCCACCTCCCCCAAGCGGTTTGGCTTTCCTGGGATGGGGTCCCCAGATCTATGCTGGTTATGCCTGGTCCTTTGCTGTCAGTGAAGAGGGTGGTGTGTTTTTCTGGGAGGCCACCAACACTTCCCATGAATCTATCATGTACCTGAAAGCAGTGCTGAACATCTGTGGCTGGAGAATGTGGAGCCTGGCTCATGGGAAGAGCGTCTTGGTGGCTGCAGATCATCTGGGGCCAGTCCCTGACCTTGGGTGAACTGGGCGGAGGGGAATCACAAGCCCACATCTCCCACTGCGGCCCAAGACATGAAGATGCTGCATGGTGTCTTCTCAGAGCAGACTGCCATGGGTTACTCACACTCTTTGGTGATGGTGAGAGATGAAAGCGATACCCAGAAACTGCCAGAGTACAAACCCCTACCCTCCAGTTCTCCCAGAAACTCCTCCAATTCCATGTCTCACGGCAGCTGTCATTTCCATGTGCCCTGGGATATGAAGTCAAAGGAAGAATTTAAATATGATTATTCTGAAGTACATGCTTTAAACAACTTTTTGGATGTAGTAACATGAAGATCGTTATTTAGAAATGCTTAGAAGTGATTCTTCATTATGGTACTGAAGACAAGAATCGGTGCTTTCAAAGAATCTGGCAAGTTGAACACATTGACAAAAATGACCTAAGCTTTTCCCATAAAGAACATTTAAGTTATTTTGGCAACCCCAGGGACCCACTGGTATTTGGAGAGGGGGTTCAGATAAAAATAATGTCAGTCACAAGCACTCAGCTCTCCCAATGGTCTCAACGTCTGTGTAACATTTGCTGTTGCTGACAGAGGTTTGATCGGCAAAGTCCACTTTCAGCTCTGAATCAACCTTGGACTCTGAGGTCCAGAGCTGTTTTTCACACCTCAGAAATCCTAAAGGCACTTCCAGGTTTATCCATGACAGACTGTGTAGGCTAACTAAAATGTCAGGTGCTTTTCCTTTAGCCTCGAATTGAATCTGCTCCATGTAGGAACACTTTTATGCTAGTTTGAAGTTAATTGCTAAAATCAGAACTAATTTTAAAAATGCAATTTTTCAAACATGCAGCTTTTTCAAACATAAATTTTCCACACCATTGCAACAAAGACTTCAGAGAATTTTTTCCTTTTGTTCTGTGAGGAGACGAGGACGATTTTAATTCCCCAGCTCTAAATTATTCTGCTTTCCTGTGTGTTGTTACTATTCAGATAAGTCTGACTTTCTTTTTCATTCCTTTCTCTCACTTCAGTTATCTTCTGCGTGTTTAAATAGCTAATTAGCATCAAATGACTTTTTTTAGGTTCAAGTTTGCCAACAATTTTAGGCTTTCATAATCTGCTAAAACCATTCATCTAAAGAGACCATCTCTAACTTTCTTTTGAAAATCTAAAACACTTTTGAATATAACGTAAAATACAAATACAAAAAATTTTGTAGCGTGATATTTTCATCATGGCACAGGTAAGTAGGCTACACAGCTATAGTTATTGTTTCTTGTTGACATTTTAATTTAAACAATGAGGTAGGAAAGAACAATTCCAGGGAAAAATTGTAATACATAATCTCACCACACTAACATAAAATATTTTCATTTTGTGTCTTATTCTGTAGTCCTTGTTTACATGTTTTATAAGGTTTTGCTTGTTTAGGATTGTTGAAATCATTGCGTGCATGTCATTTTGTTTTTGGTAGTCTTTGACTAAAAGCTGCGTTATCAAAATAGTGGTTTACCCAAAACAGACAGGGTAAGAAGTCAAGAGTATAACAAGAAAAACTGGTATGCTGAGATAGAGAAGAGAGCGCTGATAGGGACAAAAACATTAAAAGCTTTGGAAGAAGTCAATACTTATGAATTTGACAATTATATTTTCATTCTTTAAAATAATATTTGGCATATACTGAGGATATAAATGAAATGTATGTAAGTTTAAAGCATGAGTATATCACGCCTGTAATCCCAGGACTTTGGGAGGCCGAGGCAGGCGTATTGCCTGAGCTCAGGAGTTCATGACCAGCCTGGGCAACACGGTGAAACCCTGTCTCTACTAAAATACAAAAAATTAGCCGGGTGTGGCAGTGTGCACCTATAGTCCCAGCTACTCGGGAGGCTGAGGCAGGAGAATTCATTGAACCTGGGAGGTGGAGGTTGCAGTGAGCTGAGATTGCACCGCTGCACTCCAGCCTAGGCTACAGAGTGAGACTCCATGTCAAAAAAAAAAAACAAAAAAAAAAAAACCAAGCATGAGTATAAAACTTAGGATATTGAACAAATATCCATAATTTGCATTTACCTATGTGTTCCACTCTATGCACCCTACTGCATACTCCCAAAGAAAACCACTTCCCTCAATTTTGTGTTATTTCTTTGCTTTTCCTCCTATGTCAGAAGTTGAGGTACTGAGTAATACAACTTCAGACATAAAACTTAAATTTAGAAAGCCAAGCCCACAGAGAATCCAAAAGCTTATAAAACTATCAAAATCCTAAAGAAAAAGCAAAGAAAAATTGAATAATGTAAAAAAAAACAAAAAATACAAAAGACAGTCATTACAAATATACAAGATGAAATGAATGACAACACTAAACAGATTTAACAGTAGAAGGGAGTAAACTCGCCTGTTGAAAAAAAATTCCTCAGAATGAACCTAAAAACAGACATCTAGCAAGATGTCATCTAAAGGAGGAACAGCTAAGATGAAGTAACTCAAAACTTCAAAAGGAAATGACGACCAAAAGTTCACCAGTTAAAATACTAAGTAAAAATATGAAATAGTCAAGAGGGCTATTGAAAATAAGGGGTTCAGCCCTCAATGAGGCTTTTAAAATAATGACATTTTACAAATCAAATAGCAGAGTTTTGAAGTATAAAAAGCCAGTGAATATTTTTGTAAATATAAGTAAAAATTGGTAGTAGCACAATAGTTGTGGTAGATAAGACACCTCTCAGTTTTTGATAGATCATGCAGACAAAAGAAAATGCAGAATATGAGTGATACTTGATACTTATTTTCGAAGATATATGCCAAATATAGGTCAGGCACGGTGGCTCATGCCTGTAGTCCCAGCATGTTGGGAGGCTGAGGCAGCTGGATCACTTAAGGTCGGGAATTTAAGATCAGCCTGGCCGACATGGTGAAACCCCATCTCTGCTAAAAATACAAAAATTAGCTGGGTGTGGCGGCAGGGGCCTGTAATCCCAGCTGCTCAGGAGGCTGAGGCAGGAGAATCGCTTGAACCTGGGAGGTGGAGGTTGCAGTGAGCTGAGATTGTGCCGCTGCACTCCGGCCTGGGCAACAGAGCAGGACTCCATCAAAAAAAAAAAAAAAGAAAAAAGATAAATACATATGTAATAGCAGCCATGAAAATTAAAAAAACAATCAGAAAGTTATTGCTTGAAAAGAAATTAGGTAGATCTTCCAAACTTTCATATGCTATAATATTTAAGGAAGAAGTACTGATGAAGTCCAGATAGGAGATATTGTCTGCAGAAGATAAACCACAGGAAAGTATTTTTCCCATTAACTCCCTGTTCTCCCCCATGCCTGCTGTGAATCTCAACTGCTCGCAAATAGCAGCAGATAATCCCAGGCTGTCTCTGCTGCCTTAAGTGTAACCAGTTGTCTGGCTCACCTCCCTGCCACCCTCTTGCATACTAAGAATTGGAGGAACTATTGTGTCACAAGCTTAGATTAATCAATGAATAAGGGGCCAGAGATCATTTGAAATGACATCCTTTTAGTTCCCCACATTATGAAACCAAAGAAGGTGGTGGAATCACAGGGCCAGAGACTGGATATGTGTGTGTTGCTCAGCTTTTGAGGTCCCCTTCCTAGTGCTCTGACAAATTCTAAGCCTCTAATGAGAGTGCAGAAGTAGGGAAACCACCGCTGGTCTGCAAACTAGGAGCAGTCTTTGAGGGCAGGCATGGGATTCCTAACAAGTATTTTCTTGTTTAAAAGAATAAATCTACTTTTGTTTAACTGACAGGTGGCCTAGAATTGTTACTTTCACTTTTAGAAAATCCGTAAGTGGCTGTCTTAGTCCATTTGGCTGCTATCACAAAATACCATAAACTGGAAAGTTTATAAAGAACAGATATTTCTTTCTCACCCTTCTGGAGGCGGGGAAGTCCAAAATCGAATTGCTGGCAGATTGGGCGTCTGGTAAGGGTCCACTTTCTGGTTCAGCAAGATGACAAGATGACACCTTCTTGCTGTTACCTGGCATGGCAAGGGAGGTCTCTGGGAACTGTTTTGTAAGAGCACTAATCCCATTCACGAGGATTCAAGACCTCATCACTTACCAGAGGGCTCACCTCCTAATACCATCTCATTGGTGATTAGGTTTTCACTGTATATATTTTGGGAGGACACCAACACTTGGGCAATAGCCATGGAAAAGCAGACCTAGGTTTTGGACTTTGAACTGTTGCTATAAATAGAATGAGACTCTTGGGAACCTTGGTAGGAAGTGACTATCTGTTGTATTTGGGAGAAACCTAAATCACTGGGCCAGAGGGTGGATGATGGTGAGCAGAATCGTGCTGTGGCCCTCCAAAATCCTACCCCCCCGGTGTACACACCTTGTATAGTCTCCTCTCCTTAAGTGTGGGTGGAGCTAATGAAGATATGAGGTGTGACTCTGTGATTAGGTTACTAATCGATTGATTTTGGATTAATAAAAAATGAGATTATTCTAGGTGAACCTTCCCTAATCAGATGAGTCCTTAAAAGAGGTGGCACTTGGCACTTTCTGAAGTCAGAGAGAGTCAAAGCAGTACAGATAGTCTCTTGCTGGCCTTAAGAAATAAAGTGGGTATGAGTCCTACAACCACAAAGAATTGAATTCTGCCAAGAATCTGAATGAGCTGCAGGAAGGACCCTGAACTCCAAGTATGGGCACAGCCCAATGGATACCTTGATGACAGCCTCTTGAGACCTGAGCTGAGAAGCTGGCTGAGCTCTGCCTGGCCTTCTGACCTACAGGACTGAGGTAATAAGTGAGAGTTATTTTAAGCCACTGTTGGTGGAAGTTTGCTATGCAGCAATAGAAAACGAATGGAAGAAGAATGAGAAATGGCAGAGTTTTGTTTTTGTTTTGTTTCTTTTTAAAAAGTAAATGTATTTTTAGGTTTTTTGTGCCCATAGTTATATTTTATTTCCAGTTTCCTTTTCCTTTCTCCCTACCATCCTTCCCTCTCTTCCTGCTTCTCTTCTTCCCTCTACAAATTTTCCTTTGAAGCTTCTGTTTGCAAAAGTTATCAGAACCAAAATGAAGCCACTAATGTTAAGAAAACCCTGACAAACAGAGTCGAGGAAGGTCATGAAGACAGGGCTGTCATGCTTGTATGCCTGACAGCAAAAAAGACCCTACAAAAACCACAGCCTTGCACAAAGGCCATCATAAGCTTACACGAAAAATACTCTGTAGGGTCATTTTTCCAGCAACTGCCGGTCTAACCTCAGACTGGCATCATCCATGCTATTGATCTTTATTTTTTTTGAGACAGAATCTCACTTTCTTGCCCAGGCTGGAGTGCAGTGGCCTGATCTCAGCTCACTGCAACCTCCGCCTCCCGGGTTCGAGCAATTCTCCTGCCTCAGCCTCCTGAGTAGCTGGGACTACAGATGCCCGCCACCACTCCTGGCTAATTTTTATATTTTTAGTAGAGATGGGGTTTCACCATATTGGCCAGGCTGGTCTCAAACTCTTGACCTTGTGATCCACCCACCTTGGCCTCCCAAAGTGCTGGGATTACAGGTGTGAGCCACTGCGCCTGGCCGCTATTGATCTTTTGATCTTTGTAGCCAAGGATCATTATTTAAAAATAATTATGTAATTCTTCTCATTTTGTTCTTTAAAAATATTTGTCTGCTTTTATCTCCTTGAATACACACATAATTTACTATGGCACAGATATTTCCATTGCAGCACTCTATTTCCAAATAAATTTCTTTTAGAGAGCCTCTCTCTTTTTGTTATTTAAGTTGACATCTTCCTATTCAGACTTGATCCATGTGTCTGTCAGGATATATGTCTGTATCATAGCCAGATACCTGTGTAATCAGTGCAGTTGAAAGGGCACTGGCTTGGGAGTCACAGAGGAGTGTTTCCCCCCTTAGCTAACCCAGGGTTTGGAGCAGCACACATGTAACTCATTTGCAAATGAGGCCAGAAGATGTCTGGAGGCCCTATTTACACAAATGCTCTATGATTCTGTGAATGCTCACATCTGTGTGCAAAAAGGGTGGTGACACTGTCTCTGGGATGCTGTGGAGGATGGTATACATGGATGCAGGCAGTTTGTCTTCAACTTGCAGCCACATCCCTTGGAACAGGCTCATGATGTTCCTAAGCCACACCACAGCCTCAATGGAGATGCTTATTTAAGCTGTGAGGATGGAGCGCTCATCCTTGGCAGTCTCTGATTTACCTTTCCTGTGGCATTGTTCCACTTTTATTTTTTTATTTTTATATTTTTTTTACCAATAACATGGAAGAAATCTGAAATAAGTATCAGAAAACTGAGGAAGAACTCCATGTGAGAGTAATTGTTTCTTGTGATCATCTCTTTTTGGGAATTAGAATTAGCTTCTAGCAATTCTACTAATGTGTAATCAGCATTACTTGTTTTAAGTTCTAGTGATTAGAAGATGCAAAAATCAGACCCTCAAGTAGCTTACATTCTGTTTGGGTAAGGTGTGTATCTGGCCATAAACAACTGTAAACAAATCAAGATTTTAAAACCATAAGAGAAAGATAAGCAATACAGGGGTTCAGAAGAAGGAGATTTTAGGGTTGAGAATTCAGTGTTCTTAAACCTGTCACCAGCTTGTGGATGTGAAATAATTGAGAGTTGTTGGAGGAGGGAAGATAATTTTGGAGACAGCTGTTGGACAAAGTCAAGGTCACTGTTCCTTAGCTATGGAAGGCTTTATTTTTTTTTTTTAAGACAGGGTCTCACTCTGTTACCCAGGCTGGAGTATAGTGGTGCCATCATAGTTCACTACAGCCTTGACCTCCCAGGCCCAAGCGATCCTCCAGCCTCAGCCTCTCAAGGAGCTGGGACTACAGGCATGTGCCACCATACCCAGCTAATTTAAAATTATTAATTATTTTTTGTAGAGATGGGGTTTCACCAATGTTTTCCAGGCTAGTCTTGAACTCCTGGGCTCAAGCAATCCACCTGCTTTGGCTTCCCAAAGTGCTGGGATTATAGGTGTGAGCCACTGCCCCCGGCCTCATTTCCTAGCTATGGGAAGGTTGGGAGTGGTGCTTTCTCCTTCAAACTATGAGCTTGAGGTGTCCTCTGCAGTTTCAGGGAATAGTGAATTAGTGTCTTGTTCACCCTGAGAAGCATAAAGGGGCAGAAACCGAGGTAGGCTGGTTTCCCCGCTGCTGCAGAAAAGAAGAAATTACATAAGTATGACCTGCATTACTGATTGGTTGAGACAAAGCATTATTAATGGGCCAGATGTGGTCACACAAGGGGATGCAGAGTATTTTTTTTATATCGTGTTCAAGGGAGCTACCTAGAAGGGAGACCTCATCTTGCAGAAAAAATTTGGAAGTTCTAAATGTTTAGGGCTAGGGAAGTGGTTCTCAATTGTTTTTGGTCTTAGGACATCTACACATTTAAAAATAACTGCAGACTCTAAAGAATTTTTGTTTATATGAGTCATAGCTATTAATTCTTTTTTTTTTGTTGAGATGGAGTTTCGCTCTCGTTACCCAGTCTGGGGTGCAATGGCTCAATTTCAGCTCACTGCAACCTCCGCCTCCCAGGTTCAAGTGATTCTCCTGCCTCAGCCTCTCAAGTAGCTGGGATTACAGGCACGTGCCACCACGACCGGCTAATTTTTTGTATTTTTAGTAGAGACGGGGTTTCTCCATGTTGGTCAGGCTGGTCTTGAACTCCCAACCTCAGGTGATCCACCCCCCTCGGCCTCCCAAAGTGCTGGGATTACAGGTGTGAGCCACCGCACCCGGCCCTATTAATTCTTACTATGTTAAAATCAAAAACATTAAATGTTCATTTATTTATTTAAAATAGCAATAAATTCATTAAATGCTAGCATAAATAACATTTATAAATGAAAAATAACTAATCTCCCCAAACAAAAAAAATATTCCTAGAGAAGCGTGGTGTTGCTTTACATTTTGGCAAATCTCTTTATTGTCTGACTCAGAAGAAGACTGCTGGATTCCGCTTCTGCCTTCAGTCTATTACAATATGTTGCTTTGGTCGAAGAACAGGAAGCAAGTTCGCCCTCACAGAGTTATGTTGTTAGAAAACAGAGGAGTATTTCAATGATCTTTTCAGATAATTCTGAATATATCATATAAACTCTGGAAAACATCACTGTTACACTTGTGAGAGAAAAAGAAAGTGAAAAAGTCAAACGTTATCTTACTATGTGTATGAAAATGGTTTTGACCGTTTCATAATCCCTACTCAGGAAACAACAGGATGTTTTAGAGGTAAGTAGTATTGGCACCAAACCCAATTAGTCTGTCTTTTATTAATTCTGTCTTTCGAAGCTTGTCTCCACTCAAGAGCTTCTTCCATCTTGGGGAAGAGGATCTTGATTGGAGACAAGGTTGAAAAGACAGAATTGAGGTGATATTGAACGAGCCTGAGCTGTTCATGCTCAATCTGCTAGGCGGTGAGGACTGGTGAGAGCCATGTGCGTGGAATCTGCTTTAGGTAACGTGGCTTTTCTCCTTTCCCTGGAGAGTAGAGGCCATTCATAACAGAGAGGGTCGAACAGGCAGCATGTCTAACAAAGCTTTTATCTTTTTCTCCAGGGCTATTTCTGAGCCTTTTGGCTCTACATAAAATTTGTCTTTCTGCCCTGCCTTCAGATGTTGGGGCTCACTCTCTCCAGTTCTGTCCACGGCAAACCTTGCCTCTGCAGGGCATGCAAACTACTGTCAGAAGGAAAGGCCGTTGTGTGCTGAGATCCGCCCTGGGGAAGGCAGCCTCTGATCACACTCCCAGAGTGTTTCTTTGTCCTGTTCACTCCGAGTCTGTGAATATGCTCGCTCCCTACCCGCCTTTTCTTTACCTGCAGTCACCTCCCAAATTTCAGGAGTCTGGAGCATGTGGGAACCTCGTTAGAGCTGCTTCAGGGACCATCAGATCAGAGACAATAAATAGGCCCAGAGACACGCAAATTAAATGAGAGGCTTGTTAGAGAGTCAGGGCGTAGTGTGTACCTTGCTTCTTCCAGTATCCCCCTTGAAGAGGGATGCCTGGCTATTCCTGGACGTGGCCAACAAGTCTTAAGGGAATAAGCCATCCTGGCTCATTTGCAGAGAAGGGCTCATGTAATAAGTGCTGCACCTGAAAATGACCTGAAGAGCTCTGCTTCTTATGCAGAAAAAACTCTCTTATTAAGCCTGTTTATTAGTGAAGGAGTGGGTAGGCAGGAGGGTTTACTAATGCTTATGCCAGGCACTACAGCAAATCATCTCATTTAGTCCTAAGCACAATCTGGGAGCTAGATTTTCTTATCCTCGTATTGAAGATGAGAAAAGTGCTGAGAGATTAAATGACTTGTCCAAGCCACACCACTAGTAAATGATAGAGCTGCACATTTGACGCAGGTCTCTTTGGAGCCAAAGGCCCCTCTTCCCATCACGCCATACTGCCTCTGCTTTACGGGTGTCATCGCACTGCCCAAATGTACAATATCCTCCACTGCTTTGTTGTTGATAAGTTTAGTGTCCTTATTAAGAAGAAACTACTTAACAAGATCAGGTCAAAGTTATTTTTAAAGTTTTTATTTTTATGTTTTGAGACCGAGTCATGCTCTTGTCGCCTAGGCTGGAGTGCAATGGCACAATCTCGGCTCACTGCAACCTCTGCCTGCTTGGTTTAAGTGATTCTCCTGCCTTAGCCTCCCAAGTAGCTGGGATTACAGGCGCCTGCCACAATGCCCAGCTAATTTTTGTATTTTTTTTTTTTTTTTAGTAGAGACGGGTTTTTGCCATGTTGGCCAGGCTGGTCTTGAACTGCTGACCTCGTGATCCACCCGCCTTGGCCTCCAAAGTGCTGGGATTACAGGCATGAGCCACTGTACCTGGCCTTTCTTAAAGTTTATTACTCTGCTTTTGGGGATGCTGCTTTTCATGTTTGTTTTTAAATGTGGAAGGTGGTAGAGGAAGAAAAGCTGGGGTTGCTTATTTTTATAAATTGATTCAGAAAATTGTTTTCTCCTTTCAGGAAAAAGAAACGTGTGGAAAAAAGAATTCCTTCCTTCCTTCCTTTTTCTTCCCTTCCTCCTTCCCTTCATCTCTCTTTCTTTCAGATTTCTTTGAGTTTTTTTTTGTATTAAAAGTTTCAAAAAACACAGAACAGTACAAATAATAATATAATGAATACCTGTGTAGCCACAAATTCTCCTCTCTAGATTTAAAACAAGTTAGCCTAAGAATACTTTTTCCATGCCCTTTCTACTTGTCCCATAGAACAGAGGACTCATTTCCTGACTACAGGTTTGAATTAAGATCTGATTTTAGCTCCTGCACTGGCAGACACTTAGTTTCTAATAAGATAAGCTCTTCCCGGTGTTTCAATTTCTTTTCCTCCAACCACTTACTTCCTTTTTATTCTGAAACATGGGAAAGCTCCTTGGTAGCCATCTTCATAGGGCTGTTTCGAGAATTAATGAGCTGAGAGAGATGCCGTCTTGAGCTGCTTTAGAGAAAAAAAATTAATGCACAGCCTATTTCTCCTGCTTCAATGTATTTTTAGAATGAGAGGCTGACTTATTCTCTCACCCATACGCATTCTCAACAGACACAACTCCAGGATTTATTGAGGGTTAGAAACTGGGGCATAGTTTCTAACTGAATAATGATAATAAAAGATTCAGAGCCATTCTTAAACATTAGAAAATATGAAGAATAATTAACCGATAATGAAAATAATGAAAATGATAAAGCAGAACTAGTTATTTCCATTATCAACCAGCAAGCAAATAAAAGGCAATATAAAGTTATTTCCTGCATCACCATGCATTTCCTCCTTCACTTTTGGGCTTTGCAGAAAAATTTAATTATTTAATATGATGCTACAAAAGCAGTAAGAGGAAAGGCATCCCAGCTCCGCCTTTATTAGCTGCATGACCTTAGGCAAGTTACTTCCACTTTCTAAGCCTCGCTTTCCTGCTGTGTAACAGGGACAGAGTGAGGGTAGTCCCTCTATTGGGTGAGAATCAAATGAAATAACTCATGCACAGAGCTGCAAACAGTGCCTGGCTCGTGATTCACTGAACAGTGTTAGATGAAGGGATGCTGTGGATTCTGCAGCTGATTACCACACGTTTAGCAGTTGTTGTGGATGAAATTTACAAGTGGCCCTTCCACCAAGCTGCCCCATGGCCAGGAAGACCCTCCCCATATGGGATTCCAGAGCAGCTTGACTCCTAGGACATGGGCCAGACAGGGAATGACTGCTTGGATTCCCTCTCCAACAAGGCTTGTTGTCCCAGCTGTGGGGAGCATGGTTGGCGGTCACCCTTCAGAAGTCAGCTCTCTCAGGGTCTGCTCAGCTACCTTGACCTGCCTTGCCTGAGACTGCCCCTTCCAAGGGCCACCTGCATCAGGTGACTGAATGACACAGGGGCTATTTTGGCCCAACATGGGACTATTCTGATGGGCGCCAGTGGGCTCTGGAGCTCCCTGTGGGTTTGTTGAGGACTTACGGGATCTGCACTAAGTGCTTTCTTAGTGACAAAAGGCAAGTGGAGGCCTTTGAAACTACTGTGCCTGGTTAAGACAGTAAATTAAAACAGTATCTCCTTCTGGTGTTGGGTGGTGGGAGGGATGGAAGAAGTTAGTAGCAACCTTCAGGATGTAAAGGATGCAAGGGTGATCCCCACCATATCTCTGTTGAATTCATCAGTCTGGCCCTGCAGAAGCTAGATGGACCCTGCAAGCTCAACTGAGTCGTAGCCCCAATCCAAGCTGTTATTCTGAATGTGGCACCTCCACTGGAGCAGGTTAATGCAGCCTTGGGTACTTTGTCTGTGGCTATTATGTGGCTAATGTATTTATTTTTGTCCCACTTATATAAGACAATCTGAAATAATTTCAGATCTAATGGAATGGACCCCTATATATATGGTATATTATACAGTATATATGTGTATATTTACAGTTTGTATCATGACTATGCTCACTCTCCTGCCCTCTGCAATACAGACCTTGTTCATCCGGACATTCGCTGTATGAAAAAGATGATGTCAGCCAGTCTGGATAAGCAAGAGGTGGCTAACATGCTGGAGGCCTTTGTAAGGTACAGGTACTCCAGAGAGCGGGAGAGAAATCTTCTAAGATTGAGGGGGTGGCCATATTGGTTCCATTTTTAGGTGCCTGGGGTTCACAGGTACGCTGGAATATCCCTTGTAAACTAGAAGATAAATAATTAAATGTTGCATTTCTTATCAAGAAGCAGTGAGTAAAACACCTGGTGGGCCTCTTTGTGTTTTAAAGGCAGCACAATCCACACCACACTGGGTGATACAAAGGTGTCAGCTTTGAGTATAGAGCCCAGGGCAGGAATGAGCTCTGTCATAGGTCAGGCTGTGATCAAGCAGTTCTGATGACAAGACCATCCGTGTATCAGAGATGGAAAAAGGTACTGCATAGAGTCTGTGGCAAGCCTCAGAGAGAGCATCACAGTGCAGGCCCTCAGAGTTCTGGAACGTGGCTACCCCATCTGCCAAAGAGAATTGCACACCTTTCTGAAGAACAACTCCTGGCCTGCTGCTGGGCCCTAGAGATGAAGAATTGACCCTGACTCTGGACACCAAATGACCGTGTGGCCAGAATTGCTTGTCGGGAACTAGATCCTACCAGGCCCATGAAGTCACAAGGGGGAGTGGGTCCAGCAACAATATATTATAAGATGATGTGGTCCACGTAGTCTCGAGCACGAGCAGGACCACAGGGCACGGGCAAGCTGCATGAGCAGGTACCCTGGACTCCCACATCATCCATTGCTGTGGTTCTAGCACCTCTCCCTTAGCTCACGCCTGCGATCGTTGGGGTATTAATCCTATTGTTAACTGAAAAATCATGAGATCTATAGATTTGGAAAGGAGACTATTTCTTTTTCTTTCTTTTTTGTTTTTGAGACAGAGTCTTGCTCTGTTACCCAGGCTGGAGTGTAGTGGCATGATCTCGGCTCACTGTGACCTCCATCTCCTGGGTTCAAGTGATTCCCCTGCCTCAGCCTCCCGAGTAGCTGAGATTACAGGTGCCTGACACCACGCCTGGCTATTTTTGTATTTTTAGTAGAGGCAGGGTTTCACCATGTCGGCCAGGCTGGTCTTGAACTCCTGACCTCAGGTGATCCACCTGCCTCAGCCTCCCAAAGTGCTGGGATTATAGGCATGAGCCACCATGCCTGGCCTAGGAGACTATTTCTTTCTTTTTTTTTTTTTTATACTTTAAGTTTTAGGGTACATGTGCATAATGTGCAGGTTTGTTACATATGTATACATGTGCCATGTTGGTGTACTGCATCCATTAACTTGTCATTTAGCATTAGGTATATCGAGACTATTTCTTATAAAGGGTTACAGCCTGCAACGTGGCCATTTTTACAGGCTGGGAAGGATATCTCCAGCTGAAGCCAGAAATAGGCACTTTGAGGGATTAGAGGGTGGAACATGGGTTTATGCTGAATAGGTAGGCTAAACACACACATTTAACAGGTTATAGGAGGACCTGTGAATATTCATGCATGGAGTCCTTATGCACGTGTATTGAACAAACGTGTGTTATATGCTGTGTGTCCTGTGTTTACTTTGGGGTGGAGAGTTAACCTTTAAATATATTATAATGAAGACTTTGACATTAAAAGGTGAAGCAGGGATGTGAAAGCTGAAGTGTGTAGCCTCCATAAACCGGCCAGAATTAGCCTGTGGTCAGTGAGTTCTTTTTCTTTTTCTTTTTTTTAAATTATACTTTAAGTTCTGGGATACATGTGCAGAACGTGCAGTTTTGTTACATAGGTATACATGTGCCATGGTGGTTTGCACCCATCAACCCATCATCTACATTAGGTATTTCTCCTAATGCTATCCCTCCCGTAGCCTCCCACCCCCTGACAGGTCCTGGTGTGTGATGCTCCCCTCCCTGTGTCCATGTGTTCTTGTTGTTCAACTTCCACTATGAGTAAGAACATGCAGTGCTTGGTTTTCTGTCCCTGTGTTAGTTTGCTGAAGATGATGGTTTCCAGTTTCATCCATGCCCCTGCAAAGGACATGAACTCATCCTTCTTATGGTTGCATAGTATTCCATGGTATGTATGTGACGCATTTTCTTTATCCAGTCTATCACTGATGGGCATTTGGGTGGCTTCCAAGTCTTTGCTATTGTGAATAGTGCTGCAATAAATGTGTGCATGTGTCTTTATAGTAGAATGATTTATAATCCTTTGGGTGTATACCCAGTAATGGGATTGCTGGGTCAAATGGTATTTCTGGTTCTAGATCCTTGAGGAATCGCCACACTGTCTTCCACAATGGTTGAACTAATTTACACTCCCACCAACAGTGTAATAGCTTTCCTATTTCTCCACATCCTCTCTAGCATCTGTTGTTTCTTCACTTTTTAATGATCGCCATTCTAACTGTCATGAGATGGTATCTCATTGTGGTTTTTGATTTGCATTTCTCTAGTGATCAGTGATGATGAGCTTTTTTTCATATGTTTGTTGGCCACATAAATGTCTTCTTTTGAGAAGTGTCTGTTTATATCCTTCACACAGTTTTTGATGGGGTTGTCTGTTTTTTTCTTGTGCGTTTATTTAAGTTCCTTGTAGATTCTGGATATTAGCCCTTTGTCAGATGGATAGATTGCAAAAATTTTCTCCATTCTGTAGGTTTCCTGTTCACTCTGATGGTAGTATCTTTTGCTGTGCAGAAGCTCTTTAGTTTAATTAGATCCCATTTGTCAATTTTCTCTGTTTTTGCCATTGCTTTTGGTGTTTTAGTCATGAAGTCTTTGCCCATGCCTATGTCCTGAATGATATTGCCTAGGTTTCCTTCTAGGGTTTTTATGTTTTACGTTTAACTCTTTAATCCATCTTGAGTTAATTTTTGTATAAGGTGTAAGGAAGGGATTCAGTTTCAGTTTTCTGCATATGGCTAGCCAGTTTTCCCAGCATCATTTGTTAAATAGGGAATCCTTTCCCCATTGCTTGTTTTTATCAGGTTTGTCAAAAATCAGATGGTTGTAGATGTGTGGCGTTATTTCTGAGGGCTCTGTTCTGTTCCATTGGTCTGTTTACTTGTTTTGGTACGAGTACCTTGCTGTTCTTATTATTGTAGCCTTGTAGTATAAAGTCAGGTAGTGTGATGCCTCTTGCTTTGTTCTTTTTGCTTAGGATTATCTTGGCAATGTGGGCTCTTTTTTGGTTCCGTATGAACTTTAAAGTAGTTTTTTCTAATTCTGTGAAGAAAGTCAATGGTAGCTTGATGGGGATAGCATTGAATCTATACATTACTTTGGGCAGTATGGCCATTTTCAAGATATTTATTCTTCCTACCCATGAGCATTTGGGTATGTCTTTATAGCAGTGTGAAAATGGACTAATACAGCAGGAATTTGTCCTGCTGTGGCATCTACTAGCACCAATTATTTCCTCTCCTTTCCCATGCACTCCTTTTTCTCTCTGTTTAAATGACCTATTGTGCCTTTGTGCTATGTGTTAAAACTGTGAGCTGCCCTGAGGTTCTTCTGGAAGCACACAGTATATAAATCATCAAATAAATAAAGATAAGCCATCCTTCCTCCTTCTACTTCTAAATAGAAAATAGCCAGAGTGGTTTATTTTAGAGATAAGGAAACTGAAAGATTTTGAGAAAAGAGAAGTGAGCAAATTAGAGATAACTGCTAGGCCTTCTGCAGATATCTTATTGTTTACAGTGTCCATAGGGGCTTGGCACTAAAAAAGAGGGATTCAAAGCACCCAACCCATTGCCAGTGCTGCCTCTGGGACAAAGAGGAACTATTTCTATCTGACATAAAAGGGGTCCCCTTGTCTGCTTTTCTGTTTTTATTTTTTTTGATCAGTTGAGCAAAAGACATGTCAGTACATACTCTGTATTTACCTCATTATCTTTGACAGCAAGGTCTCTGAAAAGGAAGTATTTTTGGCGAATTTTCTCCTTGGCAGCCATCGTAGTTATATTGATATGTCGATTTCCTCTGGTGAAAGAGTTTCTTTTTTAGGTATATAATTTTCAAAAGAAATGATAACTTGCCTTTCCCTTCCTGAGACTGTTAACATATTTGCATGGATAACTGGTGTTTGGGAGCCATCAGTTCAGGCTGTTTCCATGTGTGGGGAGGGGCCTCCATCCCAGAGTCTCCCTGTTCTATTCCACGGTCACAGAGTTCGCCATAGGCCCAGGTAACCCTCTTGTTCACAACCAGGTGTGGGGCTGGGGGAGGAAAATACCCAGTTCTCTGAATTTGTGCTCAGAGTGATTCCAGGAACCTGAGGGCAGTCCTGCAAAGATGCAGTGAACATTTGAGTGATTGGGAGCAAAGCACATAGAGGCAGGAGGGGCAAGGGACACACAAAGGCAGCAAAAGGGGTCAAGGGGACGTGGGTGGAAGGCTGACATCGGCCATCACAGTCCACCCCTTTTACTGCCGTGTCCACCACTCACATATCAACAAGTTCATTCAATCCCATCACAAATTCTCTAAGATGGCATTGGGACACACTTTCTGTGGGAAACTGTACAAGTGAAGGGTTAGTAGGTGTGTTAGTTTGCTAGGGCTGCCATAACAAAATACCACAGCCCGGGTGGCTTCAACATCAGAAGTGTATTTTATCACAGTCCTGGAGGTTAAGTCACAGATCAGTGCAGGGTTGGCTCCTCTGCACTCTCCCTCACCGGCTTGCCAATGGCTGTCTTCTTGGTGTATTTTCATGTGGTCTTTCCTCTGTGTAAGTGCATCCCTGGTGGCTCTCTATGTGTCCTAATCTCTCCTTTTTATAAGGACATCAGTCAGATTAGTGCCCATGCTAACAGATTCATTTTAACTTAATCACCCCTTTTTTTTAAAAAAAAAAAAAAAAATTATTATTTCTTAATCCGATTAACTGGAAAATTAAAAAAAAATTTTGTAGGGACAGGGTCTTGCTATGTTGCCCAGACTGGTCTTGAACTCCTGGACTCAAGTGATCCTCCTGTCTTGGCCTCCCACAGTGCTGGGATTACAGGTGTGAACCACTGCACCTGGCCACCACTTTAAAGCTCTATACCACAATGCAGTCCAATTCTGAGGCACTGAGGGTTAGGAATTTGAGGGAGACACAAGTCAGCCCACAACAGGGAGAGAAGCTGCTACAGTTGTCCAAGGTGTTGTAAATGATATGAACCATTTCCTTTACCATCCATTCCAGTTTCCCCCACCACAGCTAGCATGCGTGCTTGTATAGATAGCTTGCCTAGTTGGGTGATCCAGACCTCCATCCCTGAGGGTTCTGAGCACCTGCTTACCATAGCCCTGACAGGTGGTGGTTGCTTTAATTGCTTGTTCACAGTTAAAACTAGGCATGAGAACACCCAGGTATGTCCTAGTGAATATCTGAATTCCAAATATATTCCTCTCACTACCTGTTTGTAGCAGTAGCAGTAACTCTATGACTGGTCAGTTACCCTTGCTGGTATCACAACTTCTCTGCCTAATGATCTACCAGAATACAAACCCTGAAATGGCCAGACAGTAACCATAGCTTTATGTATAGAGAGACTTCTACTGTGTCCACAGGTACAGGGATAAGGCTCTTTGGACCATCAGAACCTAAGTTTGTGGAGACTGGAACTATAGAGTCCTCCAGTGGAGCACTGGCAATGGCGGTGAGTGGGGCACTTGTGCTTCCACCCCATTTGTTTCCAGACCCATGGAGTCTATCTACTCAGGATACAGAATCCTGTAAGGACCACTAGTTCAAAATACGTAGCACATCCTGAAGGACAGCATGTCGATGTTGGAGGATGTTATCTTCAGGCTAGCGGTGCAGCTGCACCATGAAGTGACCATTCCATCAGTCTATCAGGCTGGTAGGTTGTGTGTGGTGCAGTACTGTATGTCGCATAGCATATGCACCACTGTGCTGCATAGCATAGGGACCACTGTTGCACGTGCTTTGTGGAAAAGCAGATCCCTTAGTCCAAGGTGGTGTTATGCCAAATCCTATGTGGTAATCAGACATTACTGTACCATAGTTGTGATGACTTGTGCTGCTATAGTTTGGATAAGCAGCGCTGGCACTGGGTAGATCAGCCTTGGTGAGAAGGATCCCTTGGTGTCGGGCCCATCCATGGCTTCCTTCTGTAACACTGAGGCCACGCTCTGCATTGACCCATTTTACAAGTCCTGGAGTAGCCAAAGACAGAGTGTTACCAACAGTTACTGGATGAGTCATCCCGCCCGCCTGCTTGTTTAGTGCCCCTCCTACAATGGATACTCTCTGATGGGCTTTAATGAACAGCACAAAGAGTTGCACGCTTAATTCCCAGAATTCCACTCCCATAATTAATTTCATCCACATGTCTTTTGTTCAGATGTCTTTGTCTCTCATCTTACAATTTAGCTCATTACAGGCCTCTGACAAACCAGCTAAGCATTTTGCCAGTGGGCAGACATCTGCATATATTCTTTCTTTCTCTTAAAATGAAGGAGGACCAGAGGCATTTCCTGAGGCTCTGTCCACTGGGAGTATTTCTTCTCAGCACTGGGTTTAAGGCCCAGGCTTAAATAAAACCATAGTGCAACAGCAATTTTCTTTTTTTCTTTTTTTTTTTTTTTCAGCTCACACCAACATGTTAAGCTGATCTGTGTAAACCAGCACTAGGATTTTTCCTCCTCTGATACCTGGTTGTAAAAAACTCCAGCATTAGGACATATGTGAGAGAGGTCCAGCATAGGACAGAGAGGCACTACTATAACCGGGTAGGAAACGTTGGAACCTGGTCACTGGTTCATGCAGCTTACTTGCCCCTGATGGTCCCGCTTGTGCCAAGTCCTAGGTGTTCCTCTTCCATTGTACAAAGGATTGCTGCTATGCCTACTGATTGGTCTAATAGCTCAGCTCATGATGGGAAATTCTGGTTGCATGGTCACTTGGTGATCTAAAGTCAGAGCTCAGTCTCTAGGAGAGGACCCCTTAGTCTTCCAGAAGACGATTTTCAAGTGGTCCAAAATCCTAGGAGTCCACCCTGAAACTCTCCCATGGCAGTTTCCAGATCCCCAATTCAGTGTCTTTATCTACCACAGATACCACAAGCACCATGGGATCTTCTGGGCCTGTTGCCCGGCTCTATTCTTGCTCTGGGCTCCATTCAAAATGGTCAGATTTCTGAATCTACTAATCAGTGAGCTGGAGTAGTATTCTCAAATTTGGTATATGCTACCTGAAAATCTGAAAAAGTGTCCCAAGAATTGTACTTCTTTCTTAGTAGTAGGAGGTGCAAGATGTAGTACTCATTCTTTATCTTGGAAGAGAAAATATCCTGGCATGCCCCAGACCACTGGATCCCCAAAAACTCATGAATGTGGGAGATCTGTGAATCTTTATAGGGTTTATCTTCCACTCTCTGGGTTGTATTTGTCTTAGTACACCCGGGGAACCTGCCACTTTCTGCCTATCCCATCCAACGAACATGATGTTATCAACATAGTGAGCCAGTACGCTGCTCTGTGGAATGTGTGGACAAAAAATCTCCCTTTGGACACTGTTACTAAGAAAACAGGGGTGTTAACAGCCCTGGGATAAGACTATGAGTGTAAACTGCTCCTGATCCTCTTTCTTGATGGGGTATTAAACAGAATGAAATTACCAGATCAACAAACACATCCCACGTGAGATCTGTGCTGATCTGTTCTAGAAAGGAGAACATTTCCAGTGCAGAAGCACACTTGGGCTACTTTTTTTTTTTTTTTTGACGGAGTCTCACTCTGTCGCCAAGGCTGGACTGCAGTGGCACGATCTCGGCTCACTGCAACTTCTGCTTCCTGGGTTCACGCAATTCTCTGTCTCAGCTTCCCAAGTAGCTGGGATTACAGGCGGCCGCCACCATGCCCGGCTAATTTTTTGTATTTTTAGTAGAGACGGGGTTTCGCCATTTTGGCCAGGCTGGTCTTGAACTCCTGACCTTGTGATCCAACAACCTCGGCCTTGCAAAGTGCTGGGATTACAGGCACGAGCCACTGCACCCGGCCTGGGCTACTTCTTGATTAAGCTTGTGGATGCCTACCATGTTCCACCATAACCCATCTGTTTATTTAAGTGGCCAGACTGTGGAATTAAGTGGGGACAGTGATGAAGTCCACCACCATCGCAAGCTTTATGACTCTGAGGGTGGCACTAATCTGCCATTCTGTTCAGAACGTGGTATCACCACAGTCTTGGTGGGACAGAGGAAGGGACAGTTTTGGGGGCTTCTTGGCTTTTCCTAATGACAGCTCTTACTTCACAGGTAAGGAACTCTGCCATTTGCCAAGTCCATCCTTTACATCCCTATGCATTTGGAAACCGGGGATATTACCACCGTGAATGGGCCAGAGCCAGGACTCTGAGCATCACCTGCCCTCTATAGACATTCAAGCTAATGTAGGGAACTTGATGACTCTTTGGATCCTGGGGTGAAGGTCAGAGAAGATGCTGTATCCAACAGGACAGGCCTGTTGGGGGAAAATAGAACATTAGAGGAATCACTTTTTTACAGATAGGCATTGCAGGTGAGATTGCTGTTACCTTAGTGAGTACAGGAAGTGCTTACTGAGTACAGAAACTGTTGTACCTTAGTGAGTACAGGACTAAAACACAGGGATTCTGCTTCCAACTCACCAGAGCTATACTACCCTAGGAGGGCTCTATCTAATTCCCTTCTGTACGTATCCCTTGGTTGTGTCCAGTGTCAGTGTTTATGAGAAAGGAAGGGGAGAGCCATTGGAATTAGGCAGACAACTCACTATCTGCAACCCTGGGGATTATATTATTCTGAATGGTGAGTTTTTCAAGGTGGCTGAGAATTTAACACTGTATACCCCAAAACTTTAAAACGATTTTTAAAAGATTTATTGAAATCTTTCTAAATTACATTAGAAAACACCCATATCTGTCCCCAAGGGACATCCTTCAGAGGAAAAAAGTGCTTGCATTCTTTTTCCTCTATAGCTCATTTTTACCAATTCTATTTTTTTTTTAATCACCTCTGTTGAGGTCCCTTTTGCCTTACGGAACACTAATGAGCTTAAATTTCCAGGTAGAGTTTAACCTGAAGTGTCTGTTGCCATCTGAGCAGGTAAAATCCAAAGCAAAACTGCTTTCTCATAATCTTTTCAGACCTCTGTTTGCTTATCTTTTCTACCATTATAAAGCTGTGTGCTAAGATAGAAAATATTGTAAACAGAAAGTGATTCTAGAAGGGCAGAAAAACAAAAAGAAATTGTCCTCTGGTAAGGAAAACTTCTGGTTCACACTGAAAGGCTCCTCAACTGGATGTGTGTCTTAAGCCCAAAGAGCTTTTATTTATTTACTTAAAAAAATTTTTAGGGAGCTAACCCAACATTATGGCTTTATTATTTACACAAAATTTGTCAGCCAGGCATGGTGGCTCACGCCTGTAATCCCAGCACTTTGGGAGGCCGAGGCGGGCGGATCACGAGGTCAGGAGATTGAGACCATCCTGGCTAACACGGTGAAACACTGTCTTTACTGAAAATACAAAAAAATTAGCCAGGCGTGGTGGTGGGTGACTGTAGTCCCAGCTACTTGGGAGGCTGAGGCAGGAGAATGGCGTGAACCCGGGAGGCAGAGCTTGCAGTGAGCTGAGATCGTGCCACTGCAGTCCAGCCTGGGCAACAGAGCGAGACTCCACCTCGGAAAAAAAAAAAAAATATATATATATATATATATATAATTTACACAAAATTTGTCAAACAAAGTAGCAATAGACAACAAAGAGATGATGTTGGCATATGCAATGCCATATTAGTTCTTTTCCTGCTATAACAAATTACCAAAAATTAGTATCTTAAAACAATGCAAAGAGGTCAGAAGTTCAAATATGGGTCCCACTGGACTAAAATCAAGGTGTCAGTAGGGCTGAGTTCCTTCTGGAGGCTCTGGGGGAGAATCTGTTTCCTTGACTTTTCCACCTTCCAGAAGCCACCCACAGTTCTTGGCTCCTGGCCTCCTCCTCCATCTTCAAAGCCAGGAATAATGGGTCAAGTCCTTTTTACATTGCATCTCCCTGAGCCTCTTTCCATCAGCACATCTCTCTCTGACTTGGCTAAAAAAGATTCTCCTCCTCTAAGGACTCAGGTGATTAGATTGGAACTACCCAGATAATACAGGGTAATCTCCTCATCCCAAGGTCCTTATCTTAATCACATTTTTAGAGTCCCTTCTGACATGTAAGGGGACATATTCACAGGTTCCAGGGATTAGGACATGGGCATCTTTGGGAAGCTCTATTCTGTTCACCACAAATACCTTCCAGTTCAGTCTATTGGGGTACATCAGGCAAGCGTCCTCATGACCTCTTAGAAGGGTCTTGTTCCCATGCAGTTCAGTGTCAGTCATGCTCAGCTTGGGAGAGAAATCCCTCCACAGCTAAATCATAAACTATCACCTCAAGGCAAACCCCTTAATGCCCCCTCCTCCTAACAAAGTTTAATCTGGTTTAATCATAATCACCTGACTAACTGCTCTCATCCAGATGTGTCAAGCTGACTCATTTTTATTTTTCTTTTATTTATTTTTTATTTTTATTTTTTGAGACCAGGTCTCACTCTGTCTCCCAGGCTAGAGTGCAGTGGCGCAATCTCAGTTCACTGCAAGCTCCGCCTCCTGGGTTCACGCCATTCTCCTGCCTCAGCCTCCCAAGTAGCTGGGATTACAGGCACCCACCACCACGCCCGGCTAATGTTTTGTATTTTTAGTAGAGACGGGGTTTCACCGTGTTGGTCAGGCTGGTCTCGAACTCCTGACCTCTGGTGATCCACCTGCCTTGGCCTTTCAAAGTGCTGGGATTACAGGCGTGAGCCGCTGTGCCCTGCCAAAACTGCAGTTACTTTTGCAGCAACCTAATACATTTATCCTGAACTTGTATCTAATCTTGGCAAAGTGGCTTCAGGATGAATCCTATGTTTGGAGAGATTTGGGTGGTTATTCATTGTAGATCAAATCTAGGTGGTTGATCTGTAAAATGAGCAAGGGTGTTCTTTTCATTAACTCATTCCACAAATATGTATTAAGGACCAGATTCCAGTAGGCGTGAGGGACTCATTAGATCAGACAGAGAGAGCCCTGTCCCCCTGGAACATTTTTTTTTGGAGGTGAAGACAGATAAAACATCGCTACTAATGACATCTCATGAGTGTGGTGTGATTTGCGAAAAGAAAGCAAGAGTCCAGCACTTGAGAGGGTTTGACTCAGCGGTGTCTCTGATGTTTGGGGGATCAACGAGTGGTAAAGAAATGCCATTTTACTAAGCCAGTTGCTCCATTAGTCTCTAAAATCTATGTCCCCATCCTGACTGTTTCCTCTGGGGACATGTGTGGGAGGTGGAGATCTAGCACTGGTAGGAAATGAGACCAGGATGGCCGTGGTGGCTCCTGCCTGTAATCCCAGCACTTTGGGAGGCCTAGGTGGGTGGATCACGAGGTCAGGAGTTCGAGACCAGCCTGGCCGAAATGGTGAAGTGCTGTCTATATTAAGAATCCAAAAAAATTAGCTGGGCATGGTGGCATGCACCTGTAATCCCAGCTACTCGGGAGGCTGAGGCAGGAGAATCACTTGAAATCAGAAGGTGGAAGTTGCAGTGAGCTGAGGTCGTGCCACTGCACTCCAGCCTGGGTGACAAGAGTGAAACTCCACCTCAAAAAAAAAAAAAAAAAAAAGAGAGAGAGAGAGACCAAAGGCAGATGGAGACCACGGATGTTCCTGTACCATCTCAATGGTGGGTGATAGGATTTGGCAGTAGGCCAGCTGACTTTGCATGCAACACTTTGCTGATATATTTCTTCTTTTTTTTTTTTTTTTTTTTTGAGACGAAGTCTCGCTCTGTCGCCCAGGCTGGAGTGCAGTGGCGCAATCTTGGCTCACTGCAAGCTCCGCCTCCCGGGTTCACGCCATTCTCCTGCCTCAGCCTCTCCGAGTAGCTGGGACTATAGGCGCCCGCCACCACGCCCGGCTAATTTTTTGTATTTTTAGTAGAGACAGGGTTTCACCATGGTCTCGATCTCCTGACCTCGTGATCCGCCCACCTCGGCCTCCCAAAGTGCTGGGATTACAAGCGTGAGCCACCGCGCCCGGCCTATATTTCTTCTTTTTATCACATTCAGAAGAGCTCTACTTCCATTAAAAGATTTTCTAACTCATGTTTGAGACATTTCTATAAGTTTTGGGCCAATTTCTCCTCCCTCCCTGATTTTAGTGTATTAATCCTGTGCTGCATTTCTTTCTGGATTTGACACCTTGCCTGGTCTCATGGCTTCTGACCTTCTGGATTAATATTTCTTTAGGGCTCTATTCTTGAGTCTCAGCTTTGACTGTGCCTCATATACCATCTTTGGTTCTCTCTTGGCTCCACTTCCCACAGTCCTTAGCCTAGCTTAGTCCTAAGTCCCGGCCCTTTTCCAGAACCTCTGCCAGGATCAACTCCCACAGCTCTCGCACATAGCGGAGGGGTTTGAAGAGTTTCAGCAGCATTTTACTCTCATTTTGCTGTTAAACAGAATCAGAGAAGCTAATTCACATTAAGCCTTTAATGACTGGAAAAGGCACAGAATATAATCTACACTAAATCAAAGCAATAATTTCAGACTGCATAAGCAACTAATGGAGGGTACATGTTAGGGTGACATGGTTATGTCCTTCCAGACTTGGTTACAGCAGAAATGTCTTTATTTAGATTTTCATACACAACTCCCCTTAATTTTAAAACTGCTTTTCTTTCCATAATCGTAATGGAAAGTTTTCAGCCATCAGTTCACGTTTATAACAACTAGGTCATACCAAAGAATTGAGCCACTCAGATACCCTTTAACCACGTGAAATTAGGATATGGTGGATGTTTATTCACTGACTTGGATTAATAACTATTTTTTCTTTTGGTAGGGAGGCTGCTGGAGTGTGTATATGTGGCTGTGGATGGAGGTGCATATTTATGTGGCAGGAAAGTGAGGAGAGTGATAGAAGCCAGGTGATAAGACTTGGCAGATACAGCCGTATCTCAGAATGTGTTCATATTGATTCACCTGCTGGTCTGTCCTCCTAGGCTCTTGAGTGGTCAAGGCTATATATACCCTGTCGTCTGTGATTTCCCCAGCCCCTGGCACAAGATCAGAACTCAGTAAATGTATATAGATTGAATGAACTGGTGAGAACCATAGAAATGTCACAGAGTTACATGGGGCCTAAATGATCATCTAGTTTATACCCCACATTTTGCAGAGAGGAAAGTGCAGCCAATAGAGAGTGTGTATCCCACCACAGTGTGTTGGGGGCAGATCAGAGATGAAAATTAGATTTTCCAGCTCCAAGTTTAATGCATGCTGTGTTTTCTCATATTGCTGTGGATCTGAAGAGTTTTAAAAAGGCAGTAAAAACTGCCTTTGCAGTTAAAAACAGCAAAACTGTTAATCAGATAATATACAATATAATACAGTTTTACTTTTGTTTAATCTTTGGGGAGCCTAAAATTTTGGGATTTTTAAGCCATTGAAAACAAGTGCAATATTTCACATTACCTATTTTTTTCTAATGGAATCATTTTCTTAGGGAAGTATACTAGAAATAGGAGTATTTTCTACCTGAAATTGATTCCTGATAATGTTATATATTGCTTCCTAAACCCTGGAAGGTGGTTTAATGGATCTTGCATGACTTGACATTAACAGTTTTCTGTGACCCACTTTTATATAAAAGCTCATGCTTGAGAGGGAAGAAAAGAACAGGCAGATGTTTAAATGAAGAAATGTCTATTAATGGAAAACAGAGATTTGAGCTTCTTTATTAGAAAATATATTAAAAGTGTTGTAAAACAAAATGAGAGAGTGTGTCGTATCGGAAAGAAGAAAGCTGAGTATAAATTAAAGTCAGCTGAAAGACATTTCATGCTTTTCTGCTTGATGAAGTGACTTGGAATCATAGTCCTATAATATTTTCCTCAAGGTAAACCTCATTTTTCTCATATGTGGAACAGTGAATACAAGAGTGATTAATTTTGTGTGTGTGCACGTGTGTGTGCGTGCATATGTGTGTGTGTGTGTGCGTGCATGCATGTGATTAAGGATTAAAGTGAAATTTTATTTTCAGGTGTGTTCTTTGAAAACAAATGTTAATACTCTTAGGAAGAGTATAATGCTGAATTCTGGTCAATAAATCATTGTGTAACATTGTAAAGATAACCACACCCTAGTACTGGGTATCTACCTGGAGGAAAAGAATTCATTATATGAAGAAGACCTTGCACAGGTATGTTTATAGCAGCACGCTTCACAATTGCAAAAATATGGAAGCAACTTAAATGCCCATCAATCAACAAATAGACAAATAAAATGTGATATATATATATATATATATATATATATACACACACACACACACACACCGTGGAATACTACTCAGCCATAAAAAGGAACAAAATCATGGCATTCACAGCAACCTGCATGGAGCTGAATGGAGCTGAAGACCATTATTGCAAGTGAAGTAACTCAGGAATGGAAAACCACACATCATATGTTCTCATTTATAAGTGGGAGCAAAGCTATGAAGACACAAAGGCATAAGAATGATATAATGTACTCTGGGGACTTGGGGAGAAGGGTGGGAGGGGGGTGAGGGATGAAAGACTACATATTGGGTGCAGTGTACACTGCTTGGGTGAGGGGTGTACCAAAATCTCAGAAATCACACCTGAAGAACTTGTAATCAAACACCACCTGTTCCCCAAAAAGTACTGAAATAATAATAATACTAAAAAAAACTGTACTCATACCACATTCTTTTTTTTTTTTTTATTATACTTTAGGGTTTTAGGGTACATGTGCACAATGTGCAGGTTTGTTACGTATGTATCCATGTGCCATGTTGATTTCCTGCACCCATTAACTCGTCATTTAGCATTAGGTATATCTCCTAATGCTGTTCCTCCCCCCTCCCCCCACCCCACAACAGTCCCTGGAGTGTGACGTTCCCCTTCCTGTGTCCATGAGTTCTCATTGTTCAATTCCCACCTATGAGTGAGAACATGCGGTGTTTGGTTTTTTGTCCTTGCGATAGTTTACTGAGAATGATGTTTTCCAGTTTCATCCATGTCCCTACAAAGGACACGAACTCATCATATTTTATGGCTGCATAGTATTCCATGGTGTATATGTGCCACATTTTCTTAATCCAGTCTATTGTTGTTGGACATTTGGGTTGGTTCCAACTCTTTGCTATTGTGAATAGTGCCACAATAAACATACGTGTGCATGTGTCTTTATAGCAGCATGATTTATAGTCCTTTGGGTATATACCCAGTAACGGGATGGCTGGGTCAAATACCACATTCTTAACATTAGTTAGAGCATTGTAGATTTTTGGTATATACTGGAGAAACAGGGACAAGATGGTAGATGGGAAGCAGGACTAGACTGAAACTCCAACTCAGACAGACAGAGCAGTGTGTGGAGGCTCGCATTGTGAATTTGAGCTCCAGAATAATGGCAGGAATAAAGCAGGAAACCCGAAAGGATCCACAGACCCTCTGAAGGAAGTGGATTGCTCCTGCAGGACCTGGGAAACACCCCAAATACTATGAATGCCCAAACTGTGGAAGTGGGAAAGGAGATCCTCTGCCCCCAAACAGATACCCCCACTGGGGAAACTGAAGGTCAAGTTTACGGGAGAAGATTCTGACCTTACCTGGAGCTGAATCAATTTGGAGAGTTGAGCAAAATGCAGGGGTAGAGGAAGCAGTGGGAATGGCCCTGTGAGCTCACTGGGTCCCCAAGCAGGCTATTCCTGCCTGACACCACAGGAATCATTTGGGAGGGCAGCCAGAGGCGTGGGGAAAATGCCACAGGGAGAAGGAACTCTCCAGCTGAACTTTGTAACAATTTGAAGTGGTCAAGAAGCCTCCTGGCCAGAAACTCATAGGAGGGCATGAATCCGGCATGCAGACTCTACATGCAGACTCATGGGTGGGAGGTGGGTAGCCTGGGGCAAGTTCTCAGCCCTGCTCACCCACTGCCTGGAAACAGACTCAGTGCTGTTAGAGGGGGCACGGTGAGAGTAAGACCAGGCCTTTAGATTGTGGGGGAGTTGGGTGAGGACTGTGACTGCTAGCTTTCCCCTACTTCCCTGACGACCTGCATGACTCAGCAGAGGCAGCCATATTCTTCCTAGGAACATAACTCCATTGGCATGGGAACCTCACCCCCATCCTTCACAGCAGCCACAGCAAGACCCGCCGAAGAAGAGTCTGAGCTCAGACACACCTAGCCCTGCCCCCACCTGATGGACCTTCCCTACCCACCCTGGTATCTGAACACAAAGGGCATATACTCTTGGGAGTTCTGGGGCCCTGCTTAACACTGGTTCCTCTCTATACTACCACAGCTGATGCTCTCTGGAAAGTGGCACCTCCTGGCAGAAGGCCAACCAGCACAAAAATAGAGCATTAAACCACCAAAGCTAAGAACGCTTACAGAGTCAATTTCACCCCCCTGCCACCTCCACTGGAACAGGTGCTGGTATTCATGGCTGAGAGATCCATAGACAGTTCATATCACAGGATTCTTTGCAGAGAACCCCCAGTGCCAGCCCAGATCCTGGTAGATTTGCTGGGTGGCTAGACCCAGAAGAGAGAAAATAGTAACTACAGCTTGACCCTCAGGAAACCACATCCATAGGGAGAGTACTACATCAAGGGAACATCTGATGGGACAAAATAATCTGAACAACAGCCTTCAGACCTAGACCTTCCCTCTGACAGAGTCTACACAAATGAGAAGGAACCAGAAAACCAACTTTAGTAATATGACAAAACAAGGCTCTTCAACACCCTGAAAAAGTCACACTATCTCACCAGCAATGGACTCAAACCAAGAAGAAATCTCTGATTTACCTGAAAAAGAATTCAGGAATTAGTTATTAAGCTAATCAGGGAGGGACTAGAGAAAGGCAAAGCCCAATGCAAGGAAATCCAAAAAATGATACAAGAATGAAGGGAGAAATATTCAATGAAATAGATAGCATAAATAAAAAACAACTAAAATTATGGGAAACTCTGGACACACTTATAGAATGGAAAATGCTCTGGAAAGTCTCAACGATAGAATTGAACAAGTAGAAGAAAGAAATTCAGAGCTTGAAGACAAGGTCTTAGAATTAACCCAATCCAAGAAAGGCAAAGAAAAAAGAATAAGAAAATATGAACAAAGCCTCCAAGAAGTCTTGAATTATGTTGAATGACCAAACCTAAGAATAATACGTGTTCCTGAGGAGGAAGAGAAATCTAAAAGTTTGGAAAACATATTTGGGGGAATAATTGAGGAAAACTTCCCCAGCCTTGCTAGAGACCTAGATATCCAAATACAAGAAGCACAAAGAACACCTGGAAAATCCATCGCAAAAAGATCATTGCCTAGGTACATTGTCATCAGGTTATGTAAAGTTAAGATGAAGGAAAGAACCTTAAGAGCTGTAAGACAAAAGCATCAGGTAACCTATAAAGGAAATCCTATCAGATTAACAGCAGATTTCTCAGCAGAAACCCTACAAGCTGGAAAGGATTGGGATCCTATCTTCAGCCTCCTCAAACAAAACAATTATCAGCCAAGAATTTTGTATCCAATGAAACTAAGCATCGTATATGAAGGACAGATACAGTCTTTTTCAGGCAAACAAATGCTGAGACAATTAGTCACTACCAAGCCACCACTACAAGAACTGCTAGAAGAAGCTCTAAATCTTGAAACAAATCCTGGAAACACATCAATACAGGACCTCTTTAAAGCATAAATCTCACAGGACCTATAAAACAGAAATAGAAGTTAAAAAACAAAGACAGAAAACAAAAAAAACCCCAAAGTACACAGGCAACAAATAGCATGATGAATGCAATGGTACCTTATACCTCAATACTAACATTGAATGTAAATGACCTAAATGCTCCACTTAAAAGACACAGAACAGCAGAATGGATAAGAACTCACCAATCAACTATCTGCTGCCTTCAAGAGAGTCACCTAACACATAAGGGCTCACATAAACTTAAAGGGGTGGATAAAGGCATTTCATGCAAATGGACACCAAAAGCAAGCAGGGGTAGCTATTCTTACATCAGACAAAACAAACTTTAAAGCAACAGCAGTTAAAAGAGACAAAGAGGGACATTATATAATGGTAAAAGGCCTTGTGCAACAGGAAAATATCACAGTCCTAAACATGTATGCACCAAACACTGGAGCTCCCAGATTTATAAAACTATTACTAATAGACCTAAGAAATGAGATAGACAGCAACACAATAATAGTGGGGGTCTTCAGTACTCCACTGACAGCACTAGACAGGTCATCAAGACAGAAAGTCAACAAAGAAACAATGGATTTAAACTATGCCTTGGAACAAATGGACTTAATGGATATATACAGAACGTTCCATCCAACAACAGCAGAATATACATTCTATTCAACAGCATGTGGAATGTTCTCCAAGATAGACCATATGATAGGCCACAAAAGAGCCTCAATAAATTAAAGAAAATTGAAATTATGTCAAGCACTCTCTCAGACCACAGTGGAATAAAATTGTAAATCAACTCCAGATGGAACCTTCAAAACCATGCAAATACATGGAGCTTAAATAATCTGCTCCTGAATGATCCTCAGGTCAAAACAAAATCAAGATGAAAATAAAAAATTATTCAAACATAATGACAATAGTGACACAACCTATCAAAACCTCTGAGATACAGCAAAGGCGATGCTAAGAGGAAAGTTTATAGCCCTAAACGCCTATATCAAAAAGACTAAAAGAGCACTAACTGACAATCTAAGGTCACACTTTGAGGACCTAGAGAAACAAGAACAAACCAAACCGAAACCCAGCAGAAGAAAGGAAATAACCAAGATCAGAGCAGAATTAAATAAATTGAAACAAAAAAAATTACAAAAGATAAATGAAACAAAAAGCTGGTTCTTCAAAAAGATAAATAAAATTGATAGAACATTAGCAAGATTAACCAAGAAAAGAAGAGAGAAAATCCAAATAACCTCAATAAGAAATGAAAAGAGAGATTTTACAACTGACACCACAGAAATGCAAAAGATAATTTGAGGCCAGTATGAACACAGTTACATGCAGAAACTAGAAAACCTAGATGAGATGGATACATTCCTGGAAAAATACAACCTTCCTAGCTTAAATCAGGAAGAATTAGATACCCTGAACAGACCAATACCAAGCAGTGAGATTGAAATGATAATTTAAAAATTACCAACAAAAAAAAGTCTAGGACCAGATGGATTTGCAGCAGAATTCTACCAGACATTCAAAGAAGAATTGGTGCCCATCCTATTGACACTGTTCCACAAGACAGAGAAAGAGGGAACTCTCCTCAATTCATTCTATGAAGCCAGTATCACCTTAATGCCAAAACTAGGAAAGAACATAACCAAAAAAGAAAAGTACAGACTGATATCCCCGATGAACATAGATGCTAAAATCTTTAACAAAATACTAGCTAACTGAATCCAACAACATATCAAAAAGATAATTTACCATGATCAAGTGGATTTCATACCATGGATGCACGGATGGTTTAACATACACAAGTCAATAAATGTAATACACCACTAAACAGAATTAAAAACAAAAGTCACATGATCATGTCAATAGATACAGAAAAATCATTTGACAAAATCCAGCATCCCTTTATGATGAAAACTTTCAGCAAAATCAGAATACAAGGGACATACGTCAATGTAATAAAAGCCATCTATGACAAACCCACAGCCAACAGAATACTGAATGGGGAAAAGTCAAAAGCACTCCCTCTGAGAATTGGAACAAGACAAAGATGCCCACTCTCATCACTCCTCTTCAACATAGTACTGGAAATCCTAGCCAGAGCAATCAGACAAGAGAAAGAAATAAAGATCATAGAAATAGATAAAGAGGAAGTCAAACTGTCACTGTTTGTTGATGATATGATAGTTTACCCCAAAAACCCTAAAGACTACCCCAGAAAGCTCCTATAATTGATAAAAGAATACAGCAAAATTCCTGGATGCAAAATTAATGCATACAAATAAGTAGCTCTTCTATACACCAACAGCAACCAAGCAGAGAATCAAATCAAGAATTCAACCCCTTCTACAACAGCTGCAAAAAAACATAAAATGCTTGGGAATATACCTAACCAAGGAGGTGAAAGAACTCTACAAGGAAAACTACAAAACACTGCTGAAAGAAATCATAGATGACACAAACAAATGGAAACACATCCCATGCTCATGGATGGGTAAAATCAATATTGTGAAAATGACCATACTTTCAAAAGCAATCTACAAATTCAATGCAATCCCCATCAAAATACCACCATTATTCTTCACAGAATTAGAAAAAACAATCCTAAAATTCATATGGAACCAAAAAAACAGCCTGCACACCCAAAGCAAACCTAAGCAAAAGAACAAATCTTGAGGTATCACATTACCTGATTTCAAACTATACTGTAAGGCCATAGTCACCCAAACAGTATGGTACCAGTATAAAAATAGGCACATAGACCAATGGAACAGAATAGAGATCCCAGAAATCAACCCAAATACTTACAGCCAAATGATCTTCAACAAAGCAAACAAAAACAAAGTGAGGAAAGGACACTCTTTTCAACAAATGGTGCTGGGATAATTGGCTAGCCACATGTAGGAGAAGGAAACTGTAACCTCATCTCTCACCTTATACAAAAATTCACTCAAGATGGATTAAGGACTTAAATATAAGACTTGAAACTATAAAAATTCTAGAAGATAACATTGGAAAAACCCTCTAGACATTGGCTTAGGGAAGGATTTCATGACCAAGAACCCAAAATCAAATGCAGTAAAAACAAAGATAAATAGCTGGGACATAATTAAGCTAAAAAGCTTTTTCACAGCAAAAGGAACAGTCAGCAGAATAAACAGACAACCTGCAGAGTGGGAGAAAATCTTCACAATCTATACATCAGAGAAAGGACTAATATCCAGAATCTACAATGAACTCAAACAAATCAGCAAGGAAAAAACAAACAATCCCATCAGAAAGTGGGCTAAGTACATGAATAGACAATTCTCAAAAGAAGGTATACAACTGGCCAACAAACATATGTAAAAATACTCAACATCACTAATGATTAGGGAAATGCAAATCAAAACCCCAATGCGATACCACCTTACTCCTGCAAGAATGGCCATAATCAAAAAATCAAAAAACAGTAGATGTCGCTGTGGATGTGGTGAACAGGGAACACTTCTACACTGCTGGTGGGAATGTAAACTAGTACAGCCACTGTGGAAAACAGTGTGGAGATTCCTTAAAGAACTAAAAGTAGAACTACCATTTGATCCAGCAATCCCACTACTGAGTATCTACCCAGAAGAAAAGAAGTTGTTATAAGAAAAAGATACTTGCACATGCATGTTTATAGCAGCACAATTCACAATTGTGAAATCGTGGAACCAACCCAAATGCCCATCAGTCAACAAGTAGATAAACTGTGGCATATATATACACAATGGAATACTACACAACCATAAAAAGGAATGAATTAACAGCATTTGCAGTGACCTGGATGAGACTGGAGACTATTATTCCAAGTGAAGTAACTCAGGGATGGAAAACCAAACATCGTATGTTCCCACTGATCTGTGGGAGCTAAGCTATGAGGACACAAAGGCATAAGAATGATACAATGGATTTTGGGGACCTGGGGGGAAGGGTGGGAGGGAGGCAAAGGGTAAAAGACTACAATATATACAATAGGGTGCAGTATATACTGCTAGGTTGATGGGTGCACCAAAATCACACAGATCACCACTGAAGAACTTATGTAACCAAACACTATCTGTACTCCGTAGCCTATAGAAAACTAGAAAAAGAAAAAAATGTTTTGGTATATACCATAGCAGGCTCACTATTTCTCTTTTATTTCAAAAATGTTTTGTTGATTCTTACAACCTTTCTGTTTGATTGTTCATTTTTAAAAACATTCTTAAAATGAGATTTGCTTTCACTTTCAAATGAATTAGCTTTGTCAAGTTATGGGGAAAATCCTATTAGAAGTATTCCTTGGTATTAGACTAGATTTATAAGTTGATTGGGTGCAGTTGAAATTTTTAAAAACCACTATTAAATTTGTGGATTTAAGCCCAAAAGACGCTAAATAGTAATCAGAAAAATCAAGATGATTGCAAAACTTGGACTTTCTAGCATTTGTGCACTATATTCTATACAGTAGATATTCTCTTGGTGTCTTTATTATTGTAGTTAACTAAACAGATCACCAACGTAGATTTAAACCTAAGAGTAAAAATTCTTTTCCAAGGAATATAAAAATGATGCTGAATTATTATATATACTCCAAATGCATAAAATGCTATTTCTTATTTTCTTCTGATTTATGATTTTCTGAAACATGTGGGTCAGACTGAAAAATAGTAACTTCATTTCTTTAAACCAGAATACCAGAATAGTTTCTAATGATTTTTTCTCATCAGTAGCTTAAAAATGAAGCTTCCATTTGTCTATTAATTCTTCCAAATTTTGATGGCAGATTGGGGTATAATGATTTCAGATTCTCAGCACTCAGTAAAATCTGCCAAATAGGCTCCTTTCAATTGCAATTTTGCTTTGTCAAATTTATAGGATGTTTCATACATGAGGGATGAAAAGGTCCAAATTTTGCTTTATAGAAAAATTCTCTCTCTGATCAGTAGGATTTGTGGAGTTGTACCCCATAAAGTTTAGTTGACAAGATGCCATTGGTTGAAATAAAATTATAAGACAGGAATAAAAATAATAATGTGTTTTGTATGTCAGATAAGACACTGGTTAAAAAGATTGAAATTATTCCCAGAAATTTGTTTTAATCATCAACCAATATTTGATAGGATGCTGCTGAAGAAGTTCATGGATTCATAAAATAGTAAAGCAAGAAAGATCCTTAAAAATAACTATAAGTCCGTTCTTTTTTACATATTAATCAGGAAACTTAGATAATAAAGTTAAATAACTTGTGCAGTCTCCCAAACCTAACAAGTAGCTGGGACAAGAAACTAAGTCTCCTACCTTCACAATAATAGTCTTTCCCAGTTATTTATTCTTCTCTTAAAATAGTGAAGAATTAAAAACATAAAATAGTAAGGATATTTGGTCACTACATGAACTTCATTAAACTCTACTCTCTCACACATAGTTTTAGTAACCTAAGATGAGGTTTATGGACAGGATACAAAGGCAAAAAAAAAAAAAAATCCAAAGGCCAAAATTTGTCTGACTTGACTTTTTCATGTAGAAATTATTTCAGGCAAGGTCATTGAATAAGTAGAGATTGATGGGAGAAGAATTAAAAATGGGGCCAGAGTGTAATACTGAGATGGGGGTGGGGGAATCAAATTAATAAACTTTAGATCTATATTTAAAACTCAGTATTGTTGGGCGAAGGCTTTCAAGATTTCAGCACTGAACAGCTCCTTCACTAAAAGAATAGAACTTCAGTGAGGGAGTTATGCTGCTGAAGGCTGAATTGGAGCTTTCTCTTTCCAGGATACCAAAAAGAAAAATTGTTTCTAGGGCAGAGCTTTTGTAAGTCCTGGTATGTAAGCAGGAATATGAAGTAACGCAGTTTAGAAATGTTAAATTAGCTAAGCATCTGGATTAATTAAATTTTAGTAGAAGAGAGATGCACATAGACTGAATGGGCCATTTGAATTACAGTGGGATTTAAAGCAAGATCTTTTGTGTCCTGAATTGGGAACTGGAAAACAATATGTCAGGTGCTGAACATCATAAAAGTCTTTGTTTTTGGGGAAGATCCTAAAGGGGATAAAGGAGGGTATGCTAGGTGATATTATGATCGTCAGCAAAGCTATTGAGAATTCAAGCATAGAACAATGTACCTGCCACTAGCTAATATGAATAATTCACCGAGCTACTTATTTTGTCTTCAAAGAATGAAACAATCTGCTTAACTTTTATTTTTAATGTTTTTTCTGAATTAATTGTTACATTGGTGCTGGGTTGATATAATATGGCTTTATGCCTCAACGTGTACAGAGTTTCATACCTCAAAGTTGTGATTGGCCCAGGCTTTCTTTCTGAGGATGATATTGAGCTTCTGCAGTCTAAGTTCACTGTTGGAAGAACTCTCCAAAATTCTCTCTTTACCTGTACAACAAAAAATTATGACTGCCTCATTGCTTAATTATCAAAAGATCAACATCATTTTTCTTTCTAAGGTTTTCAGCAAATAAAACAAAACTTGGGTTTTATGGTTTCTTTTCAATTTCAACTAAATTAAATATTTATGAAAGATACGGAAATTTACAAAGTTTATATCTAACATTGCATATGGAGTTAAGAAACCTCATTCCTTTTGGGCATAGAACTATGGTATTTAGGTTCTTTCTACTCCTAGAAAAGTGCTGAGCCAGAAAATCAGGAGTATATCTATAAAGGTTACAACTCATGATGTACTCAGAAGCCCTAGTTGCCTGAATAACTTTTCCTTTCAATCTCTCATCTTTCCTACTGATAGGTAATATGGCAATAAAAGATAAATTTCATGATAACTGTTTGGTGCCCATTCTTCTTGCCTATGCCTTCTCCATCTTGAATGTCAAAAAAGGGTCTTGTCATGTAGATTCTCACAGAAAATTAGCTAAAAGGTGATATTTCAGCCCAGCTCTCTGAACTGAAACTGAGTCTACAGAGTTAGGTCCTGCTTTGTGGATGTTTGGCAGCATCAAAGTATAAGAGAGCACTGGGTCACTCTACCAGGCTCTGGAATTATTATGTTAGTGCTTCCAGTGTGCACTCTGGAGCTGTGGTCTAGAAAAGGAGCAGCAGTTGTTTGCATCCCTGAATAGAAAATTTATGACAGGATGGCTTATATGCAGTATTACTTGCACACAGTCTTGATTGTAATCAATATCTGAAGTCCCATTTTGATTGCCAGCTCTACAAACATATATTAGGGCAGAAACTAGATATTCTTTTCTATCTTATTAAAATTGCAGTGGGAAGCTCATTTGTCCCTGACTAAGATTTTCATTGAGATTCCTTTATACCATATGAAGATCACAATACACTCTTTCAAATGTTTGTAATAAACAGGCCGGTTAGATTAAGGAAGAAAGCTTAAAGTCAGTATTCATAAAACTATTAAAATGTTTTCTGATAAGGTGTTAATATCCAAAATATATAAGGAACTCCTGCAATTCAATAGCATAAAAACAAAAGCCCTATTAAAAATGGGCAAAGGACTTGAACAGACACAGTGGCCAACAGGTATATAAAAGGTGCTCAGCATCACTAATTATCAGAGAAATGCAAATCAAAACCACAAGGAGATATCACTTTACACCTGTAATAATGGCTTTTATCTTTGTTTTTAAAGAAGAGAAGTGCTGGTGAGGATGTGGAGAAAAGGAAACCCTGGTACACTGTTTCTAGAAATGTAAATTGACAGTCTTTATGGACAGTATGGGAGTTCCTCGAAAAATTAAAATTAGAACTACCATATGATCCAGCAATCTCACTCCTGGGTATTTATCTAAAGAATTGGCATCAGAATCTTAAAGAGATAACTGCATTTTCATGTTTATTGCAGCACTATTCACAATAGCCAAGATATGGAAACAATCTAAATGTCTATCAATGGACAAATGACTAAACAAAATGTGATATATACATATAATGGAACCAATAAAGAGAAAATTTTGCCATTTGCAACAATGTAGATGGACCTGGAGGACATAATGCTAAGTGAAAAAAGCCGGGAACAGAAAAACAAACACTGTAGGATCTCACTTATGTACAGAATCTAAAATAGTAAGACTCATAGAAACAGAGAGTCGAACCATAGTTGTCAGGGGCTGGGGAGTTGGGAGAAATGGGGAGATAATGGTCAAAAGGTACATTTCAGTTATGAAAGACAAATTCTGAAGATCGAATAGAGAGTATAGTGCCTGCAGTTAACAATACTGTACTGTATACTTAAAATTTGCTAGGAGGCTAGATCTTATGTTAAGTATTCTCACAATAAAGAAAGAAATGGAGTGAGAGGAAATTTTGGGAGGGGATGGATACATCCATGGCCTTGATGGTGGTGATTGTTTCAATGGTGTATACTTATTTCTAAACTCATTGAGTTGTAAATGTAAAATATGTATAGCTTTGGGGATGTAAAAAGAAAAAAGAAAAATTGCTATACTGTGATTTTTAAAAACATACATTTTATGGTGTTAGGACAATCCAATGTAAAAAAAAATATCCTTCCAAGGCCTAGGGAACCCCCAGGGCAAATTTCATCTATGAAGATGAGTCTGTGTTTTTAGTAACTGTATCAGTGATGCCTTCTCATTCATAATACCTTGTCTGTCTCCCATTTTATATAGAAAATACCCAGGGCTAGATGGCATACCGCTTAGGAATAACTTTTTAAAAATTCCATTAAAAAAAGATCAATTGAATGATTTCTTTGAAATTGGCAGGAGTAATCAAACTATCTTTGTAAGTAGTTAAAGTTTGGGCCCGTGTATTTTACACCAGCTGTCCTTTTTCTTGCAATCCTCTTTTCTATTTTGACTGCCTAGAAACTTCTCTTCATACTTCAATATCCAGTTTAGATGTGACCTCCTTGGGAAACCTACTTTGTCCATCATAGATAGAAGAATGGTGAATATTCTGTTTCTTATTCTGGCAACAAACTGTGCTCACACATAATGTAACACTTTCTGGAGGGGTATTTATGAAACCAACCCAATAGTTCCATAGACTTTTCTTTTTCATAAACGTAGAAATTGATCTTTCTGCTGTTAAAGCTTGAAACTTGTATTTGTTTTATCTGAGTGCCTTTCTCAGAAAAGGCCTCTCAAAAAAAAAGTATGAAAGGGCCAGGTGTGGTGGTTCATGCCTGTAATCTCAGCATTTTGGGAGGCTGAGGTGGGCAGATCACCTGAGGTCAGGAATTCGAGACCAGCCTGGCCAACAAGGTGAAAACACCATCTCTACTAAAAATACCAAAATTAGCCAGGCATGGTAGTGGGTGCCTGTAGTCTCAGCAACTGGGGAGGCTGAGGCAGGGAGAATTGCTTGAACCCAACAGGCAGAGGTTGCAGTGAGCCGAGATCGTGCCATTGCACTCCAGCCTGGGTGACAGAGCAAGACTCCATCTCAAAAAAAAAAAAAAATGAAGTATAAGTATCAAAGAATGGAAACCCAAACTCACCAGATTAGGGCACCAGATGCCTTCATTCCCCTCAGTGTTTTCTTACACACTGTTACATTTCTTCCCTGCTATATAAACCCCTACTTTTAGTTGGTCAGGGAGATAGATTTGAGACTGAGCTCCCATCTCCTTGGCTGCAGCACCTGATTAAAGCCGTCTTCCTTAGCAATACTCATTTCAGTGATTAGCTTTCTGTGTGGTGAGCAGCAGGACCTAGACCAAACCCTCGGTATTTCAGTAACATTTCCCCTTTGGTAAATGAGATGAAACACCTCACAGGATTGAAGTTACATGGCAAAAAAGTCCAGCTATTAGTAATCTGTGGCAGATACTGGTCAACTCTCCTTCAAGCCTACCATCTCCCCTGGAGACAATGTTAGGAATAATTTCCCTGGTTCTAGAGTCTGCATTCAGAATAGTGGTTTTCAGTCAGGGGTGGTACCCACGCAGAGGACATTTGGAAATGTCTGGAGATATTTTTGGTTGCCACAACTTGGGTGGTGCTCCTGTCATCTAGTGGGTAGGGGTCAAGGATGTTGCTAAACACCCTGCAATGTATAGGCTGTTTCCTTCCCCAACAAAGAAGTATCTGACTCAAAATGTCAGTGTTGAGGTTGAGAAATCTTGGTTTAAAATGACAAAAAGGGTTTGAAATGAAAAAATGCTGGAGTAGATATTGGGATGCCTCAATCATATACAGTTTAATAATTGGAGGAAATTGGAGGGGAGCAGTGAGGTCATGTTAGGGGCCTGGCTGGCAACTGAAGCCAGGTCTCCTGGGCTGCTATGGCCTCACAAGGTCTTCAGAGTCTGTTTCTCTGCTTTGCAGTCCTGACCACAGCACCAAGAGGTGAAAGGGCTTTGGGGCACTGACACTAAGATAGATAAACACACGCGAAATTGACCTATAAACCAAAACAATATACTACTTTGTAAGCAGAAATGTGATTGTTGAAGAGACTAGACACATGAATTGTCTTCTCAGGACAATCTCTTCCTGCAAGGATATTGACTGCGTTAAACATGTTATAATCAAAAGATTTCTTAGTGAACATATACTCAGAAAAAGAGGAGTTGGCTGGGCCAGTGACATATTCTGAGAGCTTTGTCTGTGAGTCCACTGCTAATTAAATACACTTGTCAAAGGGACAGAGTACTCTTGATGGGTGAGAGGAGGTTCAGTGGATGGAATTCTGGGCCTTCCACCCAAGGTGCCACTAGAACAGCTCTACCTATATTGGTTTTATTTATTGGGGTTTTGTTCAAGATTTCATTAGAAAAAAAAATGGTTCCACTATTTACAAAGTTAGAAAATCCTCCATGTAGTCCACTGGCCCAAGCCCCTCCCTCACTGCTGCCAAATGTTTTCTGTCTGGCTGACCTTTCCTTCATTCTCTAGGCTGAATCTTGATGTGTTCACAAAGGTTTTCTTCAGATAAGGCACTCTGGATACAATGAATTAGCATTTGGCTTACTAAACTTTTCTACCCTGTTAGGGGCTGAATGGTGTCCTCCCAAAACATGTTAAAGCCTGACCCCTAGTGCCTGTGAATGTGACCTTATTTGGGAATAGGGTCTTTGCTGATGATCAAGTTAAGATAATAATCTTAATGCAGTACAACCATGCCCTTATAAAAAAGAGGGAAGTTGGACACAGAGACAAATATGCATGCAGGAGAACACTTTGTGAAGATGAAGGCAGAGATTGGGGTGATCCAATCTCCAAGTCAAGGAATGCCAAGGATTGCCAGTAAACTGCACAAGCTAGGAGGGGGCATGGAACAAACTTGGCAGACCTCAGAAGGAACCAATCCTGCTGACACTTTGATGTCAGACTACACACAACTCTGAGAGAATAAATTTCCATTGTTTAAGTTACCCAGTTTATGACACTTATGACAACTCTAGGAAACTAATACAGTCCCTCATTTCATCCTTGAGATTAATTCCAGGCCTCATCAATTGCATGCTGACAGCTCATCTCTGCAATTATTTTTACCAGCAGATAATCTCATTCATCAGGGGTGTGTTTTTTTTATTAGCTTTACTCTAAATCAGCCATCTTATTTCCAGATTCTTGTGGGAGTATAGGGTACGTGTCTCACAAAATTTTCCTTGTACCAACAAAAACATTATGTACCTTTTATTTTTTTGGTCTCTAAAATGACGAGCTGAGAGAACCAGTGAAAAACTAAGTGGGTAAGTGGGAAGCTCTTTGGGCTTATTAGAAAGGAAATGAGTCAGATCACAGTGGGTACTACAAACAAGGTCACCTTAGCTTATTCTTTTTAGAAGCAGATATTATTATCAAAACATCAAGGGAACAGAAGGATCAGAAACTTCTTAATCATCTAATATCCCAGTCTTAAGTTGGAGAATGAGTTGGGAATACAGCCCTCGACAACAGCAAGCCGTTCAAATAAGTTAGTGCAAGATTAATACAATTTCCATGTAAAAGTAGTTAAGGCAATAAATGCTGGCACCCTGAGCTGAAGGCTTATTTGCATTGTTTGCTAAGACTTAGCAGTTTTGCAAATCATCAGGTGTTGAAAAAAATCAGATAGTGACCTTGCAATAAATGTTGAGTGCCCTTATGCTGGGACTCAAAAATGATCTCTTGCAAAAATACTAAACCTGACTCTAGAAATATTCCAGTAAGTCCACAGACAAACCCCAGAACCTTCTCCAGGTCCCCTTCCCAAAGAAACATATCTTTAGGCTGGATCTATTTCAAGGTCTTTTGACTTAAAGTTTGACACCCCTTCCATCAAATTGCTCAGGGTCCTAAAAAACATCATCCTTGATTCCTCCCTCTCTGACACTCTCTCATAGCCAAGCCATGACCAAGTGCTGTCATTTTTTGATCCTAAATAGCTATCAAATCCATACACTTCTCCTGACTGCCACTACCATCTCCCAATCAAGCTATCATCATCTCTCATTGTAGGATTGTAATAACATCCTGATCGGTCTCCCTTCATTCCTTCTTGCTCTAGTCTCAACCCTCCAATCCACTGTAGCCCGAATAAATCTGATTGCATCCTACCTGCCTCAGATCCCTATTCTGCTTAAAAATGTTTCAGTTGCTTCTATTTGATTGGTCAAATATTGAGCTCCAACACTGTCAGGAGCTGAAGTGAACAAAAACAAAGACACAGTCCTTGACCCCATAGAGCTTAGCATGGAAGTAGAATGATAGTGCGGGGAAGAAAGACATGCATTAAAGAATTACACACTTTTTTTAAATAAAAGGTAAAATTACAACAGAGATAAATGCTAAGGAGAGGTGCATGGGCTATGTGAACCTATACTGGAGGAACTGATCTCAGGGAAAGCTTCCTCCAGGAAGTGATGATTAAAAGAGGAGGATTAAAGCCAGTTAAAGAGGTAGATGGTTCCAGAGCCCATTAGGCAGACTGAATACTGCATTAAAAAAGCCCCTTGCAGAAGGGAGCATGGCCTTCTTTTCTTGGAGAAAAGAAAAGAAGTCAGCGTGGCTGGTGCAGATAGGAGAGGCAATGTTTAAAGCCAGGCATTTTGTCACGTGAAGGTTTCTGATCACTCTCCTAGGAGCAATGGGAACACAATGAAAGGTTTTATGGGTGAAGACTTACTGTGGCATATTGAATAACAGGAATTAGATCATGTTTGATTTTTGAAAAGATCTCTCTGGCTGTAGGGTAGCCCATAGATTTGAGGAGCAAAAGAGAATGTGGAGAGAATAGTTAGGAGACCACTACAGAAGTCCAGGCAAGAGATGAAAGAAAGTCATGTGGGCCGGAGGGCTGGTGTAGGAGACAGAGGAAAGTGGAGAGCTTTGGTGGGTAAAATTAATAGAACTTTCCATTGCTTTTATGAGAGAGCACATAGGATGGGCCTCTATTCTGTCTCCTAAGACCATGTCAAAGTTCCCTTCGGAAGTGAATTTATGTGGAGACCTGAGATATAAGTAGGGATGGCCCTTTTGAAAGGAGGTAGGAGTAGGCTAAGAAGACAGAAGGTAACAAGGCTCAGATACCAGTCTCTGAGAGCAGCAGACACCATGGCCTTTAGCTCTGTATCCTCCCAGCCGGCATCTAGCATAGAGCCTGGCACATTCTAAACAGTAAATTGTGGTTGAATAAATGTGAGTGAACTTAGGAACTGGAGTTTGAAGCCAGTTTGTCTGATGTCCAAGATCAAGCTCCTTCCTCCTTCCTGGCTGCCATGCTGCTTCAGCTGGTATTTATATAATATTTCCATTTTCATATGATAAGGAAATTGAAATTTAAGGAATCTCAAACCTAGCGGGAGAAAAAAGCAACTTCCTCGCAGATTCAAAAGAAGATAATTAGGGAAAGGTAGATTTCCACCATCCACATGATGCAGGATCTTTCTCAGTCCCTTCTCTGGACTCACAGAAGAGGCACCCTGTCTACTTGGCCCACCATGCTCAACCTCTTGCGGGAAGGAGCACATGAGCAAGCAAGAGTAGGATCTGGCTGGCGGCCCTGGACGCTGACACAGGAGCAAGCTCCGTGCAGGGCCTGGGTCAGACCAGGCACATTGCCTCAAGGGGAATGCTGTGTCGCCCAGGCGAGGGTGCCCGTGACCCCGAAGCCCCAGAGCAGGTGTTACAGTGCTCCTTTAGTTCCAACGTCTGTAGACGGCGGTGTGTTAGCAGCTCAGTTGGCACAATGGCAGCTGCCGTCCACCAGCGAGGGCAACGGGCTGTTGTGACAGCCTTTCTGGGTACCCACACTTTTGGGAGTCCTGAGCTCTTGTCTGGTGTCCAGGAAGAATGCAGTCATGTGGATGATTGAAGGATGGTGAAGCCAGATAATTTTTTTTTTTTGGTGGGGGGACACAGTTTCACTCTTGTTCTTTTGTTGCCCAGGCTGGAGTGCAATGGTGTGATCTTGGCTCACCGCAACCTCCACCTACTGGATTCAAGCGATTCTCCTGCCTCAGCCTCCTGAGTAGCTGGGATTACAGGCATGTGTCACCATGCCTGGGTAATTTTGTATTTTTAGTAGAGAAGGGGTTTCTCCATGTTGGTCAGGCTGGTCTTGAACTCCCGACCTCAGGTGATCCACCCGCCTTGGCCTCCCAAAGTGCTAGGATTACAGGTGTGAGCCACCATGCCCGGCAGAAGGCAGAGAATTTCATTGAGCAATGAATGAAGATGGCTCTCAGCAGAGAGGGGAGTTGGAGAGGGGAGAGGAAGGGCAGGCCATCTTCCCCAAAGTCAGGTTGTCTGTTCCCTGAAGTCAGGCCGTCTCCGCCTCTACCAACTGAGTGGGGGGTCTTTATAGGCACAGGTTGGGGATTGCATGCTGATTGGTTTGTGAGTATGCAAAAAAGGTTAACGTGAAGGCACCACTCAAAGGTGGGCATGACAGTATAGAAAACCAATTAGCAAAGGGTAGGTATATGTAAAATAGGTGAAGGGTGGGGATCAATCGTAGGAAAGCACGCCAAACAGGGAGACAAGTTGTCAGTCTGGTTGGAGGATTGAACTTGCGGCTTGGCTTTCGGGCTTTAAACTGTCTTTGGCTTGGAGGTGGGGCTTCACAGGGTACATGCCCCTATCTGCCTAGGCGTTTGTCTGCCTCTTGTCACGATCAGTAACAAGACAAATCTGCGTTTTAAACAGAGCCAGAGGTAATTTATTGTTTATACTACATGCCCAGTGCTCTCTATATGACTTGGGATAACATATATAGAAACCTCAACAAATGCCCTTTAAAACTGGGAGAAGAGAAAATAAAAGACAACTAACAAGACTAGAGATTGATGCAAACACTTTGCTACACAGCACTTCCACCCACATCTCAATGCCCGGCCCTGTTTCACTTCTTGGGAGCTGGGAAGTGTAGTCTCCCATATACCCAGGAAGGAAATGAAAATGGGATATTTGATCAACTGAAGAATCTTCTTATTGAGGTGATGTGTTTTCTGCCTTTTATGGATCCAGGTACTACTGGCTCCATGCAAAGTATCTCCTTAGAATGAGGAATGAAATGTTCTCTATCTCACTTATAACTATAATAAAACCAGATCGATAATTGGTGCTAGGAATGAGAGGAGGTGGCAGTTATAGATTTTCTTCTTAGCACCTATGATGCGCCCAGCACTATCCTTGGGCATTTATGCAGCTGAACTCACATGGGAGGGAAGGAGCTTGTTCTGGCTTTTGTTCTTGGCCAACATTGGTCTTTTTCAAGATGGCTGCCTCTATGTCATAATTCCAGCATCACTTCCAACAGTGGGGAACCCCTTGTTTGGCAAACACAAACCAATTTAAAGCAAATACAGACCACTACTTCAGGGAAATATATTTTTTAAAAAATCACAAATTTGGAATATATGTAAATTAAAATATTTAAAGTAATTTTAAAATAAAATGGTAAAATCTAAATAATGATACCTAAAATACTTTAAAAATAGAGAAATATAATACATATAATCTCACATCTTTGAGTGGGATGTCATTTTCAACTTTGAACAAAGTAATTGTATCCAGCTAGAGGGTAGCTAACTTGAGCCATAGAGTGGATTCCAAGCCAACTTCTTTTCTTACTTTTTGTTTTTACAAATTAGAAATGCTGAATTCACAATGATAAATTATCTGGAATGGTGGCAGGTGTTGGTGGCTTGGTTAGTGCTCAGAAGCAGACACAATGAAATGCTGGAAGATTCCAAAGTATAACTTGGGACACAGTGGAACATAGATTACTAATGAACTCACTGCTAACTTATAATTGTCCTGGACATTAAAAAATATTTTGTTCAAATAGTTGGATGTGATTTTACAGCTTTTCATGATCCATGGTTAATTTCCTCCTCTAGTGAGTGAAAGAAAATATCAACTATTGAGGCAGAGTTGAATTCTTAGCAATTCAGCACTTAATTTATTAGATGGACTTTCTATAAATCTCTTTTTTTCTTTTTTAAGACGGAGTCTCACTCTGTTTCCCAGGCTGGAGTGCAGTGGTGCGATCTTGGCTCACTGCAACCTCCACCTCCTGGGTTCAAGCAATTTTCCTGCCTCAGCCTCTGGAGTAGCTGGGGTTACAGATGCCTGCCATCATACCCAGCTAATTTTTGTATTTTTAGTACAGACGGGGTATCATCATGTTGGCCAGGCTGGTCTCCAACTCCTGATCTCAAGTGACCTGCAGGACTCAGCCTCCCAAAGTGCTGGGATTACAGGCGTGAGCCACTGCTCCCAGCCATAAATCTTGATTAAAATCATGACACTTGAGTCCTCATGGGATACATGCAGGTTATTTATGACCCTGCATGTATTGCTGAGTTAATCTCTTCAATTAAGTCAGTTGAAATCAGAGAAATAGTCTTTACTACAATTGCTATGTCATAATGAAATGTTTTCTTATTTCTCCGCTAACTTCAGAAACTCATATTGCTCATGTGAGTTTTTTTCCTCTGCAGATGGCAGGGTCTTATCCTTGCTGTCCATTTCTTTGCCCAGCATGTTCAAACATGTACACTAAGGAAAAACGAGTGCTTCAACAGTTTTCACTATTTTCTTCAACACTGAATCAAGGTCCAGAGGCACATCATTGACCCCCAACTATCACCTGTGAATAAAGCAGTATAAAGATTGGTATTTAGGGGCTGGGCGTGGTGGCTCACGCTTGTAATCCCAGCAGTTTGGGAGGCCGAGGCAGGCGGATCACGAGGTCAGGAGATCGAGACCACGGTGAAACCCCATCTCTACTAAAAAATACAAAAAATTAGCCAGGCGTGGTGGCGGGTGCCTGTAGTCCCAGCTACTTGGAGAGGCTGAGGCAGGAGAATGGCGTGAACCCGGGAGGTGGAGCTTGCAGTGAGCCGAGATTGCGCGACTGCACTCCAGCCTGGGCGACAGAGTGAGACTCCGTCTCAAAAAAAAAAAAAAAAAAGATTGGTATTTAGGGGTTCCCTTTCAGGAAGCTCACTTTTCCATGCTGGAGATTGGTGCTGTGTTAGTAATGATAACAACACACATCTTTCCAATCTAAAAATCAGGCCAATGAATAATTGCTGCTATTTTTAAATAATATTGATTTTTTAGTAATAAATAGAAGTATCCCTCTTATGTGTACTATACATTTGCCAAGTGTGATTCATGCTTTGTGCATCATTCACAAAGCAAACTATTTTCTTTTTCTTGAGATGGAGTCTCGCTCTGTCACTCAGGCTGGAGTGCGGTGGCACGATCTCGGCTGACTGCAACCTCTGCCTCCCAGATTCAAGCAATTCTCCTGCCTCAGCCTCCCAAGTAGCTGGAATTACACGCATGCGCCAACAGGGTTGGCTAACGTTTTATTGGTATTTTTAGTACAGACAGGGTTTCACCATGTTGGTCAGGCTGGTCTTGAACTCCTGACCTTAAGCAGTCCACCCACCTTGGCCTCCCAAAGTGATGGGATTACAGGTGTGAGCCACAGCGCAAATTATTTTCTTGCACACACATACGTGACTGTTCCTCCCCATTAGAGGCCATTTCTTTGCTTGATGTTCCATTTCAGAAAGGATTTGTGCCAATAGCGTGTTTTGCATTTTCTTTGGGCATCATTTCATAAACTCTGCTCCTATTTTATAAGACTTTTGGCAGTCATGTAACTTGTCCTATTTTTGCTGTAAGAAATGCAACTTAGAATGATGATGTTGTGGATTTGGTCTCTTCCTTACTTTTAGTGACTAAACTCATTACTTTTGTACCGAAAAGCATTATTTTACAGTTCTTCCAGGACAACTAAATTGGTTTACAAGTTAGGGGACTGCCTTTGCAAATTGATACACACTTATTCAGTGGTTTTCTGCCAGTATTTGACAAAGTATAACAGGCAACACACTAGAAGCACTAGAAGCAAATACCCAAATAAATGCAATTTTTGTCTATTCATTATTATATTTCCTGTGCATATGTTTATCAGCTGCTGCAAAATCCTGATTTGTCTCAGAACACACATTGTACTGGAATTCTTTTCCTTCTTAATATTTATTGTTATTCTTAGTTGTAATTAGGTTCTATTTTCATCACTACTTTCATGCATCAGTGCACCATGTTTGAGCCAGTAATTCCTTTTTGTCATTTGGTGATGCAATGCATCAAAATAATAATGAGAAAAATATAAATGAAACAACATAAAACACGATATGCCAGTGACATGAAAATATATTAGCCAAGATGCCCTGGATCTAATAATTGCATGCTAACCAAGATAATGAGATTCACCCAGCCATTTTAGCATACACAGATCATTTAAGAATGTAACCATTATAAAAAATACAAAAGATTTTTGTTAAAGTCCTAATTTATTTTTACATTTCTAATGTAAAATATATATGAATAAACTTTGTTTTCTTCTAAACTATTAAACCACCTGCAAATAATTTAATAGATTTCAAGGGGACTTCTGGAAACAGCCTGTTATCAGTCTGACCTGGTACAGAAGGGTGGAAGCTGGTTGTCCACTGTCCAGATCTCCCTTTTAGAACTGAAGTTCTTACTTCCCCAGCTGATAGCTCTCAGCTGAGTCCCTCTCAGGCATTGCCCGTGGCTGAAGAGAACCACCTTGCCCATGCCTATGGCCCTTCAAGTCCCAGGGACTAGGACTCAACATCTTTGGGTTGTTATTATTCAACCTACTATACTTTCTTCCCTTTATTTATTTTTTATTTTTGTTTTATTCCACTGTCTTGGGATAATAATGATGAAAGTTGAATAGATGTGATGATTGTCTTGTTCCTGACTATAGGGAGAATATGTATAATATTTTACCACTTTATTAAGGGAATATGTTTTCCTCATATTTCTAGTTTTCTGCAAGTTTTTATCTTACATGGTTGTTAAATTTTATTAAATACTTGTCTTGCATACTGAGATGGTTATAGGATTTTTCATATTTATTTTACTAATGAAATTAATTACATTGAATGACCTTCATGTGTTAAACTGACAGCACACACCTGGAGCTACCCCACTTGTTAACAATTTCTCATCCATTTTATATGTTTCTGGATTTGAATTTTTAACTATTTAGAGTTTTAAAAATTAGTGTATTATTTATCTTTGCTAATATTAAAATGAATTGGGGAATTTTCTCTCTATTCTCTGAAAGAGTTAGTATAAATTTGGCATCATTTCTTCATTAACAGTTTGGTGGAACTCACTAGTGAAGCCATCTGAACCTGTAGTTTTCTTTGTGGGAAGATTTTAAATCATAAACTCAATTTTATTAACAAATGTTAGACAATTCAAATTTTCTACTTTCCCTCATGTTAATTTTAGCAAGTTTTGTTTTTCAAGACATTTAACCATTTTACCTAAGAAGTCAAATTTATTGGCATAAAATTGCTCATAATATTTATTTTCTAAAAGTCTGTAAGATTTAAAGATAATTGTTTAATTCTTGATATTGCTAACTTTACCTTCTTTTTTTCCTGATCGGTGTTGCTCAGTGTTTATCAATTATATTATTCTTATCAAAAAAAACAGTTTAAAAATCATTCTGCTTCTGCTTTCTATTTCATCAATTTTTGTTCTTATCTTTATTATTCTTTATTATGTTCTTTACCATATTTTATTTGGGCTTCATTTGCTGATCTTTCATTCTTGCTTCTAATGATAAAATCTTAGATATTTGATTTTAAACCTTACTCTTTTTAAATGTATGATCTAAACCTATAAATTTTTCCTCTAAGTACTGTCTTAATTGTTTGCCACTGTTTTGCTATGTTGAGTTTTCATTATTACTTCAGAACATTTTCTAATTTACAATATATTTTTTTCTTGACCCATTAATTATTTTTAAGAGAGTTGTTTTATTTTTAAATATTTGGAAATTTTTATAGTTATCTTTCTGTTATTTATTTATTTATTTATTTTTTTACATGTGGGTGTTAATTATTGAATTGTTTTAATTCTTATGTGGGCGAGGGTTGAAAATTAATAGAAGAGAATCATTGGTGAAATATTAATGAAAAAATTGTTTAGAACAAGCATTTTGGGAGAACTTTTAGTACTACTGTGTCTGGAATTATTGGGTTCTTGGTCTCACTGACTTCAAGAATGAAGCTGCAGACCCTTGCGGTGAGTGTTACAGCTCTTAAGGTGGCGCGTCCGCAGTTGTTCATTCCTTCTGATGTTCAGATGTGTTCGGACTTTCTTCCTTCTGGTGGGTTCGTGGTCTTGCTGGCTCAGGAGTGAAGCTGCAGACCTTCACCATGAGTGTTACAGCTCTTAATTCGGCACATCTGGAGTTGTTTGTTCCTCCCGGAGGGCTCGTGGTCTCGCTGGCTTCAGGAGTGAAGCTGCAGACCTTCGCGGTGAGTGTTACAGCGCATAAAAGCAGCATGGACCCAAAGAGTGAGCAGTAGCAAGATTTATTGCAAAGAACGAAAGAACAAAGCTTCCACAGTGTGGAAGGGGACCCGAGCGGGTTGCCGTCTGTTATTTATTTTTAACTTAATTCTCTCCTGGTCATAAAACATACTCTTATTTTTATCCTTTAAGATGTGTTTTGACTTCCTTTATGGCTTTCTATAGTCTATTTTGCTGTATATTCCTTATGTACTTCAAAAAGGTACATATTCTGCTGTTGGATATAGTGTTTTATTAATTTCAGCTTGGTCAGTTTGATTATTTTTATGTTTGAAATCTCCTCTATCCTTACTGATATTTTGTCTACGTTTTCTATGCTTTTGAGAGAAGTATGTTTACATTCCCAGCTACCATTTTAAATTTGCCTCTTTCCATTTGTGAATTTTTACTCTTCATATTTAGAATTTGTGTTATTGGGTGCATACAGTTTTAGGACTATAGCTTCATGTCATGATCCTTTTATCACTATGTTGTACCTCTCTTTCTCTACTGTAGTACTTCTTAACTTAATGTGTACTTTGTTATCCAGTATAGTCACATCAACTGTCTTTTGGGTAAGGTCTTAATGCTGTATGTTTTTCCATTCTTTTAATTGACGGGTATCCTTATTTAAAATTAATTAAAGGGTATCTTGTAAGCAGAATATTATTGGGCTTTAGTGGTTTTGTCCAGTCTGAATATTTTTATTTTTTAATTGGAATGTTTAATGCATTTCAATGTAATTGTAATTCTTAACATAGTTATATTTAGGTCTACCACATTGCAATTTGGTTTTTATTTGCCCCATTTGTTCTTTATTCTTTTGTTGCTTCCTTTTGTCTTCTTTTGTAATAAGTCTTTTCTCTTAAGTTATTTATCTTTGTCTCATTTATCAGCTTTTAAATTATACCTTTGTTTGTATTTTCCTTTCAGCAGCTACTGCAGATTACAACATGCATTTTGACTTAATTTTATTAACTACCACTTCCTAAACAATGTAGCATTCTTACAACAGTTAAATTTCATTTATCCTCTTGCCTCTGTGCTATTACCATCCTAGTTCACATAAGTAAAAGAGGATAAATAATTATTCTTCCAACTGTTAATCTGAATGCCTCTAAATCCAATTTGTGCATTACTGGATTTATGTTCTTCAGAAACCCTTTTGTAGTCAGCTCAAATCACAGCAATTAGTAGTTTACATTACCATACACTGTATTAGTTTGCTAGGGCTACCATAACAAAGTACCACAGACTGTGTGGCTTAAAAGACATGTATTTGGAAGTCTGATATCAAGGTTTTGGCAGGGATGGTTTTTTTCGAGGGCTGTATTCTTGTCTTCTTGGCTTGTATTATAGATGGCCATCTTCTCCTTGTGTCTTCACATAGTCCTCCCTCTGTGTGTGATTGTTTCCTAATCTCTCCTCTCCTTCTCTCCTTCCTTCCTCCTTCCTTCCTTCCTTCCTTCCTTCCTTCCATCCTTCTTTCCTTCCTTTCTTCCCTCCCTCCCTCCCTCCTTTCTTTCTCTTTCCTTCCATCCATCTTCCTTCCTTCCTTCCTTCCTTTCTCTTTCTTTCTTGCTTTCTCTTTCTTTCTTTCCTTCTTTCTTTCTTTCTTTCTTTCTTTCTTTCTTTCTTTCTTTCTCTCTCTCTCTCTCTCTCCTTTCTTTCTCTCTCTTTCTGTCTTTTCTTTCCTTTTTTTCTTTTCCTTTTCTCTTTCAGAAATGGGGTCTTACTCTGTTGCCCAGACTAGAGTGCAGTGGCACAGTCATAGCTGACTGCATCCTTGAATTCCTGGCCTCAAGTGATCCTTTCTCCTTAGCATCCCAAAATACTGGTATTACAGGTATGATCCACCACACCTGGCCAGTCTCCACTTCTTATAAGGACACTAGTAAAGATCACATTTTAAATTTAATCATCTTTCTAAAAACCTTATCTCCAAAATACAGTCACTTTCTCAGGTACTGGTGGTTAAGAATTCAATGTATGAATTTGGGGAGGCCAACATAATTCAGCTCACAACAGATACTCTCTGCTCTTGATGGGTGGTTTTAAATAATAGCAATTTTTTTTTCCGTTATATAGTACCTAGAAATGTAACTCCTTGGTATCAAATATTTGTATTCAGTCTGTTTCTGACGTGTAATAAACCAGAAAGGCAACAAGGGAGAGTGGTTAAGACCTGTGTATTCCAGCCCCCAACCGCCAGCACACAACTCTTACCTTCACCATGTTCTACCTGTGTGATCTTGGCAAGTCAGTTCAACTCTCATCAGTTCAACAGATAAGAGAGAGATTTCCTCATCTGTAAAATGGGGTTAATAATACTTCGTATCTTATAACATTCAAGTATTATGAGGATCAAATGAGTTAATATTTGTAAAGCACTTAGAACGTTTCTCGAAAGAAATATGAAATTTATAGTATCTTGAAATGTTTAAAGCCCTGCTGCTACAAAGGTCTTCTGCAGTCTTCACTCTGACCAGCTCCTCTTTGGTATGTGGCTGCATTAAAGCCATAGCAGCCCCCACCCCTTCTTTCCTTTTTTCTCCAATCTGCCTTTTCCTTCCTCATTATTCTATGCTATTTTCTATATCCTCATTATTAGCTATTCTATGTTACTTCTCATGGCCCTCCCTTGACCCTCTCTTCTTGGACTGTTGGCCATCTTTGCCCCTAATGACTTGATTCCTTTCTCGTTACTTTGCTCATTCCTCTTTCTTACAGTTGTATTTTCTGCTCCTGTCTTTACTTAAGTCTATCCAATAACATAATGCCATTTAAACCTCTCTTCTTTTGGAATCACAGGGTAACACAGCATGACTGACCATGCCTTTTGTTTGCATCTGTCAGAACTTGAATTAGACTTACAGTGATGTTTGTTCCTTTGTTCTTGTCAACATGCAGTTTCATTCTCCTATTGCTCCCTCTGTTAGATTCCTCTGATTAACTATAAGTCAGTTGAAGAGACAACCTGGCTACTTCTCCCATAGCTCTTGGAAGCTCTTGTTACAAATCTGCCTCTGAGACTCAACAGAAGGTGAGAGTGTATCCTGAAGTTTTCTTTACTTTTCCTACCTCTCAGATGCTATAGTGGACTACAGATTCTTTCCATTCCCCCATGAGAGCATTTTCCTTCTTGAAGACAGTGTTCGTCATTCTCTTTGCCCAATTGACAGGCTCTCGTGAATGAATATTTGATTTCCAATGGAGAAGACAGACCTGCCGGGGAAATGCCCAGTTTTGTGAGCAATGGAGTTTTAATCTTCCAAATGTCATCTGCATTTGCTTTCTTTGAAATATCCTTTCTCTTTACTGCATTTTTGCATGGGGTAGAGGAACAATTTTACATAAAGTTAAGGACCCAGGCTACCAAAACAGGTAAGCCCAAATGAATTTGAATCTCAGTTCTGTGTGACCTTGAGCAATTTCCTATGGCTATAAGCTGTAGTGCTTTATTTATAAAATGGAGCTAAAACTACCTACATCAAGGGTTATTGTGTATTAAATGACCCAATGCTCCTAAAGTACCCAGGCCGCTAGAAGTTCTCCATAAATGGTAGCTATTACCATGATTACTCAAAGCTTGAATGTTATTAACATACATTCTCTTGCATTTTGCAAAGAACAATCATGTGATTTACACTTTTCCTTCCTCCAAACCTCCTGGATGCTCCTGTGCCTCCCTAGGGCTTTGAAAGAAATGGTTGTACTAGAAGCAGCTCACTCATTGGGTGTTGCGTGGCTATCCAATAATTGGTTTTAGAAAAGGTCCACATCCTCCTGGGAGAGTGGTGTGGGTCTTGCTCTTGACATGCTGTGAAGCTTTCAGGTGATTCTGATTCCTTTGATTATTATAGTCCTGCAAGTTAAGCTAAATGGTCGCTTACAGAGTTTCTTGGGGCTGTGGAGGGCTAATGTTGAATTTGACAAGAGTTACCCCCTACAGATTCTAGGATTTGAAAATGTTTCCACGGTTGCCAGTCTCCATCTTGCTCTTCTCCATAGATCTTGAGCAAATTTTGATATCTTGCTGCATTTTCTTTTCCCCAGTATATGATTTAGCTCATATCAAGCAAAAACTTCAATTATTTTTATATCAAGGTTGGCAAATAAATTTCATCTTTTGTAGCAACTTCTACTGATTGGTAATGGGGAATTGGAGTCCTGTGTTGAAAAAGATTCTGAGGCATGAGTTCCTGGTGGGAAGGAGTATTTAATGCCCAATCATTAGTATCTATAGTGGGCATGAGAATCAAGGTGGGATAGCATGCTCGTCTTGTGTCTGCTGAATTTTTACCCTTTACCAAAGCCTAACTGCTTTGTTAGAGCCCTGTGGGGATGAATCAGACAATCAGATTGCCTTTGTTCTGCCTGAGCATGAATACCAAGAGTAATACAGCCATGCTCTCTGGACTCGTCACAAAGACACAGCTGGGGAGGCTTTGCTTCAAGCCCAGGGAGACAAGGGAGAGTCTGTGACCAGCAAAACTGGATGAACAGTGACAGAGTTTTTTCCCAAATAAACAATTTTTTTTATGACACAAAACGACTTTAGTGGCAGATTTTTTTTTCAATGTCATCAATGTCATGTTGACATGGACCCAAATATCTTTTCTCTTTTTTGGGGAGAAATAAGAGGCTGAAATATTAGCATTATCAAGACATTATGTGGTTGACAGGAACAAATAGAACAACCTACATAGAGGCCTTCTCTCCCCACTTAGTTTCTGACACCCAGTTCTATGCTGCCACCTGCCCCTGTCTATCCTCATGGGCATTTTCTTAGCCCCTTGGGTTTTCACGCGCTGTCAGACTTCACCTAGACATGACCACCCTTTTCATTCTGCCTGGGCCCCAACTCATGCCAGGCTTCCCTTGTGGGTGGATGCCCTCCTAACGCCCTCCAGCTCACACTGATCATGCCCCTTGGTGTAGACACACTCCTTACCTTGCTTGGTCTCTGATTCCCAGTACTAGGCTGCCCTCTGCAGACATGCCCTTCTCATCTTGCTGGCACACTGACTCCTCATTCCCATGCCACCCCACCTCTCGGACAGCCTCTTTACCACTTGGGTTCCCATACCCCATGCCAAGCATCCCTCCTGCATGCATGTCCTCTTCACCCTACATGGGCTTTGACATCTGCTTTGAGGCACGGTGGCCCGTTCCATCCCTATCAGCCTGTCTTGCTTTATCTCAATAAATAGCTTGAGGATGCATTGTTCGGGAAGGAACAGGAAGGAAGGGAAAGGTGGAAGCACTGCAAAAATGTTATTAAATGTCCTGAATTATATATTTACTGAAATGACGTAAAAACAGAGAAAGCAAAAGATAGGAGACACAAGCTGATCACAACATGCAGAGATTCCCCAGTGATAATCCAGTGATTAATATTTTGCTGTACATTCTTTCTCTTCTTTATCTGTGCATACATACCTGTATCTAAAACTAATCTATATTCCTATCTATATCTATTTTGTCTCTTTGTGAATGTTGGGTATTAGTCATACCTAAACCCAGAAAACAAAAAATGATACAGAGTTTTATAGAGGGGAGAGCTTGGCATTTTTAATGCTGAGGCTTTGTCTGCAGCAACAGAACTATTTTCTGTAGACAAAATCTGGAACTCCATCTGGGTTTTTTTTTTTTTTTTTTTTGAGGACTTTAGTCAAGTGATTGGCACAGGAGTGAGTCAGCCTATCTCAGCTACTCTGTGTAGAGTCATCCCATCTGTAAAAAGAAGATAAAACTTGCATATTTGAAATGCTCATAAAATGCTCTAAAGGCATTTGATGAAGATGGTAAATGTTCAATAAATATTTAAATAAAACAAGAAATGACTTAATATACTTTTTTCTCATCATCTGGGGTCAGAGACATCTTAATAAGTATATAATCAGCCTTCAGGCAAAGACAATTTAGGCAGCTTAAAACAGATTTCAATTATGAATTTCACCACATTTTCATCAGAGTTCAAAAGATCCCCAAAAAATGTTTTCCAGGAAAGAAAATGGAAGTTCATAGCCAGGATTTTAATAATGAACTTAGGTCTGTTTTTCGTTTGTTTCCATTGATGTGTGTGTGTGTGTGTGTGTGTGTGTGTGTAAATATTTAAACATATGGAGAATATATATAATGAGAAAGAAACGGAGTTCCTTTCTCCAGGTCTGTTGCTGCTCTTTTGAGTGGGACAGATGCTCTTGCTGCCTAGGGAGAGAGAGAATCAGATACAGCTCTGTTAGAAGCTAGCAAGAGGTGAGGCAGAGACCAGAACTCAGGGTTCTGACATCAGATGTGAGCCTGTAAAAAAAAAAATGTTGGTCTAAAGCGCACACCCTGAGGATAAACTTCTAATGAAATTTCTGTCTGGCACAGATGAGTAGGAGAATGTTCGTTTCAGAATTGTGACTGGGGAAAATGATTCATAAATTCTGCGAAGAGACTCTCACACAATATCAAGCGTTTGCCAACTATAAACAATATAGGATGATAAAAATAGCCGGCTCCCTAGCCCTTGCATTTCATGCAGGCTGTCGTCAGCAGCGTCTGCTGCCTGAGCACATCTCTGTGGCTTTGGGAGGCTCTGGGGAACCCCGTTTTTGAAAGCTGGTCTTGACTTTCCTTTCAGGACACCTTGTTATCCAAATCAGTACATCTCTGTCCTTATTAGCTTCATAAATATTTATATTACTAAGTGTCAGGGCCTCGGGGCTCTTGTTACTTTGTCACCTTTATGATGCCTCTCCTGCACTCTCTGTGATGTTGCTTGAAGGGATTATATGGCCAGGGGCCAGTGTAGAGTTCCGGATGGTCAGATGGTTGTCTGCACATTAGAAAAAGATGCTGTGTGCAGGAGTGGTAGACATAGGAAGGCAAAAAGAGCACTACGTATGAGGGACAATGCAAAGACTGGGTAATAAGACCTATTTCTGCCTCCACCTCCAGGACCTCTGGAACGACCTCTCCAGGTGTCAGCTTTTCAGATGCCTTCCTTCTGTTTGTCCAATCATATTCCCCTCCTTCAAGTATTAGCTCAAGTTTATCTCCTTAAAATTAAATGATCTCCATCTCCTATCTGCCAGGCAACTCCTGACCTACTAGATAATTCTCTCTTTGTTATCATAATTCTTGCATTGCTAAAGGTTATATGTAGTTTAGGCCCAATGACTCACTGTATTATACTATAAGGAAGTTCAGGGGAAGGACTCTGTGTCTTAACCTGGGAACTAAACAGAACACGGCTCCAACATTCTGATTTTCTGGCAGGTAATATAAGAATCAGTAACAAATACTGACCCAGTTTTTCGATCGTTTTCTTTCTGAAAATAAAAATTTGGGGTAAGAGTATTTCTGTATTTATAGACATTTTCAAAAATGTGATAAAATATTTAGAATATTTAAAAGCCTTCTTTAGTGTATCGATTTTAAAAAGAAATATCATACAAAACTAAAAACATTCTTCTTCTAGAGAAATTCTCATTTCTTTTTCCTGCATTTTCTTCCTTCCTTTTAAATCTAAGACTAACACAGTGCATTTACACACACATTGCACCAAATGAAGCTAACTTATGCACCCTATTCCAGCCCATATTTTAGCTTTATATATTGTCTTTATTCTTCTTCTTCTAAATAAGCAACCTCTACATCTGTGTGATAAGCTTACATTGTTAGAGAGATATGAGTCTGTTGCCAAGGAGTCAGCTCAGGGCCAAAGAGAAACTCCTGAATTCTTCTTGGTTTGACTCTGAGACTTCTGAGAGTGAGTGTCTAGGGAGAAGAAGCTTGGCAAAGGTGAAAACAAGAGGACTGCCAGGATTTTTATGCATATGTCCCTATTCCTGAGACAGGAATAGGACCACCTAGAGAATCTTTAGACATTATCAGAGGAGGTAGATGGAAACCAAGAATGAGATGCTGAAAGGGAGGTGGGTGTGTACTCCAAGCAGGTTTTGCTCTTTACATATTTCCTGAAGGCCTTGGTTTGTTTGCAAGTGCTTACATTTCATACATTGGTATTCAATCAGTTTGGAATCCCAATCAAAGCTGGATTAATCACAAAAGAGAGTTTATTGGCTCATATAATGGTACAGATGTAGACTTCAAGAGAGGCCAAGACCTCCTTTTTCTCCATCCATCTCTATTCCACTTGCTGGTGTTATCTGTAGGATTGAAGCAGGTTCCCCTGGTGCCTGCCAGCAGCTTCTGGAGCCACACTCCCGTCAATCCTGGAGGCAGTCGCTGGTTGAGGTGAAGGGATCATGAGGGTTACCTTAAGCCCATCAGGGTCCATTCATGGATGTGGAGGAGGGAGGCATCAATTCCTTCTAAGTTGCATGAATCTTATACTGTGCAGTGGAAAAAGTATTATGCTTTCCCATAAAAAGTTATTGGTTCAAAGTCTGGACCCTTAATTCTAGTAGCTTCAGCTTCTTTTTGTCTCTCAGTTGGAGGTGATAATAATGGTTATCTCACAGGAGGATTGTTGGCAGGATTAAATGAGATAATCTATGTGAAGTACTCAGTATACTGTTTGGTACACAGTAGATTCTCTAATTTCCTTTCTCCTATTCGCCCAGACCAGCCCCTGAACCTGTGCCAAGACCACAAGACATCTTTTGACAAAAATTCCATTCGGAAGCTTAAGAAGGTCTCGGTGGGCCTCTGACAGAAACTTGGGCCTCAGCATGTGCTAGCAACGGATGATTGTACACAAGATTTCATTCCATTCTTTGAGGCCAGATAATCCCACATGCTTAACATTCTTGATTACATGTAAACATTGCAACCTTCTCTTTCTGTACAGGCAACTCCCAAATAGCTTGGCCATTCCTGATCCCTGACTCGTCCTTTCATCCTTGTCTTGCCTAGCCACAATTTTCTCCATTCTTCTGGCTCTGCCATTACTCATGTGAATGTGGGTATTGGAACGAAATGACTTATCAAATATCTTTGCAGATAGTGAAGCTCTTCAGCCTCAAGATCCCCCATCTCTGGTGTGTATCAGAGATGAAGGATCTTGAGGCTGAAGGGGTTAACTGAGGACTCCCTTTATTCTATCATTGTCCAGAGCTTTCTCATCACTGAAAATCTGAACTGCAACATCACATCTTCTGATGACAGTCTCACAAATATCCAACTCTTTCAATCTCATTTTCCACTGTCTGTTCTTCAACCTCATGCAAATTTTAATTCCGTAGTACCTCTTGTTTTCTTCCCAGTTAGTTAAAACTTTTAAATCTTCACTTGTTTTTCTAGATCTGATGGTTTATCAGTTCAACCACTCTCATCTCTTTGATATTCCACCATCCTTGGCTTAACCCCCAATTCTGAGGACCAGTCCCACAGGTTTGTCATCTCTGCTCCTATATCCATGTTGCTAAGGATTTCTGAGGAAAACTCCAAAATTGTTCAGATTGATGCCTTTATGATACCATTGTCTCGATCCCAGCTAAGTCCTGAACAATGCCTCGCAACCTCTCAGGCAGGAGAGTCCTGGACAATTTTTTTTTTTTGATATGGGGGCTCACTCTGTCACCCAGGCCAGAGTGCAGTGGCATGATCTCTGCTCACTACAACCTCTGCCTCCCAGGTTCAAGCAATTCTCCTGCCTTAGTCATCGAGTAGCTGGGACTATAGGCACCTGCCACCATGCCTAGCTAATTTTTGTATTTTTAGTAGAGACGGGTTTTCACCATGTTGGCCAGGATTGTCTTAATCTCTTGACCTCAGAATCAGTCCACCTCAGCTTTCCAAAGTGCTGTGATTGCAGGCGTGAGCCACCACACCAGGCCTCTTTTTTTTGAGACCGAGTCTCACTCTGTTGCTCAGGCTGGAGCGCAGTGGTGCAATCTTGGCTCACTGCAACCTCTGCCCCCTGGGTTCAAGTGATTCTCTTGCCTCAGCCTCCTGAGTAGCTGAGATTACAGGCGCCCACCACCACGCCCAGCTAATTTTTGTATTTTTAGTAGAGAGGGGGTTTCACCATGTTAGCTAGGCTGCTCTTGAACTCCTGACCTCAGGTGATCTGCCCACCTCGGCCTCCCAAAGTGCTGGGATTACAGGCGTGAGCCACTGCACCCAGCCCAAAAGTTTGACTTTGAACATGGTAAATTTGAGATGCCTATTACACATTTAAGGAGATGCATCTAAGATGCAATTGGATATAGGAGTCTGAAGTTCAGGGAGGAGTCTGAAGTTCAGGGAGAAGTCTGGGTTAAAGATATAAATTGAAGTTTCATCAATATTTGGAAGGCATTTATTTTAAAGTCATGAGGCTGGATGAGCTAATCAGGATGATTAGTTTAGATAAAGAAGAGCAGTGGCCAGGCACGGTGGCTCACGCCTGTCATCCCAGCACTTTGGGAGGCCGAGGCAGGTGGATCACGAGGTCAGGAGATCGAGACCAGCCTGATCAACATGGTGAAACCCCCTCTCTACTAAAAATACAAAAATTGGCCAGGTGTGGTGGTGCATACCTGTTATCCCAGCTACTCAGGAGGCTGAGGCAAGAGAATCGCTTGAACCTGGGAGGTGGAGATTGCAGTGAGCTGAGATCGTGCCACTGCACTCCAGCCTGGGTGACAGAGCGAGACTCCACCTCAAAAAAAAAAAAAAAAAAGGAATACAAGGACAGAGCCCTTGAGACAAATATATATGGGTTTGTGTGTGTGTGTGTGTGTGTGTGTGTGTCAATAAGTGATTTTTCATAATTGTACTTTCATTGCCTAGAACATTGAGTGCATTCTGAATAGGCACTTAACAAATTAGCAAATGAAAAAATTAATGAATGAATGACTATCAAACGTCTGCATAAATTTTCATTTCATGAAAATGCTTTAATCACTTCTTTAGGTTTGCAAACCACTGTAGTATACACTGATATACACTTCAGTGTACATTGATGGTAATTCTAGGTTTATTTGAAGAGTTATGATTTAATAAAATTTTATTCACGTTTTAGAACTACTTAGAACCAAAATATGTTGAAAAAATATTACTCCATGGGATAAAAGAACCAGATCAAAATAAGAAATGAGTAATTTTGCCAAATGTCACAGAGTTCAAAATAAGTACTGAAAAATGTTTCCCTGAATCCGATAAATGGAAGTTTATTAATAATCTCAGCAAGAAATATTTCCAATTAAACAAATGAGAACTCCTAAGAGTAAACTAAAATTGGGAGAATCTTGGCTGTGACTATAAAGAGAAACATCAGATCATGGCTAGATGGGACAAAGATCCCGTCTATATGCTGATGAGAATGAACAAGGAGAGAGGAAGAGGCTATTGCCAGAGGAGAGGGGATAATTGATGTAGTTACTTGTTGTTGTTGTGAGAGGGGATAGGTTCAGGTGATATTTGTTTTAGATGAGCGAAGGAAAGAATAAATTATAAATGTAGGATCAGGTGCATTTCTTTAAAGAGGGGATCAGGAACCTGGAGTGTATTTTCTCTATGCTGTAGGACGTGTCTGATGCAAGTGAGGTGAGAGCAGGAGAGGAGATTTGAAGAGAATGGTGGGTATTTTAAGCAGATTGTGTAAGAAATTGTTGTCCGGGCACTGTGGCTCACACCTGTAATCCCAGCACTTTGGGAGGCTGAGGCAGGCGGTTCACCTGAGGTCAGGAGTTCAAGACCAGCCTGGCCAACATGGTGAAACCCCATCTCTACTAAAAATACAAAAACTAGCCAGGCATGGTAGCGGGCACCTGTAACCCTAGCTACTCGGTAGGCTGAGGCAGGAGAATCACTTGAACTCAGGAGATGGAAGTTGCAGTGAGCCAAGATCACGCCATTGCACTCCAGCTGGGCAACAGAGTGAGACTCTGTTTCAAAAACAAAAACAAAAACAACAGCAAAACACCATCAACAAAAAACAAATTGGCTGTACCAAGTTCTGCTCCCCTCTGCAATATATCAAAATTCTTACTGCTATTCCTCCTTTCTGCATTGTATATCTTTTTTCCCTGTTCTGTTTTCTGGATAAACTACAGATCTTTCATTTTTGAGGTGTAAAAATTATCTGTTTGGCTGTGTCTAATCTGCTTTTTAACTCACTATAGTTTTTTATTTTATTTTATATTTGTTTATTTAGAGACAAGGTCTTGCTCTGACACCCAGGCTGAAGTACAGTGGCATGACCTTGGCTTACTGCAGCCTCAACCTCCTGGGCTCAAGAAATCCTCCCATCTCAGCCTCCTGAGCAGCTGGGACTACAGGCACATGCCACTGTGCTGGCTAATTTAATTTTTCTTTTTTTTTGATAGAGAGATGGGCCTCACTATATTGCCCAGGGTGGTCTCAAACTCCTGGGCTCTAGTGATCCTCTCACCCAGGCCTCCCAAAGTGCTGGAATTACAAGCGTGAGCCACCATGCCCGGCCTTATTGTGATTGGTTTTTGATTTATTTATTTATTTTTGTTTTTTCCCCCTGAGTTTTTCATTTCTGGAAGTTTGGGTCATTTCCTTTAAAATATGCTTTTTTTCCCTTAAAAAGCCAATAGCTCCTTTCTTATGATTTCATTTATTTTTTAATAATAAAAAACTTATTTCTTTTCTATACTTTCATAAGTGCTTTGTTTCTGCAAGTCCTGAGGCTCTAATTTCACTGGTTGCTGCGTGTGATTTTCATGCAGCTTGCTTGTTCATATCCGTGATTTCATGACTGCGAGTACACAGTGTGTGGGGGGATTCTGTACTGCCTGTGTCTATCTTCTGGAGAGGTTTGCATCGGCTTCTGCCAAGGAACCCCAGAACTCCATTTTTTTTCTCTCTTTTTGTTCTATAGACTTCATTTTTTTTTTTTTTTTTTTTTTTTTTTTTGAGACGGAGTCTCGCTCTGTCGCCCAGGCTGGAGTGCAGTGGCGCAATCTCAGCTCACTGCAAGCTCCGCCTCCCGGGTTCACGCCATTCTCCTGCCTCAGCCTCCCAAGTAGCTGGGACTACAGGCGCCCGCCACCACGCCCGGCTAATTTTTTTGTATTTTTAGTAGAGACGGGGTTTCACCGTGGTCTCGATCTCCTGACCTCGTGATCCGCCCGCCTCGGCCTCCCAAAGTGCTGGGATTACAAGCGTGAGCCACCGCGCCCGGCCTAGACTTCATATTTTTAGATCAACTTTAGGTTCACAGCAAAACTGAGCAAAAAGTACAGAGTTTCCTCATAACCCTTGTCCCCACACATAGACAGACTTCTCCACTGTTAGCATCCACCCCTGCCATCCACAGAGAATGCTACGTTTCTTACAATAGATGAACCTACATCAGTACATCATTATCACTCAAAATCCATACTTTACATTACGGTTCACTTTTGGTGCCCATTTCTTATTTAAAAATAGCTTTTTATTGTGGAAAACTTCAAACACATGGAAAAAAATGTTACAGCTTCATGCAAGAGTCTCTGTTTCAACTCTATGCCTTGTAGAAGTCCAAAGCCTTCTCTCCAATCTCCATGGGGCAGTTAATATCCAAACTGCTCGGTTCCTGAGACCAGTAAAAATGTCTTCACAGCAGAGAACCACTGCCACTTGTTCCCTCTGCTCATTTTTATCTTTTTTATTTCTATTACTTTATTTTATTTTAATTTAGGGCAGAGTCCTACTCTGTCACCCAGGCTGGAGTGCAGTGATGCGATCAAAGCTCACTGCAGCGTCGACCTCTTTGGCTCCAGTGATCCTCCTGCCTCAGCCTCCCAAATAGTTGGAACTACAGGCACATGCCACCATGCCTGGCTAATTAAAAAATATTTGGGAGATGAGGTCTTGCTAAGTTGCCTAGGCTGATCTCCAACCCCTGGCCTCAAGTGATCTTCCTGTCTCAGCCCCCTAAGTCGCTGGGATTAAAGGTGTGAGCCACCACACCTGGCTCCTATTTCTGTATTTGAATTTTCCTTAATTCATTAGAGGCTCAGCTATGCATTAGAAATATTTTTTGATATATTTTATATCGCTTATCTAAGTGTTTTGTAACAGAAAGCTTTCAAGTGATCTACTTTGCTATATTTTCGGAATAGAAGTATCTCGAGACTTTTCCACATTTAAATGCCTACTTCCTACTTCCCACTCTCCTTCAGGAGCTTCTCTCGTTTCTCCTGACCCTCAGATGTGTGTGGTTCCCTGGGTTTCACTTCAGCTCTGTTCTCTTATCTATGTCCACGCCTTCAACTAAATTGATAATTCCCAAGTTAGGATTTCTAGTCAAGACCTAGCTCTTGACTATATACCCTGCTGCTTACTGAATGTTCCCACTTTGGTGTCTCCAGTTAACTACTCACCTATGCAAGTTCAGACCTGATTTTATTATTGTTTCCCACTGACTGACTTTCTTGTTACTGTCCTGCAGATGGAACATCTCAAATCACAGTTCATGGAACAAATGCCATGATTGACTAACCTTTAGAGATGGCCATTTGCATACAGGTTCATGATGTCTGACGGCCTGCTCTGCCAGGCTCAGCACCATGCAGGGCTTACAGTGGCGTCTTTACAGGAGGCAGAATCGAGCCCCAGAATCCAGGCTTTCCAGGCACACGACTGCCTCACCTTACCTGGGGAAATTGAGCTTTCGGAGTCAAATGACAGCACATCTGACGAAGGGGCAGTGCACACTGGTGAGAATTCTCTTCCTCAGTGTCACTCTCATCCAAACCGATGTTGCCTCGGTCCCTCTTTAACAATTGCATCGAGCCTCTTCGCCCTCACATCCATGGTTCAGAAATCGTGCTGACCGGTAATCTGCAGGGTTTTTCCTTTTATCTGCCTGGGGAATGTGTAGCACATTGCTGGCCTGTAGCAGACTTTTAAATTATAATACTTGTTGTGTTGAATTAAATGAATACAAATTCTCACTGCCACTTGCGAAAGGGAATCTGAAATAGAGTACAAAAAATATATAGTTTTCACGGTGAGACATGATTGGCTCTAATACACTCATAAACAGGAAAATACATCAAAACCACTTTACATGTCAGGAGGAAACATGGTTTTGGGTCTTGGTTTATAGACTTGCATACGGCTGTTGTTGTATCTAAAATTTAGGTTTGCATACCTTGACCTGTGATGAGTATATCAATGCAGATGCATATTTGCAAATGCAAGGTACTAAGTGCAAGGTATTCTGTCTCAAAAACAAGAAGAGATTAGCCAACAGTGAGACATCTTCTCTCAAGCACTGCATTGAATAGCATATTAGATCATCCGAATGCTTTTCACAGTTTAGCAATTTATTTCTTGCTTTTGCTTCTAGTTTGAAGCTCAAATTCTATTTGAGACGGATCATTCACACTCAGTTAACCTGCCACCAGGTTTTGATGGATACAGCAAGGTGCTCTTGAGACAGGCACATGAACATCTATAAATCTAAAACCTGGAGATATCGAGACATCAAAACCAAGTATACTTGTCCTTACTAGGGTTGGGGCAAAGGGCCGAATGTGACCTATTTTTGCATCGCTCACTTTAGCCTTTCCCTCTTAATACTGAATATACCTTTTAAAAAGGAAATAATAAAATAAAATATAGCTATGATCTATTGAGTTCTTACTATATTCTAGGTACTGTACTATGTGTTTTACATAGATTATTTCATTTATGCCCAATATAATTGTATCAGATAGGCTCACTAGGTATGAGAAAATGGAATCTCAAAGAGTGTGTGCCTTCACCAGTCTTCATGGATAGCCTGGCAGAAAAATGTTGTGATTAAGAATGCTGGTTCTGGAATTGAACTATCTGGATTTTGATCCCTGCTCAGGCACTCAGTTTGTGACTATGAGTAATTAACTTAACCATCCATGCCCCATTCTTGCCCCCAGGTTTATTGTAAAGATTTAATAAGTGAAACCAGGCATGGTGGCTCACAGCTGTAATCCCCACACTTTGGGAGGCTGGGGCAGGAGGATGGCTTGATCCCGGGAGTTCAAGATCAGCCTGGGCAATATAGGTAGACTCCATCCCTAAAAAAAAAAATAAGTTTCCAGGCATGCATTTATAGTCCCAGGTACCCAGGAGGCTGAGGCAGGGTGATCAATTGAGACTGGGAGGTTGAGGCTGTAGTGACTGTTATCATGCTAGTGCACTCCAACCTGGGCAACAGAATGAGATCCTGTCTCAAAAAAAAAAAAAAAAAGATTTAATTAGTGAATATGAAGCATTCTGACTAGTACCCAGCCTCGTAGGCACTCAATCAGCAGTAGCAAATATTATGAGGTGGAGCAAGGATTTCAAATCCAAGTCTATTTGATTTCAAAACTCATGTTCCTAGTCATTATCTCTTCGCCTCCCCTCTAAATGTTTTTTGAAAAATGGAAACACTTGGGCTTAGGAGGCTTTTTAGAGGATTAGTGGAGCTCAAGTCCGTTCATCACTGTGTCATTTTGATAGAGGCAGGAAGCAGAGAACTCTCCTAGGCAGATAGGGGAGGGTCCCCAGAGAATCTCCGACCTGCCCCACACATATCTGCACCAGAAGTTTTGTGTAGATAAGGGAACCTGCACAGGGGCCTTGCCTAAACCTGCCTGCGGTGAAAAATTCCATCCATTAACACATGCCTAGTAAGAGAAATAAATCAACATAGGGTGGCTCAGACTAAGGGCCTGCATGTGCACTGGAAGGATGGAGTCGAGCTCCCAGGAATTCATGCCTTACACAAGCAGGGAACCCAGCCCCATCAGTGGAATACAGAAGCCTTTGTATTCAACTGTGAAGGGGGTAACCAAACCTGCTTTCAGGACCCCTCTTTTTACTGAGTCCTTTCCTTTTCACTTAATAAATTCTACTCCACTCACTCTTTGATGTCTGTGTGCCTAATTTTTCCTGGTCGTGAGACAAGAACCCAGATCTAGCTGAATTAAGGAGTGAAAAATCCTGGATCAATTCATTCACTTATCCCACAGTCTCTCAGCCTGCCACACACTTACACAAGAAAGGGGAATGCGTGTCTTCCACTGGTAGCTCTATGGAGTGTTCTCCATTCTGAGGATCCTCTTTGTAAAAGCATCCATTGCATTTGGAGATGGTGTCTCCCCTTAGAAAATGCAGTAGAGTTTGAAATAGACATGATCTTGCAGATATTATTAGCATGGGGCATGAGTAGGCACTAATGGCTTCTTTACATGCAATGCTATCTTAGGTATCAGAAAGTGAGAATTATACACAGTGCTAAAACCTAAAACCTTAGGTGATCTTAGTGTATAAGATCACAGAGTAATCTCCTAAATCATTGATCATTGATAACCTCCTAAACTGCATATCCATTGACCAGCACTTCCTACAAATCCCAGAAAAATAAATTGTTTATACCATGTTTAGTTTACCACATTTAGTCATATTATGAGTTTTCCAATTTAAGTTGTTCTTCACTCATCACTGACCTGAGGTGATGTTAAAATTTGCTGCAGATATGCGTGTAGAGATACCTATACATCTATAAATCTATATCAATGTCTAGTACTTTGATTTATGATTACAAACATCTCAAATAAATTAACATCTCCACCTCAATGAATTCATGCTCATTCTGCTTGTGCTCCAATTTCTCTGCATGTCTTTTTCTATATTGGTATTCCTGTGTAGTATTGTCATGTTATGTACACTCCTGGTGTGACCTTGCATGGTGTCAAACTTCTACAGTTTTGCATCAGTATCCTAAGCTTCGGACCCTTATATTCAACTTCCGGCTGAACAGCTTCATCAATATGTTTCACAGCTTCCACAACCAGGCATGTGCCAAACTAGATTTGTTACCTCTCCCTTTCCCTAACCCAAACCTATTTTGTGTTTCCAGTTTCAGTTGATCATGCCATCACCCACCTCAGTCATCCAAACCAGCGATTTGGAATCTTCTTAAATTCTGTCATCTGCCTCACTCCCCACCTTCAACCAGTCCCCGAGTCTTACTCATTCAGTGCTTTAGCTGGGAACATGATCCTTTGCCTGAAGTACCTCATCAGTCTCCTGATTAAGACCTTGGACTCCATTTGTCCTTCTTATTCATTCCCAATCTGGCTGCCCAACTACAGTTCCAAAAGCAAATTAGATGGTTTTTCATCCTTACTTAAAATCCTTTAGGGACACCCCACAAAGATTTAGGAAGAAAGCCCTAACTTCTTGGTCCTACCAGAGATGAGCTTTCTGTTCCAAACATGTTAAACATTCCCATCTCCAGCTTTCCCTTCCCCTGGTCTAGCCTCTCCTTTTCCTTCTCCTTTACTTCCCACAGCTTCCCGTGCTTCCCTCTGATCCAAAGCAAAGCTCATGCCTGAACATCATCGTTCTTTGACCTTCATATGCATAATCTGCTTCAGAGTTTAAGATTTGATTCAGGCATCACTTCTTCTGGGGAGTCTTTCCCGATTCTTCTAATCTGTGTCTGACTGTTATTGATCCCTCACTGTGTATCAGAAATTTTATTTAAATTATTTAGTTCTCATCAAACTCCTATGAGACAGGTTCTTCTATTGTCCTTATTTTACTAAAGAGGAAAGAGTACCAAGAGATAAAGTTATTTGCATCTACTAGTAAGTGACAGAGTGGAGATTTGAATCCAGATGTCTGTGGAGGGCAGGGCTTGTGTATGAGTATTAGAGTTTAGCTAACTCTGGCTTGTGAATTGAATTAATTCTCAGGTTTGGTGCTAGACTCAATCTGAAATAAGGAAACATATTTTGGAATTTAAAAAATACATGTTGGGGTTCTTTAGCATTCTTTCCAGAACTGTAATTTCCCTACAATGTCTCAACCCCCTCAATTCATATGAGAATAATTACCTCAGGTTTAGTGGGAACTGGTGAATTTTTACGTGCTCATGCTTTCTGGCTTAAATCAGTTGTAACACTGACTGAGGGGTCTCTGGAAGCACGTTGCCCTGGGATCCAATACCTTACGCTGAGGCAAGTTGAAGACAGGGGTTGGATTGGGGTATAAGTAAGGTTTGCGAAAAGATTTGGGAGAGATGAAACCTTCTAGAAAGACTCAAATCACACTCTCCTTTCTTTTTCTTTTTTCTTTTTTTTTTTTTTTTTTTTTTTGACAGAGTATCGCTCTGTCCCTCAGGCTGGAGTGCAGTGGCGCAATCTCGGCTCACTGCAACCTTCACCTTCCAGGTTCAAGCGATTCTCCTACCTCAGCCTCCTGAGTAGCTGGGATTAAAGGTGCATGCCACCATGTCTGGTTGATTTTTTTTTCTTGCATTTTTAGTAGAGATGGGGTTTCACCATTTTGGCCAGGCTGGTCTTGAACTCCTGACCTCAGGTGATCCACTCACCTCAGCTTCCAAAAGTGCTGAGATTATGGGCGTGAGCCACCGCGCCTGGCCTCAAATCACACTTGCTATGTGATTTTTCCTCAGAGGTGGAAACAATTTGTTTTATACAGAATCAACCAATAAGTTCAAAAAGGCACCAGTATAAGTTCAAGGTAAACAAACTTCTGTAATATTTAATCAGAATTTTAAAAAATCATCAGAGGAAATGTGTACCTGAGTGAAGCAGTATTGGCTAACCACCAGCAAAATTTTAGACTCCAATTATTGTACTTATTTTTTAATCCAAGGAAGCAAATTTGTTTATTGGATTAAAAAGACTAAAATAATATTTTTATGTGTTTGATATACCCAGTATATGGTAAAAATCACATCAATTTAATGATCATATTGTTGATAATGATATTGTATGTATTTCCGATAACTGGGTGACTAGAAGAGTCCCATCCACTCACTCCATGTTTAATGATGGATGAAGACTCACACTATAAAGGCATTTTAACCCCATCTGTAAACCCTCAAGCTGTGACCAAATAGTGTTTCCTTCAGATTAGTAGCCAGCCTGGAAGTCTAGCCCTGGTTTCCCAACTCCAGTATAGTGCTCCTGATGTGCCGTGAATATAATTACACAGTCTCAATTAGCCTTGCTCTCTTTTATTAAATCCAAATAAGTTCCTTAATATAATTAGTATGACTAAGGTTTTTGGTGGGTGCAAAAAAAAAAAAAAAAAAAAAAAAAAAAAGTAATTGCAGTTTTGGCCATTACTTTTAAAACCACAATTAATTTTGCACTGACCTAATACCTTTTTTTAAAAAAAGAAGTGGAACTGAAGCTTTTTGTTAATGAGAGGGAGAGGGAGAGAGAGAGACAGAGACTCAGAATCATCTGCTCCAACCTACCCCCACGGATATCACTCCTCACCCAGAACCTCTGTGACGCCATTTCTTTCCATTTTGCAGCCATTCTTCCAGCCATAACAAGTTTTTCCAGAGATTTTGAAGTTTTGTCTTTTTTCCCTTTGCCTAGCATTCCACATTCAAGCTGATTTGATCTTTCATCTCATCCCTTCCTCCCTGCCAGGGAAACTTCTCCTGCTCCCCACCAAAGAACTAGGCACTGCTGTCTTGAAGATTTCTCAACTTCTCTTTTGTCAGGGAGCTCCCTGTATTCTAATCATGTGAAGGCCCTGACTCTTCCCTGTCGGAGACTACAAGGTGCCTATGGAAGGAATAAATGGCCACTGGGCTTTCTCTAGAGTGTAGGTGTATGGTGCCTAACGCAAGGAGTGTTCAGGTCCTAATTCAGTATAAAATGGAAATTGAAAGCAAGAGGGCTGCTATTATACTTCCTGTTTCACCCACTGGAGGGTTTTTAAGATGTCAGAACTAGGCCGGGCGTGGTGGCTCATGCCTGTAATCCCAGCACTTTGGGAGGCTGAGGCGGGTGGATCACGAGGTCAGGAGATCGAGACCATCCTGGCTAACATCGTGAAACCCCGTCTCTACTAAAAATACAAAAAAATTAGCCAGTCGTAGTGGTGGGCCCCTGTAGTCCCAGCTACTCGGGAGGCTGAGGCAGGAGAATGGCATGAACCCGGGAGGCGGAGCTTGTAGTGACCTGAGATAGCGCCACTGCACTCCAGCCTGGGTGACAGAGCAAGACTCCATCAAAAAAAAAAAAAAAGATGTCAGAACTAGAGGAAAGGTAAAAAATAGTATTCATCATCTGGTGGTAATTTAATCTCTACAATGAAAAGAAACTATTTGACTCTTTGCTTCTTTGATTGAGTTACAGCTTCTATTTAGACGTAAGGTTTTAGGGTGTGTGTATGTAGAGGAAATACTGTTTCAAAAAAGATGGAATCTCAATCTAAACACTTTTACATTTACTCAAAATGGATCATGGACTTAAATGTAAAACTATAAAACTTTTTGAAAAAATGAGAAAAATCTTCAGGATCTAGGGCTAAGCAAAGAGATCTTAGACTTGACAACAAAAGCACGATCCATAAAAGGAAAAGTAGATAAATCGGGTCTCATTAAAACTGAAAGCTTGTTATCTGTGGAACATATGTGAAAAAGATGAAAAGACAGGTTGCAGACCGAGAGAAAATACTTGCAAATCACATATCCATCAAAGGACTAGTATTTAGAATATATAAGGAACTCTCAAAACTCAACATTAAAAAAATCCAGTTAGAAAATGGGCAAAACACATAAACAGCTATTTCACCAAAGAGACTATACAGATAGAAAATAAGTATATAAGAAGTTCAACATCATTGGATATCATGATAATGTAAATGAAATCACAATGAATTGTCAATACACAGCTATTGGAATGGCTAAGATAAAAAATAGTGAAAAAACCAAACCTAGCAGGGATGCTGGAAAAAAATGGAGCTTTTACATTCCTGGGAGGAATGATACAGCCACTTTGGAAAATAGTTTCACAGCTCTTATCCAGGTAAAGATGCAATTACCATATGGCCCAGCAATTGTATTCTTAAGTATTTAACTCAGAGAAGTAAAAATTTATGTTCATACAAAAACCTGTACACAAATGTTCATAGCAGCTTTATTCATAATATCTAAAAGCTGGAAATAGCTCAGAGGTCCTTCTATGGGTAAATGGTTAAACCAACTGTGGTACATCCATGGAATAACCCAGCAATAAAACTCAGCAATAAAAGGGAACAAACTGTTGATACACATAATGAATAACGGATGAATCTTCAGAGAATTATGCTGAATGAAAAAAGTGACTCTGCAAATATTTCATACTGTGTAATTCCATTTATGTAAAGCAGACTTGAAATAACAAACCTTAGAACTGGAGAACAGACAAGTGGTTGCCAGAGGTTAGGGGTGGGGAGGGGAGTTAGGAGGGACTTGGGTTGGGTTATAAAAGTGCAACACGAGGGATACTTGTCATGTTGGAACTTCTCAGTATCTTGACTGTGCTGGTGGATGTATGAGCATACATGTGATAAAAATAGATAGGACCTGATTCACACACACACACACACACACACACACACACACACACACAGAGTCATGAGTACAGCAGGTTCTCCAGTAACATTTCATTCAATGTCACTTTGTTACAACGTTGATGAAAAAAAAAGATTCCTGGCCAGAGCCTGTCTGTGTTGAGATTGCGGGTTCTCCGCATGCCTGTGTAGGTTTTCTCTGTGTGCCTTGGTTTCCTTCTACATTCCAAAGCTGTGCCCGTTAGCTTCACTGGTATGTCTACATGGTTCCAGTGGTGTGAGTCAGTGTGGGTGTATGTGAGTACACCCTGGGATAAGATGGCATCCCATCCGGGGTTGGTTTCTGCCTTGTGACCTGAGCTGCCTGGATGGCCTCCAGCCACCAATAACCCTTAACTGAAATAAGCAGGTTGGAAAATGAATGAATGGATACAAATTATCATAAAATAAAATTTCATAAAGTCTATGATAATCATCCAAATGCGTGACAATAAATGATGCCTGACAAAAGTGGCCATATTGGTAATTGTATTTGGCCTGCAAGGTGGTGAGAGGTACCCCCAGAAAATGTTTGCTTTACAAACATTTATTCTTTGAACTCACCACCAGACAACCACCATCATTCACAAATTCACCCAAAATTGGATAAACAATTATGTTGCTTGTTTTTATTAATCTGTCCTAAATGTGTATATAGTTCACATTTATTCCAGTGCTTAATACTAATTAGGAGTGCTTTAGGTCTTTATTTAGAAGTTTGGTCATGTTTTTGGGACCAGAAATGTACCCTAGGAATTTAACTCTTGTTTGTATCAATTAGCCTATGGTAAAATTGGTTTTATTATACTTGGTTTCACTTATAGTTGCAGTTTTCAAGAAACTATATGCCACTGTAAGTGAGGATTTACTGTACAAGTAAAACTGGGAAAGCTGGAAGAAGGTCTGTGGGTTGTATCAATGCCAATATGGTTGTGATATTATACTATAGCTCTGCCAAATTTTACCCTTGGGGGAAACTGGTTAAAGTGCATATGGGGGCCAGGTGCTGTGGCTCACGCCTGTAATCCCAGCACTTTGGGAGGCCGAGGTGGGTGGATCACTTGAGATCAGGAGTTTGAGATTAGCCTGGCCAACATGGTGAAACCCCATCTCTACTAAAAATACAAAAATTAGCCGGGTGTGGTGGCGGGCGCCTGTAGTCCCAGCTACTCTGGAGGCTAAAGCACAAGAATCGCTTGAACCCAGGAGGCAGAGGTTGCAGTGAGCCGAGATCCCGCTACTGCACTCCATCCAGCCTGGGTGACAGAGTGAGACTCTGTCTCAAAAAAACCCCTTTTAAAATAAAATAAAATAAAGTGCATATGGGATCTCTATGTATTATTTCTTCTAACTGTATGCAGATCTATTCTATAATTGTCTGAATAAAAATTTCAGTCAAGAAGGCAGGGGCTTATTTATACTCCTGGTCTTTTCCCTTCAGCAACTTCTGTTTTTTCAAAGAGAAATCCTGTCAAGGAAACTTTCAGAGAAGACTGTTTATCACAACTAAATTGGAAATCACGGCAGCTGGGGAGAATGGCACCACTCAAAATTTGACGGAGCTAAAATACAGTACTAAGGGAATGAGGTCATCTTTCTCGTTAAAACATCCTTTATTTGTGGCTTTAGATCAGTGGTACAGACTTAATCTGTTTTATGTTTGTGTTACAGGCAGGACAATTCATGGTTTTAGAAACGTTTTTAAAAGATAATTAGTTGTTCATGAAAAAAGTAGAATAATTACTCAAAGCTTAGGTTTTATTTTGTTTTAGAAAAATGTGCGACATACAGAAACACAGAAAAATGAATTACCCCCCAAATTAATATTTGCCTCAAAGTTCTTTTTCTTTTCCTGATTCCATATATTTCACACCTGCCCAAGTTAGACATGATTGTAAATTTAGTGTGTATCAGGTCCATGTTTTTCTCATTTGACGATCTACAAACACACATAAACACAATACATTACTGTTTTTTAAAAAATTACACAAATATACCGCATGTTATATTCTCCAGTTTTCATTCTTTACATAAAGATTCCATTTTAGATATTTATTTCTGTTGGATCCAGTTGGGTTTAACAACTATAGAATACTTCACATGTATGTACTACAGTTTATCTACTCTTCTATTGATGAGCATATATTTGATCTCCAATTTTTTCCTATTGCAAGTATAAAAGAGGAACTTTGCACTTGCAGCAATCCATTCTTAGGTGATATCAAACCAAATGCTGTTTCACTGCTGAGCACGGTGGCTCACGTCTGTAATCCCAGCACTTTGGGAGGCTGAGGTGGGTGGATCATTTGGGGTCAGGAGTTCGAGACCAGCCTGGCCAACATGGTGAAACCCCGTCTCTACTAAAAATACAAAAATTGGTCATGCATGATGGCATGAGCCTGTAGTCCCAGCTACTCAGGAGGCTGAGGCAGGAGAATCACTTGAACCTGGGAGGCAGAGGTTGTAGTAAGCCGAGATCATGCCACTGCACTCCAGCCTGAGTGAGACTCCATCTCGTAAAAAGAAAAAAAAAAAAAAGAAGTAATAAGCATTGGCACTGGTTTTAAATATATTTAATCAATGATAGGTTTGTGGCTGTGATATTAAATAAACAGCAGCATTGTTTTTCAATCTTTTTATTAAATGACAACTCACTTCAGTGAATATGCTTCTGAAAGCTGCCAATCAATGACAGCCTCATGCTTTGAAAGACCACGAACTGGCATCAGATTCACTCCAGTTAATATGCTTCTAAGGCCAATGTGTACTCCCACATCTATAACTAACAAAAGGCATGCTTCTGTAGCCAACACAATCCATGCTTCTTAGACTAGCACCAACCCAATCCTGCTTCTGTAACCATTACTACTCAACACGAACTCTTCCCAAAGAACTTTCCCTGTGAGATAGGAAGTTTGTTTAATGAGTTATTTGACAAGCCTTGCTGTCTGCTTCTTGGTTTCAGATACTGAATTATGTTTTTCTCTTTCAACATTTACTACTAATTTATTTTAATCAACTCTGCATGGATATGTAGTCATTGTACCTTATCCAGAGTGCTAGCTTCAATCTGTAATTAGCCTCCATCAATCTTCTTTTTGCCTCCCTACCCCCACCAGAGAAATACTCAATTTCTTGATTTACCTGTCTTATTTTGCAAGTAAATAAGTTATTTTTTGGTCACTATAGTGGTCCTTATCTTTTTTTTAAATACAAATAATATTGCAATGAACAATCATTTACAAGTCTTCCTATCTAGCAGTAGAACAGTGGAGTAGAAAGTAACATAGCTTTACTAGACATTTCAAGATTGATCTCCAAAATAGTATTCCTAATTTACAGCCACACCATTAATAGGGATGTTCTTACCAACACTTTGTATTGTTAGACTAAAATTGTTGCCAATCAAATGAGTATGAAATGGTAGCTTAATGTTCTCAATTTTTTTTTTTTCCTGATTACCCAAGTGTGGTTGAGCTCCTTTGGCTGTTTATTAGCAATTTGGTTTTTTTTTCCTATGTGACTTACCTGTTCTTCAAAACCATTTTTCTATTGTATCATTCATCATTTTCTTATAAGTTTTAAGAGTTCTTTGTGAATTTTAGATACTAATCTTTGCCATATATACTGCAACTATTGTCACTTGTCTCAACTTTATTTTTCTTAAATCATAGCTGACAATTTAAATTGCTATACGATCAATTCCAACAGTGGTGTCCTTGTAATTTGTGCTTTCTGGGCTTGTTAAGAAACCAAAATAGCTCCTATTTTGGAGCTATAAATACATTCTTCTATATTTTTGACTGACAATTTTTTTCCACGTTTTGTTTCTTTTCCTTTTTTTTTTTTTTTTGAGTTGGAGTCTCGCACTGTTGCTCAGGCTGGAGTGCAGTGGCATGATCTTGGCTCACTGCAACCTCCACCTCCTGGGTTCAAGCGATTCTCCTGCCTCAGCCTCCTGAGTAGCTGGGATTACAGGCACTCACCACCATGCCCAGCTATTTTTTTGTATTTTCAGTAGAGACGGGGTTTCACTATGTTGGCCAAGCTAGTCTTGAACTCCTGACCTTGTGATCCGCTTGCCTCAGCCTCCCAAAGTGCTGGGATTACAGGCGTGAGCCACCGCGCCCGGCCCCATGTTTTGTTTCAAAAAATCAATCTAGAGTTAATGTTTGCATAGGGTGTGATATTATGAGATTTAAATTAATGTTTTTATATGGAAATATAATTTTTCTGTGAATGAACTGTAGCTCTGCACAACAGGAATGAATCTTACAAAGTTGATGCTTAATCAAAGGAGTAGGTCACAGAAAGTAACCTTGACAGAATTTGCTAATAGATTGGATTTTTAAAAACTAACAAATTAAGAGAAAAAAGAAAACATTTTGAGGGCCATATTATGCATATTACATCATATCTAAAATGAACTGTAACATGGTTATCTTAGTAACACAATCCCTGTTTATTATAACACTTCAATTAAGGTAGTGCATTACCATTTACAAAGCACTTTCGCAAGAATGATTGTATTTCAAAACAAGCCTAACCGTAGTGATTCCCAAACCATGGGCCAGCAGCATCAGCATCACTTGGGAGCTTGTCAGAAGTACAGAATCAAAAGCTCCAACCCAGACCTAGAGAAGCAGAATCTGAAGCTTAAACAAAGTCCCCTGGGGTTGTTATACACATTAAAGGCTGAGAAGCAATGGGCTGGGGAATTTATTTGTAAGAAGCTCTCAGATGCTCTTAACAATGAGCCAGGCTTCAGGACAACTGGCCCATAGCGTCTTTCTTCCAGGAAGTCCAAATATTTGCCATACATACCATTAATCTTAATCTTCAAAACAGCTTCTTCTGCCTACTTTTCTCCTTTGTAGAAAATAAGGAGGCCATATCTACACACACACAAAGAAACTGGTGACGCTGAGATGCTCAGATGAAGAGTGATCAGGTTTCTATGGTCAACTATTGCCTTCTACTAAGTCAGCTGTCATGGTCTTGGTGGAGGGAATACCCTTAACTGGGGAAGTATATGTGGAAGTCAACTTCTTTGCCAGCTAACCCACACATAAAAATCCCCAACCGGGTGTTTCAAATTGGTTAGGATGCCTCTTGATACAGTATTTATAGGGTGGATTTTATTGATAAAATATTTGTAGTAATAAATCTGTGTAATTTGCAAACTCTATAAAGGCCTAAAGACCCACCTCTTTAGCCAGAGAGCATTTTCATTCTTGCTTTCTCTGGTGGGGAAGATTTTTGATTGACAAATGCCTTGGGGTTGGACTAAATAGAAAAAAACAAACAGCTAATGAGTATTCTTCTGCTTTGGTTTGCTTATTCATTTTGCTACAGATCAATCCTCAACCAGACTCTCTATTCTAAAGCATCATTCACTGTGTTGGAAAATCATTAATTAATTGAACTTGGGCACCTCCTTATTACTAATTATTCTTCTGCCTAAAGAAGCGACCCATTATTTTCTCATCACTCCCAGGGCTGCATGTCAAAGAACATCCCATTTAACCAATTTTAAGCTATTAGCCAGAACTGATTCGCTAAAATGATGAAGCCAATGATATGTTGGGGTTGATGACTTACTGCCCACAGGAGATAGCACTTGCTTGATAATGAGGAAATGGAAATTCACTCCCTGGGCTATCACTGTGCCTAATTAGTATCATATTATTTAGTGAATTGCCCCTAGAAAAGAAATGCTGTATGAAAACTTGCAGTGAAATGCAAAAACCAACGTTAGGTAATTAAAGAACCAACTCTATTCTTATTTCTATTTTTATGATTGTCTAACCAACTCTGAATATGGGCCTTTATCCCTGTATCTAAAGCGTTCATTAGCACATTTATTAAGTGTCTGCCTAGTTTCTCTTATCTACTACAACCATTTAATTTCTTCTCCAAGTTTAAAGAAAATGCTTTCATCAATTAGGCAAGAAATCAATTATTCAATGTTACCATTTTTAAAGCCTGTGCATCTTCTTTGTTTTTGACAGTGGAGAGAAATAAATGCCACATTTATAGTTTTAAAACAAAGACTTACAGCTTCTTGAGATCATGAGTCTATAGGCCTAGCTCAGGCAGAAAAATACAAGAAGAGTTCAAAAATATTGTTATGAATTGAGCTATGCCTTGGCTGCCTGAAAAGCACCTTCCTCCTTTACTGTTTATATAAATGTCTAGGAAATGAAGTGGGTGAATGCATAACTTAATTTGATTAATAAGAGATATAATGTTTCATGATTAGTAATGCATTCTTCTTATTATAATTGCCCTCAAGTGATCTTATTCTCTATCACCTCAGACAGTGTAATAAGACAGGAAACAATCAATACTTTAATGTGTGGGATATATTGGGTAAAGTGTGGCCATAACCTCCTGACTTATCTTTTACTGGATTATTTTTCATTCCTCAATTTAAAGTGTTTGAAGAGAAAGTTTATAAGGTAAAAAGTAAAATAGTCTTGGCCGGGCACGGTGGCTCACACCTGTAATCCCAGCACTCTGGGAGGCCGAGGCAGGTGGATCATGAGGTCAGGAGTTGAAGACCAGCCTGACCAATATGGTAAAACCCTGTCTCTACTAAAAATACAAAAATTAGCCAGGCACAGTGGCAGGTGCCTGTAATCTCAGCTACTCAGGAGGCCGAGGCAGGAGAATCGCTTGAACATGGGTGGCAGAAGTTGCAGTGAGCCGAGATCATGCCACTGCAACTCCAGCTTGGGCTACAGAACGAGACTCTGTCTCAAACAAACAAACAAACAAACAAAGCAAAACAAACAAACAAAAAAGTAAAATAGTCCTTGCAACCCTTATATCTCATCCTGGAAGAGAGAATTTAGACTCCTCTGAATCAGCAATGATTCATAAGCATCCCATAGCAACACAGATTATGACTGAGTAGAGAAGCTTAGCCTTTGACCTGCCTATATGATGTATAACCAGTGATTAGGCCACTTAATGGCACTCTGGTACCATAGAGTAAAACAGCACCAGGTATTTGTACCTGCTGCCACATGGCTTTTGGGTTTGGTGCAACATTCTCTCATAGCTACACTTGAGGTTGGAACCTTGGTTTCTCTTCTAAGAGACTTTTAATTTAGAGATGAACCCAGACAAACTCCTGAGTCTAATCATGTGACAGTGAGGGGCAAGGGTTGACCCAGTTATGTTTTAGGACAATATTTCTAAGGTAGGGTTCTCAAACCTCCTGCCTCAGAATCCACAGAACTTTGAGAATGGCAAGTCTAACAAGCTCCCCATCGGGACCCTAATGCACGTTAAATTTTGAGAAGCATTGCTTCAGGAAGTAAAGTGAATAGTCAGAGATCACCAATGGCCCAGGAGAGATGGCTACCCCCACCAAGGATGTATGAAACTTATGGGCACTAGCTGCTTGTCTGATGGACTCTGGATTCTGGTCACTGTCTCCTGATGATCCCATGCTATTCTTCCGGGGATTGCAGCAGGTGTGGTTTTTGGGGCTTGGATATTTGGCAAGTTCTATGGACTGAATGTTTGTGTCCCCCCAAAATTTGTATGTTGAGGCTCTAATCCCCAATGGGATAGTATGTGTAGGTGCAACCTTTGGGAGGCAATTGGGTCAGAGGGTGGACCCTCATGGATGGGATTAGTGTACTTATTAGAAGAGACATGAGAGAGATGATCTCTTTCACTGCCACATGAAGACACGATGGGAAGACAGCCTCTGTAAACCGGAAAGAGGGCCCTTGCTAGAATCTGATCATTCTGGCACCCTGATCTCAGACTTCCAGCCTCCGGACCTGTGAGAAATAAATTTCTGCTGTTTAAGCCATCAGTCTATGGTATTCTATCATAGCAGACTGAGCTGACTAAAACAGTAAGTAAACAACAAAACTGTGCAAAAGGAAAAAAAAAATCTTTGGTATATATGAGTGTATAGATTCAGATAAATCAATCAATCAATTAATCTATTGATCTATCATCTATCACCTATCTATTGATCTATTATCTATCCATCTATCAACCATCTATCTATATCTTTCTAATATTTTTAGATAGATAGCTGTCTTTTCCTTATAACTCTGAAAACCGAGCTGTTCAGGTTAGCTTTAGATTTTAAGGCAGCTTAAATCTTAAACTGTATATGTTTATACATGGAAGTCTGGAATTATGTAAAAAATCAGTGTTTTATGATTCTCTTCACTTTCTCTCTGTAGCCTTAGGACTAGATTGTTCTAGTCTGCTTCATCTTAAGATCTAAGAAGAGTAGCTCTCTCCTCCCTGATCTACGTAAAATGACTGTCTGGAACAGACAGAAGTACAGCCCTTCTCTCTGGAGCAACTTTCTCTGTTTAGTAGAGACTTCTCTTCTGTGGCTATCTGCCTGGAATCAGCTGTGAAATGACTAGTCTGGACTAGAGGAGACAAACTATTTTGTGAAGTTGTCACCCTGCCTGAACTTCTGAAAGGCCTTTGACTTTGGAGTTTCATGTCTTTCCATGACCTTATCTATGTGACTGCCTTAGGTTGTCACAGAGAGTGATACAACATAGAGACTTCCAGGAATCTGGACTCTCTGAGTGTCATTTACCTAGAAATACGTTTAAACCCTTTAGCCACAAGCATTACCGGGCCTATCAGTGGATGAATGGCCCTGCCCACTGTTAATCAATGAGCCAGCGATGCCCTCTGTGAATCGGCCCCTAGGTTGTTTGTTTCTTCACTGGAGGTTGAGACCAATTATCTCAAAAGCTTTCTGGTGCCAAACTCAAATTTTAATACATCAAATTGTTTTAAACATAACACACAACAAGCAGATTTTTAGCCAGATACACTTTGCCTCCTTTGCACACACCATGAAATCTATCTTCTGCTTGCCATTGATAAACTAGAGGCTATGGCCATAAGATCCCAAGCTGCTACTGCCCTTAAGAGCTCTCTGACTCAGAGATGCCCTGCTGCACTGCTGAGCAACATCATCTAGTAAGTCCCCTCTCCCATCCCCTTTCCCCTGGGAATTCACTTGCCCTCCTCCTTGACTGGTGGCCCCCTTGCTGTGAGCCTCAGGACAGTCTTATGCCGTGGGAGACTTTCACTTTCATTCAATTCTGCCCAATAAAGCTTGTCATGCATTGCTCGCATATCCTTCTCCTTAATTGGTCAGGAAATCCCTTGAATCCTATACCCTGCTACCAGGGTTTGTATTATAGGGCAACATGATCTATCCTGGGGAGCTAGGAAAAGCTTTCATAAAGAATAGACATTTGAGCTGTGATCAGGCTTTCTTAAAGGATAGATATTTGAGTTGTGATCTAAGGGATGGGTAGGGCTTAATCAGGTTCAGGGGAGAGGAAATATTCCAGGCAGAAGATGATTTTATCCAAAGACCATGAGCTGAGAATGGCTTCTTTGCTGGAAGGTGAAGTGTAAATAGGGAAAGTGTCAAAAGTCAAGGTCAGTGAGATGTCTGGATTATGCAGGATCTTGTCAACAAGCGAAGAACTGTACGTGTGTGCATCTTATACTTTGGAATGAGGAGGAGGTAGCAGCATTTACCTGTGGCCTCTGGAAACTATCTGGGGGCCCAGAGTCCTGGGAGCTCATCTGGATTCACTTTGGAGAGATTGTTCAAATTTTAACCCAGAGAGACATATCAAGTTCTATGATGAAAGAGCACAAAACCAAGTAGAGGTTGTTGTGAATTCATGGCGTATAGGGCCTAGCTGTCCCTAAGATGCATTTTGTTGAGTTATATGATATTATTAAAAAAGAAATTTGAATAGCTTGCTGTCATTAAAGAATTGGGACATTTCTTATAAAATATGAATATCTGGCTTCCTTTGAGAAATTAGAAATTTAGAAACACTGATGTCACATTCTAGCAAGAAACCAATTTGCTGGAGATGAATAATGGCAGTCACCTTACCTGGTGCCTGCTGAATTCATTTCTCTCAAGTTTCCCCGTCTCCCTTAGAACCTTACTCATGCCATCTTCTTGGCCTGGTAGGCATTTGAGTTTATTATCTCAGAACTGGAGGGCCATCTTTTCCTTCTACTATTGAGGGCAGGGACCATGGTCTTTAAAAAAATTTTTTTATATATATTTTTAGTAGAGACAGGGTTTTGCCATGTTGGCCAGGCTGGTCTCGAACTCCTGGCCTTAGATGACCCACCCACCTCGCCTCGGCTTCCCAAAGGGCTGGGATTACAGGCGTGAGCCAACACGCCCAGCTGGGAACCATGGTTTTTTGCTGTCATATTCTTGGTGTCTAGCACTGTCCTTGGCACATTATAGATATTCATTAAAACATGTATGAAATCTAGGAAGTGAGCTAAAGATTATGTGAGTTAACAGGAGGCCTCTAGCTCTCTAGTAGGCGTTGGATCAAGGCCAAATTCATGGTGCTGTCAGGCTCATCTGTAGAGCTATTCAGTGAGGACTTGAAACTCTCAGTTCTCCCACTTAGCATTAAGGTGACCTGGAAAGAAGGTCATCTTAACCATCTTAACCGAAGGTTTCCGTGCTGTAGTCAATTTACTTGTAACCTTGTAAAGAAATCTGACAGTTTTGCTGGGAAGTTACCAACATTAGTAGGGAAGGAAGGATGCTATGCACAGTAAGAAGTTTAAACAGGCTCCTTGCTCCAGATATCTTCTTAGGAAGAACCAAGATGGAATTACAACAAAAGGGAATTAAGATGTAACATCAGCATATGTTTTGAGTCTGTGGAAGCAGCATCATTGGAAGTATTTAAATATACAGAACCTAATGCTAAAGTGTAAATTATACAATACAGAATGAATATACTGGCTTTTTATGCATCTTCTTCTGTCATGTTATGTTTATGTAAATTTCCTATCCCACAGCAAAGCCAAAAAATGCATTACTTTGCTTTACAAAATGGATTGACTTAATTTGATTTTATTTGTAAAATGTGTTCATTATGAAATTTATGGTTTTACAAAGTATAAAGAAGAAATAAAAAATGACCACACAAAACATAGTCTAATGTAAGTGGTTAAGACTCTGTGGTCAAATTTTCTGGGTTAAAATCCTGGTTCTACCATCTAATAATTGTGTGACCTTGTGCAAATCAATTAATTTGGGCCTCAGTTGAGTCATCTGTAAAATGAGTATTATGGTACGTATCTCATGGAGTTGTTATAAAGATTATTTGAATTAATATTTGTAAAGTACTTATAAAAAATAGTGTCTGCCATATAGTAAATAACATGTTTTTGTGAAATGTTAGGTAGAAAAATAACAGGTAAAATTTTTGTTTATGTAATTCCAGACTTCTGTGTATAAATAGATACAATTTACATGGTCACATTCTTAAATGAATATGCTTGTTCCAAATAAAATTTTGTTACCTATATATTTTGGTAAGTTTATTTATAAGAGTTTTAATACACAGTAATTTTATAATTTAAATCATTTTATTTTATATTATGAAATATTTTACTAAGGAACGTTTTAAATGCACGTGTAAAGAATAAAAGAAAATGTAACAGTTAAAATTTTTTGATAAATGCTTTATATATCTTTGGTTAGGTTTATTTCAAATTTTATCTTGCTTTTGTGTATGACAAACTAAAAATTACATTTCCTGACTATTAATGTAGTATAGAAATGCGATAAAGTTAACGTCAATCTTTAAATTTTTAGGCTTTGTTATTAACCATTGACTTCTGTAGTGCTTCTTGGGATTTTCTATATAAACCAGCATTTAATCTGTAAAAAAATTAGTTTTGTTTGTTTCTGATCTTAATATCTTTTATTTGTTTTCTTATTGCACTACTAGGTCCTTTAGCATTTTGTTGAAGAGGGCATCTTTGTCTTTTGCTTTATTTATTTATTTATTTATTTTTGAGACAGAGTCTCACTGTGTTGCCCAGGCTGGAATGCAGTGGCAGCATCTCTGCTCACTGAAACCTCCGCCTCCCAAGCTCAAGCGATTCTCTTGCCTCAGCATCACTAGTAGCTGAGATTACAGGTGCTCGCCACCATGCCCAGCTAATTTTTGTATTTTAAGTAGAGATGGAGTTTCACCATGTTGGTCAGGCTGATCTTGAACTCCTGACCTCAAGTGATATGCCTGCCTCGGCCTCCCAAAGTACTGGGATTACAGGCGTGGGCCACTGTGCCCAGCCCCTACTTAATTTTTTTTAATTAACAGGACTGCTTTCAACATTTTAGCATTAAGCTGATCTTTGTTCTAGGTTTTTGGTAGACATCCTTTATTAGGTTTAGGAATTCCCATAGATTCCTAATTTGATAAGAGTTTTTTTTCTTCTATTCCCAGCATGCGTGAATGCATGTGGAATTTGTCATATGTATATTTTCCTTTATCTGTGAGATAATCATGCCGTTTTTCTCAGTCTGTTAATGTGATGGATTATATTTTTTCAAATGTTAATTCTAGCTTGCATTCTGGTCAAGTAACCACACTTGATCATCATGTATTATGGTTTTTGCATGTCTTTATTGTCATGTAAACACATGCAAAGATCATAATACAAGATAAAAACTGATTTTCTTTTATGTACAAATCTTGTTTTAATTAGGAATTAAGGATACATACCTGCATTGTAAAATAAATGTAAGGGAAGGCTCTCTTTATAAGTTTCTCTGAATTGTTTTTAAGGTCTGGGCACACATGTTTCTATAACCTGTTTTGCTTGACTACTGTGCACCTCTTCCATATTTGGGTATATGTTTTTAAATTGTTCTTTATAATGGAGGCATAATTATTCACTGATGGGATATCAATCTCATCGATCCCCAGTGTGAGAGATGAGACATTTCAGCTGATTTTTTTTATATTATAAACAAAAGTTCACCATTCCATGCTCTTGCTCCTCTGTTTCAGACGGTAATTTCTAAAGAATGAATCTATTTGACTTTCACATCTCTCAAATTAGTAAATAATGTATCTTTATCCCTCTGACAGATCACTCTGATTCTGAATGTTATCAAGGCAGAATGAGTGCAGAAGTGCAATTTCTGAATTTGTAATGAAATAGCCTCTGAATGAGGGAAAACCATTTGTAACCTAGTATTCAAGTCCTAGCTTAGCCTATTTTCAGAGTGATTGATAACAGCTCAACCACCTCCCTGCCCTGCCAGTTGTAATTGCTATCATTGATGGTCTTCTCATTACTTCCCATTTTCTAGGCTGTGTTAAATTATAGTATCATTGGTATACCTAATTATAATATTTTCACCATTCCTCTCCTTTTCTCTTTAAATCTATCTATATCTACAGATCTATCTTTCTATCTATCTACCTATCCATCCATCCATCCATCCTATTCTGTGTAACAGAGTAGTGGAGAAGGATGTGAAGGAGTGGAAAAAAAGCAAAATATTTCCACATATCCTGAAATCCTATCAACAAAAGAGTTATTAAGCTTAAGGAGCACCCAGTTTTAAAATGAAAAAAAAAAAAAAAAACTTCTGGAAACTTGAAAGCTATCAGTTATTCCCACATGGGGATAAATTAATTGCTGAGTGAGTTCAGGCCCATCTGTATTGGACCTTACCCTAGTGTCATTGGCAGACACCAAATCATCCTTCAACATCCAGTTCAAATGCCATCTCTTCTAGGATACCACCTCTGCTCATTGGAAGACTGGGTGTTTGGTGGAGAGGAAGAAGAAAGATTTGGGGAGCATGTGTACTACCTGAGTGGAGTCTGACACCATTGACAGACTCAGGTTCCTACATTGTTGAGGCCCGGTGAGAGGAGAGGAGAGAAATATGGGGGAGGAAGGGAAATCTAAAATTACAAACTTGAGCTACTCTAAAAACTTTTTTGGCATCAGCCCTGAACATGCCACTAAATCTTTGAAATCTTATGCTGCCCTTGGTAATAGCAGCTAGTGCCACCAAAGAGCACTGTAAATTGAGTGTCTCTCTAAGTGGTCATGGAACACAGGAAAGATTCTAACTTAAGGAAGAGGGACAGAGTAAGTGGCTCTGAAAATGATGTGGAGTGAAGACTGGAGTACATTTGGTAGGACCAAAGCACTCCAGAAAATTCACTCACACTCAACTCTGAGGAGGAGCAGACTCCACTCTCCATGCTCTTCAAAGTCAAGGAAAGGCTCTGGAGGACTTGCAAGTTAATAAATATAACACACACAACTAATCAGAGAAGCTGTCCTTTTTCCTTAGTTAGAAAAATCTCTTGAACCTCAAGCCTAATACAGTGTTTGAACTCTCAAGATTTTTGCCATCTCGTTATAAAGGGATGTTGGAAAGCGTAATTACAGGAGGGAGGGCAGGCAAGAAAAGTTCTATACCTTTTATTTAAGGTCTGAATATCTGTGAGTGATGACAGAAAAATAGGTAGTCATAATGTTAGAAATTGTGATTTTAAACCACATTATGATGTTAAGTTTTTCCAACATTAACGGGGCTCAGATCACTGCTAATCCTGTGTCCCCAGGAAGAGTGCCCAGCCCTCAGATTATCTTAGTGCTCAAAGGGCAGGTATTAAATAGCCCCTGAAAAATCCAATAATGTTGGATTTTATACTCTTGGGTATAAAACTCAAGAAATTTATGAGTTTTTCTCATACTTGCAAGTTAAGCAAAATAAACTAGCTTTCCCTTTTATTTTTCAGAGTTGGAAAGTAAGTCAAACTGAACCCATTTAGAGAGCAGTATAGTGGAATAAACTCTGCTGTGGAGAACTGTTGGGCTAAAAACAACAATAAACAGAAAACAAAAAAGAAATCCACAATTTTTAATTCATTTCAGGGCTTACAAGAAATTAAAGACATCTCTAAAGTTCCCTACTTTCCCCACCAAAAAGTGAGTTAAACAGAGAAAGAAGATATAAGCAATAAACAAAAATAAAGTTTTTTTTAGAAAGATATGGGGTCTTACTATATTGCCCAGGCTGGAATACAGTCACTATTCACAGGAAGAATCATAGCACATTATAAGCTTCAAGCTCCTGATCTCAAGTGGTCCTCTTGCCTCTGCCTCTGGGGTAGCTGAGACCACAGGTGCATGTCACCATGCCCGGCTTAAATGATGAATTATTTTAGGGATAATTTCAATGTCATCCCTGTGACTAGGAGTCTAATCTTTGGGCCAGCAGCAAAACAGGGGAGCTAAGATAGAGAATTCCACATTAACCCTGAAACCTTAGAAGGAAGCTGAAGTGATTATAACTCAGTGATGCTCTCCTAGAACTTGGGCAGAAGAAAACACTGATCCTTTTGGAGAGAAGGCCTCTAAGGTTTCCATGGACAAAATCAACCAAATGTTACCTCACAGTCATTCATCAACAAACACACAGGGAAACAGCATAAGAAGAACATAAAACATTTAGGTCTCAAAGACTTTGGATATTGGACTAACAAATACAGAATATAAGTTAATTATGTATAAAATATCTAAAGAAATACAAGATTGCATTATGAAAATAAGCAAGAAACAAAAGGCTTTACAAAATGAGGAGGTGGATTGGAAAAATAAAATATAAAAATTTTAAAATAAAAATATAATTGTTGAAGTAAGACATTCAATTATTAGATTAGATACAGCCAAAAAATAGTCAGTGAAATAAAAGACAGCTCTGAAGGACTTACCCAGAATGCAGCAGGGAGAGAAAAAGAAATACAAATATGAAACAGATGTTGGCCAAGTACATGACTCATGCCTGTAATGCCAGCACTTTGAGAGGCCAAGGCTGGTGGATCACTTGAGGTCAGGATTTTGAGACCAGCCTGGCCAACATGGTGAAACCCCATCTCTACTAAAAATACACACACACACACACAAATTAGCCAGGCATGGTGGCACGTGCCTGTAGTCCGAACTCCTCAGGAGGCTGAGGCACAGGAATTGCTTGAACCCAGGAGGCGGAGGCTGCAGTGAGCCGAGATAATGTCAGTGCACTCCAGCCTAAGCAACAGAGGGAGGCACTGTCTAAAAAAGGTTAAGAGCTATGGAGGACAGAGGGGGAATATCTAACAGGCATCTCATCAAAGGAGGAAATAGCGAGAATGACAGAAGGGCAAAATCTGAAACCTCAATAGCTGAAAAATTTCCAGAACAATATGCACACAGGAGAATAAATAAAGAAAAACTCATGATTTATAATGAAACACCAAAGACAAAGAGAAGAGTATAAAAGCAGATAGGGAGAAAAGACAGATGACGGAAATGGACTGCTAGAAGTGTTTGGCACAGTAACAATGGAATCTTGAAAAGAATGGATTGATATCTCAGTGTGCTAAGTGAAAATAACTACTAATCTCGAATTACATGCCCGGGAAATCTCTTTTAGGACCTAGTGCAAAATGAAAACATTTTCAAAAATAGAAAAATATATTGAGTTTACTACCAACAGACTCTCACTAAAGGAAATTCCAAATGATGCTTTAGGAAGAAATCAAAGGATCTGAGGAAGAATTTTCTGAGATCCAAGGTGTTTGGGTGCAAAGGACTTGTCAAACCTATAAGTAAATCTATACTAGCATTGTCAATATAATTTATAGAGTTTAAAAATGGAATGAACCAATATTCTTAAAAAGAGCAGGGGAGGATATGATAATTAAAATTCAACAGGAAAAATATGAGAATTAAAAAGTTCTAAAATATTATTGTGAAAGTGGTTAGATATTAATTTTTATCTTGCTACAAGGAAGTATTTATGGTAAACATTTTAAAGAAAAACCATTAAAATAATAAAACATATAAAGATACAAAATGGAGATATGCTGATCGAGTAGCTGCTTCACTAGCATGGGAAGAAAATCCCCCTTTCCCAAAAGAAGCCTTCATATATTTGTGATTTTCTATTTTTCCTCCTTAATCTCATAAAGGGTAAGGGACAAAAATTTAAAAAGTGAAAGGCCAGCCCTGCTTTCATAAAACTAAGAGATGCAGAGAGTTAGATGTGAGAAAATAATTATTTATGCAAAAAATTATACTTCATTTTACAGAAAAAAATTACCATGGAATTACTTCCTTAACCATGAATTAACATTGCTAAAAGTTAACTTCTATAAATTAACTTCTATAGATCAACTTCTACAAGGGCATTCTATAATGTGCTTTATATATTATATATATTATATATAAACTTTATATATAATATATAAAACATATATCATATAATATAAAATATATTCTATATAATATATATTATATATAAATACATAAAATATATTATATAAAATATATATTTATTATATATATTATTTTATTTATATATTATATGTTATATTTATATTTATTATATTATATAAAATATATTTATATTTATTTATAATATATATTTTTATATATAATAATATATATTTTTATATATAATAATATATGTATATTTTATATATAATAATATATATATTATTATATATAATAATATATATTTTTATATATAATAATATATATATTATTATATATAATAATATATATTTTTATATATAATAATATATATATTTTTACCTAAGATTTGCTTTCTTTTTAACAGTTGTGAAGTATAGATTGCAAAAAGTACATAAAAGCATACATGTGGGGTTTAAAGACCAATAATAAAACAAATATCACGTGCCTGCAAACAATGTTGGAAAATGAATGCTCATACTGTGGGAGCTCTCTGCGTGCATTCTTCAATTGCATTATGCTTCATATCCACCAGAGGTAGTAATTAGCTGAATTTTGTTCCCTGGTGTTTTCCACTGTTGTTACTATACATTTTTATATCCCTATACAATATGTTGATTAATTCTGACTGAATTATACAATTGCAATCAAACCTATGTAGTTTTTCTGTAACTGCTTAATATGATGTTTTAAAAATTATCCATATTGATATTTGTGCTTATAATCCATTCATTTTCATTGCTGTATGTTGTTCAGCTTATGTATACATAAGTTAGTTATTTATTTCAACCTACAATTGGTGAGCATCTGAGCTGATTGCCATTGATTGCTGCAAATAATACTATCAACTAAAATACTTGCGCATGTTTCCTTAATGAACATGTGCAAGAATCTTTCTGATGTATGTATGAAGCTGCTGTGTCATAGGGTGTATACATGTACAACTTAATGTCTTACTGTTAGCAGGATTCATTTATTACTCATGCTACATGTTCAGTACAAGTCAGTTTGGCAGGATTCTTAATGCTGTCTTCACATAAGGACTTTTATTCCATAACTTTCACTATCTGGAAAGTTACTTGCCAACGTGGAAGATAAAGGAAAAGTGGAAAATTACACCTCTCTTCTTAAATTTTAGTATCCAGAAATAAAATGTATCACTTCTGCTCACATTACATTGGCTTAAAGCAAGTTTCATGGTCATATCTAGTTTCATGGGAGCAGGCAGTTCTATTCCTGTTGTTCGATTGGATGGAAGACAACTGGAAATATTGGTGGGGATCTCTAATATCTACCGTAGCCCACCATTCTAGACACCAAATATTTGGCTCAATCTCCTTCACTCATACAGAATACATAAATATCCTTCCTAAGGGAATCAACAGAAAAGTCTTGTCCAGTCATGGCACAGAGCTCAAAATTCATGATTTCTGGGTGACAGGCAACTGTGCCTATATGAGGGGTTATATTATATATATTAGGGAGTGGAAGGTGGAAGATGTTATCAGTTGAATTGTGTCCAGTAAAAAGATATGTTGAAATCCTAATCCCTGGTGCCTGTGAATGTGATCTTGTTTGGAAATAAGGTCTGTGCAGATGTAATCAAGTTGTGATGAGGCCATACTGAATTAGGGTGGTCCTAACCCAATGACTGGTGTCTTTATAAGAAGAGTAGAAAAGACAGATGCAAGGGAAGAATGTCATGAGACAATAAAAGCAGAGATTAAAGTGCTGGGGCTGCAAGCCAAGGAATGCTGAGGCTCACTGGAAAACCATCAGAGCCAGGGAGGGAGAAGGGAGGATTCTCCCTCTAAGCTTCAGAGAGCACGTGGCTCTGCTGACCCTTAGTTTCAGCTGTCTGGTGTCCAGAACAGTGAGACAATACATGTCTGTTGTTTTGAGCCACTCAGTTTGTGGTGCTTTGTCACAGCAGCCCTAAGAAACTAACACAAGTGGGTAATAAACATTTGTTTCTACATCAGTTCAGATGTAATTCCTCTTGAACTAGAAATGTATGAGCTGAAAAGATAGGCTCTCACTCCCTCTCCTACCACCAACACACATTTACCCACTGTGCAGTGCTGGAGCAGAGACGTGACAGGGCAAGTGTGTTCTGCATGGGGAAGGAAGAACTGAGTATGTAGTGACCCATGGGGTGGAATGTGTAGACATGACCTCTTCACTGCTATCCAGCTTCCCTTTCCTTTCAGTGCATTAGGATTGTTTTTCATGTCTCTTTGAAGTGGGTCATAGTCCTGGGACTGGCTCTAGCAAATGTGTTTGGGTGGAAATCATTGGTCCACGACTTTCCAGCCATCACGAAAACACTTTTTAAGATAAAGCCTTCATCAGACTGAGTCCCAGAGTGACTCTGATAAACAAAGCTCCCTTATCCACCTGCATGAGCCATGCAAAATGACTGGGAAATCTTTGTTGCTCTAAGCCACTGAGATTTGGGGTTGTTAGTCACGACGGCATAACCTAGCTGATGCAGACAGATGAAATGAGCATGTAACTCAATGGTCTACTCTTGTAATTACAGTTGATCCTTGAACAATGTGGGCTAGAACTGTGTGGGTCCACTAGCACATAGATTTTGTTCTGCCTCTGCCATCCCTGAGACAGCAAGTCCAACCCCATCTCTTTCTCTTCAGCCTACTCAATGTGAAGATAATGAAGATGAAGACCTTTATGATGATCCACTTCCTCTTAATAACTAGTAAATATATTTTCTCTTCCCTCTGATTTTCTTAATAACATATTCTTTTCTTCAGCTTACTTTTTGTTAGAGTACAGTATATAGTACACATAACATACAAAATGTGTATTACTTGACTATGTTACGAGTCAGGCTTCTAGTCAACAGTAGGCGATCAGTAGCTAAGCCTTTGGGAAGTCAAAAGTTATACATGGATTTTCACCTGCACAGGGAGCTGATGTCCCTAACCTCTTGTTCAAGGGTCAACTGTATTGCACTTTATTATAATAAAATAAATTAGAGTATCTGAATCTGATTTCTATTATCTAAATCATAATATTACACCATTTATTCTTCAGAATGAACTTCTTTGGTCCAGGAATGTAGTGACTTCCCATCTAACTTTCTGTTCACTTCACTGGGCTTTACTGTTACCATTATCACTTGCACCCATTCATGTATTTATTGAATGCTCACTATATGTCAGGCACTGTTTTGGATATTGGCATTTAAAGATTAAGAAGACATAGCCCCTGATTTTCAGTAATTCACTGTTTAAAGAGGTAGACATGAAAGCACTCTGCATCATTGCAAAATGAGAAGTTCTACATAAATCTTTTTACTGTCTATCCTCCTGGGTCAATGGGTCATGCCTGCTGTGAGCTGCCTTTGGGGGCACATTCCTAGTGTGAGAAGTCATTGTTGGGTGCAAATGGCCAGGCTCTTGGATGGATAACAAGGGAGGTCATAACACATGATTATTTATAGACACCCAATGTTAAGAAAAAAGACTGCCATGAGAATCAAGAAACCAAACATTCTGAGTCTTGAACAGGCAAAATCACCCTAGGAGGCAGAGCCAGGTCTGAGCTAATGCAGTGGGCAGGGCAAGTTAGGCGTGGCCCAGCAAGCCATGCTGGAGAGAGGGACTGGGGACCAGCAGAGATTATTGAAAGAACCAAGGTGGGCTTGACACTTTCCCAAAGTGTTACAAAAGCTAAGAGGAGTGAATTGCTGTTTAAGGATGACTAGGGATTTCCCAGTAATCAAACAAACAGGATGTACTTCCAGGTAGATAAGTGATATGGTTTGGCTGTGTCCCCACCCAAATCTCATCTTGAATTATAATTCCCATAATCCCCACATGTCGTGGGAGGGACCCAGTGGGAGGTAATTGAATCATGGCGGTTTCTCTCATGCTGTTGTCATGATAGTGAGTGAGTTCTCATGAGATGTGATGGTTTTATAAGCATCTGGCGTTTCCCCTGCTTGTACTCATTCTTTTCTGCTGCCCTGTGAAGAGGTGCCTTCTGTCATGATTGTAAATTTCCTGAGGCCTTCCCAGCCATGTGGAATGTGAGTCAATGGAACCTCTTTTCTTTATAAATTACCCAGCCTCAGGTATTTCTTCATAGGAGTGTGAGAACGGACTAATTCCATAAGGAATGTCAAAAACCATGGTGGGCAGGGGAAAGGAACATGAAATACTCCCTAAGACTAAAGTAGAGTCTGTGGGGATGGCATGGGAGGAGGTGGAGATCCAGACAATTGCAAAGAACATTGTAAAAGAGGGCAAAGAGCTTGGACTTGATTTTAGAGACAATAGGAAGCCAAATGAAGTTTTTAAGAGTTGTGATCTGAGTTGTTGTTTTAGCTGGAGTAATTTCGCAGCCTCATGGAGAAGCAGCTGGTATGAGGGGGTCTGTGGCAGGACAGCTGGGCAGAGGGACCCTGCAGTATCCAGGAGGGGACAGTCAGGGGCTGGAGCAGGCAGTGGTGCCAGCACTGGGGAGGAAAGGCCTGAAAATAAATACATTGAAGATTTGATGCCTGACTGAATGTGGGGATAAGGAAGACATTGGTAAATTATGCAGATCACCACTTCAAAAAATGATGGCAAAAACCAGGACTGAAAGCCAAATACCTCAGTTCCAATTCTAGTGCAGCAACGAACTGGCTGTTTGACATCAAGAAAATCACTTTACCTCTCTGAGTTTATTTATCAAAGGAAGGAGTTAGCTGGAAAAAGCAAAATGTTCCTTCCAGATTGAAAATCCTATTTTAAGCTTTTTTCCCTTCGTGAAACTTAGTTCTAAAATCAGTGAGATGTGAAACCCCTGCTATTTTTCTCTAAAATAAGCTGTATGTATATAGTCTTGAAGACCCTGAGGGTCTAACATTTATTGAAAATGTTATGAGACAAATGATGAAGCCGATGACTTGCCCACGGAATTTGACCTTGATAAAACAGCACATCATAAACAGACTTAGGGAGAGGAGATGAGGGGAGTTCAGAGATAAGCCAGGAAATATGAACTGGGCAAGATCGTTAAAAATTGAAAACAGTGTTTCTTGGTTGCTGTATTTGTGGAAAGCTTGTGGGTTACAGAAATATTGAACTTCAATGCTTGAACCAAACAGGTAATGAAACTAATTGTTTTTTAAGGTGTTTGGTCATGTATATCTTCCTCATCATTGAGAGAACTTCTAGAAGGTTCTAGTTCCTTCTAGTGGATAGTTTATAAAATCTTTAGATACAGGCTTCATGATCTGAGGTGAGTTCCACAGTACAGTACAGTAAAAATGGCCACAAGCCACACATTTAATGGGAATGATTAGCAATTAAAAAATGTAGCCGTTTCTCTTCATCACGTTGCCAGCTGATCTCCTGATGAATGTTTTATGTTAATGTGTGGATGTTCTTTTTGGCCTGCCTCATTTAGTGAAGCAGCTTGAAAATTTTTCATCCCACATTTCAAATATTTTGTTCCAAGGATACTGAATAATGAAATGTGCTCCTCAGCATCTTAAATAATAAATCCATTTATTCATGAGGCAATTAATTTTGTAAACTTCATGTAATTTAGGTTTTTCCGACTTAATGTGAGATTTTTCCAAGGAAGAGGAAGGATATAGAGTAAATAGAATCTTGCCTTTTCCTTGTTATTTTCCTAAGGGTACTATTAAGCCTAAATGCATCTGTCACACAGGCTCTTAAAATAACAAAATAACACTGAAAAGTTGAATGTTTCACCCATAGGCCTTTAGGCTTCAGGCTTTAATATCCTTATAATCAACAATAGCCTTACATCAGTGATGGAAGACAAATAGGTAATGACTTTTGGAGAAATAGTGTATTACCTTCAGTGTGCAAGAACGCATTCTAAAGCTTCCAGTGCTATGACACAGCCTTCAGGGATATTAAGGAGAAAGAGGCGAAAATTTGGAGCACGTCTCCTGTGGCTCTGAGGAAAGGCAGAGAGAGAAAGCCTGTGATTACCACCTAAAAGTCACTGGGGCTCCGTCATGGGCATAATTTTGATTTGAGCTGGAGTTTGTTTAGGGATAGGTAAGAGGAGCTATGTTATGCAGTTGGGGACGGGATACCGGTAGCTGGCAAAAGTGAGGAAGTGAGGAGATTATTTGCATCCATTCATTCATTCAATAGGTTTCAATAGATTTGTTGAACCTAGCATTTTCTAGGCATTGCTGGGGATAGAGCACTAAACAATATAGACAAAAAACCCCTTGCCTTCAAGGAGCTTATATTTTAGTGAGGGAAGCAAGGCAATAAACAAAGAAACAAGCAAAAGTTACAGTATCTCAGAATGTGGTAAGTGTTTATGGAGAAGAATAAAGCTGGAGAATGGGATAGAGTGTGCTGGTGGGCATAAGAGTACTATTTTAAACAGAGAAGTGGAGGAGGTCTCCCTGATAAGATGATATTTAAGAAGAGAAGGAGGTGAGAGAGAGAGCCAGCCATTGAGGAAGAGGGCGTGTGCAAGGAAAAAGGCCTCCCAAGTAAGACGAAAAACAGCGTGAGCAAAGAAAGGCCCGGAGACAGGAGTGCACTGGCTTGTTCAAGGAACCAGATGGTTAGAGGGAGCGACCCTAGGGAGACGGCAGGAGAGTTGTGTGCGGGATGTGGGGACTGTCTAGGGTGTGACGTAGGGCCTTGTAGATTCCCACTCTGCCTGAGGTAGAAGCCGCTGCAGAGTGCTGAGTTGAAGGGTTAAGGTGCTCTGATGTGGAGTTCCAGGTAATCACTCTGGTTGCTATGTGGAGGGTAAACTATAGGTGAAGGCGGGGGCAAGGGAAAGGGTGAAGCAGGCGTGCACATCAGTGGAACTTTCAGTAATCCAGATGAGAGATGATGGTGGCTTGAACCCAGGCGAAAGCAGTGGCAATGAGGCGTGGTTGGATCCTGAGTATATTTTGAAGTGAGAACCCACAGGACTTACCAGTATGGGTATGTTTTACAAGATAGAGGAGTCATAAGTGAAAAAATTAATTCTGTCTGAGCAGCTAGAAGAATGACGTTGCAAGATTGAGGAGACTGGGGGAAGTGTGAAGGAAAAGGTTAGGAATTTCTGGACATGTTGAATACAAAACGACTTAAAAGCATGCAGGAAAAACTAACAAAACCTGAGCTCCCTCAATTTTAATGTGTATTGTTTAGGAATACAGATAGGTGGGATAAAAACTTTATAAAATGGAAAGGAATGACAAACACAAAATATAAGGTAGTGGCTTTATCATTTGGAGAAGAAAAGGCAGAGTGATGGGGTAGAGAAGGAACACACAGGTTAATGCAATGAAATTGCTGATGTTCCAGTTTTTCAGTGGAGTAGAAGCTTCATTGGTGTTCATTTTATTATTATGCTTCATAATTTACAGATATCCCCTTGCATTAATCAAATGTTACATGGTAAGAATTTAAGAAGGGAATGAGAGCAGTTGAAAACATGGAGTGTGGACAGCTATTTTGAGGGGTGTTTCTGTGAAAGGAAGTAGAATTTTTTTTTTTTTTTTTAAGATGGAGTCTCACTCTGTCGCCCAGGCTGGAGTACCGTGGTGCAATCTTGGCCCACTGCAACCTCCGCCTCCCGGGTTCAAGCGATTCCCCTGCCTCAGCCTCCTGAGTAGCTGGGATTACAGGCACACACCACCACGCCTGGCTAATTTTTGTGTTTTTAGTAGAGACGGGGTTTCATCATATTGGCCAGGCTGGTCTCGAACTCCTGACCTTGTGATCTGCCCGCCTCGGCCTCCCAAAGTGCTGGGATTACAGGCGTGAGCCACCGTGCCTGGCCGGGAAGTAGAAATATTGAGTTGAAGTGGGGTCAAGAAAGGGTGTTTTAAAGTAGGAATAAATGAGAGGATGTGCATCTGCTGATGGGAATGATCCAGTAGTGAAGGTGACATTGATGGCACAGGAGGGAAAGTGTTTCCTTGCTACAGAGATATCATTGAGTAGGAGAGAGGGTGTAGGGGGTTTCTGTTCTCTTCTTGCTCATTTGAAGGAGTTCCCTTTATATTCTAGACACCATTACTGGTTTTAGAAATTGAAAATACCTTATCCCATGGTCACTGTCCTTAGCATCCTCCATTAAACAGAAATTCCTATTTTGGATGTTATCAATTTATTTCACGTTTTGTTCAAGGTATTGTTTCTGAATTTTGTGTAAAGAAGTTTCTCCCTGCTCCTAAGTCATGGGGGTAGTCTTTTATGTTTTATTATATCAACTTTATAGCTTTACTTTTCAATTTTAGGCCTTTACTTCTTCTAGCATCTCCCCTTATTTGTAGCATTAGGCAGTGATCCAACTTCAAATTCTCAAAATGGTAAACCAGTTTTTCCAATGCAATCTACCAAACAATCTACCTTTTCCCTAGTGGTTTATGGAAAAACAATTGTTTGCAAGGTTTTTATTTTTTTTAATCCCCCTGAGTATTTGTTTTCTCCAAATTTCCTTTTTACTCTTGATATATTTTGACTCCTACATTTTTTTTTATTACAAATTATACTTCAGCATCTGGTGAGCCTCCCTAGGCATTCATATGTTTTAAAATTGTCACACTAAAAAGCTGATGCAGGTGGGGGAGGTTTGCCCATTTGCAGGCACATAGTAGGATGGGCTGGGAGGCGGGGAGTGTGTTTCCTTAGGGAATTCTCGATCTCAGTATATCTTAGTTTTTTCATTTAAGAGAAGGCTCTTCTACTATCTTATCTGAAAGATACCCATTTAGCTCCATGCTGTTAGAAAGGGTGAGGAAAGCCCTGGGGTAAGGGATCGTGTTGAGGAAGATTTTCAAAGTAGAATAGACAAATTGTTTGCGTAAACCACCTGTGTTCCTTGGCACAGCCCTGGCTTACATCACACTTGGGTGTTTCTGATCCAAGAGACTCTCTGTTTGATACTTTCAGAGAATAACATCCAGTCTTCTTTCTGGGCTCAGATAGGGGCAGTAGTTTGGCTAACAGGGCTTGAGTAAAATATCTGTGGTTCTAGATTTTTGCTGAAACACATGTGCCCAATCTTCTTTAGGCAAAGACTTCTAGGCTTACTCCAAGCCTCTGATTCCCGAGACGCAAGAGCCCACATGACATCAGTCCTGTGGCTTCTTGGCTTGGGCCTCTGCTGGCTGGGATTCAGCTTCCATAGGACCACGAGAAAGGCATTTACCATTCCCTTGTCTATTTCTCAGATTCCAGAATTGTGATGCACTTGCTGCTGCTGCTTTTCTGTCTTTTGTGAGGCTGGAGACTTTCCAGTCCCTCCTGTTCATCTTTCTTGGGAGAAGGTGCCATTTCTGCTCTCCTCGAAGACTAGGCATCTGGGCTAGAGCATCACCAGCCTCTTCAGCTGAGCATCCTGAGCGACTTGATATTTACATGATGTTCTACCTGATAAGAGGAACTCAATTCACCTGTTTATGAAGAAAAACAGAACAAAACCTCTAGTGCCCAGAAACTTACCAGGATAGGGCTCCCCACTCCCTTCCACTCTGCCTTCTCCTCTCTCTGTTTCCCTCCTAGTCCCACAAAGGTCTTTTTTGTTTGATGCAAACTGTGCCAACTCCTGTTTGAATTATTGAGCCTTGGTGAAGATGGCAAATGTTATTATGTCCAAATGACCTTTTCTTAAAGGGGACGCAAACCCCTGGGTGTTCTAAAATAGAGAAACCAGGGAGTCCAGCCATGCAGCACCAAGCTGTGTGACACACGCTGTTTTGTAGAACTCCAACAGACCTGCCGGCAAATGCAGCTGGTTAGAAAACAAAAGGCCTTTGTCTCCCTTGTGTGCAATTGCACCCAGCATCCTGGCCAGGAGACAGGTGGCTGTATGTTCAGTGCTTTCTTTTGAGAAAGGAGAAGCAAGATATTTAGATCTCTGCTGAGAGGCAGCTGTTCTCCCCTGGCTTTGTGCTAAGACTTGAGCAACATTCTTCCTAGGACTATAAGATGCTTTCCAGGTTTGTATAATTTTTCTTCCAAAGAGCTTCAAAACATGTGCAAACACAGATTTCAATCCCACCCCCACCCCCAGTTTGTAAATGTAGAACCAGAGAGACATAGAAATTAAGCAACATGCCCACTCTAGCGCCACAAGTCAGAGGCAGGACCCGGAACAAAGTTTAAGCCATTTGTCTTTGTTGACTATTACAGATACCCTCATTCTGCTGGGATGATAGTGTAAGTGAGCAGGTAATTTTCAAGATGTTTTAACTGTCGATTGGAATTGTCAATGTTTGTTCATTAAACTTTCTGACTCAAGGCCATGGTGATGATTTCCAGGGTATTTTTTTAATTAAAAAAAATTAAAAACATACACAAGGCGCTGAGCATTTCATTGACAAAACTGAACCCGAACAAGCTCAAAAACAGTTGGAGTATCAGCCGGGTGCAGTGGCTTATGCCTGTAATCCCAGCACTCTAGGAGGCCAAGGCGTGTGGATCACGAGGTCAGGAGTTCAAGACCAGCCTGGCCAATATGGTGAACCCTTGTCTCTACTAAAAAATACAAAAATTAGCCAGGCATGGTAGCGCGTGCCTGTAGTCCCAGCTACTTGGGAGGGTGAGGCAGGAAAATTACTTGAACCCGGGAGGTGGAGGTTGCAGTGAGCTGAGATCACACCACTGCACTCCAGTGCAATGGGCGACACAGTGAAACTCCATCTCAAAAAAGAAAAAAAAAGTTGGCGTATCATCTGTCATAAAGTGGCAATTTGGATGATGAATTAATAATGAACTAATAATATTAAAGTCCTTGGCTGGAAATGAGATCCATTGCAGGTGTGCAGAGAGGACTGGGCAGGTGAATTAATCTATGATTTATGATCTCACACAGAATTCTGGATGTAAATTTGATTCCCATGGTTCCAACAAAACGAAACACCTAACCACTATATCAAAGATACCTTAAAAATGTGACAGATGCAGTACAGTCATTGTAGATTGCCCCCAGATGATCATATTTTGCAAAAAGAGAGATGCAAGCACAGAACACTCACAGCTGGGACAGTCACCGCCTAATGAAGACCCATAGAATTGATGATGATAAATTCCAATCTCATGGCTCCTACTTCTGGTTTTTCTAAAATACTGTTTATTAGGTTAGGTTTTTATTCCTATGGCCAAAGATATCCTTTGAAGCTGTGATGCTCAAATGGCTGTCTTTCTCTGGGTCAACAAATACCAAGAGAAAATGGGAGCTGATATAATTACCAACATGTGATAGACTGGACTATTAGTCACAACAACTTTCCCCACCCCTGTAGCGTTGCTAAACTTTCACAGTCTTAGCCCCATAAAGGGTGGAGTGTATTTCTCCATCCCTTGACTTTGGGCTCAATCATGTCATTGGCTTTGATCAACACGATGTTTAGGCTGGCTCTTTACCTCTGTCATGGGGAGAGGATGCACAGATAGCCCAGTGGACCCAGGCTATTGAGACACATGTGGTAAAGGGCTATCCCAGCCAATCTTAGACATGCCCAAGAAACACATGCTTATTTTTATATGCCACTGAGCTTTGGAGGTAGTGTGTTTCATAGAATTATTGTGGCTATAAATGACAGACACATCAACATTTTATTTGTCAAAGAAGAACAACAAAGGACAGAAAATCTTACTGTTACTATCATTTCATAACAGGACATTTTGTTACTAAACAACAGAAAGAACATAATTTAAAATAAAAGTCACTCCTTTAAATTGAAATAGTTAATTTTGAAAAAACACATCACTGAATTCTCATTTTCCTCCCTTTTCAATGGGAACCTGGGAAAAGTTGATCATTGGGTTGTAGCAGTCTGGGGAATAACTCTAAGGAATCTTCTCCACATAGGAGAAGGATCTAGGTACAGGTCTCCGAGAAGATTTCTCTGGTCTCCCTAGCTACAGATGAATCAACGTTCCTGCAGATTTATTCTCTTGTGTCTCAGGATACTATTTTGGTGTTGTATATCTTTTTTTTTTTTTGAGACAGAGTTTCGTTCTTGGTACCCAGGCTGGAGTGCAATGGCACGATCTCGGCTCACTGCAACCTCCACCTCTGGGTTCAAGTGATTCTCCTGTCTCAGCCTCCCGAATAGCTGGGATTACAGGCGTGCACCACCACACCCGGCTAATTTTGTATTTTTAGTAGAGACAGGGTTTTTTCATGTTGGTCAGGCTGATCTCGAACTCCCGACCTCAGGTGATCCGTCCGCCTTGGCCTCCCAAAGTGCTGAGATTATGGGCATGAGCCACCATGCCTGGCTGGTGTTGTATATCTTTAATAAAAATCTTCTTTCTTTAACTCTTCAAGAGGCAAGCAACACCCTTTGCATTTAAAGTATGCTCTTTCTGAGAGGCTAAGGTGGCTGAAATAGCCTGGCAGAGGTCATGGGGCTGGGGGGATTGTCTCACAATGGAGCAAATCCCTTCCTTGCTTCATCTGGTGATTCTGACAGCAGATTCCCCTGGTGCCTCCGACCATGGGTCCTTGACGAAAGCCGCCTGGTTAGCATGGCTTAGTCAGTGTGAGGTTGGATTTGTTTTCTCCACAGGACTATCTTTTCTTATTTTTAGCCACCACTGTTCACAAAGAAAACAAGGAGATTGAATATCGAATTGTGGGTTGCAGATTATAAATTATAGCCCAAGCAAAGGAATTGGACCCATCCTCTTGTTACAAAGCATGAAAGTGGCCATTCACGCAGGAAATTATGGTCTAGGGACAATAAATACAAAGGACATTCAAGTGGATGACCTTCCTCAGGCAGTGGAAAGCTAATCGAGTTCTTTAGGCTAGAGCAAACCCTGAATCTGTTGGTTTCCACCGGTTCTGCTGTTCATAGCCTATAACTTTGGCCAGGCTTGAGTGAATCAGCAATTCCACGGCAAATCGGGCAGTGATTAGGCATGGCTATGATGGGCTCTGCATTGCAAAGTTCTCAGACTTTTTGTTTTTGTTTTCGAAATTTTAAAAAATCGCACAACTATATATAACTATATAAATGAACGAATGTAAAAATGATGAAAACTGAATGAGATCTGTAATCTTGTTACCAATACTGTACCAATGTCAATTTCCTCATTTTTACATTTTACACCTCTTAGGGTTGCCAGGTTCAGCAAATAAAAATACAGCACAGCTAGTTAAATTTAGCTTTAGATAAACAACAAGTAATATCAGGAAACATTTCTACTGAACAGTTATTTGTTGTCTGAAATTCAAATTTAACTGTATATCTTATATTTTATCTGGCAATCCTAATTATACTACAGTTATTTGCAATGTCACTATTAGGGGAAGTTGGATGAAGAAGGCATGAGACTCCATGTACTATTTTTGCAACTTCCTATAAGTCTATAATTATTTCAAAATAAAAAGTTCTAAAACATCATATCCTCCTCTATTTATCTCACATATAAAAATATGGGCATCCTCAGATAACCTGGAAATGAAATGGACTGTCTGCCTTGCTGGTTTATACGTTATTTGTTGAGCTACAACGGGTTGGAAGAGGCCGGGTACTGGTCTCTTAGCTGTGGAAAAAAAACAGTGAAGACAATTGGGAAAGATAAATTGCGTGTGGCAAGCTTCTTTTCCGATCCTGTTAAAGTCTCAAATGCACCTCCTCTGCTGGCAGTTGGGCAGCAAATAACATTTTCACTCCGATGTGTTGTAAGTGAGCTCTCTTTGATGTCCTGCATCTCCAGTGATAAACTGTCATGGCTTCCAAAGTGATTTGGCTGAACTTCCTGGCCAAAGATTAGGCTAAACTGAAATAGCAGCTTAATTTCTATTTCTTATTCTAGAGGAATGACCTTCAGGACTATTAAATATGTTAGGATGTACTGAGCATTGACATAGTTGGATTCCTGAATGCAAAGGGCCCAATGCCAAGGTGACATTCACAGGGAATGTGCACTCTTCACCTGCTTAGGTAGCTGGCCCCGTGTTCTTGGTGTTCTTTTAGGCCGAGGAGGTCTGAGGTTCCCTCTTGCCCCTCTGATGTAAAACCAAGACAAAGAACCTGGGTTCTTGGCTCCTTTATCATGGAACCATTTGCTAGTCATGGCAGTCTAAATGTTAGCACTCAAAATGTGGGTGGAAAAATGAGTCAGATTTGGAAAAAGAGGACTGAACCTCCTTGCCCAAAGCAGCACTGTTTGAGTTCTCCTCTCCATATTTTCCTGTCCTAGTATTCAGAGACGATATTCAAACATTCAGCGACATGACTATTGAATGCCTGATACACCTATAATATTTCTTCCCCATATTTTTAATCTGTATTCTCTATGATTACCTCTTTGTAGGACAATTTTCTAGTATTTTTACAGAGAGAATAGAAAGATAATCTAGTCTTTCCTGTGGCATGTCTAATTTTAAAGTTTTAAAGTTGTATTAATAGTTTAGAAAATGTTCTTTCAGATTCACAGCTCATTCTTGGCAATGTTTTGCAAATTTTTTAGAATTATTAAAATGTTTTTTAGAATTATATAAAATTTTTTTCACATATGAGCAGTAAGATTTCAGAGACTTTCAATTTTCTTGTTCAATGACTGTTCTTAAGTGATCTGAATTGGTGACACTCACTGACCAAGTATCAAAGTATCTGTGTCAAGATATGGGTGAGTTGCCCCAGAGGCCTTAGTTGTATCCCAGGGAAACAACCACACCAGAAAAGGTTTAGCAGGAAAACTTACCTATACCAGAAAGTGATTGCAAAGAACATAAATATATTCTACCCAAAGCAAATTGGATATATTCCCAGTTTAAGTTTTTATAATGTTTGTCAAATGTATGTGAACATGATTATCATTTTTATTTGTACTTTGAGTCTTACTGAGACTAAAGCTATCTTCATAGGCTTTGGCCTTTTTCATTTTATTTATTTTTTTGTGAATTGCCATTTTAGTTTTGTTTTGTTTTTTTTTGAGATGGAGTCTTGCTCTGTTGCCCAGGCTGGAGTACAGGGGCACGATCTTGGTTCACTGCAACTTCCACCTCTGGGGTTCAAGCAATTCTCCTGCCTCGGCCTCCCAAGTAGCTGGGATTACAGGCATGCGCCACCATCACGCCCAGCTAATTCTTGTACTTTTAGTAGAGATGGGGTTTCACCATGTTGGCTAGGGTGATCTTGAACTCCTGATCTCAAGTGATCTATTCACTTTGGCCTTCCAAAGTGCTGGGATTACAGGCATGAGCTACCACACCTGGCTGCCATTTTAGATCTTTTGTCCATTTTTCTCTTCACATTTTATCTTTTTTCTATTAATTTGTATGACTTAAAAAAATATATATCTAAGATAGTTGACTTCATGTTTTGTATGTGTCACAGATATATTTTTCTGTGAGTTAACCTTGTTTATGATGTTCTTTGCTATATAGGAAGTTTAAATTTTTGTAATTAAATCTACAACTCTTGTCTTTTACAAGTTCTATTTTTAGTCTTATTTTTAGTAAATCCTTTTTTATTGCAAGACCTAACAATATTGACCAAATAACAGTAGTAATAATGAGAGTAATAACAATAATTACAACTGTCACATCTATCTATTTAGTACACGTTATTTGCCAGAGATCTCACCAGACATTGAAATTATGGAATTACATTTCATCAATTATTAGTCCAGCAACCTGGGTGACCTTATCTTGCAAATGAGGAAATTGAGGCTCAGAGAGGTTTATCAGTTTGACCTTGCCCAAGGTCACTGTGATCTGCTTGACTCCATAGCCTTGGCAGGACTGAGGGACAGGTGCTGAGTCCGGAGGGCGGGCGAGACAGGTGGGCTGGAAAGGCAACTGGGATGGGAGGGTGTGTGTAGCTCCTTTCCCTGTGGTAACAGAAATTCCTAGTCATTGCTCTGGAGAAGAAGTGCATTTTATTGACTAATCTTCCAAACAAACTTTAGGCTCATTTTGTCAATTTCAAGTAAAAAATCCTTTTGGAAATTTGACATTAAAAATAAAATCTTCACACCCAAGATCATGCAGTATCTCATTTATTTAGGTTTTCTCTCACACTCTAAAGTAATATTTTATAGTTTTTAAAAATACTATCTGGCACATCTCATAAGGAGAGTGTATTATGAATGGGATCTTTTTTAAAAAAATTATATTTCTAATTGGTTATTTTTCATGTAAAACTTCTGATTTTTATATGTAGACCTATCTGGCCACCTTACTTGACTCTCTTCTTTGTTCTAAACCAATTTTCCAGTAGATCATCTTGTGGTTCTTTGGTAGACTGACCCAGGTTTATAGCATTTATATAATCTTGCCACTTATTTTGACAGAAAGTGTAATTTATTTATTGTGTCTAGAATTGATCTGGTTTTCTGGCTTGCTAGTTAGCAGCGAAAACATTTAAATGTTAACATTAAACAGTCAGTGTCAGCCATGCACAGTGGCTCACACCTGAAATTCCAGCACTTTGGCAGGTTGAGGTGGGTGGATCACTTGAGGTTAAGACCAGCCTAGCCAACATGGTGAAACCCTGTCTCTCTCTACTAAAAATACAAAAATTAGCCAGACATGGTGGCTGGCTCTTGTAATCCCAGCTACTTGGGAGGCTGAGGCAGAAGAATCTCTTGAACCCAGGAGGTGGAGGTTGCAGTGAGCCGAGATGTGCCATTGCACTCCAGCCAGGGCAATAGAGCAAGACTCTGTCTCAAAAACAAACAAACAAACAAAAAGCAGTGTCGTTTATTCCAATCTAACAACCGAAGTAGTCTCTTCAGTGTGTTCTGAGTCTCTCCAGGGAAAGGAAAAAAAAAAAAAAAGCACAGTTTTTTGGAGAGCTGGTCCCTTCCCTTTTAATTTCACCAAGATAGGGTCTGGGTATATGAGGAAAATTGCCCTGTCTTAGTGGCGGTGAAGAGAAAGAGGATTCAGATGGGTGTAATACTCTTATTCTGTCTTCTCTGTGGTGACATCTTTGCTCTGATGGACTTCAGTACAGTAGTTTCTGGACACTGAATTTACAACCCATTTTTTTTAAAATTTATTAATGCTCCTGGATGCAGTGGTCATACTCACCCCTCCCCATAGGCCCCAGTCCCTCGGCCCCTGCCCTATCAACATGCAATCCCCTCAGTTCTTGCTGGCTGCACCCCTGAGTCTCAGCCTCATTCTCTGCCTAACCCTCTGGCCTGATGGTCCCTCCCACCCTCTGCTCTCAGGTCACAGGTTCCCAGACTCTGAATCTCATGTCCTACTGGAAAGGAATTGATGATGGCCTGTGAAAACTAAATTTCAATGCCTCACTTTGCATGTAGCTCCAATTTGCTTTAGTGTGTTTTAATCCCATTATGGTTTTGGGTAGTGACATGGTTTGGAGCTGTGTCCTCATTTACATCTCATGTTCAATTATAACCCCTAATGTTGGAGGTGGGGTCTAGTGGGAGATGATTTGATCATGGGAGCAGATTTCTCTTGAATGGTTTAGTACCATCCTCTTGGTACTAGCCTCATGACAGCGAGTTCTCACGAGATCTTCTTGTTTCAAATTGTGTGGCGCCTCCCCTCTCCTTTCTCTTGCTCCTGCTTCTGCCATGTAACATGCCTGCTCCCCCTTCACCTTCTGCCATGATTGTAGGCTTCCTGAAACCTCCCCAGAAGCTGAGCAGACATCGGCACCATGCTTTCTATAAAGCCTGTGGAACCATGAGCCAATTAAACCTCTCTTCTTTATAAATTACCCAGTCTCAGGTATTACTTTATAGCAATGTGAGAATGGTCTTATACAGGTAACCTATGAATCGGACTCTGCCCAGAGCCCCAAATGGGAAACAGGAGACATGAGACCTCTCTGTCCTCAAGTTTTATCCTCATTTATCTTATATATCTGTTTCTTTTCTTGCCCAAAAGGGTAACCTGGAACAACATTGGCCAGCTTCGCTGTCTTGCATCCCTTTCTTCTGAAGCCCCCAAAAAAGAAAAAAATTATTCGAAACTTACCTTTCACCATTTTTTTTTTTCCATCATGGCTCTGCAGTCATAGAAAGACTTGGTATCTTTTCTGCTCCCCTCCAAAATTAATCTTATTTGCAAGTAAAATATTAATGCATTTTTTCTTTTTGTAAAACCAAATTATAATATCTATCCCAACCTGCCCCTCAGTAATTAGGATAAAGATCATGTACTAAATGATTCTGAAGACATTACTTTAGTTACAAGGTTATTAAAATAATTGCAGATAATTTTGTTTCTTTCTAGATTTTTCTTATATCAGTGGCACCTAGAGGCTCTGGCCAGGGCCTCTAGGACAATGTTGAATAGCAGGACTGATAGAAGGTAGCTACCTTATCCCCACTTTCATGAGGTTACTTTAAATGTCACTGTCAAGTTATGATGTTTTCTGGCAAATATCCTTAAGTTAAGGAAAATGCCTTCCATTTTTAGTTTACTAAGAGTTTTCTTTTTTAAAGATTAAGCATTAAATATTAGTGCTTTTTTTTTTGCATCTATTGGTGTTGCATAATTTTTCTACCAGGTTAATATACCCAGCTGAGTAAAACGCTATTCTGCCCAGGTAAGTAAATCGCTATTTCTAGCTATTCTAATCATTTGAATTGAATTTATCTGGTGGCGAAAAATGACTAATAGGCATTTAATAGCAATAAAAGAGGAGTGTGTTGAAAATATAGTGGGGATATTTTGAAGAAACAAAGAGCTGAACAATGAAAGCTCAAGGAGAACCAAGGCTGCTTGGAGGAGCCGAGCAACAGAAACTAGCAGATCGCATTGCTCCTACGACACCATCATATCATTTACCCCCAGTTACCTTTATTACCTTATGATGTTTTCTTTTTTTCTTTTAAAATGGTTTCATTTTATGTCCAAATAATGAACAGATGTTGTACCCATAAATTCTACTTTCCAAGAACAATTAGGAGCTTTTAAAAAGAAAACCAAATAATAAATTTTTAAAAGGCACTGGGATTCCTCTGCTTCTAGATCATTGTTAGGCTAGAAAAATAAAGTTTGTTCTACCAGGAATCACAGGTTAGAACCGAGTATTCTCCAAAGTGGAAATTCTAGAGTGTAATGCCATTCCAGGCAAAGATTATTCAGTTCTCATCCCCAGCATCCACAACTACCTATCAGAAGGGTTAAACCAGGTCAAAACAGTCCAGCATAATTAGGCCTCGTCAAACAATGTCATTATGCTCTTCTAAGATGCAAATAAACCAAAACAGGAAATACTAAAATCACAATAATATTTGACGCTGTCATACAAATTGTTAGTTTCTTGTTGTATCCCCCCTTCTATGACATTAATAAAGGGAATATTTTACTGCAAAGAATACTTTATTTTATACATCGCTAGCCATGAATTTTTGCCGTTCATTGTTATACAAATGCTACTGAAAGGTGACAACGTGCTAGCAGTCCTCGCTGGCTCTAGGCACCTCCTTGGCGTCAGGATCCACTCTGGCCTCTCTTGAGGAGCCCTTCAGCCCTCCACTGCACTGTGGGAGCCCCTCCCTGAGCTGGCAGTGAGGGGCTTAGCACCGGGGCCAGCAGCTGCGGAGGGGGCGCAGGATCCCCCAGCACTGCCAGCCCGCCCGCACCATGCTTGAATTCTCGCCGGGCCTCAGCCGCCTCCCTGCGGGGCAGGGCTCTGGACTTGCAGCCCGCCATGCCCGAGCCCCCCCCCCCCCAGTCCATGGGCTCCCGCGCGGCCCAAGCCTCCCCAACGGGCACCACCCCCTGCTCAGTGGTGCCTAGTCCCATCAACCGTCCAAGGGCTGAGGAGTGCAGGCGCGTGGTGTGGGACTGGCAGGCAGCTCCGCCTGTGGCCCCAGCACGGGATCCACTAGGCGAAGCCAGCTGGGCTCCTGAGTTGAGTGGGGACTTGGAGAACTTTTATGTCTAGCTGGAGGATTTGTATATGCACCAATCAGAACTCTGTGTCTTGCTCAGGGTTTGTGAATACACCAATCAGCACTCTGTATCTAGCTAATCTGGTGGGGACTTGGAGAACTTTTATGTCTAGCTAGAAGATTGTAAATGCACCAGTCAGCACTCTGTGTCTAGCTAAAGGATTGTAAATGCACCAGTCAGTGCTCTGTGTCTAGCTTATCTAGTGGGGACTTGGAGAACTTTTGTGTCTAGCTAAAGGATTGTAAATGCACCAATCATCACTCCGTGTCTAGCTCAAGGTTTGTAAACACACCAATCAGCACCCTGTCAAAATGGACCAATCAGCTCTCTGTAAAATGGGCCAATCAGCTCTCTGTAAAATGGGTCAATCAGCTCTCTGTAAAATGGACCAATCAGCAGGATGTGGGTGGGGTCAGATAAGGGAATAAAAGCAGGCTGCCTGAACCAGGAGCAGCAACCTGCTGGGGTCTCCTTCCACACCATGGGTGGAATCTTTGTTCTTCTGCTCTTTGCAATAAGTCTTGCTGCTGCTCACTTTTTGGGTCCACACTGCCTTTTTGAGCTGTCACAGTCACCACGAAGGTCTGCAGCTTCACTCCTGAGGCCGGCGAGACCACGAACCCACCAGAAGGAACAAACATCTCCAGACGCGCCGCCTTTAAGAGCTGTAACACTCACCACGCAGGTCTGCAGCTTCACTCCTGAGGTCAGCGAGACCACAAACCCACCGGAAGGACGAAATCTGGACACCTCTGAACATCTGAAGGAACAAACTCCGGACACACCATCTTTAAGAGCTGTAACACTCACTGCGAGTGTCTGCGGCTTCATTCTTGAAGTCAGTGAGACCAAAAACCCACCAATTCCAGAAACAGTACCTACTGCCATTATCCAAATGGCATAACCATTTTATGTCTACAATTCACTTCTATAGTTATGGGTAGAAGTTTCATGATTTACGTGAGTACATCTATCAGTGAAAATTTTACACTGAGATGCAATCTAACATCCGTAATATCTGATGTGTTGAAGATAGTAATGTAGGAAAGATACATTTTAATCACTTTTCATCTAAGTGACGTTATATGAAAAATAAACCAACAATTTAGCAGTTCCAAGTCTCCAAAGGACATTTTCAGACGTACATCAAGAAACGGTTACAGACATGTTTAAGAAGCATCTTCATGTCTACATCCTGTTGTAACTGCTGTACCATTTTTTCTTCCAGCTGCTTCCCTTTGCCTGCAAGAGGGACTCAGACAAGATGGATGTTTTGCTTGACTTCTTCGATTTCCTGGTCTTTCTGTAGCTCTTTATTTTTCTTTAGTCTGTTTATTATACATTTAGCTTGGCGTTTCTGTTTGATCTCTTCAACTCTCTTCATTGCATCAATAGTTTTATTCCATAGCTCTCGCTGGATTTGATAGGTTCATTTCTACATTATTCAAATCCAAATGAATTATCCACTGTAAGCTCTTTACCAGCTGCTTCCCGGAATGCTTTAGTCCACCTAACTTTGCAAAGATTGTGCTTCAACTTTTTTATGCCGTTTAGATTTACAAAATCTGAACACGTTGCAATTGTTGCGGATGAACATTATGCCATGGCCAGGGTAGATGGTCCCCAAACAGAAATAATACTTCTTGATACGTGTGTTGAACCCGCGTGGGTCACCGCCAGCCAAACGCCAAGCTTGAGAGGAAGTGACCACCTTATGATGTTTTCAAGAACTAAATTTCAAGCAGAGAGAATCTGACTCATCTGGTTTAGATCACATGTCTACTCCATGGTTGAGCAGAAGTAGTGTGGGCTCTTCCAGAATAGGGGAGGAACAATTCCTTAAAGAAAGCATTACAAAAAGAAGTTTAGGGGTTGGTGGTGAGAAAGAAATGTGTTAGGCAGGAAAAACACTATCATAGTACATGCTAGAGTGGATTTGCTAATTTTTAAAATATGTTTTTCATCTGTGTTGTGCATATATATTTGCATCTCAAAGATGGAATTAGTTTATTTTGTGCTTGTTTGAAGTTTTCTATTCCTTTTGGTATATTTTAAGCAAAGTTTAATTAATAGAAAAACTTTTTTTCCTAGATTGGTAGAACCTGCCTGATTCTGGTATATAATTACTATTTGTTTGGTTTTAAATATATATATTTTGGCTCATTTATTATTTGTTCCACGAATAATGGTGTATTTGGGTTTCCTTGCCTCTTGAGTAAATTTTGACAATTTATACTTTCATAGAAAATGGTTTATTTCATGTAAATTGTCAAATCTGTTGCTATAAATTTGTATCCAATATTTTCCTATACTTTAAGCATTTTTTCCTACTAGTAGTTCAGGCATTTTTCTCATGCTTATCCTGCTTGTTTGTGTGCTCTTTCTTCTGAAACAGATCTGTTTTATTGGACTTTTCAAAGAAACTGCTTGTGCTTTTGTCACGTGTTCTTTAATTAAATGTACTCATTTGACTCTTCTATTTCCATTGATTCCTTTCACTTTCTACAAGTTATTTTGTTGCTAACTTTCTTGCTTCTTGAATTGAATGCCAGTGTATACATTTTTATTACATTTTCTCAGATTCTCACTTGGAGGATCAAAAAAATAACAGTGGGCCCCATTATTACTTTTTCCCATGGCTTTGGAAATGATTGTGTCAATGAAGGTTATGTTTAGCCACATAAAAATAATAACAGAAATTTAAATAAGTTAGAAGTATATTTCTCTTTCACACAACAGAAATCTTGTGCATAGGTATTTCAGGCTGAAATGGTGGCTCAGCTCCCACAGTCACCAGGGATGACTAGCCCGCAGGGACCCTAGTGCTATTCTGTTATCCTCAGCACATCATTTCAACCTTAAACTCCCCTCATTGTCTTATACAGCTGCTGGTCATCATGCCTGCGTTCTAGGACAAAAGGGACCTCTTCCCAGCTGAGTCAACTCTCTTTAAGCAGATTCCTGGGAATACTCACATATCACTTTCGCTTATGTCTCATTGGTCATGGAAGAGAGCCAAAGAAAAACAGATTTTCCATGAATCCGTTGTTATTTTCATGGTAGTCCTATCTTGAAGACAGGGAGAAGGAATATTAGATAGGAAATGGCAGCCTCTGCCACAATGATGAAGAAACCAAGTTGCATTGATATCTGCTTCTGGACCAGACACTGAAGATGCCGAGGATGGGTTTTTTCAGTTTAGTAGATATTTTGGAGGCATAGGCTCCTTTGGCATCCCAGGTATCCTCTCTTTAGAGCTCAGATCATTAGAAAGAGTGGTGGAGGAGACTTCAGTGTGAGCTTGGCCTCCACTTATTATGAGGGACGTGTAATCACAACCCCTCTCAGTGTATTTCATTACTTCAAAATTGAGAATTGTATCTGCTACCTGTCCTACTTGTTTTCTAAGATTGATATAAGGCTCAAATATGCAATAAATTAATATTTATTTGATGTATGTATTTACTATATTACGTATTTTAGTATAATATTTATTTGCTATATCCCATTCTGGGATATAAATGTTCTCCATACAGGATTTAATTTCATTGAGAGCTTGCATTCACACTGAAGATTTTACTAAGCATTTATTACGTGTCTACTATGTGGAGGATATTAGGATTCAGTGGTAAATAAGACAGTGTTCTTGCCCTCCTGGGATTTCATTCTGTCAGTGAGGCAGACATTAAGTAACACATTACAGAATGCATTGCTTCATGACAAATAGTCTAAGTGACGTGAAAGCTAAGCTTGGGATCCTGTGAGCACTTAAGGAGGAACTGTGATTACTGTGGAGGGTCAGGAAAGGCTTCCTTGGAAAGAGACATGGACCTGATTCTGGAGGAGGATTAGAAATTAGGGCAATTGGTGAAAGGTTTCCACAGATAAGACATTACATATGAAAAACCACTAATAAAAGGATTAAAAATGTAGTGATTTATTTTAGGAAGGAAGGGTTGTAAAGATCTGGTTTGGAACAGGAGGAAGAAATGTTCTGAATTTCTCGTTTCTCCTGTTTCCCCGAATGCCTACATGGATGTGGTGTTCTTCACACAAGAAGAAAATTGAGCTAAAAGTTGTGTAGCTCTTAGTTTTACTCTTAATTGTTTTTATCAAAAAACTGTATTTCTTTAATTGTATTTGATCTCGTCCTGCCAAAATCTCACTGAAGTTGGACTAATAGATAATCTGAGAAATAACACCTTGTACCATTTACCCACACGGTTGGGAGTCTGTGATGCTTGCTGTCATTTTGTGAATTTCAGTGATACCCAAGACCAGAGTTCTCCTCAATTCTTTCTCTTGCTTATGAGGCCAGGGCTCAGCAAACGCCTTTGTCAAGAGACACATAAGAACTGCCAGTTGGTAATTTTCATTATCAGCAAACTTACATGGTTGGCGCTCACAAAATAGTCACAGTCAAGAAGAGGTGGGAAGACAGTATTGAAGCAGAGTGGAAAACCAATCAAAATACCAATATTCTTTATTTACTCATGATTCTATGGCAGATTTGAGAGAAAGTGACTTATCTTGAACTTTTTTTTCCTGAGGATTAAAAGCTTTTCTAGTGCAGGTACAGGCCCCACAGTGGCTCTTCAAGATCTGTAACACACTTGGTATCAAGTCCGTTCATGTGACTTTTCTCCAGTCTCCATCTCTAACAAAATGGACAAAATCCACTTTTATTTCTATTCTATTTGATTTATTTTTTGTTTTAAATTGTATCATTATTTTAATTGACAGATACAATTGTATATATTTATTGTGTACAACATGATAGTTTGAATTGTATATACTTGTGGAGTGACTAAATTTAGCTAATTGACATATGCATCACCTCACATAGGTTACCATTTTTGTGGTGAGAACACTTCGTATTCACTATCCTAGTGTTTTTCAAAATACAATATATTGTTAACTATAGTCATCATGTGGTACAAAAGATCTCTTGAAATTACTCTTCCTACCAAACTGAAATGTTGTATCCTTGGGCCAACATTCCTCCTCCCTCTCTGCCAGCCACTTCAGTCCTTGGTAACAACTATTCTATTCTCTGCTTCTAGGAGATTAGCTTTCTTAGATTCCACATGAGTGAGACCATGTGGTATTTGTCTTTCTGTGCCTGGCTTATTTCTCTTGACATAATATCCTCCAGCTTCATCCATGTTGTTGCAAATGACAGGATTTCCTTCTTTTTAAGGCTGAGTAAATAAGGAAAAAATAAAGAAGGAAATAAAGAATAAAGAAGGGAAAAAATTGTGTATATATACTGTGTTTTCTCTATCCAGTCATCCTTTGATGGACACTTAGGTGGATAACGTTTCTTGGCTATTATGAACACTACTTCAATAAAAATAGCAGTAGAGAAATAGGCATACTGATTTCATTTCCTTTGGATATATTTAATATATCTAATGTGGGATTACTAGATATGGTAGTTCTATCTTTGATTTTTTTTTTTTTTTTTGAGACGGAGTCTCGCTCTGTCGCCCAGGCTGCAGTGCAGTGGTGTGATCTCGGCTCACTGCAAGCTCCGCCTCCTGGGTTCACGCCATTCTCCTGCCTCAGCCTCTCTGAGTAGCTGGGACTACAGGCTCCCGCCACCACGCCCGGCTAATTTTTTTGTATTTTTAGTAGAGACGGGGTTTCACCGTGGTCTCGATCTCCTGACCTTGTGATCCGCCTGCCTCGGCCTCCCAAAGTGCTGGGATTACAAGCGTGAGCCACCGCACCCGGCCCCTATCTTTGATTTTTTTTTTTTTTTTTTTTGAGACGGAGTCTCGCTCTGTGTCGCCCAGGCTGGAGTGCAGTGGCTCAATCTCGGCTCACTGCAAGCTCCGCCTCCCGGGTTCACGCCATTCTCCTGCCTCAGCCTCTCCGAGTAGCTGGGACTACAGGCGCCCGCCACCACGCCCGGCTAATTTTTTTTTTGTATTTTTAGTAGAGACGGGGTTTCACCGTGGTCTCGATCTCCTGACCTCATGATCCGCCCGCCTCGGCCTCCCAAAGTGCTGGGATTACAAGCGTGAGCCACCGCGCCCAGCCCTATCTTTGATTTTTTGAGGAAGCTCTATACCGTTTTCCATAATGGCTGCATTAGTTTACATTCCTACCAACAATGTGTGAGGGTTCCCTTTTCTCTACATCCTTTCCAACGCTTGTTATCTTTTGTCTTTTTGATAAAGATGATTAGTGATGTTGAGCGTTTTTTCCGTAAGTCCATTGGATATTTGTATGTCTTATTTTGAGAAATGTGTACTCAGGTTATTTGCCCAATTTTTAATTGGGTTATTTGTTTTATTGCTATTAAGTTGTTTGAGTTCCTTGTCAATTTTGGATACTAACCCTTCATCAGATGTATGATTTGAAAATATATTCTCCCATTCTGTAGGTTGTTTCTTCAATCTATTGATTAATTCCTTTGCTGTATAGGGAAGCTTTTTAGTTTGATGTTATCTCATTTATCTATTTTTGCTTTTGTTGCCCAGTCTTTTGGGGTTATATTTAAACAGTCACTGCCCAGACCAATATCATGGAGCTATTCTCGTATATTTTCTTCTAGTAGTTTCATAATTCAGTCTTGTATTTAAGTCTTTAATCCATTTTGAGTTGATATTTGTATATGATGTGAGATAAGGGTCTAATTTCCTTCTGTATATAGATATTTAGTTGTCCCAACACCATTTATTGAAGAGACTGTTCTTTTCCCATTGTGTTTCTGGCAACTTTGTTGAAAATCAACTGACCATCAGTGCATGGATTTATTTTTGGGCTCTCTATTCTGTTCCATTGGTCTATGTGTCTATTTTTAAGCCAGTACAATGCTGCTTTGGTTACTCTAGGTTCGCGGTATATTTCAAAGTCAGGTAGTGTGATGTTTCCAGCTTTGTTCTTTTTGCTCAAGATTGCTTTGACTATTTGGGATCTTTTGTGGTTCCATGTTGATTTTAGAATTGTTTTTCCTATTTCTGTGAAGAATCTTATCAATATTTCAATAGGATTTCATTGAATCTGTAGATTGCTTTGGTGAGTTTACAATATTAATGTTTCAATCCATGAACATGAGGGATCTTTCTATTTATTTGTGTCTTTTAAAATTTCTTTTATAAATGTTTTAAGGTTTTAAGTTTAGAGATTTTTAACCTTCTAGGTTAAATTTAATACTATTTTATTTTTTGTAGCTATTATAAATGGTATTTTTTTAAAATTTCTTTTTCAGGTAGTTCAACATTAGTGTGTACAAACACTATTGATTTTGTATGTTGATTTTGTAACCCACAACTTTACTGAATATGTTTATTAGTTTTAACAATTTTTGGTGGCATTTTTAGGATTTTCTATATGTAAGATCATGTCATCTGCAAACAGGGACAATTTAACTTCTTTTCCCATTTGAATGTCTTTTATTTCTGTCTCTTTCCTAATTGCTTTGGCTAGGACTTCCAATACTATGTTGAATAGAACTGGCAAGAGTGGGCAGCCTTATCTTGTTCTGCATCTTAGAAAAATAGGTTTCAACATCTTTCCCATTGAATATGGTATCTGCTAGTGTTTGTCATATATGGCCTTTAACATGTTGAGGTGTGTTCCTTCTATACCTAATTTGTGGAGAGTTTTTATTATTAAAGAATGTTGAACTTTGTCAAATCCTTTTGCTGCAACTATTGAAATGATTATATGGTTTTGTCTGTAATTCTTTTAATATAATGTATCATGTTTATTGACATGTATTTTCAACCATCCTTGAATATCTGTGATGAATCCCACTTAATAATGGTGAATGATCTTTTGGATATGCTACTGAATTTGGTTGCCTAATATTTTGTTGATAATTGTTTGCATGTAAGTTCATCAGGGTTATTGGCCTGTAATTTTCTTTCTTTTTAAAATGTCCTTGCCTGGCTTTGGTATCAGGGCAATGCTGGCCTCATAAAATGGAAGTCCTCCCACCTTTTCAATTTTTTGGAAGAGTCTGAGAAGAATTGGTATTAGTTCTTCTTCAAATGTTTGATAGAATTCAGCAGCGAAGCCATCAGGTCCTTGTCTTTTCTTTGTTGGAAGACTCTTTATTACTGATTCAATCTCCTTACTCATTATTAATGTGTTAATATTGTCTGTTTCTACATAGTACAGTCTTGGTAGGTTGTATGTGTCAAGGAATTTATCCATTTCTTCTGTGCTATTTGATTTGTATATAATTGTTCACAATAGTCTCTTTGATCTTTGTCTTTTGTATCAGTTATTTTTTGTAATGTAGTGTAATATCTCCTTTATTTTTACATTATTTTTTGTAATCTAGCATCTCCTTTATTTTTAAAGGAAGCATCACATTACAAAACTAATGTTTATTTCTTTTTGTAATGTTTCTTTTATTTTTCTGATTTTATTTGTTTGAGTCTTCTATCTTTTCTTAGTCTAGATAAAGTTTTGTCTATTTTGTCTTTTCAGAAGACAGACTCTTGATCTTTTCTATTGTTTTTCTAGTCTCTCATTTATGTCTGCTATGATCTTTATTATTCACTCTCTTTTATTAACTTTGTGTTTAGTTTGTTTTTGTTTTTCTAGTCCCTTTGGGTGCAATGTTAACTTGTTTATTTGAGGTTGTTCTTTTTTGAGGCAGGCATTTATTACTGCAAATGTCTTCTTAGAACTGCTTTCGCTGTATCCTGTAGCTTTTGGTATATTGTGTTTCCATTTCAGTTTGTCTCAAGAAATTTTTTAACCTCTCTTTTAATTTCTTCATTGATCTATTGGTTCTCAGGAGCATGTTGTTTTAATGTACTTAGGAATTTTCTGAAGTTCCTCCTGTTATTGATTTCTCATTTTATACCATTGTGGTCAGAGAAGATGCTTGATAGGATTTGTATGTTTGTCAGGGAAAGTGCTTATCTCTTTATCATTTCTGAAGGACAGATTTTCAGTATTCTTGGTTGGCAGGTTTTTTTCTTCCTCTAGTAACTTTGGGTATCATTCTACTCTTTCCTGGACTATAAGTTGTCTGCTGAAAAGTCTGCTAGCTATATTCAAACTCCCTTATATTTTATTTACTTCTTTTTTTTTTTTTGGCTACTTTCAGAATCTTCTCTTTATCTTTGACTTTTGACAGTTTGATTATAAAATGTCTTGAGTACTCTTATTTGGATTGAATCAGGTTAGACTCCTTTAGCCTTCCTGTAACTGAATATTTACAACTTTCTGCAGATTTGGAAAGTTTTCTGCTGCTATTTCTTTCCCTCCCTCCCTCCCTTCCTTCTTTCCTTCCTCTCTTTCTTTCTCTCTCTCTCTTTTTTTTTTTTTTTTTTTTTTTTTTTTTTTTTTTTGACATGGAGTCTTGCTGCGTCACCCAGGCTGGAGTGCAGTGGTGTAATCTCGACTCACTGCAACCTCTGCCTCCCAGGTTCAAGCGATTCTCCTGCGTAAACCTCCCGAGTAGCTGGGATTACAGGTGTGAGCCACCACACCAGGCTAATTTTTGTCTTTTTAGTAGAGACAGGATTTTGCCATGTTGGCCAGGCTGGTCTCAAACTCCTGACCTCAGGTGATCCACCCACTTCGGCCTCCCAAAGTGCTGGGATTACAGGCATGAGCCACTGCACCTGGCCTACTATTTCTTTAATTAAGTTTTCTGCCCCTTTATCTTTTTCTTCTCCTTCTTTAACTCCTATGAATCAAAATTGCTCTTTTGACCCTGTCCCATATATGCTATATATTTATTCATTGCTTTTCATTCCTTTTCATCTTTTTTCCTTTGAATGTGTGTTTTCAAATAAGCTGTCTTTGCGTTCACACATTCTTTATTTTGCTTGATCGATTAAGCTGTTGATGCTGTCCATTTCATGTTGATCATTGTATTTTTTACCTCCAGGATTTCTGTTTGATTTTTAAATTATTATTATTTCAGTCTTTCTATTCAATGTCTTATTCTGATCACAGAGGTTTCCTCATTTTGTTGAATTGTGTCTCTACATTTTCTTGATGTTTGCTGAGCTCTCTTAGTTATTTTTAATTTTTAATCAGGCATTTTGTACATCCACACTTCTTTAAGGTCAGTCACTGGCACTTTATTTCATCCCTTTGGTGATATCGTATTTCCCTGATTGTTCTTGATCCCTGTGGTCACGTGTCATTGTCTGCAGTTTTGAAGAAGTAGGTACTAATTTCAGTCACAGACTGACTTTGTCTCAGAAAACGCAACAGTCAGCCTGTTCCGAGATTCTGGGCAGGCTGTCTGGTGTGATCCACAGGACTTGGGCTGCTGTGGTAAGTGTGGCACTGGGGTATTCCAGAAGCCCAGGGCCACTGTGGTGGGTGCAGCACTGGAGTGGGCCCAAAGCCCAGGTTCCACGGAGGCTGATGTAGTGCTGGGGCACAGCAGAAGCCTGAGGTCCACCTCAGGCCCACTGTGCACCTGAAGCCCAGGGCTGCTAAGGCCTACAAGAGCCTGGGACTGCTGAAGTAGGCCCAGTGGCTGTATGGGCCTGGAATCTAGCCTGTTATGCAAGCCTGAAGCCTGGGGCTGCATGGTCCTGCTTGGCACCAGGGCAGGTCTGCAGGCTTAGCTGTGGGTACTGGCCTGGAGTGTGGGGCTATTGATGTCTTCCTGGTGCTGAGTTTTACTGTCACAGGTCCAGTGTTGGGGTCCAAGGCAAAGTTCTGTGCTCACTTTCCTCTTTTTCCCCCAGGTGGACAGTGTTTCTCTCCACACTGTGCTGACCGGGGTTGGGGGAGAGTGAGGCAGGTAATGTGAAACTGCCCTTTCTATTCTCCTTAATGTGTATTTTTTAATTATTATTTTGCTGCAACCAGGAACTGTGATCTTTCATCTGGTTTCCTTAGCTCTTACGGATCTATTTTCACTTGTGGATACTTGTTCAAATTGATGTTTTTGCAGGGGGACAGTCACTGAAGTGATCTATTCTGCCATCTTGCTCTACCCCTCTCACATATATCTGATTTTAATTTTTCAAAGAAAAAGGTGTTACCTTCTTAGTACTGCGTTTTGGTTCTTTTAACAAATCTATCTATCTCACTTTAACCTTTCAGAGGGAAAGGTGATACCTTTTAAGTGCTACCTTTCCTCTCAGTGACATAGTGGTACCCTGAAAGCACATGGAAGTTATAGCCTTCGCTAGCAGACTCTTCTTGCAGGCTTGTCTTTCTTATTAAACAAAAAAAAAATTTCTCAGAAACCCCTCAGCCGATTTCCAGTTATGTCCTCTTTGATGAGACCTGTGTCATATGGCCACTCTTAGCTGCAGGGAAGACTGGGAAAACAAGTGTCAAATGACGATGGGGTCACCACGAATGGTTCAGATCACTACAGTTTAGTCCCTGGGTTCCAATCAGACCTTTATTTTTCTGCCCAGCTATTTTGGTGGCAAAATAAAAAGGGAGAAGAAAATAACAAATTTGTATCCTTTCTTTCAAAAAGTGTCCCTGATTGTTTATTTCAAATAGCTTTTCCTTCTATAACCTAACCATCTAAGACCGTCATGGAGAAATATTTTGGACTTAGGAATCCTTTATGCTTTTAAAAATTATCAAGAATTCAAAGAGCCTTTGTTTATATGTGTTTCATCAGTCAGTGTTTAATTTTGAATAGTTACCAAATTTGAGTATTATTTTCATAGATTTTTCAAATACTCTGCTGTTAGGTGCATATACATTTAGAATTTACCATATTTGAAATTAAAATGAAAAACTGTAAAAAGTATTTATTAATTTTAAAATAGCAATAATATACTACATGTTAAACAAAAATTAAAAGTTTTAACAAGAAATAATCATTTTGCAAAAAAAAAATTACTAAGGAGTGGTATTGTCTTGCAGTTTGGAAACTTCTTTAAGTCTTGGCTAATAGAAGTCAGCCAAATTCTCATATCTGCCTCTGCATTTAATCTACTGCAATATGCTAGTTTCATTGAAATTGTGAAGCTGTGCAGTAGGAAAAGAAAGGATTATTTTAGTAGCTTTTTCATTTTTGAGAATATTCTTCTTTGATACCATATAGAAACTTGAGAAGTGGTAGTTTCTTAAAGGTTAGTTGCAATGTGGAATCTGAAACCGTATTAATGAACCTTTTATATTGTTACTGAAAATTTACTATTGTAGCTTGAAATCTGCGTGGATCTTTCACCCATGCATTATTTTGTAACATCATGTATTGGTAGATTGGGAAACAGTAGTTCGCTCAACTGTGCAGATCTTCCAAATATGTTGTTATATCTCGCTAGTCTCAAAAAAGACATTTTTTTTCTTTTCAAGTATTTGGAAACTGTCATGCTCATGATGATGGAAATAAGTTTTACAAAATTCTAATTTTTAGTCGAGAACTTTAATTTTATCACTGGCAACAAATACTGTCAGTTGTTTTCCTCAAAGTCCCTGGCTCACTTTGCTTATTTTCAAGAAAATGTCTGTCAAATATCCAAGTCTGAAAAACCATGGTTCTTGTGTTGTCTGTCAGCTGTTCTTTCAAGTCAAAATAGTACTCAAGGAGAAAAGTGACTAGATCAGCTCACAGCTCCAGCAATTGCTATGGTGCTTTTTGTTGAGACAACTATGGAACTTCAGTACATAGCCGTACTTTATGTGTAGTTTTCATTTCATCACACTGAGTATTAGAAAGACATACTCATGAACGAATCAAATGAACAATTTTTATTGCTTCTTTGTGGATATTTGTGAGGGAAACAACTTTCTTTTTCTGTTCGTGCATAGGAGTGAAGAATACAATGACTGCCAACTCAGTTTGGTGCTGTGGTCTTGGTTCATGCAAACATACCAGCAGTTTTACCCACCATCAATATAAAGGCCAGTACGGTGGAAAAGATAAATAATGTTTTTTATCTTATTATAAAATAGTTTCAATGTCATGAGCCTCCTGAAGAATTGTGGGATCACCAGCTGTTTGTGGACCACAGTTCAAGAACTGCTGTTCTAAGAGGTTAGTTGTTTCAGTCTTTTTAAAAAGTTTAGTCTCACTCCTATTCTTTTCAAATAATGAGATGCTTTTGTTATGTACATTTGTCGAGTACAAAATTCCTACTTTTTATAATTTGGTTCCATAAGAGTTAAGGTACCCCACTCTTTCTTCAAGGAAGTAATATCTTAGATTATGTTGGAGTTTGCTAATAAAACACATGTAAAGAAAACACAAGGTAGATGTCATTAAACTTACCATTACAAGTACCATTTTACAGTGAGGAAGCTGAGGCACAGAGAGGTGAAGAACTTGCTCAAAGACTCACAGCTAGTAGGAGTGGGGCCAAGACTTAAATCCATGTATTCTGACTTTGGTGACACACACTTAGCCACTACTGTCCTGTTCAGTGTGTTGGTGCAAGGAACAGCAACATGACTTGTACTTTGGAGGGGAAATCCTAACATGTGCTTGACCACTTAAATACTACAATTTTACTGGGCATGTAAGCTCCTAAATTTTTAGAAAATTCTCTCACACCTTTTGGCATGTGATTTACTAGGGTATTTTAGGTTCCTGCTACTTTTTATTTTCCAAGTTTTATGATACCACTGACGTAGTAAAATGTTAAGATCGCTAAGTACCAAACCAAGTCTCAGTAGAGGGTAAACAGAACTCTGAGTCTAGGTAGTGAAGGTGTACTTACAGCCTTTCCAAGTAAAAACAGCTTCTGGATATTTGCCTATTGGTGTATGAACTCTCCAACTATACATGTGGATTTCTCTATTTCTACTTTCGGTTATGTCAGGTTTTGCTTTATGTATTTTGATACTCTGTTGTTAGGTGTGTATGCATTTAGAATTAATATATGTTCTTAGGGAAACAACTCCATTATTATGTAATATCATTCTTTACCTCTAATAATATTCCTTCCCCTGAAGTATAGTTTTTTCTTATATTTCAGCTTTATTTGATTAGACTTTGCATGGTATGTCTTTTGCTATCTTTTTACTTTAGCCCATCTATATCTTTATAGTTTAAGTGAGTTTCTTACAGACAGCATACAGTTAATCATGCTTTCTATAAAAACATACAACACAATAATTTTTGATTGGTGTTTTTAGACTATTTATATTTAGTATAATTATTTTGTGATTAGATATACCATCTTGCTAGGTTTTTTTTGTTTTTTTTTTTTTTTGAGATGGGGTCTTGCTCTGTCATCCAGGCTGGAGTGCAGTGGTGCAATCTCGGCTCACTGCAAGCTCTGCATCCTGGGTTCACACCATTCTCCTGCCTCAGCCTCCCGAGTAGCTGGGACTACAGGAGCCCGCCACCATGCCCGGCTATCTTTTTGTATTTTTAGTAGAGATGGGGTTTCACCATGTTGGCCAGGATGGTCTCGATCTCTTGACCTCATGATCCACTGCCTCGGCCTCCCAAAGTGCTGGGATTACAGGCGTGAGCCACCGCACCTGGCTGCTAGGTTTTTATAAAAATATATTTTTTTCTTTTGGGCTTTTTTGGGGTTAAAGGAACATTCTTTATGATACTTTATGATTGCATTTAAAATAAAATAAAGTATTATTTATATTTCTCTTTAAAGTATTTTCAGTATTTGCCATAGGGTTTATAATCTACATCTTTAATTTAGCAGCATCTGTCTTCAAATATTGTTGTGCTGCTTCATGTGTAGTTAAGGACGTTACAATAGTGTATTCCCAATTTCTCTCTCCCATCCATTGTGTTTTTTCATACATTTTGCTTTTTTGTATTTCATAGAAACACAGCACATTGCTACTATTATTGCTTTAAATGTTATTTTTGGAGAAATAAAAATATGGAAAATAAAATTTATTTGTATCTTAATTTAACTCATTTCTGACACGACTTCTTTGTGTGAATCCAAAATTTTTTACTTGGTATCATCTGCTTTAGAAACTTAAAAAAACTTTTTTGTAGTGCAGGTTTGATGGCAGTGAATTTTCTCAGTTTTTGTCTGGGAAAAATCTTTTTTTCTCCTTTATTTTTGAAATATATAGCTTCCTGCATATAGAATTGTGGCTTTCAAATTCCAGTATTTTATACCATTGTAGGATGACTATAGTTAATAATATATAGCTTCAAATGGCTGGAGAGAGGATATTGAATTTTCCCAACAAAAAGAAATAATGAATGTTTGAGATGATGGATATGGTAATTACATGTATCTGGTCACTATACATTATATATATCCAAACATCACCATGTGCCCCATAAATATGCACAATTATTATATATCAACTAAAAATAAAATTTTAAAAAGAATTCTGAGTTGGGAGATTTTTTTCCTTTTCTTTAAGTGCTTTAAAATTGTTGCTCCGTCATCTTGCGGTTTTCATGGTTTCAGACAAGGTACCTTGTAATTCTTCTCTTTGTTCTTCTTTAGATAATGTCTTTTCTCTTTGGTTGCCTTGAAGATTTTCTCTCTCTTTTTTTTTTAGCACTTTGAATATAGAGTGGTTTTAAACATATATATAATCTTTTTGTGTGCTCTGAGCTTCTTAGATCTGTGATTTGGTATCTGTCATTATTTTTAGTTTTGTTAACAATTCTATCCAAATTATTCTCACCAATCTTCAGCTGTGTCTTCCTCAAGTAAGCAAATGTGTATTTTTCATCTCTGCCTTGAAGTACATTTTTTTTTTTTTTTTATAGTTCATGCTGTTTTGTTGCCTTGCAACCTCAGATTCCTTATAGATTGTCATAAACTTACAGTTTGTCAGATTGTGTGTGTGGGTGTGTTTTTAAAGACGAGAGTGATGTTTGTATTAGGCTGTTTTCGCATTGCTATGAAGAAATACTTGAGGCTGGGTAATTTATATAGAAAAGAGGTTTAATTGGCTCATGGTTCTGCAGGCTGTACAGGAAGCATGGTGCTGCCATCTGCTTCTGGTGAGGCCTCAGGAAGTTTGCAATCATAGTGGAAGGTGGCAGGGAGCCAGCATGTCACATGGTGAGAGTGGGAGCAAGAGAGGGACAGGGGAGGTGCCATACACTTTCAGACAACAAGATCTTTCTCAAGTGAACTAATGCAAGAACTCACTGTCACCAAGGGGGGATGGTGCTAAACCATTCATAAAGGATCTGCCCCCGTGATCCAATTACTCCCCACCACGCTCCACCTCCACCATTGAGAATGACATTTCAACCTGAGATTTGGAAGAGACAAACATCCAAACCATATCAATGTTCTTTCCAGCTCTCTACATACCAAGCAGAGCTCCTAACTTTTTCTCCATGGAACTAATTTTGCGGAGAAAAAAACTAATGCAACGGGCTGATGCACACAGATTTCATGGATCTTACCAGGCACGTTTTCCATATAAACAACTGTCTTTAGTAAAATTAGAATGACTTTTTGAAATTTCAGTAAATGCTGAACAAGAGACTCTTTTTAGAGTTGGGGAACTATCCTCCAAGTTCCAATATGTTCAGTTTTAGTGGCCAATACAGTGTCTGATTTTTTCTATAGCCAGAATACAAGGGTTATGCAGCCAAGGGATAAAAATTATAGTGGTACTTCATGGTATTCTTTTTTTTTTTTCTGAAACAGTCTTGCTTTGTTGCTCAGGATGGAGTGCAGTGGCATGATCTCAGCTCACTGCAACCTCCGCCTACCAGGTTCAAGCAATTCTCTTGCCTCGGCCTCCCGAGTAGCTGGGATTACAGGCATGCACCACCACGCCCGACTAATTTTTGTGTTTTTAGTAGAGACAGAGTTTTACCATGTTGGCCAGGCTGGTCTCAAACTCCTGACCTTGTGATCCACCTGCCTCGGCCTCCAAAGGCACTTCATACTATTCTTGAAAAACTTTTACTTCCTTTTCCTGAGCACCTTGGCAGTTTGCTGGTTTAGAGATCTTAGTTTCTAAGGGATAAATGTTGTCACTGTGTGTTGTCACAAACATTCCATTAAATTCAATGTTGAAAACTGCTACCTGTCCATATAGGGCTCCTATGACGCACCATGAATATAGAATGTATGAGGTTCCCACGTTAATTGCACTAATCCTGATTATCAAGGAGAAATAGGGTTGCCCCTACACAATGGCAGCAAGGAGAACATGACAGGAGAAGAGGCGATCCTCTGGGCAACTCTTAATGTTGCTAAGGACAGTGGAAAAGTTAGTTGATGTCTAACAAAACCCAGGAGGGACCATCAAGGGGCTCAGAAATTCTGGAAATGAAGTGTTAGTTCTTGCTACCAGATGTAAAACCCTGACCTTCTTTGGTGTTGGCTGAGGACAATGGGAACTTAGAATAGAGAATAGAGGAAGAAAAGCATTAAACCAATTACAGCCTGGGAGACAGCTGCAGAAATAGGGATATAACATTTATTTATACTTTATCTCTTGCTTGGCCACGTATATATTCAAGATTTTTAACTTATTATATTTTTCTATCCCCTTTCCCCGCTTTTATGTTGTTGTTGTTGTTGCTTTGAGATGGAGTTTTGCTCTTGTTGCCCAAGCTGGAGTGCAGTGGTGCGATCTTGGCTCACTGCAACCTCCGCCTTCCGGGTTCAAGTGATTCTCCTGCCTCAACCTCCCAAGTGGCTGGGATTACAGGTGCCCACTACCATGTCCAGCTAATTTTTGTATTTTAAGTAGAGATGGGGTTTCGCCATGTTGGCCAGGCTGGTCTCGAACTCCTGACCTCAGGTGATCTACCCGCCTCGGCCTCCCAAAGTGCTGGGATTATAGGCATGAGCCACAGCATCCAGCCCCCACTTTTAAAATATAGGATATGTTGTGATAATTTACTTTATAATTTCATTCATAAGTTACACGATATCAAGACGAATCACAGAATAACAATACGTTTTATTGGTTAGTGGAGCTCGTGAACACAGGCTTAGGGATTGTTAGTGGGAGTGATTCTTAATCTCTGATCCTCCAGGTTTGTGGTTAAGAGGTTAGTGGCAGAGATAGTAATGCTCACCATATTTCTAGGCCCTCCCCTTCATTTTCAAATCTTCTTGCACTTGAGTCCATCCTGTATGACTAGCCCTAGCTAATGATCCACGTACGAAAATGACATGGGCCATTTATGGACCAAGGCAGTTTAGAGCCATGTGCCTCTTTCAGTGCTTTCTTCCTCTGCCACTGAAATCTTGGAGGCCATGTGTCCAAGCTGGTGCAGCCACAAGATGGAAGAAGGCTGAACAATCTGGATAGTAATTTGGTGAGTGATAAATCTTTACTGTGTTCAATTGCCGAGTTTTGAATTTATTTGTTATCACATATAACCTGTATAACCTGTTCTGGTATGACTAATATAAGATTACAGGATTGATGGCTATATATACATATATATATATGTATATATACAGAAAGAGAGTTATATTTTATGGTATAATTAGAATCATACTTTGCTTGATATTCTTGGTATTTAAATAGGAAGTTGTGAGCAAACCTATTATGCATTTCTTATTTGCTACCATGTGAACCCAGAAATCTCCACATCTCTGTGCTGTAGATTTATATATATCCATGGACAGAGAGATTTATATATATCCAGAGAGAGAGAGAGAGAGAGAGGGAAAGAGAGAGAAGACAGTAGTTATTTTGCTGGAATCAATGATTGGAAATCAGAATAAGGTAGCATAACAAATCCTTCCATTGCTGTCACTGAGGCACTTGGTTTCTTAAGCAAAATGCAAAGTCATGTTATTCACACCTTGAATCAGCTTGATTCAGAGCCTGAATCAAATCCAAATAACCCATCAGAAGGCTGAGATGCATGTGCCCTGTGTGTCAGTGTACTCTAAAATGCCTAGGTAAAACAAGTATTTAACATTAATAGTCCTTTCTGTTATGATTTTCTCTGTGCAAAATAGAATGTTGGTTGAGGCACAGTGATTTTTTCTACTTAATATTTTTTCTGTAAGAATATGCAGGACTTTTATCTTCCCTGTCTGTTTTTTCTCTAAGAGGTTTAAAACAGGACATACAAATTTGGTGTGTGTATTTCTGTTGAAAGGTCAGAAGACTGGTACGGGTCTAAAATATTTTGCTAGTTACCTCATTTGTGAAATGAGAACAGCTGGACTAGGTAATCTCTGAGGTTCTTTTCTGCTCTAAAATTCCATGATCCTGCAGTTGAAAAAAAATGCAATTTTTGGAGAGTGTATCCAAGGTTAATTTAATTTGTGGTGACCTTCATGATCTTTAGATTTTTCCAAGTGAGGTAATAGAACATGTTATTCTCTGGAGCAGAGAAGCAGCCGCGAGGGTACAGGAGATAGGAGTCTGTTGTAACCACTATTTCTCTTCACTGTTGGTACCTGGATGCAGATGTACTACGTGGCAGCAGGGATACTTTTGAGATTCACTAGAGCTGGCTCCCAGGGTGACAGGGACTCTGTTGAAAACCTGCTTGTCTAGAAACACTTCATCCCAGCCCTATTCCAGGGCCCGAGCCTCCTCCAATATGCATGGCTATGCTCCAATACAGTGGGGCGTGCTGTGTTAAGCTGCTAACTTGATCGCAACAACCACCACCACCAAGAACCTGTTATTTGGTGCTGCCCTAAATAAAATGGGAAAGTCAGGGAAATCAGTTGTTTACCAGCAGGCACTAACCCCTGTCACTTTCTTCACTTTTACGATCTGAGGACTGCTGCTTCTATTGGGGAAAAGGTCTGGCAACCTCATCCCCCTTACATTTGAGGAACTGAGCGTACTGTCTCTCACAAGACAATTATGTTTTCGAACAGACCTAATGGGAAAAGATAGACTCCAACACAAACAAATGAAGATGTAATGCAACTAATTTCACACATCAGGAGGGGAAAAGATGGGTGTAGGGTTTCTCAGCAGTCCTCATCTTTTGAAGTGGGAAAACTCTTTTTGACCTGCCTAAGTCTAACTCAGTCATGCCATTTAGGTCTAATCTCATGTAGCTTAATCTCTGAGCAAATTCCTTAGACCACTCCCTACTTCCAGGCACTTTCTGGCATCTCTGAAAACTGCATGTAAGCCAGATGCATTACTAAGCAGATCAACTCTTATGGATGAGATTTTGTGATCCTGGGTTAATGTCTTTTCCCTGCTTTTCCTCATGTTTTAATGATCAACAATCATCTTCACCCCTGGCAAAGAGACAGATAAAATCAGTCCTCTATCTTAATAGCTGTCTTCATTACCTTGGCAAAATCCATCAACCAGGATCTGAACCTCATCTAAAACCTGGGCACTCTCTTCCTGAGACATCCAACCCAGACAGAGCAGGCCTCATAATTAAGTCTCTGAGCCCTGGATGGTTGGAGCTGTGTGAAGTCCCTTCTCACAGTTGAACATGAAGGACCTTATCGTAATATACAAATCCTAAAACCTAGCAATAAAACTGCACCATCTCTCAATCTTAACCTATCTGGGTGAAACCAGAGAAGAATATAATTTTAGGTGAGTAATCTGATGCAGGCTCTTTGATATAAAAAGATAGTAAATAGGAAGCATTTTAGTAGGAAAAAACAAAACAAACCAGAGGCTTGAGATTTGGAGCCAGAAAATCATGGTTTGCATCCTGTCAATTTAGTGGTTATGTGGCCTGGAATAATTAACAGGCTGCCTGAACATCTATTTATTTACCAGCTAAAACAAGAGTCATAAGAAGAACAGCAAATGGAATAATGCCCATCTCATATTGTGCTTGTGTGAATTAATTGCAAGGAATAGAAAAATGCCTGCCGTGGCACCTGTTTCTGACAGTACAAGTCAACTTCCTTTCTTTTGCTCTGATACCTAGCCGTGTGTTTTTTCCTTGAGAAAACATAGGACCAGAGTTTTATCCCTCAGCAGACAGCATTTACAAGTGCTGTCTTGATGGATTAACAAGATATTTACTAAGCCCCTGGTTTTTGTTTTGTTTTTTTTTTTTTTTTGGTGTAAATTTATGGGGTACAAGTGCAATTTGATCACATGCATAGATTAAGTAGTGGTCAAGTCAGGACTTTTAGTGTATCCATCACCCAAATAATGTACAATGTGCCCATTAAGTAATTTATTATCATCTACTCCCCTCCCACTTCCTCACCCTTCCAAGTCTCCATTGTCCATCATCCCACTCTCTGTCAAGGTGTACACCTTTTGTGGCACTCCCTTATGAGTGAGAACGTGCAATATTTGACTTTCAGTGCCTGGCTGGTTTCACTTAAGATGATGGTCTACATTTCCATCCTTGTTGCTGCACATAATTTTGTTCCTTTTTTATGGCCGAATAGTAGTCCATTGTGCAAATATACCACATTTTCTTTGTCCAATCATCCACTGATGAACACTTGGGTTGATTCCATATCTCTGCTATTGAGCACACAGTATGTTAAAAGTGGTTTTCGAACAGACCTAATGGGAAAAGATAGACTCCAACACAAACAAATGAAGCTCTAATGCAACTAATTTCATACATCAGGAGAGGAAAAGATGGGTGTAGGGCTTCTTAGCAGCCCTCATCTTTTGAAGTGGGAAGACTCTTTTTGACCTGCCTAATCCTGATTCAGTCATGCCATCTAGAATACAAAGACACATGAGATTGAAGTCGTGATATTTACAAATTACAGCTTAAACACCTAAAGCTGCTTCATTTCATAGGAGAAGACTGTGCATGAAAATTTTCTAATTAAAGGTAGGAATAGCACCTAATTTTAAAGCCCCCAGGAGGTCTGTCTGCCCCTGTTTCAATGTGGTAGGATAAAGCGGACACTTTTCATTCTTCTGCATTTGGACAAAAACGTCTTTTTCTCCATGATAAAAATGTCCAAAGTTGGACGGGCTTCTGTGTATGTAGAATCAATTGACATATGGTGACAACTGTTTCGCTGGGAAAATGAGTAACTTACACTTTCTTCCTACTGATTCTGTACATTGCATAACCTCCAGTGACTGCCAACAACCTCCACATCGGTCAGCCCATGACTTTCTTCGCGTCCTGTTGGCTGTCAGAGTGCTCGAGTTACGGCCTATTTTTCAGGTGAACTAGCAAAATTATGATAATTATGCCCTCTAAGTTTAATATACATGGAAGATTTGGGGTAAAGTTTCGTTAACTTTTTCTCAGGAAACATTAAAATATTAAAAATTAGGTTTATGCTGGATTTAGTATCCTTGAAATGGGTAGGTATTTTTTTAAATGGCTATGTGTTCGATTAAGAATGATGTGAGATGTAGAAAGCCCGTCTGCCCATCCACAGAGGGTGTATGAAGTATGTGGGAGGAAATTGAAATTCAATAGTCCCTGCAAAAGCCATTGGCTTCTTCTGCTCGAGTGCTCCTCCTCGTGTGGGCTGCTGTGGAGACTTCCCGCAACACATTGCACATCCATCTTGGAGAAAGATCATTTTTTAAATGATGTATTTTGTAAGCAACTTTTTAATTTTAGGACGAAAAAGGTTTCCTTTCTGAGAAAGTCACTCTTGAGTTTTTAACCCTTAAATGACATTGGCATTTTAACAGAAGTATTGGATTTCCTTTTGGAGCAGCCACTGTCTTTGATCAAAGGATAAAATGGTAATGGATTGACCGTTAAAAACCTTGGTTAAAAAAACATTCAAGGCCGGGCGTGGTGGCTCATGCCTGTAATCTCAGCACTTTGCTAGGCCGAGGTGGGGAGATCATGAGGTCAGGAGTTCAAGACCAGCCTGGCCAGCATGGTGAAACCCCGTCTCTACTAAAAATACAAAAATTAGCTGGGCGTGGTGGCATGCACTTGTAGTCCCGGCTACTCAGGAGGCTGAGGCAGAAGAATCGCTTGAACCCGGGAGGCGGAGGTTGCAGTGAGTTGAGACTGCGCCACTGCCCTCCAGCCTGGGCGACAGAGCAAGACTCTGTCTCAAAAACAAAAACAAAACAAAACAAAAAACCAAACAAAAATTACAGGTAAACTCGAAATCAGTTTTCATTTGTATTGTGAAATATTTGATACAAAATGAAGATGATATGGATATGTATATAGGTGAAAATTCACCAAGCCATCCACTTAACATTTGTATAGTCTACTATAAATTATGCCTAAAAGTAAATAACATGCAATATAATACAATTGCAATTATAAAGCATGATAGTTTCACAGAAAATTCTATTCCCATCGCACAACTTGGGAGAGAGAACGTTACTAATAATGTGGAGGGCCCTTCCTTTTCCAGCATAAATGAATCCGTTTCTCTGCCTTTCCAGGGGTGGCTATCTCCTGAATTTTATGTGTATTGTCCTCTTCCATTTCTTTATATTTTCTTACATATATTATTATGCCAAGCAGCATCATTTATTTTGCCTGATTTTGAACTGTATGTAAATGACATCACGCACATCACGTCTAAGTTGATTGTGTTAGGGTCAGAGTATAGCTCCAGAGTCCTTGTCTCTCACTTAGAGTATAAGTCCCTTGAGAGCAGAACCATGTTCTTCTTATTCTCCATATTATCTACAGCACATGCCCAACACAGGGTAGGTTGTCATACTTTTTTTTTTTTTTTTTTTTGAGATGGAGTCTCGCTCTGTCGCCCAGGCTGGAGTGCAGTGGCCTGGTCTCGGCTCACAAAACCTCCGCCTCCAGGGTTCAAGCGATTCTTCTGCCTCAGCCTCCTGAGTAGCTGGGATCACCGGCATGTGCCACCACGCCCAGCTAATTTTGTATGTTTAGGAGAGACGGGGTTTCTCCATGTTGGTCAGGTTGGTCTCGAAATCCCAACCTCAGGTGATCCGCCCACCTTGGCCTCCCAAAGTGTTGGGATTACAGGCGTGAGTCACTGTGTCCGGCCACTTTTTTTAAATCAATCAATCTTAGATGTGCCTCCCCCTGATCCTAATAGAAAGGGTTTCAGAGAGTGGGAAGCCCTGGCCTCTGGAGGTTGAATCTCCCTCTCCTCCTCTTCGAATGGTACAGGATTTTCCATTCAAAACTGGCTTGGTAATAGGGTTGCCAGATTTAGCAAATAAAAATACAGGATGTCTATTAAATTTGAATTTCGATAAACAACTAATTTTTATTTTAAGTACATCTCATGCAGTATCTGATGCATACTGATACTAAAGAATTCTGTTATTTATTTGCAATTCAAATTTAACTCGTCATCCTGTATAATAGCTGGAAACTCTACATGGGGATCTCTTGGAAAGAACATATTGCTCCTTCTGAAGCGATTCTGATCCATCGCTTCCAGTTACTCCCTGTCCTTTTTCTTTCGCACAGAATGTGAAAATGGTAACCAGCAAAATCTGTCCTGTCTTCTTATACTGCCACTCTCTCCGGTCAGTAGCTGAATTCATTCCTCTGTTTCGATTGATGAAAAACACATACCAAAAGTGACTATGAGTTATAGATTTGTTTCATAATTACCTAGCTAGTTCTACTCAGTTATTCACAAATGACTTTGTGCTTTCAAAGCTTAAGTAATATTCATTATCAGATACATTTTTCTATTCTAAAGCCTTAAAATGATAAATTACTTACCAAAGAAAATCTAAAAGTAAAAAAGAAAAGATAGAAACATGAAAATGTAAAGGAGAGAAAATGATGACCTTTGCTTCCTTTATTCAGAGACAACCATTGTTAACAGTGGTTTTTAATCTACTTTTGATCATTTAAAAATGTACATTTATACATGCTAATTCATATTTTTGAACATTTGTCTCTCTGAGACAAAGCCTGAGATTTAACCAAACTTTTAAGTTGTTTCCAATTTTATATAGTTACAAATAGCTTCAATAAACATCTCATTTAAAGTCTGTTTCTGGTATTCATGTATGTGACAGTCATTATTCTACGCTCTGGGGCCGTTACAGTGAATACAACAACGTCTCTGCTCTCAGGCAATTAACAGGGGAGACAGAAAATGTTCAGAGATATAAGGAAATATATAACATATGAGCTAATGTTAAGTGCTGTGAAAGAACATGAGGGAACACATTGGAAGGAAGATAAGGTGCTGGCATTTAAAAAGAAAGATGAAGGGAAGTCTATCCCAGGAGATGGCATTTAAGCAGATACCTGGGTGAGTGGCGAGTGAGCAGTGAGGCTAGTGGGGACAAGCATTCAGCAAGTGCAAATCCCACGAGGCAGGAGGATGCTCTGTATTCTTTCCTATTCAAGGCATAGAGGAAAGATCAGCATTGCCGTACTGTGGGGAACGGGGGAAGAGTGGTGCAAAGTGAGGTCAGAAGGTAGGGAGGAGCAGGGTGTGGGTTTTATTTCTAATCGCAGTGAGAAGCCATTTGTACCTTATGCCCGGGAATGACCCTTTAAGAACGTGATTCTGGCTTCTATACGAGAGGATACGAGCAGAAACAGGACTGCCAGTTAGGGTGCTACTGCAGCAGCCTGAGAATGGAAACGATGGTGGCCTGCGTTGAATTCGTAGTGATGGAGATGTGAGAAATTGGTTCAAGATACATTTTGGAATTGATATTGATAGGATGTGTCGGTAGATTGATGTGGAAAGTGAAGAAAAAGTGGAATCAAGGAGGATTTTAATTTCAGGTTTTTTGGCCGTGTGTGAATGGTAGAGCCATTCTCTGAGACAAGAAAGACTAGAAGACTAGGAGTTGTGTGTGTGCATGTGTGTGTGCCAGTGTGTGCATGTGTGTACACGTGTGTGCATGTGTGTTTATATGTATGTGCATGTATGTGCACCTCTGTGTGCATATATGTGTGCCTGTGTGCACCTGTGTGTGCATGCATGTGTCTGTGTGTGCCTGTGTGTATGTGTGTGTGCATGTGTATGCATGCATGTGTGTATGTATGTCTTGTGCATGTGTGTGCATGTATGTGTGCATGTTGGGTGTGGTGGTGGGGAAGAATCAGTAGCTGTTTTTAACCTGTCACGTTTGAGATGCCATTGAAAGATGCACGGGAAGCTTTCTAGTGGACAGTGGGATTCCCACTACTGTAGCTCAGAGGAGCGGGCAGAGCACAGTGCCATACTGGGGCCTGAGGCAGAAGGAAAAACCAGTAATATTGGTCTGTCTTTACTAAAATGCAGATATTTTGTTAATGATATATTTTTGGGTTTTCATTATCTTTCTAAAAATATTGTATTAAAATATTATTTATCAATTATATAATAGTGATTATTAAATTTTTTGATACCCCTGAAATTCTAAGTTTGAGCCTAGTGCCTCACTTGCCTAACCCTGGCCCAGGCCCTTTTAGGACTCAATGCTATATTGACAGTATTTAAAACCATGAGCCTATATGAGATCCTTTAGAGAGGGAGTATGGATAGAGAAGTCAGGAAGAGAATGTGCAGCGAAGGAGACAGAGAAGAAACAGCCAGTGAGTTGGGAAGAAAACAGGAATAGAGAATGTGCATTTATCATTATTAACAGTAATCACTACCACCATAGCAAATGCATTGATTTATCATCCCATTAGACATTACAATAGCTATCCAGAGATGAGTACTTTATTATCCTTATTTTGTAGTTGAGGAAATAGAAACTTAGGTTAAGTTGCCTGATTTCATTATGATCCCAGAACCCACTATATATGCTCCCGACCACTGTATTCTCTCACACCCTTTTGTTTATAACCATGACCTCCCCCCCTCCACTTTATTATGGCGTTTTCTTTAATTTTTGACACAATAACAACAGTAAGAGTAGAAAAATGCTTACCAAGGTGACTTAGATGAGAAGATGGACAATTGTTTGGTGGACCCTAAGTCATCGAGTTACAGCTAATAATAAGAAAACTTGCTGGATTAAAAAATCTGAAATATATTTTGTTCGCATTTCTTCTATTTTTAAAAATCCTTCTCTTTCATAAATGGCATTCTGTTTACGCTTCTGTCTCAGTCTTGCTTAATTCCAGCTCAAACACATTCTTTTCTTGAAGTCTTGGATAAACCATTTATTTATACTTCTTTGTTTTTCACGTGTTAATGTTCCGTGCTGACATTAAAATTTGCTGTGATGTGCTTGGGATTAATTTATGAGAGTGTTACTAAACTGAACAATAACCTCGTGATACTTAGCATTTGTTCAACATTTACTATGAGCCCGGCTCTAGGCTAAGAGTGTATTATGTATTATCTCATTAAATTCTTCTTTTTTTGGTTTTTGTTTTTGAGACGGAGTCTCACTCTGCTATCAGGCTGGAGTGCAGTGGCACGATCTTGGCTCAGTGCAACCTCCACCTTCTGGGTTCAAGCGATTCTCCTATCTCAGCCTCCCAAGTAGCTGAGACTACAGGCATGCGCCACCACACCCAGCTAATTTTTGTATTATTAGTAGAGATGGGGTTTCACCATATTGGCCAGGCTTGTCTTGAACTCCTGACCTTGTTATCCGCCCGCCTCGGCCTCCCAAAGTGCTGGGATTACAGGCGTGAGCCACCACGCCCAGCCTATCTCATTAAATTCCTAACACAAACTTATGGGCTGAATATGATGATTATCAACTTTCTTTTGATGAAGAAACTGAGACATAAAGTAGTTAGATTATAACTACTTTATTATAAAGCAAGTTATAAAGCAAGGAAGTTTCAGAGACTAAAATGAACTCAGAAACTAAGAGTTCTTCACCACTTACTATTGCCTCCCTTGTTCAGTCCCCTATTATCACTGAAAAAGTTTGTGCACTGGCCACAGTTAGAGAAAATGTGAGTGTAGGCTCATCTCCAAATGGCTTATTCACTGTACTTTTGTGTCTCATGTTATCTCATCCTTTTGGAATTTTATATGCCTATTCACAGTAGCCCCAAATGGCCAACACTGATAACTCCAGGGTTAATGCATTCCTGCAGTGGCAACACCTGTTTATTTCTTTCAAGCCCTGCTGGCATGCTGCTTTCCTCTTTTAGACACTATTAAGTCAGCACTCTGCGCCAAACAATTTTCTCAAATTGACCTGGCCCTTCTGATAAACTGACAGTTCTTTTTAAGTGTATACTTAGAGTCAGAAAAAAAAATTATTTTCCAACCTCAACTCTGGCAGAGAGTGAAAAGCTACCTGTATGCTGTTTTCTCAATGTCCTCTATAGGCAGTCACCACCAATAATAAGCTCAGTGTAAGGCAGAACAGCCACAGGCATGGCAAAGGTTTCATGACATCTGAATACGGAGGGAGGAAATTACTTCATAGAGAGGAAGGCATTTATCTCTAACCAACAATAAAATTTCAGGCTGAACAAAATCCCGATGCCCATTGAGATATTTTCACTCCTATGTGATGTTTTTGAAGTGGTATTTACGTGATAATTTTCCTCTCCATCAAGTGTGTCTGGGCAAATCGTTTAATATATTTTTCTCATCCATTGTTCTGAATTTTTCTCTCCATTCCTGAAGAGATATATGTGTTCCAGTATCCTTATTTCCAGAGAAATCAGCCCCCAAGGGTTTGCCTTGAAATTAATGAGCCGGTCAGCAAATATGTCCCTGTCCTCAAGTCCCAGCTCTTCTTTGAATGCTTTTTCACCATCTGAGCCCTACATGATGATACCCTTTTATGGGCACTCCCGTATTTATCTCTCATTGGTTCCTAAATGCCTTTCTTGGGACAGACGGTATCACAATCACGGTGGTCACTCATGAGAAACATAGATCATCAGGCCACACCCCAGATCTGCAGAATCATATTCTCTAAGGTTTGGCTCAAGAATCTATATTTTAAATAGTCTCCCAAGGCCAGCTGCCTTGACTTGAAGCATCCTCGTCTCTGACGGCTACCCCTTAACCACTCTGCTCACATCCTCTAGAATCCTTGCCCCAGACGTCTTTCAAGCACAGGGACCTCCAGCCCATTGACCCACTGGTTCTTCCCTTCCCCTCTCACCCTTCATCTCCTTGCTTTGCTTCTTACCCATATTAGCTATCATGACTCAGCAACATAGATTCTCTAGTCCCTGGTCTCTTTCTCCCTTCTTGTAACTTTCTTAGAAACATTCCAGCTCTGGGTTTGTCTAACCATCTCCCTACTCTGTTGCCTGCACCTGCACAGATAAACATGTCAGAAGAAAACCACAAAACCAGGCCAACTGGTCAAATTTTAATTTATTATCATAAATTCACATGGATGGTCCGTGCTGATGGAAAAATCCCACCATCCCTCCTCCCTGTCACTATTTCTCACTTTTTTTTCCCCTTCTCCTTAAGTCTCTAAGCCTCTCCTTCAATGCTCAAAATAGAAGCACTCAGATGAGAAATCCTTCATCTTGCCACCAAATGTACCGGCAGCCCACCTTGCACCTGTACCCTAGAGCTTTGCTTTCCCACGTGCTGTGCTGGGAGCTGCATTCTGCTTCTATGGAAAGCCAGCACCTGCTCTTTTACTTTGGATCCTACTTACCCTCCCATCTTCAATAATTTTATCTGTACAATTTTCCTTAGTTTCCCTCCTGTATTATCAGTTTTTTCTCTTTTCCTGATTCTGCCATTAGATAGACATGTCTTCATATCTTCCATTAAAAAATACTACTTTGGGCCAGGCACGGTGGCTCACGCCTGTAATCCCAGCACTTTGGGAAGCCTGGATGGGCCGATCACCTGAGGTCAGGAGTTCAAGACCAGCCTGGCCAACATGGTGAAACCCGTCTCTACTAAAAATTCCAAAACACTAACTGGGCTTGTTGGCACATGCCTGTAATTCCAGCTACTTGGGAGGCTGAGGCAGGAGAATCGCTTGAACCAGGGAGGCAAAGTTGCAGTGAGCCAAGATCATGCTACTGCACTCCAGCCTGGGCAACAGAGAGAGACTCTGCCTCAAACAAACAAGCAAACAAAACTTCTTTGGTCTCATGTGTTTTACACACTCACTACCCCATTTTTTCTGCTTATCTTATAGAAAAACTTTGTGAGATTTGACTGAACTGCTGTCTCACTTTTTATATTCCTGTCTCATGCCACTCCAATAGAACTGTTGACTCCAACCACTCCATCCTTGAAACATCATTGACAAAGGTCCCCAATTAGTTCCATCTTAACAGACTGCAAGGCCAAATCTCTGTTCTTTTCCTTACTGTTTATCTCATTGACATGGCTGATACAGTTGATCACTCTCATCTTCCTTAAAATACTTTCTTCTTTGGGCTTCTCAGTTTTCTGGTTTCCCTCCCATGTTACAGATTTCTCCCCATTAATCTCTTGTCCTAAATTGAGGAGTCATCTTTGATTTCCTTCTTTTCTTTATATCCAATATCTAAACTATCAGTACCTTTGGTCAGCATTAAGCATTCATCCTAAATCCAACAACTTCTCACCATCCATATTGCTACAGTCCTAGGTGAAGTCACTACCATCTCTTATCTGGACTACTAAAATAGACCTGTTTACTCACTCCAAGCCTTGACCACTTCAAACCATTCTCCACAAAACGACCACAGTAACCTTGTTTAAAGCATAAATATAATACTATCATTTTCCTACCTAGTTAAAATTCTACTTTGGCTTTGTATTTAAATTAGTTAAATAGTTAAACTATTTAACTAGTTTAGCAAACATCCTACTAAGTTCTCTATAGGGCTCTCCATTTACGCATCATTCAATAAAATCTACTGAGTAGCTAATATGAGCCAGATATAGTTTTAGATGTTGAGTAAACATTACTGAACAAAATTAAAATCTTTCCCTTATGTGGCTCTAATATGGCAGACAAATAATTTATAAAAGCTTTTTTTTTTTTTTGAGGTGGAGTTTAGCTCATCACCCAGGCTGGAGTGTAATGGCACGATCTCGGCTCAACGCAACCTCCACCTTGTGTGTTCAAGCGATTCTCCTGCCTCAGCCTCCTGAGTAGTTGGGATTACAGGCACCCGTCACCACGCCCAGCTAATTTTTGTATTTTTAGTAGAGACGGGGTTTCACCATGTTGGCCAGGCTGGTCTTGAACTCTTAACCTTGTGATCTGCCTGCCTTGGCCTCCACTTACAAAGTGCTGGGATTACAGGCGTGAGCCACCACGCCCGGCCTACAAAAGCTTTTAATAAGTAATATGTATGGGATATTGAATGGTGATATGTGCTCTAAAAACAAATAAAGCAGGGAAGATAGCAGGGACTTTAGGGGCATAATGGTGGTGCAATTTAAAACAAGTTGATGGAGGAAGACCTTTCTGAGAAGGTGTGTGGCAACACTTGGAAAAGCCTCAAAGGAAAAGAGGGGAGAACGTTGGGAATGTCTTGGGGAAGAGAGCCTCAGAGGGAGGCACATCCAGTGGAAGGGCCCCATGTGGGGTGAGCCTGTGTTCAGTCAAGACATGGCCAGGAGGCCCGTGATCTCCCGCAGCAGGAGCAAGGGAGGTGATTGGAGGACAGAAAGTGGGAGTGGTAACGGAGCAGGGAAGAGGGTTGGAAGATAGAAAATGTGGGACATTGTCAGCCATGTTGAAAGCTTTGGCTTTAACCTGAGTGAGACTGAAAGCTACTAGAAGGTTTTGAACAGAAATGACTAATGTTGAATAGGATCACTCTCCGGCCCTACATTAATAGACTGAAGGGGCACGGTCTAGATATCAATTAGAAGGCTATTGCAGTAATCCCCTTGAGAGGTGATGATGGCTTCCATCAAGATAGTATCAGTGGAGGTGGAGAGAAATGCTCAGATGCTGGGCACATTTTGAAAGCGGAGTCATCAGGGTTTTCTGACAGATTGAATGGAAGGTATAGAGGAAGGGAAGAGTCAAGGATGACTCTAACATTTTTAGTCTGAGTGATTGGAAGAGCTGAGTCATCATTAACTATATCGGGGAAGATACAGAAAGAGCCATTTATTTGGGGAGAGCAGAAATTGAATTTCAGCCATGTTATATTAGGGATACATAGCTACATGATCCGGCCTCTGTCCAACTCTCTGATGAGACCAGAGCCCTGGTGACAACTTCCTTGCAGCCTTGTGGGACCTGCAACAGGAGATGCAGCTAAGCAGTGTCCTGATTCCTGATCTACAGAAACCACGAGATAAATTGTTTTGTTCTAAGCCATCTAGGATTATGGTAATATCATTATACAAAAGAGAAAACTAATGTAGTGTGTGTGTTGTGTGATTGATTTGATTTGCCAAAGGATTTAATTGTTTTAAAGAGTGATCTCTCCAGTATATTCAAAATTTGATTTTATTTATCAAAATTAAATTAAAAATTTATAAAAATAATACATGGTATAAGGTGAGATACACTTGTTTTAAGATCTAAACTTCAGGATTTACACAGCTTTTGAAAATATCTTTTCTTTGGAAATTTCCATTGTATTCATTTTTTTCATAGTGCTTTTTAGAAAGAATATGTGGTTCTATAATTCTGATTCTTTAATCTGGCACATCTCATACTGGTTCACCCCAGGGTATCTAAAAGTACCAGGATAGATGTGGTATATAGTCCAGGAAAATTAATTTTACCTGACAATTTGGGGAAATGCAGATTTGAATTCTTATGACATTAAGATATTTTGAAACATGCATGTGCAAGTAAATTGAGAAGATGGTAATTTACACATGTTAGACAATTCATGAGGAATGAGTGGAAATGTTGGTTGTTTTGAATTCTTAGGAAATCTGGTGCTCTTAACCCTTCTGGTAACCAAAGGGGTGTGAGGATGAATGATGCTTGGCTGGTGTGGGCTGCTGTGTGGCATGTCAGAACAGGGACTGCAGTATCAGCATTCACAGACACTGGAGGCTGGCACAGGTAGAGTTTGGTTTTTGCTTTTTTGTTGTTGTTGTTGTTGTTGAATGCACTTTTCACCACATAATCAAGAGACTTTTTAAGCATATAATTAGACCAGAAAGCCATTGGCCAACTTTAATCAGCCCAACTCTCTTGCCTTGACTATAATAAGCTGTTTAGTTGACAAGCTTGCAACTGTACTTCAATCTATTTCTTATTGCACTGATTTTGCCAATATCATAATGTCCTTTTACCAGCAAATTTTGCTTTTTTTTTCTTCTTCACAAATTAGTGTCATTCTTTACCTTTTAAAAGGGAAATAACATTCAAAATTCTATTTTCAAATGGGGACAGTAAGTTATGGCTAAAAGCAGGGAGTTGGAAGCCTTCACTTGAATCCAGAGGAAATGCTGAAGATCAGACCAGATCAGAGGTCATCAAAGGGGCCACAGCTCACCAGATAGTGCAGATGGGAGCACCTCTCAACCACTCCTGCAAAATCAGTCATCATGGTAGCAGCCGATGCCAAAACGGAGGATGTACTTTGATGCTTATTTACGATGCTGTTTTAAATTTCGGTGAAAGACTAAGACACATGAGAAAGCCTATATCACTAGCTGCATAACACCCATAATTTAAAAATTAGTAATGTTAATTTTGAATAAAATGCTTGTAAACTGAAAAGAGACGAGTCTCCATGAGGACCATACAATGAGAAGTACCATTAAATAAACAACTTACAAAAGCGTATTGAGCTAACCTCATATAAGGTTAGTTACAGCAATTCTCTCTTAGGTTCTTCTCATTAAAAGGAGACCATGGGATGAAATCTTGAATCTGTTTTGGGTCTCAAATGGCTGCTAAGCTGAAAGAAGACAATTGTCAAAGAACCCTTTCATATGATGCACTTATACATGCTCAACAGACGTATTTAAACAGCTGGTTGAGAGACTGGCGTTGACCTGGTTCCTTCTATTACAGATGGCTGGAGGCATGGGCGTGAATAATATGCTTGTTTTATTCATCTCAGGTTATCATATTTATAATGATGTTGTCTGTGAAGATGCTAACTTAAAAAGAACTTTTGGCAACATAACTGGTGAAGACATTCTCAACAAGATGTATGAGATATTTAGCAGGCACTGTATCAATTACAAAAAAAGTGTATGGCCGTGTGCACAGATGGAGCTAAATCTGGAAAGGCAAAGCTGAGAAGAGGAATACCTCACACAAGGCTGTGAGCACACCCAGGAAAAGACCAGCAGCCGCCAGATCTCTTACCAAGACACCTCACCTCAGGAAGTTTGTCACTATCTCAATGTGTTTGACTGGGGGTGCTGGGATACAAAATTATGACTTTTCTTTAAAAAATGGCTTAAAATTCTCATTTTTAAAAAACACATTTGTCAGAAAACCAGAAATGTCTTTGAAAGCTGACTGGAATGCACAGATGTAATCTGGCTTAGTCAAACGAAAGTGTTCGTCAGAATTTATTTTTCCTAAATGGACATCAGGAGTGTAATATTGATGACTCATCAGCCTGCTTCATGTCACATTATCGTCTTTAATTTACGCATAAACCATTTTTATGTTGTTTATTTAAATAAACATATATGTAAGTACATGTATTTTTATTTACATCTATCATCTATATATTTCCTTTTTTTTTCTTTTTGAGACAGACTCACTTGAGTCACTCAGGCTGGAGTGCAGTGGCTCAATCTCAGCTCACTGCAACCTCCACCTGCCGGGTTCAAGTGATACTCCCACCTCAGCCTCCCGAGTAGCTGGGATTACAGGCGTGCGCTACCACACCTGAATAATTTTTGTGTTTTTAGTAGAGATGGAGTCTCACCATGTTGGCCAGGCTGGTCTCGAACTCCTGACCTCAAGTGATCCGCCAGCTGTGGCCTCCCAAAGGTGCTGGGATTACAGACGTGAGCCACTGTGCCCAGCCTGTTTTTTGTTTGGAGATGAGGTCTTGTGATGTTACCCAGGATGATCTCCAACTCCTGGACTCAAACAACCTTCCCGCCTCACCCAGAAAATATATTTTAATAATGTGATGAACACCTATGAACTCACTATCCAACCCAAGAACTAGAACAATAATAACCAATAGCTACCAATCAGCTTTTCTCTATCCCATTACTCTGCCTCCCCTTCAGCATCCAAAATTTTATTTATTCTCTGCTTAAACAAAGCAAAAATCTAAAAAATTCATAAATATGCATATCTAAAGCACAGCATTTGGTTTTGGTTGTAAAATTTATAGAATTTTTTTTATATTGTATGTGGTCTTCTCAGTATTTCCTTTGTTCACTCAGTGTTACTGAGCATCTTCAATTTCTTTCAGGTAGCTGTAGCTCATTTTCACTGTGATATTTTGTTGTGTGAACATACTGTGATTTATTATTCATGTTCCTCTCAATGTGCTTTTTGGGATAGGTATTTGGCTATTATAAATGTTCTTATACATGTCACTTGTTCATGTGAAAGACTCTTCTGGGTTAAACTAGGTTGCAGGATATTAAGGTGTTTACCTGAACAAAACAATGACAAACTTTTTCAAAAGTGATTGTGTCTTTACCTCCCCACCAGCAATGTGGATCACGTTGATCCACATCCTCTTCAAATCTTTGTATAAGGAAACTCATTAATTTTTGCCAGTCTGGTGGATGCAACCTGACATCTCACTGTGGTTTTGATTTTTATTTCTCTGATTTCTAATGAGATTGAACATCTCTGCATATATTTTTTGGTCACAGGTTCCCAAAGTTATCAATGTATTGCCTCTAAGTTCCAAATTCATTCTTCATTGCCTACTTTGTGACAATGGAGTCAGAATTTACTTTTTGTACATTTTAAAAATTTCCATTAATTTATTTTTCCTAAATAATTTACTTTTCCTGAATCCTACAAACTTTGTGTTCTATATTACCAGTATTTCTGTACTCCAAGATCAGAAAATATCCACTTCTGAATATTGATAAATATATTATGTTTCAATTTTTTCTTTCCCATATGATTAACAATTTTTTCCTAGCTTCTCTTATTCAAATGTTTTTCACATGATCATTGTTTCTCTCTTATATATGGGAGAAATATACATATACGATATATATTCATATATAATATGTAAATATATATTATGCATATACATACAAAAAGTTCTATATTCATGGTAATGTTTCTGACTTTTTAATCTGTTTCATTAGTCAATTTGTTTATTTCTGTAGTTTTATTATATTTTATAGCTTTTAAAATATTTTAATCAAGGAGTAACGTTCATATGCTGCACAAGATGCAGTAATCTAAAATGTACAGTTTAACGACTTTAACATATGCTTTCACTCATATAACCACCACTCATATTAAGTTATGAAACATGTCTATTAACTCATAAGGCTTCTTTTAGCCCCTTTTATGTTTATATTCCATCTTTCAGATATAACTACTATTCAGATATTTTTCATCATAGATAAAATTTTCTGTTTTTAAATTTCATATAAATGGGAGCACACAATATATTCCCTTTTAAGTCTGCCTTCGCTCACTCATTGTTGCAACATGTAGCAGCAGCTTATTATCTTTTATTGAGTAATGTATTTCATTGTACAAATATTCCACAATTTGTTTATTTGTTCTCCTGTTGCTAGACGTTTTGGCTATTTTCAGTTTGGGACTGGTGTGATAAAAAGGCTGCAGTGAGTGATAACATACATTTCTATTAGAGGACACATGCACACATTTGTCTTTGATATATACCTAGGAGTGGAATTGCTGTACCTAAGACTATTTGACAGTTTCTACTAATGTTAAGCATACATTTATGAAAATGTTCGTACTAATGTAACATTAGTAGAAACTGTCAAATGGTCCTATAGAAATAGTCTTATAGTCAAACAGAAAGTGTTTCTACTACTGTTTAACATTAGTAGAAACTGTCAAATAGTCTTCCAAAGTGGTTGTATCATTTTACACTCACATCTGGAATGTATGAGAGGTCCATTTTCTGCAAATCCTCAGTAATACTTGATATTGTATGTCTTTTTAATTTTAGCTATTCTGGTGCATATGTAGTAGTATCTGATAGTGATAGCTACTTATTTAGTCCTGATGTTTGGCAAGACAGATCCGTAACTTGGCTTCTTTATTCTTCTCCTGCAAAACAGTCGTGATTATTTTGGAGCTCTGCTCTTCCGTATACATTTGAGATTTGGCATATTTCATCCCACAAAAAGACTTGTGGAATTTTTACTGGAGTTAGATTGACTCTATACATTATTTTAAGAACAAAATATGTTTATATATTTTGTCTTTCTTTTGATGAACATGTGGTATCTCTCCATTTATTTAGTTAAAAATTTTTTTTAATAAAGTTTTATAATTGTACACACATGGGTCTTCCATTTATATTATTTTATCTTCTTCTTAGGTACTCTGTAATTTTTGTTGCTATTGTGAATGATGCCCTTTTAAAAAGTAATTTGCTGGTTGACTGTTACTAGCTCATGAAAATGAAATTAACTTTTCATTTTTATATTAATCATATATCCAGTCACCTTGCTAAGGCATCCTATTATTTCTAATAATATGCTTGTAAATTCTTTTGGGCTTTCAGTGTAGACCATCATGTCTGCAAGTAATTAAATAATTTAAGCTTTATTTACCTTCTTCCCATCCTTAAGCTTTTAATTCTAAATTTTAAATTAATTTCTCGTCTTATTTTACTAGTTAGGACTTCTGGTTCAAGACTGAAATGTGATAGTGGGCATCTTGTTCTTGTTTCTAATTTTAAACAGAAGACTCTAAAATTTCCCAGTTAAGTATATACTTTATCATAGGGTTTTGCCAATATACTTTATCTTATTGGATCAGCAATTGTCAATCAATTTTTCATTATTGTCCCCCTAAAGAGCCTTCTTAGACTTTTCCCCCCAATTGCCCCCTCCATGACATTTTAAAGCCACTAATCTAGTTTACATCTTTATATACTATATCAGTGCTTTATCTATTAAAAGAGCAAGGTTTTTTCACTCCAGTATCCCAGAACGACTCTTTTTTTTTTTTTTGCAGTCTTAGAGATGATGTCATTCCTTCAATTCTTGCATTACAGGCATTTCTTTTTACTTCTAGAGTACTAAGATTTCTTTAAACTTTAATTGATGTTAAAGCTTATCAAATGTATTTCTAGTAGGTTATAAATTTCATTTGTTTTTCTACTTTAAAATGGTAAATACAATGTATAGATTTTCTAACAATGATGCTCAAATTCATGGGTGTAACAACTTCTTTATATACCACTGGATTTAGTTTATTAATATATATTTGTGAGTGAAACATGCCAGTGAATTTCTTTTCTAGGCTATCTCTGTCTTTTTTTTTTTTTTTTTCTGAGATAAAGTCTCACTCTGTCACCCAGGCTGGAATGCAGTGGTGAGATCTTGGCTCACTGCAACCTCTGCCTTCCTTCCAGGTTCAAGCTATTCTCCCACCTCAGCCTCCCGAGTGGCTGCAACTACAGGCACGCACCACCATGGCCAGCTAATTTTTGTATTTTTAGTAGAGATGGCGTTTCACCATGTTGGCCAATCTGGTCTCAAACTCCTGACCTCAAGTGATCCACCCGCTTCTGCCTCCCAAATTTGTCTAGTTTTGATATCAAAATAATGAAATGAGTTGGAGAGTATCCCTTCTTTTAAAAAATTAAGGCTTTTGTTTGAGATCATTGAAGATTCACATGTAAGACATAAAACAGAGAGGTTTCCTATACTCTTTATCCAGTTTCTCTCAATGATCACATCTTGTAAAACTATGTTACAATATCACAACCAGAATTTTGACTTTGATACAGTCAAAATACTGAACACTTCCCTTACCAACGGGATCCCTTAGGTTGCCCTTTTATAACCACATCTACCACTCTCCTACTCCGTTCCCCCAACCCTAACCTCGGGCCACCACTAATCTTTATTCCATTGTTTTGATTTTGTCATTTTGAGAGTGTTATATATAATTCTCTGGACATTCATTCAAATCATTGACTCTATCAATATTTCATTCCTTTTTATTGCTGAGGAATATCCACAGTTTGTATGTATTACAGTTTGTTAAATTAGTCACCCATTGAAAGACATCTGGATTGTCTCCAGTTTTTCACTGTTAGGAATAAAGATGTTGTAAACATTTGTTTTCAGCCTTTGTGTGAACATAAGTTTTCATTTCTCTGGGATAAATATTCAGGAGTGCAATTGCTGGGTCATATAGCAGTTATCTTCTAAGTTTTTATATTTTTTATTCTATTTTTTAAATTTTGAGATGGTGTCTCACTCTGTTGCCCAGACTGGAGTGCAGCGGGGTGATCTCGGCTCACTACAACCCCTGCCTCCCAGGTTCAAGTGATTCTCCCACCTCAGCCTCCAAAGTAGCTGGGATTACAGCCACCCACCATCATGCCCAGCTAATTTTTACATTTTTGTAGAGACGAGGTTTCACCATGTTGGCCAGGCTGGTCTTGAACTCCTGACCTCAGGTGATCTGCCCGCCTCAGCCTCCCAAAGTGCTGGGATTACAGGTGTGAGCCACCATGCCCAGCCTAAGTTTTTAAAGCAACTGCTCAAATGTTTTCTAGAGTGACTAACATTTTGTACTCCTGTGAGCAATGAATGAATGATATGTAGTTTCTCCACATCCTTGACAGCATTTTTGGCTGTAAATTTTGCATATTGTAAATATTTATTTTACTAAATAATATATAGCAAATTATATTGATAATACATTCATAATGTTTTATTTATAATATGTAAATAAAATAAATATTTTATTTATTTTATCTATTGTGATAGATGTGTAGCAGTATCTCATGGTAAGTTTAGTTTGATTTTCCTAATGGTTACTAATGTTAAATATACTGTTGTATGTTTATTTACCATCTGTTTAGTCTTGTCAGCAAAATGTCTGTTCATGTCTTTTGCTCATTTCCTATTAGGATTGTCTGTGTTTTTACTAGTAGTTTGACAGTTCTTTAGATATTCTCAACATTAGTCCTTTGTTGGATACGTGATTTGGAAATGTTTTCTTCCATTGTTTAGTTGTCTTTTTTATCTTTTTAACAAGATCTTTGGTGTAGCAAAAGTTTTACTGGAGTATAATTTATCAATTTTTTTCTTTTTTGGGGTCATGCTCTTTGATATCAAGTCTAAGAATGCTTTGCCTAGCCCTACATCCAGAATACTTTCTCATATAGTTTTCTTTCTAAAAGTCTTAGAGTTTTACATTTTACAGTCCATCATCTATTTTGAGTTACTTTTTGTATGAGTTGTGATGTTTAGATTAAGGTTCATTCTCTTTACTTATGAATGTCCATATGCTCCAGCACTGTTTGTTGAAAAGGTTGTCTTCCCTTCCATTGAAAGGCTTTATTTCTGGGTTTTGTATTTAGTTCCATTGACACAAGTGTCCATTCCTCTGCCAATGCCACACCCTGAATTAATGTGGCTATCTAATAAGACTTGAAATTGGGTACACTATTTATTCTCACTTTCTTCTTGTTTTTCAAAATTGTCTTAGCTATTTTAGTCCCCTTAACCTTTCAATATATGCTTTAGAATAATATCACTATACGTATAACATATTTTGCTGGAATGTGATTTTTTTTTTTTGCCACATTTGAGAAGTATTTCTTCATTATTTTTTGAGCACTTTTCCAGCCCTGATCCCCATTTCTTCTCTTTGCTGGACACTGCTGACACAAATGTCAGACCTTTTGCTGTAGTCCCACAGGTCACTTGGGCTCTATTCATTTTATTTATTTATTTTTTTGAGATGGAGTCTCACTCTGTTGCCCAGGCTGGCGTGCAGTGGCACAATCTTGGCTCATCACAACCTCTGCCTCTTAGGTTCAAGTGATTCTCTGCCTCAGCCTCCCAAGTAGCTGGGATTACAGGCATGCGCTACCATACCCGGCTAATTTTGTATTTTTAGTAGAGATGAGGTTTCTCCATGTTGGTCAGGCTGGTCTCAAACTCCTGACCTCAGGTGATCTGCCCACCTTGGCCTCCCAAAGTGCTGGGATTGCAGGCATGAGCCACCATGCCCAGCCTCTATTCATTTTTTTTTCAGTCTATTTTCATTTTTTTGTTCAGATTGGGTAATATCTATTGTTCTGTCTTCAAGTTCACTGACTGTTTCCTCTCTTCCCTCCATTCCGCTGTTGAATTCATCCATTGGGTCTTGTGTTTTAGCTATTGTATTTTTAAATTTTAAAATATCCATGGGCTCTTGTTTATATCTTATATTTCATTTGTTTCTTGCATTCTTGTAATCACTGGTTGAAGCAGTTGTATGATGATGACTTTAAAATCCTTGTCAGATCATTCTCACATTTCTGTCATCTTGGTGTTGGCATCTATGGATGGTCTTTGGAGATTTAGTTGAGATCTTCCTGGTCCTTGATGTGATAAATGATTTTCCATTGAAACCTGGATATTTGGGTATTATAAAACTAAATAGTATTTAAACTTTCTGTTTTAGCTGGCTTCTGCTCTGGCCAGGAAAGGAGGGGCACTTCTTTGGGACTACAGATGCAGGTAAAAGTTCAATTCCCATTCAGGCTTTATTGAGTCATTAGGGGTGGTGTTCAGTGTTTCTGTAGGGTGGGATGGTTGTTCTACCCTCCCAATAGGTCCTCTCTGACACCACTCCAGTGGAGGTGGGGACTGGTATCACCTCATAACTCTTAGGTGGTAATCCAGGCTCCTCACAGTCTCCACTGATGCCGTAAGGGGGGATTTTGTTACCAGCTGGAGAGGATGAAAGTCTTGGCTGCATACTGGGCCTCCTCTGACACCACCTGGAGGGAGAACTGGAGAGTCTATTTACAGCCTCAAAAGAGTGGAAGTCTAGGCTACCCACCCAAACTTTGCTGGAATGGGTAGCGAGAGGGCCACAGTTGTTCCTGTGGTTTCGGCTGAAATAGAGCAGTTATCCTCTCAAGAGTTTTTGGCTTGTTATATTGCACCTTTCCTGCTTTTTTAAAGAGCACAAGCTTTTGTTGAGGCTACTTTTTCTGTGTCCATTGGCATTTTCAGGTTTCCAGCCTTTTCAGCTCCAAATACGGGCTATGTAAGGCAAAAAGGATACCCAGGGACTCCTCATCACTGTGCCGTTCTTTTGGTACTGATATCCTTCACTGTCTCAGAAACTTCCAGTTTGTTTTGGCTGTAAAATTCTAGTTGAACTTAGCAGAAAAAGATGCAGAAAACACATCACCTCCATCTTCTTTTTAAAAATTGATTTCTACTTTTCCAGAAAATAGGAGAGGTAGGAACACATCCCAAATCATTCTACGAGACCAGTATTACCCTAATAACAAAACCAAAGACATCACAAGAAAAGAAAGAGACCAATATTCATTATGAACGTAGATGAAAAATCCTCAACAAAATACTTGCAAACTAAATCCAACAATATAAAAAATTGATTATGCACCATGACCAAGTGGAATTTATCCTAGCAATGCAAGGCTGTTTCAACATCTGAAAATCAATCCCTGTAATATACCATATTAATAGCAGAAAGGGCAAAAGCCTCATCTCAATAGGCACAGAAAAAGCACTGGACAAAATTCAAAAGATTTTCACTTCAAAATTCTCAAAATAGTAGGAATAGAAGGGAACTTTCTTGCCTGATAGAGGGTATCTGTGAAAAACTCACTACTAACATACTTAATGGTGAAGAACTGACCACTTTCCCTGTAATATCAAGAATAAGACAAGGACGTTTATTATTGCCACTTCTAGTGCACATCTTAACAGAGGTTCTAACAAGCACATTTTGGCAATAAAATGAAATAAAAGACTTCAAAATTGGAAAGAAATAAAACTGTATTTGCCGAAGACACAATCTCGTATATAGAAAATCCTAAAGAATCCACTAAAAACTATTCATATAAGTTCAGCAAAGTTGCAGGGATTCAAGTTTAATATATAAAAGTCAATTATATTTGTATATACTAGAAATAAATAATCCAAAAATGAAATTAGAAAATAATTCCTTGTATAATAGTATCAAAATAATAAAATACACAGGAATAAATTCAGCAAAAAATAGAAATATTTAAACACTAGATACAAAACATGAAAAGAAGTTAAAGAAGACCTAAACAAATGGAAAGACATCTCATGTTTGTGGATTGAAAGACTTAATATTATGAAAAATGAAAATTTCCTCAAATTGATATATAGATTGAACATAATTCCTATCAAAATCCTAGCTGTCTTTTTTTTTTTTGCAGAAATTGACAAGCTGATCCTAAAAATCACATGAAAATGTAAAGAATCCAGCAATCTCTTGGAAAAGAAGCCAAAACAATATTGGAGAAGAAAAACAAGGTTGGAAAACTCACACTTCCTGGTATCATAATGTAATACAAAGCTACAGTAATTAAGGCTATTTGATTATCTGGTATAAAGATAGACATATAGATCAACGCAATAGAATTTAGAATTCAGGAATAAACCCATTTATCTATGGATAATTAATTATCAACAAACACACCAAGACAATTGGGGAAGCAATAGTTTTTTTCAACAATGGTGTTGGGGCAATTGGATCACCACATTTAAAGAATGAATGTATTAACACCATATAGAAAGCTGACTTATACCAGATAAAAACTAAATATAAGAGCTAAAACTATAAAAACATTAGAAGAAAAAATGTGTAAATATTCGTGGCCTTGGATTGGGCAACAGTTTCTTGAATATGACATGAATCGTACAAGCAAACAGAGAAAAAAAATGGTTAAGTTGAATATCAAAATTAAGTGCTTTTTATACTTCCAAAGATACTATTGAGAAATTGAAAAGATTTTCTACAGAATGGGAGGAAATATTTGAAAATCATATATCTGACAGGAGTTTGGTATACAGTTTATATAAAAACTCTTACAACTCATAGATAAAAAGACAAAGAACCCAATTAAAGTATGGGCAAAGGATTTGAATATATATTTCTCCAACAAAGGCATAAAAATAGCTGATTAGCACATAAAAAATGTTCGGTATCATTAGTCATTAGAGAGATGCAAATCAAAACCCCAACGAGTTACACCTCACACTCACTATGATGGCTGAAATTTTAAAAGTCTGACAATGAGAAGTGTTGGTGAGGATGTAGAGAAATTGGAACCTTTATACATTGTTGGTGGGAATGTAAAATGATTCAGCCACTGTAGAAAACAGTCTGACAGGTCCTCAAAAAGTTACAGTTACCAAATGACACAGCAATTTCATTCCTAGGTATATAGCCAAGAGAATCGAAAACATCTCCACACAAAAACCTGTACATCAACATTCAAAGCATCATTATTCATAATAGTCAAAAAGTGGGGACAACCCAAATTTCCATCAACAGATGAATGGCAAACAATATGTGGCAGGTCTATGCAGTGGAATATTACTCAGCTATAAAAAGGAATGTGGTACTAATGTATGCTGTAAGACGAATGAACCTTGAAAACATAAGGCTAAGTGAAAGAAGCCAGACACAAAAGGCAACATACTGTATGATTCTATTCATGTAAAATGTCCAGAATGGGAAACTCCTAAACAGAAAGTAGATTAGTGGTTATCAGGGACTTGGAGAGGGGAAAACAGGGAATGGCTGCTAATGATATAGGTTTTGGGGATGATGAAAACACTCTGGAATTAGATCGTGGTGATGGTTGTAAAATTTCTGAATATGCTAAACACTACTGAATTATACACTTTGATGAAGTGACTTCTATGGTATGTTAACTATATCTCAAAAAATCATGAGGGAAAAAAATTGGTCTCTATAGTTTTAACCTTTTAAATGTTGGCGTACTGTCATGTCCCTTGGTTTCCCTCCTTCCCCTTGGTTTGAAGAAATTGTCTAGACTTTTAATTTGGGATTTTTATGGCTTCATTTTACTTTTTATTTTTTGAAGTCTTCATCCTATTCCCCATATGCATATTTTGCTGGATATAATGCCAGGGAAGAACTCAGGATTAGCCCTAATGTGTAAGTTTGTGCTATCTCAGGTTAGTTTAAGGAGAGGAATCTGTAGGGGTGAAAGCCACATGCACCAAAACCCAGTTATCACCCCTATTTACTCTCACCTCATCATGCAACTCTTCAAGTCAGAGCTTCATCTTTTTTTTTTTTTTTTTGAGACAGAGTTTCGCTCTTGTTGCCCAGGCTGGAGTGCAATGGCGTGATCTCGGCTCACCGCAACCTCTGCCTCCCAGGTTCAAGCAATTCTCCTGCCTCGACCTCCAAGAGTAGCTGGGATTAGAGGCACGCACCACCACACCTGGCTAATTTTGTATTTTTAGTAGAGATGGGGTTTCTTCATGTTGGTCAGGCTGGTCTTGAACTCCCAACCTCAGGTGATCCGCCACCTTGGCCTCCCAAAATGCTGGGATTATAGGCGGAAGCCACCGCGCCCAGGGCCAGAACTTCATCTTTAAAGTCCAAATGAGCTGTGCATTGCAAGGGTAGTCTCCCTAGGTTGAACTCTGGGGGTGTCAAGGAGAGTGGGTGAAGGAGTGAATGCTCAAAGCATATCAGACCCAACCTGTTATTAACTCTTCATTCTAAGGGGCTTTTAAAGGAGTGAAGAAACTGCTGTGACTTGTGCCAAATTCTCAAAACCTTTTGACATCAAGTGAGAGATATTTTTACCATTATGCAGATGTCGGGCTCTTGAATGCAGCCCCATTGCCCGAGTTTGATTGATCCAGTATCTCAGAATGTTTTGCTACTAACCAATGAGCCTTGAAGAAACTTACTTTTTTTCCCTACTGGTGATTGAAAATACTATTATCGTGTGAAGCAACATAGATATAGTATGAAATAGAGTGCAAAAATTGTGAATTTTGAAGATAGAACACCTAAATTGCAGTAAGCCATTTTAGTCTAAACTGACTCTAGACCTGTTAAGGTCATTTCCTCTTGGCTTGAAAATATATTTTTGGTAAAACTATTTGACAAGCAGGGTCCTAATTCAATAACCTACCACCCCTAGCTTGACACCGTAGCTGAAGCTGAGTGTTATAATGTGTTAGCAAGATGTTAAGCTCCTGTACATTAATTCCTGAAAACGCCATTGTATGTTTGGAACCGCGCCGTGTTTTTGCTTGATTTAACTTGATGTTCTTTCTCAGTGAGTAATTTTTACGGTTCTTGTTAAAAAAAAAAAAATAGCAAGTTGTCTCATTTGCTATGGCCATTTGATTGTAGTTCCTGATGTAATCTCTAGCACAAAGGTCCCATTGAAGAGTTTATTTTGGTTTCTATATGTGAGTCAATCACATAATGCAGTTTACGTGTGAATTTTGAAGAATTCCAATCCTTCTAATAGTGCTTGGAAATATGAGTACAAATATTTGGCTTTAATGCATTGAAAAGTGTTGTAGGAGGCAAACAACATAGAAATTAGGGTTTTCACATATTTTTCAAGGAAGGGGCTCGAAGGAGAAGGTGTAGTGGCAGGCATCTCTGGAGAATACCACTGACAAAAATTAAAAAAAAATTGTTCTCCAAGTTTCCCATCTGTTACATACTGGATTTTTCTTGTAAATATCAAGTTTAATGAAACATACATCCTGAATACATTGAAGGGGAAATAACAATCACCAGCTCCTGCCTGGTTAAATGTTGACTCTAATAAATGAGTTGCCTGCACAGCTGTTCAATTTTATAATTTCTCATGGTGGCTAGTTCCTCATTTCCATCTTTCAAATGCTTTTTAAAAATCCTGGAAAGAACATTTAGTTTTTAAATTGAGAAGATTAGTGATAATCTCATTAGCAATCTGGATGGTAATTTTCATTTAGTGGGTGCCTTCTCTGTGAATCTTGGGAAATTCTCAAAATTCATTGTCGCTAAACTTTTTGATAAAAATATCCTTCCTAAATGGGAAAGTCTGTGTCATGCATGCTAGTGTGAATGTGGGCTCTTGAAGGAACTGGCAGCCTGGATAGACACCCTGAGAGTGATGAGGTGGTATGTATCAGTCAGTGTTTACCACAGTAATGCTGCATAACAAACCACCCCCAAAGTCTGGACCATACAAAGAAAGCATTTATTTCTAGCTCATGTATATGTGAATCAGCTTGTCTGGGCTCAGCTAGATTTGGCTCCAGGCCTTGAGTTCAATTTAGATCTGTTTCAAGCATCTTATTTTTCTGAGTCAAGTAAGCAACTCTGCAAGGCATGTTCTTCTCACGTTAATGCCAGGGTGTAAGAGGACAAGCCTAATCATGCCAGTGCATTATATAATACCCCATTGGCCAAAGCAGACATGTGGCTAAACCCAAAGGTTAGCCAAATTCTGCCTATAGTGGGAGGAACTGCAAAAGCCACAGGACAAAATGTATGGATAGTAGAAAGGGCAAAGAATTGGAGTGAAAAATTCCATCGACCACATGCAGCTTCCCTTGGAATGCATCCAATGATAATCAAATAAATGTTAAAATTGCTTATCACGAAGATATAGCACGTGCACACCCTCTTGTCCTTCATGCAGTGATAAAATCTACTAGCTATGGTGGAGTAGTAGTTTTTAACTATTCCATCCTTTTTACTTTCTAAAGCACCAGAACCTTGTTTTAAAACAATTTTATGTAGACCACGATTTATGAAATGAATAATGGTGGAGCTGTACCGGTGGAAGGGCCAAGAGACGGAGGAGTTGGTGATAGGGTAGTCAGGCAAAATATAGGACGCCCAGTTGAATGTGGATTTCAGACAATGAATAATTTTCTAGTACACTTGTGTCCCATGATATCCTTTGTTTTTTCTTTTCCCTATTCCTCCTTCTCCTCCTTCTGCTAAATCTGACAGCCATAAATGAGAGCAACACATAACGTGTCCATTCCCCCTCCTCTGTTTGTTTGTTTGTTTGAGACAGAGTCTCACTCTGTTGTCCAGGCTGGAGTGCGGTGGCATGATCTCGGCTCACTGCAATCTCTGCCTCCTGGGTTCAAGTGATTCTCCTACCTCAGCCTCCCAAGAAGCTGGGATTACAGGTGTGTGTCACCATACCTGGCTTATTTTTGTGTTTTTAGTAGAGACGGGGTTTCACCATGTTGGCCAGGCTGGTCTCAAAGTTTTGACCTCAGGTGATCTACCCGCCTCGGCCTCCCAAAGAGCTAGAGTTACAGATGTGAGCCACTGCACTCGGCCACGCCTCCTCCTTTACTACCTCCTCTAGTCACGTGCACCCGATGCCCCTGACCTGCTCAGATACAGCCACGCTTCTCTCCTTCTCTGGGCTGTGGAGACCGCAGGTTTCTAGACCCTAACTTGTCTTCCTCTGGCTCTCCCATGGAAAACACAGTTCAGAAATTCCTCTCTCCCACAGTGCCTTCTGGTCCTATCCTGTGATTCCTTCAGAAAAACTGACACTGGACTGAAGACTGACCCTGGAAGAGCAAACCAGAGACTGTTGGAGACTCTGCCAGGGCTAGATCATGGAGTAAGCTCTGCAAAAGAAGCCACATAAAATCGTTTGCAAAGAGTTCTTACCCTTAAAAGAAGAATTACAGGAAGGAATGATTGAAAATTCCATGCCATAATGGTTTCTGATCAGTGTAGTGATTGATTTCTTATGGAGCACCTGAAAGATTCATTTTTGCTCAAGGTAGAGGCATAATGGGCAGAGGCTTCTGCTGCCCCAGCACCCCAATTCCCCCTCCACTGGACTCCACCCTGCAGCAGTTCTGCCGTCATGGAGTTCATATACTGAGGTTCTTGATGACCTTGTTTGATCATCAAGTTCTTTGTGGACCAGACAAGCACTTGAGGTAGCTCTTCTTGCCCTTTAGAAGCTTGGTTTCTCTGACCCTCTGTCCACACTGTCTCTGCAGAGCAATGAGCACCTTACATTTACACAGGGAAAGTCAGTACTGTTAAAACTTATGTGATTGATTTTATTCCTTCAACGCAGGGATTTAAATTCTGGGAAGTCCGGGGAAAACCTCAGGCCATACTGAAATGGAAGTCGCCTTAGATTTATGTCTTTGCAAATCATAAACAGTGGGCACATAAAAGCCTGTAGATTGTTGTATTAAAACATGACTCCTTCAACAGCATTCAAGGCTTCCTGAAGACTTTAATGAGTGGGGAATAGTTAATCTGCTCTCATGCCGACATCAGCAATGAGCTCAAAAGTTCTGAGAAGACGCAGTGAAGTGCTTGAGCTTTCGTGGATTTAATTTTCCATATTCAAAGAAGTGCAGAATGTAGAAGTCTCGGGAAGACATGGGTGAAGGCCTTGCTGCAGTTAGTCCTGGTGCTGGGGGACAGAGAAGGAAGAAGGGAGGCTTTGACTGCCCTCGCTTGTTTGGCAGGAGCAGGCTGAAGCCACAGGCACCGGGCTCTTCTTTGGCTTGATGTGTATCCATCCAAATGCTAAATAATGCAGTGATTTTATTCCTTGACTTCAAACAGCAACTGCAAAGGAAAAAAGCAAAATCCTTTTCATGTCTCAGAAATGACAGAAAACCCTATCTGCTTTGGAAATAGAAGCCTGCACAATAAATGCAAATATTAGAGCAGAGTAAGAAGACTTTAATGAGAAACTAGAAAACTCGATCCGCAGTGAAAATATAGTGTGATAACTGCCACTTTAAATGCATATTGAAAAAAAAAAACCCAAAATGATTGTGCTTCTTAATGTCTTGCCTTTTAAGATCAGAAGATCTTATTTTATTCACATTAGGAGCCACTGCAACGCGGTGTTGTTGTCAAGTGGCAAAGGTGGGGTCTTTGTTTTACAGAAGATCACAAAGCACCAGGGGCCATCGGCTGGCAATTTGTATAACCTTATCAGATGGCCCTGATATTTTCTGTGAGAAAAGAAGTTACGGACATGCCTGTAAAGGGCTTTGCACACATGAAACGCTCTGGAGAGGCAAACCTCACTTACCGTTGTGTGTTCATCAGCGTGGCGTCCCCTCTGGATGAAGACAAAAGCCCAAAGCTCTGCTGCCTGGAAACCAAACACTGCTCAGTAGCAGAATACAATTTCATTTCATGACTTGGGTGAAAGACACTCAGGAGATTCTGTTGTAGAAGGAGGTTGGATCTGCAGTTACAGCATTCAGGCTGTGAACATTTTATCCTCTTGCAACCTATTTGACACATTGAAAGCTTCTAATTATTATAAGCACCACGAGGCTAATGTAGGATAAATTGTGCTCTCTGCAAGGTGACAAATCTGACAAATGCACAATGCTCACACAATGGTCATGTGGAAGGAATGAGAGAGAGAACAACAGAGAGAGATATCAGTGGACATTTTTATGTATTACTTATAATAGCACTGCTCCTGGCAGATTAGCGATGCTTTGGTGTAGCTTTTATGTGCAGAATAGACATGCTTTCATATTTGATCACTCACTGGAGATACCAATGATGAATAGGTGTTTGTCAAAGCGGAAGACAGAACTAATCTAATCTGCTCACTTTCTGGACATACATTATTTCATATAAATTTGCCCATAGGCACTTTTACATCACCCCCATATCTTGCTAGAATTTGTTTTGCTCAAAGGCCCCTAGCTAAAAAATGAACAAGCTTAGGACCTGAATCCAGATCTGTCTGAATAGAAAACCCTCTCTCAATTCCAGTACATGGTCACCAAGGAAAGAATGGCCTTAATCTCCATGTACACAGCCATTTACCAGAGTGTCTGTAAAACGTGGTAAATCGCCTTTTATAGGTCCAGTTTTAAAAAATTTTTTTCAGTGCAATGACCCAGTAGTGGTCATGGTTCAGTTGTGACCACATGTGTATATTTCCAGTGGTGCTTTACTCATTCTCTTTTGACCCTGAAGCAAAGAAATATTTCCTCCAAAATTAATAGTTTTGCAGAATCTTACCAAATAATGGAATACTGTGATGTCCACTGGGAAAAGCCCCATGCTAGGTATCTGGGGGACTCAGGTTCTGGGCCTGCCTTGCTGTCACCTAACATGCAACTTTTAACAACCGATTCCTCTTCTGTAACTTCCTTGTTGTGAAATGAGGACAGTAAGTGGAGTCCAGTGAACAAACCCCCCAAGTCAGCATCTCCAGGTGTGGATGAGGAGCCGAGGCCGGAGCAGGGGGCAGGGGCAGGGCCCGTGCTGGGGGTCCCATGAGTTTGCGGGATGCAGCCTGTTTCAGGAAGGCCTTTCAGATGCACGTGGGCATTCTCTGCTGGCTAAAATCAGGCTGTTCTCTGAGCAAACTTTAGGGCAATGCTTATAACTAGAGCCACGTAAAGCATCATTAGAAGCAGCATTCTGTTCCATTCGGCTCCTGGTATGATAATTCCTCTGTGTAATGTATCTGCCTGATGATAAGTGTTCCTATTAGTAATTCTCTGGAGATCCAGTTTGATCAAAGTTGCCCTGAATTTTTGTGATTGTATTTTTACTAATTGTTGGGGAAGGAAAGAAAGGTTCAAATTCTACCAGGTATCATAGATATCACTGGGATTATAACTGAGTGTGTGTGTGTGTGTGTGTGTGTGTGTCTATGTGTATGTATATTTTCCGGAGTAAATTTTCAAGTAAAAAGAAAAGAGTCTTGTGTTTGTGAGTGTATGTGTCTGAGTGTGTGTGCTTGTGTGTGCATGTGTGTGCATGTGTCACAAAGAGAGAGAGACAAGAGAGAGAAAAAGAGAAAAAATGAGCAAGTCTTGGTAGAGCCCTCTCTCTGGCCTGGATTCAAACAAAAGATTTCCAGAAATCACTAGAAACAATTTGGAGTAAAGCAGAGGGCAGGCTGCTGTCTAAGGATGGTTCCGTACTTGCTGATTTGTCTCCAAATATACAAGTAGAGAGATGGGATGTGTGTTTAACATCTGACTGCCATCCAAAGTAGCGCTGTCTGGTAGAACATTCTGGGAGGACCGAAACATCCCCTACAGTAACCGCCAGCCAGATGTGGCTACTGAGGTCTGCAGATGCGGCTAGTATGACTGAAGTATGGAAGTTTCAAAAATTTAGGTTATGTTAACTGAAGTTTAAATCCAAATGGCCACAGGGATCTAGTGACTACCGTATAAAACAGCAAAAAGGAAAAGGGACACGTGTAGGTACTGAAAGTGCTGCTAGTTGAGGCCTCCTTGCCCTTATCCAGCTAGGTGACCTTGCAGTTTCCATCTGCCCTCCACTTTCTCAGGTGGACTATAAGAGGACATCTAGTCTGAAACCCATTCAATTCCAGAATCCTAAAAGCAGAGTAGGAGGCTGAAGACTGGAGAAGAAAAATTTGACAAATTTTGTTGCATCTCGTCTTTTTCTTTTTTTCTTTCTTTTTTTTTTTTTTTTTTTGAGATGGAGTCTCACTCTGTCACCCAGGCTGAAGTTCAGTGGTGCACTCTCGACTCGCTGCAACCTCTGCCTCCTGGGTTCAAGTGATTCTTCTGCCTCAGCCTCCTGAGTAGCTGGGATTACAGGCAGGAGCCACCATGCCAGGCTAATTTTTGTAATTTTAGTAGAGACGGGGTTTCACCATTGTTGGCCAGGCTGGTCTCGAACTCCTGACCTCAGGTGATCCACCCACCTTGGCCTCCCAAAGTGCTGGGATTACAGGCATGAGCCACCGTGCATGGTCTGAGACTGGGTAATTTACAAAGAAAAAGAGGTTTAATGGACTTATAGTTCCATGTGTCCGAGGAGGCCTCACAGTCATGGCAGAAGGTGAAAGGCACATCTTACATGGTGGCCCACCAGAGACTGAGAGCCAAGCAAGAAGGAAAACCCCTTACAAAACCATCAGATCTCCTGAGACTTATTCACTACCATGAGAACAATATTGCGGAAAGTGCCCCCATGATTCAGTTATCTCCCACGAGGTCCCTCCCACAATGTGTGGGAATTATGGGAGCTACAATTCCAGATGAGATTTGGCTGGGGACATAGCCAAACCGTATCACCACCTGTCTGCTTCCCAGCAAGGATCCACTTTCTGGCCTCTTGGTGGTCCACATGCTGACCCCCCAGCCTGGGACACTTCTTACTACTCTTTCCATCCTTCTCTTTTTTTTAATATTCTTTTTTTGTTATTATAATTTAAGTTCTAGGATACATGTGCACAACGTGAGGTTTGTTACATATGTATACATGTGTCATGTTGGTGTGCTGCACCCATTAACTCGTTGTTTGCATTAGATATATCTCCTAGTGCTATCCTTCTCCACTCACCCCATCCCACGACAGGCCCTGCTGTGTGATGTTCCCCATCCTTCTCTGTAAAGTTCCAACACCTGTCCTCCCATAGCAGTGTAGAAGCCACACCTGCTGTCACTTTCCCGGGGCCCTGGGAGATTGTGGAGCACAGTGGTTCAGAGCACAGGCTCTGCAGTGAGATGGCGGTAAGCCCATTACTATCATCTACCTTCCACCAGGTCCGGTGGTTTTTCCTTTGTGCTCTGGTGGTACACTGGCTGTAACCTTTTAATAACTCCTCCAAATTACATTGTAGTAACCTGTTTCTTTTCTGTCTCCTCCACTAACCTAGGGATTATTAGACTGCAAATCATAAAATCAACTTAGAGGGTTGTGATCAGCATTTAAAAAATGAGTAAAATAGAATGGAAGATATCAATTCATTTTATGGTTCCTTGATTGTTTTGTGAATTCATAATTGTTTTATTTTTACACACATAAATACATGCAAATATATTTGTGTGTGTGCATGGAGTCATAATGTAGAATTATTTATTATTGTGAATTGGGATTCTAAAAGGCTTTTAAAAACATTGCATTAGGCTAAAATTTCTGGAACGTCGGGACAGAGGCATATTCATGGCTTGTATCTCTAGTACAACAACGGTGGCAGCACTAACACAATGTATGAGCCATTGACCTGAGTAAATTCATGTTGAGGTGGGCAGGGTGAGGGAGGCAGGATGAAGGCCAGGGGAAGGCAGGCAGGCTGCCAGCAGGGGTCACAGGACCGGGAGCTTTGCCAGTGAGCCCAGCCCAGGCGAGCACTATTTCCAGAGGCTTCAGGACTAAGTGTGAAGATCATGTTGGTGTTGATTGAGGGGGCTCAGTGGAAGCAGATGGGCTGAGCAGTGTTTAAAGTGAGCGCTGAGGGTGAAGTCAAAGTTCGAATCAAGCTAGATTGAGGGCTCAGAGATTCACGTTTGCCTCGACGAAGACAAAGCCATGATTTGAGTGTCAGGACTCAGGTTCTGCCTTGTCACTTCTGACCATACCTTGTCCTAGAGGTACCTGGTGGCTTCTCTCCATATGACCCTCTCTCCCATCCCTTTCCTCTCCGGGATACCCTCATTTGTTGACTCCTTCTCGGTGCCTCTCTCTCGTCAAGCCAATTCTGACTTAGGCCCCAAGGTGGGAAAAAGTCTTCAGTTATTTCCTGAATCCCATTATTTGTCAGTTACAGGACCCATTTCCTAAAGCCCAGGGTCACGTTTCCCCAGGTCATTCTGAGTCCTGCTTCCTGTCTTAGTGTGCCAGCCCTGTGCCAATCCCTCCCTCCCCATCTTTTGTTGGCCAAGGGAGGTCTTTCACTAGAATGTCAAAGTATGGCAGGCCAGCAGGGGGAGAGTTCAGCCCCGGACGCCGGCAGACAGACATCCTTTCCAAGGTAGCGGAGCACAGCCACATATTCCCACCACTACCAAGAGAATCCTCTGCACAACAGAATGTTGTGAACTTTTCATGTGCATCGTTCCTTTGCCACTCATATCATTATCAAATTTACACACAGATGGCCATGCCTGGTGATTCCAAGAGAGGGGATTTTTACAGGAAGCATGTTTGTACTCAGGATTTGTTCTTTTGATGCAGCACTTATTTAGGAGGGAATCCCAGGTGTTGTCTTTTAGGTGAATGAAGTGCCTGACGCTGGTCAAGAATGCTAACAGGTGGGCTCTTCCTGGGACAGTGGCTGAGCTGGCTCTGGCACTAAGGCTGTAAACAGGCAACCACATCTCTGGTAGTGAATGCAGAAAAAATAAAAGGAAATAAAGACCAAGCTGAAGTTCCTGAAATCTTTTCAAGATATCACTATCTTTTTTTTTTTTCCTTGAGATGGAGTCTCGCTCTGTCGCCCATGCTGGAGTGCAATGGCACAATCTCGGCTCTCTGCAACCTCTGCCTCCCAGGTTCAAGCATTTCTCCTGCCTCAGCCTCCCGAGCAGCTGGGATTACAGGCGCCCGCCACCAAGTCCAACTAATTTTTGTATTTTTAGTGGGGTGGGGGGGGTTTCACTATATTGGCTAGGCTGGTCTCGAACTGATGACCTCAGGTGATCTGCCCGCCTCGGCCTCCCAAAGTGCTGGGATTACAGGCATGAGCCACTGCGCCTGGCCGATATCACCATCTTTTTTAAGCTCCCACTCTGCATGAGAGCTATGATATACATGATCCAAATGACAGGCAATCCTCACATCATCGGCATTGGGACTTGGAATAAGTTTGCTGCTCTTTTGGATGTGGCTTTGTTGTCTGTCTTCTCCATCCACAAAGAAAAAGGTAGGAACTAATGTTTCCTGGGTACCTGCTGTGTTCCAAGTATTGTAGTTAGTTGGCAAGTAACGTAACTCGTTCCCTTGCTTCTCCTCTTTCTTCACGTAGTCAACTTTTCAAGTCCTCTCCCGTCCTCCAGGCTGTAGGAGACAACGAGACCTGTGAGTCAGATGCAGAAACATAATGTAAAGCACAAGAGATCCGTCCTAGACAAGTGGAAGTTAAATATTTGCTTAAAGGACTTTTTCTCTTCTAATTGCTGATCACAATGATCTCAAACTTTTTAAAAGTGTAGCACACTTTTTGTCAATAAATAAATAATGAAATTAAAATTTTAGCAAAGCAGAGATGCTATTCTGGTCGAAGGGGTTTGTGAGTACAGCCTGGATCTCCAACCCCCATGACCTCCAGGAACATTCTCACAGGTCCTGAGAGATTTTGGGATATTCTGTGGATCAAAAAAACAATTAGTAGCAGCCACCTCTACCAAGGGAATTCTCTGCATAACGGAATGATGTTTTCATATGCATCGTCATCTTGACACTCATTATAAGATTTATTATTGTTATTATTAGTTTCAGTATTAGTATCAGCATTATCATCCCCCTTCTGCAGAAGAGTACACGAAGGGTGAAAAAGTTTAAACGTCTTCCTTAGGTGGTAGAGCCTGAATTTAACTCTAATTAGTTTGACTCTGAAGCCGTCATTCTTAACCATCATTTGTTTATCCATTCATTCAACAAATATTTACTGGGTACTGTCTATAGGTTGAACATGCCCTGTGTAGACAAAACAAGCACAAATTTCTGCCTTTGTGGAGCTGACAGTTTAGTTTGGGAAAGTGAATGTGTAGGGTATAAATCAAACAAATAAGTAAGAAATAGTATGTTAAGCCAGGCGCAGTGGCTCATGCCTGTAATCCCAGCACTTTGGGAGGCTGAGGCAGGCGTATCACCTGAGGTCAGAAGTTCGAGACCAGCCTGACTAACATGGTGCAACCCCGTCTTTACTAAAAATACAAAAATTAGCTGGGTGTGGTGGTGGGTGCCTGTAATCCCAGCTACTCGGGCGGCTGAGGTGGGAGGATCACTTGAATCCTGGAGGTGGAGGCTGCAGTGAGCTGAGATTGCACCATTGCACTCCAGCCTGGGTGACAGAGTGAGACTCCATCTCAAAAAAAAAAAAAAAAAAAGAAAAAGAAAAAGAAAAAGTATGTTAGATAGTGATAAGTGCTCTGAAGGACAATAAGGTAGAAAAGGATAATAGAGCATACTGGGTAGGTTTAAAAATATAAGTAGAGGCATCAGAGGCCTCATTAAGGTGAGCAGTATGTCATTTTAGCTGACTTTGAAAAGTAAAACAACCTTGGGTCAAATAAAGAAAGATACCGTTAAATCAAAACTTATTCAATAATACTAGGTAAATGGTAAAGTGAACACAGTCTTTAAAAGCCTTTCAGCAGGTCAAACTGACAGGCAATAGTTACATTAACCATTAATACGTCTTAAGATGCATTAAAAAATGTATTCCCCATATCTGGCTTCTTTGTCTAGAGAATAGAAATTCTTTGCTATGGGAGAAAAATTACCCACGGACATGTGCTCAGGGTGTTTTGCAGAAGCTGTGGATGTCGGGCATTCCCTTTGTCAGCAGCAATTACTCAGGGTGTGCTTGTTTTGACGGTGACTGCCGGTTTGATGAGGAAGGATTTCCTTGTTGATTTCATCTGAACGTTGGTGCATTCTGTTCCTTCACAGTTTGCTTGGCAGCTGTTCTATTGCAAATCCAGGCGAGATCTGATAAATTTAGCACTGATTAAAAACTGAATCCTTGAGCTATAAGATGGGTTAAGGTACAATTGCTTAGCGTAACTGTTTTCTTTTCCTCTTAGGGAAATAGCTTACTAGGGAAGCCTGGTGCAAAACATACAATTTGATCTCAAACTTCTTAATTGCCCGTTAACTTAGGCAATTACTTGCTCTCTAAAAAAGTCTAGGCTTTTTGTGAGACCTAGTTGTTGTCTGCAAGTCACCTGTAATAAAACCACAGTAACAGACCACAAAGTCTTCAGCAAAAGGGAAGGAAGACCGAATTTGCACATGACTGTTAGGCTGGCTGTGAAGTTAGTTTTGTAAGCGACAAGTGTAGCAGCAATCAATTAGAAAGCCTCATGAACTTGACGATTGAATTATTACACAGAGCAGGCATTGTGTGTGGGCAAAACAGAGTCTCCCACACACTCCAGTTCAACAGGCTCTTATTGAACAACTGCTGTGTGCCAGGCTTTGGACAAGGTGCTGAGTTTGCAGTGATGCATAGTGATGGTAGGGTAATTATAGGGTGACTAAGCCACCCTATAATTGAGTCAAAATGTTGACTTAGGTGGACTGACAAGAATGACACCTATCCACCACTGGGATCATTTCTTTGTACTAGGATATTTTCTCCTGAAAGTCCTTGTCTAATGCAAATGTATTGCCTGGAAAGGGGTAAGGCATTAACCATTATGTGTGTTCGCAGAGCTTAGACTTCCCACAGAATGGGCGACTCACTTATTTAGAGAATACTTATTGAGTGCCTACTATGAGGCAGGCATGGTTTGAGTGAAGCAGACATTAAATTCCTGCTCTCAAAAATTTACAAAGTTGATGAAAAGAGAGAGAAGAACAGATGAACACATACTTGATACTTATGTATTTATTTTTGGAGTCAGGGTCTTGCTCCATTGCCCAGGCTGGAGTGCAGTGGGTGGAGCAATTGTAACTTACTGCAGCCTCCAACTCCTGGGCTCAAGCAATCCTCCCACCTCAGACTCCCAATTAACTAGAACTACAGGCATGGATCACCATACCTGGTTAATTTCTTAATCTTTTTGTAGAGATAGGGTCTGTCTCTGTTGCCCAGGCTGGTCTCAAACTCCTGGGCTAAAGCAATCTTCCTTCCTCAGCCTCCCAAAGTGCTGGGATTACAGGCATGAGCCACCACACCCAGCCAAATACATATTTAGATGGTGTGTCAGATAGTGAAACATAAGCTGGGTAAAAGAATAGGGAGAGAGATGAGGCTGGGGCATGACTACTTCTACGTTGGGTTTTCAGGCAAGAGCTCTTAAAGAAAGTAGCATTTGGACAGACTGAAAGGAAGTGAGGGAGAGAGTCAAGCATCTAAGCAGAAGAGCCAGGGAGTGCCAAGGCTGTGAGGAGGAGGGGCTCTTGATGTGACCCAGGAATATGTGAGGGAGTCCTGTGTGGCTGGAGCGGGGTGGTCCAGGGAGTCATAGCAGCAGAGGAAGTTTGAGAGGTAGCATAGGGGAGATCACGTAGGAAAATACACCAGTAGGTATGGACGGGAGGGTAGACCCCGGTGCAACTAGCCGGTGGGCACCAGATAGAAGACATGAGAGAGGTGGGCAAATGAAAAGGAAAAGCAAAACTGGAAGAGAGAAATCACAGTGCCTGAGCACCACTTTATCCTCTCTCGTATTTTTCTGTTGTGGGCTGGTCCCTCACTGTGCGTCATGATTTCCCTTAATGTTTTACACTCAACCTTGCCCTTGGACTGACTCACAGCTGACCCCAAATCCATCTGCTTTTGCTAATGTTTTCCTTGCCTCCTTCTTCTGGGCCACCTTCTTGGAAAACCAACTAAATTGGACTGAGAGTCAGAACATGTGGTTTCTAGCCCCGGCTCTGCCACTGGCAAACATGTGGCTTGGGGCATGTCCTCATTGTATGAGTGAGGGATCTGAGGACCAGGGAGAGGAAGTTCAGCCTGAGCTTCCTAGAATGCATAAGCACCCGGTCTCAACACAGTTTTGACTGCACTCATATCTTTAGTCTCACTCTGGTTTTCTGTGTTGATGCGCATGGTCTTTGACATTCCAGTCAAGTAAATGCCCAGCAGAGGCTTCCGTGGAAACTTAAAGAATCCCAGTTTGTGGATGAGGCGCTTGGTTTCACTAGAAACACATGTCCTCAAATCCATGATTTCCTGTTTTAGCTCCCTACAGATCACCTGAGAGCGTGCTTAAATGCAGACTTCTAGAAAACATCCACAGATTTTGGATTCAATAAGTTTGGGCTGAGGCACAGGATGCTATCATTTTAATAAGGGCCCCAAAAAATCCTGAGTCAGATGGTGATGGGCCATTGTTTGAGAAACACCGGGATGCATGGCAGTAATCATTGTAATGTTGTAATTGTAATTAGTGTAATATTGGGGTGGCGTAGGTGGTGGCAGCAGTGATGATAATGCTAGTGCTTCCAGATAGTAGAAGTGGAGGTGGTCATAGCAGTGGTGATGCCAATGGTAGTAGTGGTGATGGTGATAGTGGCTCTATTGGTATTGATGGCGCTGGTGGTAGTAGGAATGAAGGTATTGGTTGCAGATAGTAAGAGCAGTAATAGTGGTGTTGGTGGTAGTGGTGGTGATGGTGGCTGTGGTAGCAGAGACGGCAATGATCGTTTTCAGGTGCAATGGCATCGCTGCTATTGCTTAGTTTCCCTGGAGATCCATTAGACCTGATGAGAAAGAGTGCATAACATCCATTGTAGCTCAGCTTCTGTTTCTCTAGGTACCTGGACCTCTAATGACTTCACCTTTTCCTGAAAAACAACTCTCTAGAGCTGACATTATAAATTGACTGCCAAGGTTGTTCTTCCAAATGACTACAGGCATTATTCCTTATCTCCAGCTAAATAGCTCATTTACTGAGCACTTATTATGTGCTAAGCATTCTACTTAGATTTTCTCATTAAGTACTTAATACAGCCTTATGAAATAGATGCTATTATTATACCTGATTGAAAGGTGGGGAAACTGAGGGTTAGGAGATTTAAATGATAGCTAGTAAGTGGTTGAGTCAGACTTAAGCAAAGCAAACTTTTGGTGAATTCTGGAGTTAGGTTGTCTGGGCTATTCAATCAGTTTCTATGTGCCTGGCACATGGCAGAAACTTATTAAATGCTTGAATGAATAAATAAAGCAAGATGACAGTTTAAGAATGAACCAGGTAATTCAGAGTACTGAATCCATATTAAATTCATTTTAGTCTACACAGAAGTGAAATAACACTAAAATCTGAGCATTTGCCAGGTGATGGCAAGTATTCATTTCCATCATCTAGCCCGGTACCTGGCACATAGTTAATGCCCTCTGTAAATTCTTATCACAGCAATCAATCAATGAAATGTTTTTCTCATAGAGTTTGGTGAATAACTTACAACAATACACTCACAGATGATTCAGAGTATTTGACTTGTATATATTGTTTTAAATAGTTGGAACCTAATATTGCAGTTTTATAAAAATACAGTGAAGGGGCTTGTCCTAAAGGGCATGTCAGGATACAGGTGAGAAAGGATGAATTTGTCCTTTGAAGACAACCTTGCATTAGCTCTAGCAGAATGAGCCATTGCCTATCTGGGCTGGGGAAGGCGGCACCTGAGTATCTCCCTCAGCTTCTCCCTGGCACTTTAAATCCCTTTATGAAGAGGGCAGTTGTAATTCTCAATAAGATTGAAGGCTTCAAATGCAACTGATCCCTGGGGAGGAATGGATTTGGCTTAAGTTTGCTCTAAAAGGAAGGTGGCTGGGATCTGTGTCTCCTGAGAGCACCTGGAATTGGTGAGGGTGAATGGGGGACGAGTGGGGAGGTGTCTAAAACAACGTCGTAGGGATAAAGGGCTGCTGTGGTTTCACCAACTTCAAGTGCTTGCATAGGTTCTTCCTGGATTCTGACATCTTTTCCCCTCTCATATTTTTGACTACTCCTCCATCTCCCTATTAAATGCCATTTTTGCTCCAAGAGAAGCATAAATCTGTTCAGGACTGAACAGTGTCCTATCTTGTCTTTGGGAAGAAACGACCCGTGTGGATTCCACTACCCTATACCTGATGAATGGACGAGCCCATAGACTGAGGACTCTACCCCTGGCTGTGTGATGCTCTCAAATTCATGCCCTCTAGTCTTACAGCAGTTAAGACTGCCCAGGTTCTCAGCTTTCTCTATGCATTTCTTTGTAGCTTCCCCCTTGAATCCAGAAACTCCTTTTAGCTGGAAATTTTAAAAGCAAGCAAGAAATAAAGCTTTTCTGCAGGAACAGGGGCCTCCGAGAAAAGCAATTACAGTCTTTGGTTATGAAAGAGCACTCAAGAGAATTATTCCAGCCCCGTGTCCCTTTGCCTTTCCTACAAGAAGGTTTTCTGATCAATAGCAGAAGAATGAGACAGGCCCTAGCCGCCTGAGAGGACTAGCTCTAGCTAAACTCCATGGTCTAGATAAACGAATGATGCTGTGCTTTCAGCTTTGATTTGGTCTGATAGAGCATTTTAAAGAAATGTTCCACTAACTCCAAAGAGTTTCGGTCTGCAAGCCATTTAAGAACATGTAAGCTGGACTTAATACAGTCATCATTTTTCTCCAGGGATGATATTCTTGAGAGTCTTCACAGTGCTAACAGTTTGCCCATCACACAGTAAATTTCCCAAGGACCTAGCAGGGATGTGCGGTTACAGCACTCAGCAGGGAACTTTGTACATTGTTGCCAATTCTCAGTGTGGGTTAAAAGAGAAGCCCTGATTGGAAAGGGTGGTGTCCTGTTAGTGGATAGCTTAAGATGGCTACTTTGTTTTTTTTGTAAGAAAAGTAACAATAATGAACTTGATTAGCCTCATTGTCTCACAGATGAGTGTTTGTACCAGTGCAGATGTCATTTTCTACCAACATGTGTTAATTCCACAAACATTCATTACGGGTCTGTTCTATTTCAGCTCTCTATAGGGTGACAGGGTAAAAGTGTGAACAAAGCAAAGTCCCTTCCTTTAGGGCTATCATTTGTTAGTAGGAAAGACAGAAATATAAGCAAATAATTACAATAGTTTAAGTGCAATAATAGAGCCATTATCTGGATGTTAGCTGGTCCTCTGTGACCATTGGTGAATGAGGGAAGATTGGCTTAACCACTCTTCTCACTTCTCCATTTCATCCACGTGGATCCCCAAAGTCTTCCTCTACTATACTTCCTCTTCAGAGTCTCAAATTCTCCTCCTGATTTTACATCAAGGAGTGCCACCACAGTCTTTGTGGCTTGGGAGCCAGCGGACACCTACGCCTTCAGGAATTCTGCTCCTATTAAGATAAGTTTTTCACTTGAATTCAAAAGTACATACCAGGAAAGGAAAGAGTGTGATTCACTCCTCTTGCAGATCATGAAAGACTTCACACAGAATAATGATTGATCCGGATCTTGAAGACTCAGTAAGAGCTTTGTAAATGTCAAATGCTGTGCCTGAGAAGCACACGATACCATCCTCCGCAGAAGCAGCAATGTTTTGCCACCCTTCCCTCAGCTGGGTTGTTAAGACCGGCAGTCCTTAATACTCTGGTTCTCAGCCACAAAATGAACTTGCCTTTCTCTAAGCAGCCTGCTACTCTGTAACTTGACAACAAACATTCCTTGAGTGCTACTGTAAGAATGGAGATGTCATGGAGGAGTGTGTGTGTATGTGTGTGTGTGTGTGTGTGTGTGTGTGTATGCATGCAAGTGTGTATTTAAGATGACAGATTCTATATATATTAATCGAGATTCTGTATTTTAAGGGACAGGTCAGGTGAAAGTAAATTAGTGTGAGTGCTCTACTATCCAGTAGAAGGTAGGCAAACAAAACTGATAATGTTTTCTTTATTACAAAACACACAAGGAAAGGAAGAGTTTCAATAAAAGTCTTGCAGTTCTCCTAAGTGTTAGGCTAACGCAGCCCTAAAATCCCAGCTGGGAGTACATAGGACAAGAACATGGAGTGGTTAAATTGCCAATGGTAAATCGGATGGCCCTGGCTCACATATTAAAAACATGATTTCCCTCAGTCACTTCCTAATCCACACTTAGGCAGTTCATGAATAAAAAGGAGTTTGGCCATATTTCTCTTTTTCTCTTTTCTCAGTGGTTTTAGAGGTGAAGATAATGAGGGCTGAGAGACGGAGACCATATGCAGGCCACTGTATTGGATATCTGTCTGCTTTAAAGGTTTGTAACCCACGAGCTACACTCCACCTTCTACTCCGAGCAGATCTCTCAGAGGCACACAGTGGGAACTCTATTCTGATGACCCTGTCCATGCCCAAAGTACCAGTAGGACCATTAACTTCATTGATCCCTCTTATGATGATCAAAGGAGGTTATGAGGAGGAAGGGGCTAGGAGAGAGACATTACAAAGCTCTGTTTCTGAGTGGCGTACTGTCTGTTTCTTTCCTCCAGAGAGTGATTAAGTAGAGACATGATCACTGCTCAAGTTAGCAGTATGTACTGAGCTCCCAACTGAGAGGTCAAGAGCTCTGGTGTAGGAGTCACACAGACTGGGTTTGAATCCCAGCTCTTCCGCAGCTTACCAGGCATGGGACCCAGGCAAGATGCCCAGCCCATGCCTCAGTTTCTCATCTGAGAAATTATAAACCTACCTCAAAGCAATACTCTAAAGAATAAGAAAGTGAATATACTGCAAGCCCACAACATAGTAAACACACAACAATCAGTAGCAGTACTGTGACATTTTAAGCGACACGAAATAATCAATGAATATTTTTTCAAAAGATCATATTCAAAGCAGCGAATTAATTCTTTTCTCTTAGAAAACAAGACATTTAGCTTGCCTATTTTGGATTTGAGTGGTTCTAATGGGAAAAGTCAGATTATAAAACTTTACTGAAAAACTAAATGGAAAAATATTGGCCAGGTGCAGTGGCTCACACCTGTAATCCCAGCAATTTGGGAGGCCAAGGTGGGCAAATAACCTGAGGTCAGGAGTTCGAGACCAGCCTGACCAACACGGTAAAACCCCATCTGTACTAAAAATACAAAAATTAGCCAGGCATGGTGGCACATGATTGTAATCCTAGCTACTTGAGATGCTGAGGCAGGAGAGTCGCTTGAGCCCAGGAGGTGGAGCTTGCAGTGAGCTGAGATCATGCAACTGCACTTGAGCCTGGGCAACGGAGCAGGACTCTGTCTCAAAAATAAATAAATGGAATAATATTTAGACATCTTGTACAATTTAGTATGGAGAGAAGCTAAAATGGAAGAAAAATGTTAAAACTGATGAGAGGCCCGGCACGGTGGCTCACGCTTGTAATCCCTGCACTTTGGGAGGCCGAGGGGGGCGGATCACGAGGTCAGGAGATCGAGACCATGGTGAAACCCCGTCTCTACTAAAAATACAAAAAATTAGCCGGGTGTGGTGGCGGGCGCCTGTAGTCCCAGCTACTCGGAGAGGCTGAGGCAGGAGAATGGTGTGAACCCGGGAGGCGGAGCTTGCAGTGAGCCGAGATTGTGCCACTGCACTGCAGCCTGGGCGACAGAGCGAGACTCCGTCTCAAAAAAAACAAAACAAAACAAAACTGATGAGAGCATGAGGAAAGAAAGGGAAGAGAGTTCAGTAAGGCAGCAAGAAGGTGGAAAGGACAGGGGAAAAGAAGAAAAGAGAGATGCATTAGGTGTTGAAGGGCGTGTTAGCTAGAGGGCTTGCTTTTGAATACCAGGACTCATTCTTTCATCCTTTTCAAATATGTATTAACTCATTAACCACTGTTCCCAATACTTAGTTCCCTTTGAAATAACGATAGGGCATGAAAGTAGACAACCAGCTAATGAAAATGCAGAACAAGAGATGAGGTTGAAACTGGAAAGACAGAATAGGAAATCATAAACAGAGAGGGGGAAGAAAAAATACCAAAGACAAATTCCTCTAAAGGATAGAGGCAAAAAAGGCCAGGAAGTAACCTTTGGAAAAAGCGTGTAGTTGAGCACAGGGAAAAGACAGAGGAGGATGGGCTGAGCAGCGCAATGCCCAGAAAGACGAAGCAGAATAGAATTTTGTGAAAGAAGAGGTGGCTGACAGTATCAAATATCCTAAAGGTCAAATGGGGTAAGGGCTATAAGCATTCAAATCTGCCTTGAATAAGATTGACCTTTGTGTGGTAATAGTGAGATGATCTTTCTGGAGAGCAGTTCGGCAACATGTTTTAGTGTCTTTAAAATGTTTCTATCCTTTGACCCAGCATTTCTACTTCTAGGAACTTATCTTTAGAAAACAGCCAAAGACTTAATTTAGAAAAGTAAAACATGAGAGTTTAAAAATATTTAAATATTTTATAAGAGCAAAATATAACAAACATCTTTAGTGAATAAGAAGAAACAAATTCAATGAACTGAATATCCATAGGGTTAAATACTACATAGTTCTGAAAAATCATGTTTTTAAGTAAACCTTTCAAAATGGAAATATACCATTCACACAGAAAAGTGTTCAAATCCTAAGTGTGCTGTTCTATGAATTTTTACAAAGTGATCACACTCTGTAACCACCACCCAGATCAAGAAATAGAACAATTATCAGCATCTCAGGAATTTCTTTTGTGAGCTCTCCTGATCATTGCCCCTCCAAAGGTAATCATTATCTTGCCGTCTATCATCATCATAGGCTAGTTTTAGCATATTCGGGAACTATACATACGGAATTGTATATACTCTATGGTGTGTGTTCTTTTGCTCAAATAAACTATGTTCATGAACCCTTTTCATGCGGTAGCATGTAACAACAGCTTATTTTCATTGCTATATTTACCCCATTATACAAGTATATCACAAAGTATTTATCTATTTTATTGTTGATGAAATTTGAGCTGCCTCAAACAATCCTCCCACCCTGCAAAGGACATGATCTTATTTCTTTTTATGGCTGAATAATATTGCATGTTGGGTATGTACTATGTTTTCTTTATCCAGTTTATCACTGATGACATTTGGGTTGATTCTATGTCTTTGTTATTGTGAATAATACTACAGTAAACATATGTGTGCATGTGTCTTTATAATAGAATGATTTATATTCCTTTGGGTATATACCCAGTAATGGGATTGCTGGGTCAAATGGTATTTCTGGTTCTAGATCCTTCAGGAATTGCCACGCTATCTTCCACAATGGTTGAATTAATTTATATTCCCATCAACAGTGTAAAAGCATTCCTATTTCTTCACAGCCTCTCCAGCATCTGTTTCTTGACTTTTTAATAATCACCCTTCTGAGCAGCATGAGATTGTATCTCAGTGGTTTTGATTTGCATTTCTCTAATAATCAGTGATGTTGAGCTTTTTTTTCCATTTGTTTGTTGGCTACATGAATGTCTTCTTTTGAGAAGTGTCTTCTCATGTCCTTTGTCCACTTTTGAATGAGTTTTCTTTTTTCTTGTACATTTAAGTTCCTTGTAGATTCTGGATATTAGACCTATGTCAGATGGGTAGATTGCAAACATTTTCTCCCATTCTGTAGGTTGTCTGTTCACTCTGGTGAGTTTCTTTTGTTGTGCAGAAGCCCTTTAGTTTAATTAGTTCCCATTTGTCAAATTTTGGTTTTGTTGCAATTGCTTTTGATGTTTTAGTTATGAAATATTGGCCTGTGCTTATGTCCTAAATAGTATTGCCTAGATTTTCTTCTCTCTCTGTTTATAGTTTTGGGTGTTACATTTAAGTCTTTACTCCATCTTGAGTTAATTTTTGTATAAGCTATAAGGAAGGGATCCAGTTCCAATATTCTGCATATGGCTAGCCAGTTCTCCCAGCACCATTTATTAAATAGGGAATCCTTTCCTCATTGCTGTTTTTGTAAGGTTTGTCAAAGATCAGCTGGTTATAGATGTGAGAGATCTCTATTCTGCTCCATTGTGTCTGTTTTGGTACCAGTACCATGCTGTTTTGGTTGCTTTCATACGCGTCCCTGTGAAGAGACCACCAAACAGGCTCTGTGTGAGCAATAAAGCTTTTAATCACCTGGGTGCAGGTGGGCTGAGTCCGAAAAGAGAGTCAGCAAAGGGAGATAGGGGTGGGGCCGTTGTATAGGATTTGGTAGGAAAAGGAAAATTACAGTCAAAGGGGGTTGTTCTCTGGCAGGCAGGAGTGGGGGTCACAAGGTGCTCAGTGGGGGAGATTTTTGAGCCAGGATGAGCCAGGAAAAGGACTTTCACAAGGTAATGTCATCAGTTAAGGCAAGTACCGGCCTTTTTCACTTCTTTTGTGGTGGAATGTCATCAGTTAAGGTGGGGCAGGGCATAGTCACTTCTTTTGTGATTCTTCAGTTACTTCAGGCCATCTGGGCGTATACGTGCAAGTCACAGGGGATGCGATGGCTTGGCTTGGGCTCAGAGGCCTGACAGTTGCTGTAGCCTTGTAGTATAGTTTGAAGTTGGGTAGTGTGATGCCTCCAGCTTTGTTCTTTTTGCTTAGGATTGTCTTGGCTATACAGGCCCTTTTTTGGTTCCATATGAATTTTAAAGTAGATTTTTCTAATTCTATGAAGAATATCAATGGTAGTTTGGTGGGAATAGCATTGAATCTGTAAATTACTTTGGGCAGTATGACCATTTTCCTATCTACGAGCATGGAAAGCCTTTCCATTTGTTCGTGTTCTCTCTTATTTTTCTTGAGCCGTGGTTAGTAGTCTTCCTTGAAGAGGTCCTTCACATCCCTTGTTAGCTGTATTCCCAGGTATTTTATTCTCTTAGTAGCATTTGTGAATGGGAGTTCATTCATGATTTGGCTCTCTGCTTGCCTATTGTAGGTGTATAGGAATGCTTGTGATTTTTGCACATTGATTTTGTATCCTGAGACTTTGCTGAAGTTGCTGATCAGCTTAAGGAGCTTTTGGGCTGGGTTTTTCTAGACATAGGATGTCATCTGGAAACAGAGACAATTTGACTTCCTCTCTTCCTATTTGAATACCCTTTATTTCCTCCTCTTGCCTGATTGCCCTGGCCAAAACTTCCAATACTATGTTGAACAGGAATAGTGAGAGACGGCATCCTTGTCTTGTGCCGGTTTTGCCCATTGAGTATGATACTGGCTCTGAGTTTGTCATATATGGCTCTTACTATTTTGAGATATATTCCTTCAATACTTATTTTACTGAGAGTTTTTAACATGAAGGGATGTTGAATTTTATCGAAGACTAAAATACAGGCTCACAACCCATTTTTATTTAGTTTTTGTTTGTCTGAAAATGTTTTAATTGCACCTAAATTTATCAAGAATACATTCTCTAAATACTAAATTTGAAGAAGGCAGTCTTTCTGTCAGTACCATAAAGATATTACTCCATGCATGGAGCAATATCTTGATTTCTTCTTGATTCTATTTTTTAAAGAATCCAGTCTCAATATTATTGTTGTTGCTTGTACAATTATGTTGTTTTTTTTCTGGCTGATTTTAAATTTTCTTTTATTATTCATTTTCAGTAGTGTTGCTATAAAGCACCTTGGTCTGGCTTCCTTTAGGCCACCGCAACCGGCCCCTTTCTTTTTTCTTAACCCCTGAAGACTTTTGTCTCCCTGCTTGGCCCGTATGCTGTGAAGTGCTTACGGATTAATAAATACCTTAAGGGGAAATATAGGGGAAATATTGATCTCACAGCAATGTATTTCCCTTCTCTCTGGGATACTGGCCCCTCAAAGCCTGGTTGCTTTGGTTGTTCTCCAATGCCTTCTTATAGATATATTTCTGATATTTTACCTCTATAATTACTGTCTGCCAAAGATTAATTTTATTACTACTCTATTACAGTCTGAAGAAGTTCCTAAAAATTAATGTTTTCAAAGTTTCATCATATAGAAATGTACTCCCAATGTAATATTAAATTTTTAAAAATTGCATTAAATAATGTAGTAACAATTTTGATTCCTAAACATAGGAAACAAATTGTATAGACATTATATATATAGTATAAAGTTGGAATTATACACATACAAACATATGAAAGATATATACTATAGTGGTTGATTCTAGGAAACGAGATTATACTGTTCCTTAATAGTTTTTAGTATTTTCCAAATTTTCACAATGCTTTACTTTAGCAGTATAAAAAAGACCTATTATTTTAAAAATAAATGCTTTAGTAAAGTCTATTTAATAGCTTAAGAGAAAGTTAAGTTGCTAGACATTTTTATTCTCAGAAGAAGGCCTAGGGCCAGAGAAGGTTTAGTTTGGATTGGGCTAAAGACAATTGGCTGACTCCTAAGGGAGAGGTCAGCTTTCAGTATCTTATGCCACTGGCAGAGGCGCAGACTGTCTGTGTAAGCAGTGTGGAAGGATAACAAGGATCATATTGGCCTTTTCAGCAAGTTTAGTGTGAGCTTTGGGAGTCAGATGAAATGGAACTTCCTTTAATTGGGCTTCATTGAGCCATGCTGTTCTCTTGGCTTCCCTTGTCTGGGGCACAGACCCTAGCATAGTTTTCCCTCCTGTAAATATACTACACCCTCAGGGATGGGTTGGCGTATTTGAGGAAATAACTGTAGCCTAATCTGTATATTTTTTCTCTTTTCCAGGGAAAAGAAGGACTATTACCACAATATCTGAAGGATGAGAACTTTCTGGAATTGTCCAACATCTCAAAAGTATTCAATTCACAAAAATTATTCTCATTCTGAAGTATTCCCCTAGTAGAATAGTGCCTCGTGGCTTATGTATTCTGGTGCTCTCTGCTCCCATTATTCTAAATTAAATTGGTTCTAGTATTATGGAATTACTCCATAGCTTCTCCACTGCTGACTTTAATTTATCCTTGTTGGCAAATGTAGCGCAGCATGAAATAGTGATTCAGCGCCCAGGCTCTGGGACAGACAGTTTAGGTTCAAACCCCGGCTCATGTGTTTATTCCTTAAAAAGTTTTTTTTTTTTTTTTTAGTTTCTGTGATGAGTTGCATTCTGCTTTTGAAGCAGTGTGACCTATTAGCTGTATTATCTTAGACAATTAACCCAATCTTTATGTGGCTCAGTTAGAACAATAGCAAGAGAAGTTTAAATTTGACTCATGGTTTATAGTTTGTAATTTCATATATCTTACATCATTTGATCCTTAGAATGTAGTTATCGGGGGACCTGCCCCGATAATCACGTAGGTTCTTTTCTATTTTCCTAAGCGTCGGCTGGCTTGAGAAATAAAGGGACAGAGTACAAAAGAGAGAAATTTTAAAGCTGGGCGTCCGGGGGAGACATTACACGTTGGTAGGATCCATGATGCCCCATAAGCCGCAAAAACAAGCAAGTTTTTATTAGGGAGTTTCAAAAAGGGAGGGAGTGTGCGAATAGGTGTGGGTGACAGACATCAAGTACTTAACAGGGTAATAGAATATCACAAGGCAAGTGGAGGCAGGGCAAGATCACAGGACCACAGGACTGAGGCGAAATTAAAATTGCTAATGAAGTTTCAGGCACCATTGTCATTGATAACATCTTATCAGGAGACAGGGTTTTGAGATCAACCCATCTGACAAAATTTATTAGGCAGGAATTTCCTCTTCCTAATAAGCCTGGGAGCACTATGGGAGACTGGAGTCTATTTCACCCCAGCAGCCTTGACCATAAGAGACAGGTACGCCCTGGGGGGGCCAGTTCAGAGACCTACCCCTAGGTGCGCATTCTCTTTCTCAGGGATGTTCCTTGCTGAGAAAAAGAATTCAGTGATATTTCTCCCATTTGCTTTTGAAAGAAGAGAAATATGGCTCTGTTCTGCCCCGCTCACCGGCGGTCAGAGTTTAAGGTTATCTCTCTTATTCCCTGAACAATTGCTGTTATCCTGTTCTTTTTTCAGGGTACCCACATTTCATATTGCTCAAACACACATGCTGTACAATTTGTGTAGTTAACGCAATTATTACAGGGTCCTGAGACGATATTCATCCTCCTCAACTGACAGGATTAAGAGATTAAAGACAGGCATAGGAAATCACAAGCGTATTGACTGGGGAAGTGGTAAGTGTCCATGAAATCTTTACAATTTATGTTTAGAGATTGCAGTAAAGACAGGCATAAGAAATTACAAAAGTATTAATTTGAGGAACTAATAAATGTCCATAAAATCTTCACAATCCACGTTCTTCTGCCATGGCTTCAGCCGGTCCCTCCGTTTGGCGTCCCTGACTTCCTGCAACATGTAGTTAAGTTGTCAGGACAGGTCTTACTATACCAATTGTTTCATAAAGAAGAAGGTTTTTTTTAGAACTCTTAATGATATTGAATTCTCCCTACTAGTTTTACAGACAATAAAACTGAATTTAAGTAACATTTTCATAGTCATAAAGTTAATAGTACTGATGGAAGTAAATTCAGATACTAATTGATTTCAGATGAAACATACTCTTATGCTGTCTATTTTTTAGCATAACAAATAGAAAGATGCTGAAACAGAAATAATCAAGTTTATTTTTATTTTGAGTTTGAATTCGGATAGTCAAATTTCCCATAACCTGATTTGGATGTAGAGGAAAAAAGTGTCTGGGAGGTCAAACATTTTAGTCTTTCCCCTTCACTCTTCCTCCCCTCATTTTATCTGAATCAGAAACTCGGGTCCCCAGTTCAGTGTACTTCTTATCATCTAGCTCGGTTTCTAGGAACACTTCATCTGAAGACTTCAGAAGTAGATTTTATCGTGCATATTTGGGGTTTGCAACATGATGTTACAGGATACACGTAGATGTAAAATGATTGCTATAGTGAAGAAGATGAACATATTTTCATCTCACAGAGTTCCTTTTTTTTTGTGGCAAGAGCAGCTAAGATCTACTTATTTCATAAAAATCCCTAATACAGCCAGATGTGGTGGCTCACCAAGGCGGGTGAATCACAGGGTCAGTAGTTGAAGACCAGCCTGGCCAAGATGGTGAAACCCTGTCTCTACTAAAAATACAAAAAATTGGCTGGGCATGGTGGCAGGTGCCTGTAATCCCAGCTACTCGGGAAGCGGAGGCAGTAGAACCGCTTGAACCTGAGGGGCTGAGGTTGCAGTGAGCTGAGATGGCACCACTGCCCTCCAGCTTTGGGCACAGAGTGAGACTCTGTCTCAAAAAAAAAATCCCTAATACAATCCAATTGTATTAACTTTAGTCCTCATGTTGTACATCAGTTCTCTAGACTTGTTCATCCTACATACCTTCTACCTTGTATGATTTGGCCTCCATCTTCCTATTCCCCCCGTTGTAACCATGGTTTCATTCTCTATTTCTGTATATTTAACCTTTTTAAAAAAGATTCTAAATATATGTGAGATCATGCAACTTTTTTCTTTCTGTGTCTAGCTTATATCACTTAGCCTGATGTCCTCTGTGCCCACAATATGGTGGCAAATGTCAGCATCCCCCTTTTTAAAGGCTGAGTAATATTCCATTGTGTACATATACCACCTTTCCTTTATCCTTTCCTTCATTAAAAGGCACTTAGGTTGTTTACATATCTTGGCTATTGTGAATAATGCTGCAATGAACGTGAGAGTCCAGATACCTTTAGGAGGTGTTGATTTCATCTCCCTTGAGTGTATATCCAGAAAAGGGATTGCTGGGTCACATGGTAGTTCTGTTTTTAATTTCTGTGGGAACCTTCATAGTGTCTTTTGTAAAGGCTGTACCAGTCTGCATTCCCACCAAGAGAGTACGAGTCTTCCCTTTCCTCCACAACCTCATCAACATTTGTTAACCTCTTATCTTTTTGATCATAGCCATCCAATAGCCTGGAGGTGGTTGCAGACTTTTGTTGACTATGGCAAGCAATCTACTTAGTTTTGACAATAACCCTAAGGAGAAGTAAGAATGAGAAGAGTTCCACATCTCTTCTGAAACAACTAAACTTTAAGTTACCTCATTTTGACCAATTTAAAATTGAGCTAAGTGTCATGTACTGAATAGATCTCTTCACTTTGCTTTTCAGATGACAGTTATTATGGATGCCTATAATTTAAGGAATTTGCATGTATCTGGGCATTATTGATAGAATCCAGGTAAGATTATGCTGTTTTCACAGAAGCAAATGTTAGAACAGTAAATTTGAAGTTTAATTTTAGGTTGGCAAATTCACATGAGGAGATCTCTCATATGGTCATATTACCTTTGAGGGGATCTTACAGCTTAAGTTTTGTTTCCACCCAGAATTTATTCATTTCCTTTCTGACCTGCAATGCAAGGTGCATGAGTAAAAGGTATACACTTAATTAGATGACTGTTTTCACAAAGGACTGTCAGGGGAAACACCAACAGAGAAATTAACTTTAAATATTGGATGAGGCATAAAATTGCTCATTTAAAATATTTTTTTTTGCATTTTAATGGTTTTTTAATTTATCTGTTTATTTTTAAGGGACAGAGACTTATTCTGTTGCCTAGGCTGAAGTGCAATGGTGCAATCACAGCTCCCTGTAACCTTGAACTCCTGGACTCAAGGGAGCCTTCTGCCTCAGCCTTCCAAGTAGCTAGGACTACAGGTGCATATCATCACATCCGACTTTCTTTCTTTCTTTCTTCTTTCTTTCTTTCTTTCTTTCTTTCTTTCTTTCTTTCTTTCTTTCTCTTTCTTTCTTTCCTTCCTTCCTTCCTTCCTTCCTTCCTTCCTTCCTTCCTTCCTTCCTTCCTTTCCCTCCCTTCCTCCCTCCCACCCTCCATTTTTTCTTTCTTTAAAAGAAAAATTTTAAATAATGTTTGCTAACTAAACACTTATCTCTTGGATCACATGACTTCTAACACCATTTTATTTCTGAATTCAAATGGTTCAAAATCAAAGGGCAATAATCCTAAGGACTAGTGGAAAATAAGAAAAAAGAGCTTTTGAATGAAATTTGAGAGAAAATGGGAAATCAAGGAGCTGATAGACTGTTCTGAGGGTAGGAAACCAGTCACGATTAGATGCTTAAGATCTACCGATTGGGAGCTTGTCAATAGTGTTTTAAAGGAAGACACAGAAGTTCATAGGAAGAGCATTCACTCATACATGTGAAATTCAGGGGAAGCCTATTCTTCTCCTCAGGTGTGCATATCTATGTAAATGTACAAGCACAGTGCATATGTAACATGCGTCAGAATTAACATTCATTCAGTACTCACTATGCCTCAGGCTCTGTTCACCTCTATGTATGTGTTTTCCTATTTAGTTCCCGTGACTGCCGTATGGTATAGCTACTTTTATTACCTTCATTTTACAGTACAGTTAAGCAGTTAGGAAATAAGGTCAATGTCACACAGCTAGAAAGTGGCAACATTTGGATTGTGTATGTGTGTGTGTGTGAACATACATTTCCAACATTTTGGTCTCTTAAATCCTTAACATCATATCAAATTGGGAGAATTCACCTGGGATGTTCTCAAAGAGAGTAAGACATGGGCTCAAGAAAAATAAGAAGTAAAACGACAAGGAGCAGCTGATGGTATCAGGAAGGCTTCTCATATCAGTGTCTAAGCAGAGGGTTAACATGCGGTCACAGGAGGAAAGAGACAAAAAGGAAAGGTGCAAATTTTGAACATCTACACTCCTTTTTTAATTAAAATAAGGTTAATCAAAAATAATTTAATTATTCATATTTTAGGTTATTTCTATTTATAATGCTAAAAAGAGAGCATAAATGTATATATTATCAGAAAGCAATTAAGATCTAAATCTCATATATACCTTAGAGAGATTTCAGGGCCTTCCTCTGTGATTTTTCACTTATCTCCAGAAATAATCACAAAAGTCTCAAAACAAATCTAAAGACCAAAAAGAAAACATACATTTACCATATGGCAAATGTGATAAAGTAGAAAAAGTCCTGTATTTGGAGTCTGGACCTGATTCGCCATTTACAGTGTGTAACTGGAACATTCTTCTGAACTTCTTGCTAACTGGAACCTCCAATAACACCATTTTGCCTATGGTTTTCTCCACTGGAGGCTGTTTTTATTTTAATACCTTAAACATTTTTCTAAGTTTTAGTCCACCTGTGATGGTTAATATTGAGTGTCAACTTGATTGGATTGAAGGATGCAAAGTCTTATTCCTGGGTGCGTCTGTGAGGGTGTTGCCAAAGGAGATTAACATTTGAGTCAGTGGACTGGGAGAGGTAGGCTCACCCTCAATCTGGGTGGGCACCACCTAATCAGCTGCCAGTGCGGCTAGAATGAAGCAGGCAGAAGAACACGGAAGGACTAGACTTGCTGAGTCTTCTGACCTCCATCTTTCTCCCATGCTGGATGCTTCCTGCCCTCAAACATCAGACTCCAAATTCTTCAGCTTTTGGACTCTTGGACTTACCTAGTTTGCCAGGGGCTCTGGCGCCTTTGGCCACAGACTGAAGGGTGCACTGTCAGCTTCCCTACTTTTGAGATTTTGGGACTTGGACTGGCTTCCTTGCTCCTCAGCTTGCAGATGGCCTATTGTGGGACTTTACCTTGAGATTGTGCAAGTCAATACTCCTTAATAGACTCCCCTTCATATATACATCTATCCTGTTAGTTCTGCTCCTCTAGAGAACCCGGACTAATATACCTCCTTTCTCCAAAACCCTCAGTTCCCTTGTGACTCATGCAGCCTCTTGTTAAGATCATCTTCTGACTTCCTGGTCATTCTTTTTCATCTGAAGAGAATGACTTGAGCTCTTGGCTCACAGTGGCCCTCTCCATCCCTATGTCTGCTGTCAGTCCTGGTGAACTTGACACCCACACAGGGTGTCTACCAGCCCCTTGATTTTCCCACCTCCATTTACTTTTTTCTCTCCATTTCCCAACTCAGCACCTACTCCCTCGGACTGTGTCATCGTCATTAAGTGCACTAACTCTGTCCTGAGCATCCCATTTTCTGAGCCTTCCCCCTCTTTGTCCAACACAGTCCTTTGTAGTTCCTTCTGCAACAATTGTTTCACCCCACTGAGCTCATGCTTCCAATCACTTCTCCGCTTTTCACCCGCCCATCTCTCCTTTTCTGTACTTTCCTCTTTACTTCACTTACGTTCTTCAGCCTCCCAAGTAGCTTGAATTACAGGCACCCACCACCACGCCTGACTAATTTTGTATTCTTAGTAGAAACAGGGTTTCACCTTGTTGGCCAGGCTGGTCTCGAACTCCCAACCTCAGGTAATCACCCACCTCAGCCTCCCAAAGTGGCGGGATTACAGGCGTGAGTCACCGAGCCCAGCCAGAAGATGTTTAAACTACCTTTCTACCACTAATTATAAAAGGTATTCACTCATATATACACCTTTATATCTCCTCCTCATACTGTAGAAGAAGAGTCTTCCTCTCGGATTCTGGAACTTATCCCTGATTGCCTTCAAAGAGTCTTTGATCAGTGATTCCAAATGTCTCTGCATCAAACAGTCCTTGTACTGGTCATCTCTTTTAGGATATAAATACCAGCCAGTAATCTTGTGGTTTCACATCATTTTTCCCTGGTGGCCTTCTGAACAGAACTTCCTGAGGTAGTTGACTAGACTATGAGTCCCCGTCTGTTTACTTCCCATTCTTTTTTCAACTCATTCCAGTCTCGTTTCTGTTCCCACTACTCAACTAAAATTGTGCTTTGGAAAGTTTCCAGTGATTCTCACGTTGCTGAATCCAGTGGTCACCTTATCTACCCACCCCCCTCAGCAGTATTTTACATAGTTAAGCATTTGCTTATTTTTGAAAAACTATTTTGGTTTTGAGCCACCACACTCTCTTAATTTTCTTCTTGCTGTTGTGGCTGAATCTGTCTTTTATGCTGACTCTGCCTCCTCTACCTGACCTCTAACTACTGGATCCTCTCACAGCTCAATCCTGGATAATCTTGGCTACCTGTACTTTCTCTCTAGACCCAGTGCTTTAAAAACCATCTACGAGGCATGATTCCCAAATTGAAGTTCTTTCCCTAATTTCTGTCCAAAGCTCCAGACTCGCATGTCTAACTGCCTATGTGATATCAGCGTTTGGATGTTTACTAGGCATCTCAAGCTTACTATTTCCTAAACAGAGTAATTCATTCAGCCTGGCCTCCACCAACTGGTATTCCCTCTTCCCCCACCTATTTTCCCTGATCTCACCAAATGTCACTATTACCTAACCAATGGCTCAAGCCCTAAACATACCAACAGATGGAATCATCCTTTATTTCTCCCTTTTCCTTACTTCTCACATTTGATTCATCACCTATAACTATCTAACATTCTCTAGATCTTACTTCTTGATCTCAAGAGGCTTTGATTTTGTGCCTTGCTTGAAGAGCGTCTAACGTAGCAGACATGTAATAAAAATTTGTTGTGTGAACATCCCAAGTCGTATCACCTGCTCTTCAGCATGTCATAGCCTGAAGGCTGTAAGATTTGACCACGTTTGTACACTCAAGGCAAAGAACCAGGAAAACAACAGGTACAAGGATATTTCTGATTAATTTCAAAATTATTGATGTCTTAATAGCATTTTTTCCCCTCATTTTTCCTTTTATGAAAGAAATGGAGCAAGGAGCTAAGAAGGGTGGTAAACAAGGAAAAAAGCCCATAACACAATAGCTTAGTTTTTTGTCCAAAGACCTCTTAAGTATTATGGAGCTCTAGCTCTAATGCCTCTGTTATAGATAAGTAATCAAGGTTCAGAGTGATTAAGTAATTTTCCAAGGTCACAACTAGTTAGTGGTACAACCAAGATGACAACCAGATTTTGTTTTTAATTTCTGGACTGCAGTGTTGACATGTGGAGTCATTCATATGTCCTGGACTCCAGAACTTGGCCTGTGTCTTTTTTTTTGACACATCTAATCAGGTGAATTTGTACAGAATGTGTTGTCATGTTGTCACTTTGTAAATGACTATTGATTCTTTAGAATCCATTCCTAGAGAAAGAATCAATCTACATGTGAAGGGCCATATATGTGCGAATGAATTTGACCTCATGATAGGTAGAGATTCAAGAGAGGGAGTTTTCGGATTAACGACATGCTTCAGAGACTTGCCAAGGATTAATAAGCACGTGATTGAGCCGTGGGAGCTTCTGGAAATAAAGTCATTTAAGTCATTTCCCTCTTGGGTTTGACAGTGGCTCATATATACTTTAGGGGACTAAAACATAAATGTCTTCTTGATTCATCCATTTGTAGTCACTGTATATTTGTATCAGAATTTTATTCAAAAATCAGATTTTAGTAAAAATGAATGCATTTTGAAAAACGAAGAATTCTGTATAGGCATTCCATTCCAAATTTATGAATCTGGAAACAGAATTTTAAAATACTGGTGATCTCTCCTGTCCTTTTGATATGAACCCCTAGAGGGAGAGAGGTTGTTGAAAACTGTTCTATTAGAAGGAATCCAAGAGCCTGTTGATTGGGTCTCACTTTTTATGTATCAGAATCTTTAGTTTAAAACTATAAGGAAACAAATAAGTGGACATATAGCCAAAGCTTCCATCTTAATAAACATGGACAGAACCAAAAATATGTTTTATATTTATTTTTTAATATATTTGTTATATATAATTATATATAATACATAAAACTATGTAATATAACAAATTGACAATGGAGAATTAAAGTTTACTAGAGTTTTCTAGCAGTAATCTATCATTTATGTAGAAAATCTTGACTACATACTGATGGCTGGGCTCAGGAAGAGACCAGATGAGACATGAAAGAGATGCTTGTTCTGTGGTGGTCAGCAAGTCAACAACGTGTCAACGTCACCCATCGTGTTATTAATAGTATGGAGACATTCTTTTCCTCTGGAAAAATTCATATTTCGGCATAACTTTCACTTTTCCTAGAAAAAGGTTTCTGATCCTTTTAGACTAGAGCCTTTTTGAAGCTTGTGCTTCCCATGGAATTTTGTCTTTATCTCTTCAAACTACTTGTCATACTATATTGAAATTATTTATTGTCTTTCCTGACTTGCCTATTGAGGGTAATTATTGACTCTTATTTTGTATCGTGTCTTCAGCATTGTATATAATAAGTATTCAGGCTGGGCGCAGTGGCTCACCCCTGTAATTCCAGCACTTTGGGAGGCCAAGGTGGGCAGATCACCTGAGGTCAGGAGCTCGCGACTAGCCTGGCCAACATGGCAAAACCCCTTCTCTACTAAAAATACAAAAATTAGCTGGGCATGGTGGCAGGCATCTGTAATCCCAGCTACTTGGGAGGCTGAGGCAGGAGAATCGCTTGAACCTGGCAGACGGAGGTTGCAGTTAGCCGAGATCTCACCACTGCACTGCAGCCTGGGTGACAACAGCAAAACTCCATCTCAAAATAATAATAAGTTTTCAAAAATATTTATGGATGAAATGAATGAACGGGATATATATATGTGTGTGTGTATACATATACATGCACGCATAGACATAGACACGCACTTATCAAGAACATGCAATACTGAGAGAGGAACGTGATGGTGGCTAGAGAAACAAGGCATGCTTAGGGAGTGCTGACGAAGGTGTTAATAGTGATGTCTGGGTGGTCCAGGAAGGTTGGGGAAAGGAAGCGGGGCCCTTGCTGGGCCTAGAGAGATGAGTGGCACGATTTTGATAATGATTAGGCAAAAGCAGAAAAGCACCAGGCTAGGGGCAGAAATGGGATAAAAGTCAACCCCAAAGCTTAGTCCTTGGTTGTAGCGGCTGGGTCATATCTTAGGAATATTAACCTTTACTCTAATCTTTCTTCTGATCTTCCCTGTTTTGTCTCATCTATGCAAACATCACAGACTCTCTCTTGAACTTTTCCAGAAGGCTTTCTTTCTCAGGCCGTCACAACCATACTCTTCTGCTGCAAGCGTGCTATCCTATCTGTGGATTTTGCCCAAAAGAGGATTTTATTCATCTCATCACCTCAGTGGCATCATCTCATTTTGAAACAATTTAAAATGTTTTCTCTGTCTACACTAGTTGGATTTTCTTTGCTCTGTTTCCCACTTCCAGTAATTGCATTCCTCAAAGAAAAGACAACCTGACAGCATAGAAAACTGCTAGGAATTAAAACTTCATCATCACTGGATTCCTTCTATCTCTTCATGTTACTGCGTAGAGAAAGAAGATATCTCAAAATAAATGCCTGATAATAAATAACTGCGCTGGTAGCTTCACTGCCACCCTGGAGGCTATGAAAGAGATAGAATGCCTCTGTGAGTTTTCTATGCCACACCTGTTGGGTGCCTGCCTCACCAGTGGAAAGTGGAAAATGAAATCTTGGCAAGGGACCTGGTTTTCAGTGAAAGACGTTATTGTCTACAGCCCTGAGATAAAGCAGGAGAAGTTGGTGGAGAGAGGATTTGGAGTGAATGGTCATATGGAAGAACTGAATGAGATCCCGCCTCCTGCGTTATGAGAAACTCTTAACCTCTTAGGGAGATGAGTCAGTGTAATAAATCATGGTGGAATCCTAAGCTGTTAGTTGCCAGGGCTATATTTCAGAGTGTATTAATTAGTGCACTCTTTTATTTATTCTCCCTTCCTATAGGCTAAGCTTAATATAGTTGTAAATCCATGAATGAGGCTGTATTCCTGCTATTTTTTAAGCATCAGCAAGTTGAGGGGGAAATGCAGAGGAAGACCTGAATGTGTTCTGTTTCTGCTCCTGCATCACAGCCAGGGTTCCAGAAGGAGCTGAAAATGAAGAAAGTTTGGCAATAAGCTAAAATCAACTCTGACCTCGGATCACAAGGTCAGGAGATCCAGACCATCCTGGCTAACACGGTGAAACCCCATCTCTACTAAAAATACAAAAAATTAGCTGGGCATGGTGGCGGGCACCTGTAGTCCCAGCTACTCGGGAGGCTGAGGCAGGAGGGAGAATGGCGTGAACCCGGGAGGTGGAGCTTGTGGTGAGCTGAGATGGTGCCATTGCACACTAGCCTGGGCGACAGAGTGAAACTCTGTCTCACAAGAAAAAAAAAAAGAAAAAGAAAAAGAAAAGAAACTAAGGTCTAATACAAAACACATGGGGCTGTTACTTAGATTGCATTTACTCAGCAGTAGAACCATTCAAAATCTGAAATAAGATTGGTTGACACAAACCCAGTTTTTGTATGAGAGCCAACACATCTTGGCAATTAGGTTCAAAGGAAGCAAATACACTTTGAGATTTTTTTGCAAAAGTGATAGCTCATTTATTAATGCATTGATTTAAGCCAAAATGTAAATAATTCTAAGTGTGTGTGGCTTGAGGTAAAGAAAATTTTTCTATTTTAAAATTTCCATTAATTCAGTAATGTCTTCCTTTTATTGTTCTTGTTTGGTGCTTACCCTTTGCCCATGAGTCTGTTTTTAGGGTGTGTGTGTGTGTGTGTGTGTGTGTGTGTGTGTGTCTAAACAGAGCAGAAATGACTTGCTGGTGGGGAAATGAGCAGGCCTGTAGCATTCAGCAGGCCATGTGAGGAAATGAACACTCTGGTACTCACTTTGAATCCACTGATCTTGACCTTGAACTTGGCCTGCCCCTCCAGGACCCTATTCACTTTCACGTTACCCCTTGCAGGTAGCTACCAGGTTCATGCCAAACAATGTCACTCTTTGCCCAGCTAAGGTGTTTATGGCAGGTGGATTGCGCCTGAAGATGTCCTATTGCTGTGGTCCAGCGAGTATGAATTAATGAGTGATGCTGCTCACCGGTGCACCTGGAGGCCCTCCTGCCTGATGAACCCCTAAGCTTGGCATTTTTTTCTGAGGCAGAGTGTGTCCAGATGGCAGCTTCTGAAGAACCAAGCCCAGCACCTAAATCAGCTCTGTTTTTTTGCCCAAAATGCTTGGTGCCAGGGACTCTCTGTCAGATGCTAAGACGAGTGAGCTCAGCAACTGCTGGCTGTGAGTCCTACCTACAGGCCCAGCCTGCTGGGCTTCGTGCTGGGACCCAGAAGAGAACAAAAAGAGAATTGGGCTTTTGGTAACTCCAGGGAGAATATTCTGCTGGCCTCCGGCTTGAGAGAAGACTTACAGGCTATTTTAAGGGGTTCAACGGAGCCCACAGAGTCTGAATTGAATAACTGGACCCGCAGCTGTTATTTCTGAATAAGCTTTCAGTTTCATAATTAGGTCCATCTCTCACTGGGCTCTGAGAATACCCTCGGTTGGGTCTGAACAAATTGAAGTGCTTTAGCTACCACAGAAGTGGGAAGCTTAACCCCACTGGTGAATACAGACGAATGGATCCCATCATTCACTCAGCAAGGACACTGAGCACGGCTGCATGCCAGGCTCTGTGCTCTGGGATCCTCCAGGACTGTGCTGACAACACAAAAGTTGCAGAATTATGAAACAAGGCAGCCTGTGCTTTGACTAGGTAAACAGCGGGACTGTCTCAGGAAGTTCAGAGGAAGGGCCTTTAGTCTAAGATGGCCTTGAAACAAGCCTTCCCAAAAGATGAGACCTGTGTGCTGTGGCTGGAAGAAGATAAGAGCCACGCGGAGGGGAGAGAGAGAGCAGAGGGATAACGCCATGCACATGCTCAGGGCTAGAAGGCTTTGACTCGCAAGGCAATCCTAAGCTTGCCTCATGCTAAGAGTATACTTCTTTCTTTCCCTCATTCCATTGCCTCTGAAGGCTGCTGACATGCATTTACAGTATGAGAGACATGTAGTGGGTTAGTTTTAGGGGTACAGTTTTGCCAATAAGGCAGAGTCTCTTTAATCTTGTGATTCTATTGCAACCTTGAGTATTTCCGCATCTCAGACATAAATGCTACAGATATTTATTTTTGGTGCCAGGTAACTCTCCGTGTCCAGGGAACTTGGAAGAAAGTCTTGGGCTATTAGACATTCCTGGTTTGGGTGAAAATGTGTCCAGAAGTGGTGGGTTCTTGGTCTCACTGACTTCAGGAATGAAGCTACGTACCCTCGTGGTGAGTGTTACAGTTCTTAAAGGCGGTGTGTCTGGAGTTCGTTCTTTGAGATGTTCGGATGTGTTCGGAGTTTCTTCCTTCTGCTGGGTTCATGGTCTCCCTGGCTTCAGGAGTGAAGTTGCAGACCTTTGTGGCGAGTGTTACAGCCCATAAAGGCAGTGTGGACCGAAAGAGTGAGCAGCAGCAAGATTTACTGCAAAGAGCAAAAGAACAAAGCTCCCACAGCGTGGAAGGGGACCCGAGAGAATTGCCACTGCTGGCTCGGGCAGCCTGTTTTTATTCCCTTATCTGGCCCCACCCACATCCTGCTGATTTCTACCATGGGTACCTAAAAGTTGCCGAAGACAATCACATAACTTTTCTCACTCTTCTTACATATCTCAAATGGGTATTTATATTTCCATCCAGTTCTCTTGTAGCTTCACTCTCTTACTGTTTCAGAAGCCCATTGCACACTTCTACCTTATCTTCCAGTCTCTAAAACCCATTTTCCGCCCACTGCCAGTGGATGACTAAGAATTCATTGAAGAAAAATAGATGCAACCATGGGTCAATAATGTCATCATTTAACTGCAAAACCAAACAGCTCTATACCTAACTCTGCCTTCTCTCTTGTTGCAATGCAAATTGCATCTTTGCTCCCTTGAGGGGTAACCCTTATACTTTTGCTAGGATTCCATCTTTTCTTTCGTCCTGCAATTTTTTTTTTCTTCTCTGTTGTTTCATCATTTTTTCCCTTTCTACTGGCTAATTCCTAACATTCCAGTACTAACAAATGTATAAACAAATGCTCCTCCTTTCAGCCCCTTCAGCTAAAGCCATTTCCCTGTTTCCATTAAGGGAAGAATAAATAACCCTACACATTTTTATCTTCTCATCTTTCATCATCTTCTCAACTCACCCCTTTAATATCTGTTTCCACATATCTGCTGAAACAGCTCCTGCTAAGATTACCTGTAAGATCTCGGTAAGATAGTGAGATCACTTTCTTCTTCCCAAATTCAATAGTCCAATTTTTTTTCTCATTTTATTTGACTTCTCAATAGCACTTGACGTAGTTATAAGCACTATCATCTCAGAACATCTTTCTTTAAAGTTTTTTTTTTCATTCATCTTTTTTAGTTCTGTTTTCCTGTAGATTTTCTAAATGCCACACCTTTTTGGATTTCTTCCTACCTTGGTGCTGCCCCTTCTGAGTGTTCATTGCTGTCTGTCCCCTCTAAGGGGACAATGTTCAGGACTGGCCCTTCTTCCCTATCTACACTTTCTCCGTAAGTAATCACACCATGCTCTGTGGCCTTGAACACCTTCCATAGGCAGTTGATCCCAAATATATATAAGTCGTGATCTCCAACTAAGCTTTAAAAAAAAACTCCAACTGTATGTTTAATAGATACTTCAAAGCTAATAGTTAAATAAAATATATTTTAGTGTTTTCCTACAAACTAGATCCTTTTTGTGAATGGCAACATCTTCCATCCAGTTGCTCAAGCTCAACACTAGGAATCAGCCGTGACCCCACTCCTTCTTTTACCCATACCTTCATCTGATGCGTGAATAAGTCCTATCAGCTCTGTCTTGAAATATAGCCTGATCCTAAGAGCTCACCATCTCTAGTATCCCAGCCCAGGTTTGAACCACTATCCTCTCTTGCCTGAACCATGACAATAGCCCTAAACTCAATTTTCTGACATACTCTTGATCCTCTTATAGTCCATTCCCCACATAGTTTTCTGGAATATGTATATATATGTATATATGTATGTATATATATATGTATGTATAATATATGTATATATATATGTGTATATGTATGTATGTATAATATATGTATATATATAATCTTTAATATAAACTAAAAAGCAATATAAATATCATTTGCCTAAAAACTTCCAATGGCTCCTTTACACATAACTTCAATGAACATGCCATACTCATATCTGTCTCAAGGCTTTTGTGGTCCTGGCATGTGGAATTCTTTATTCCCAAATTATTCCCAATTAGAGTGTGTGTTTACCTTCAAATTATGTAGATCTCAGCTCAAATGTCAGTTTTTTGAGAGAAGACTTCATGGATCATCAACAGTTTATTGTGCTTTTAATTATATTTTGTTGATGAGTGCTCATGTTGAGCATCTTTGCATGCACTTGTTGGCCATTTGTATATGTTCTTTGGTAAAGTGTTCAATTTTTTTTTCCATTTTTATTGGTTAGATAATCTTACTATTGAGTGGTGGAACTTCTTTATATCGTCCTGATACAAATCTCTGTCAGACATATGTATTGCAAATATTTTCTCCAGCCTGTGCTTGCCCTTTCTTTTCTTTTCTTTTTTTTTTTTTTTTTTGAGACAGGGTCTTCCTCTGTTGCCCATGCTGGAGTGCAGTGGTATGATCTCAGCTACTGCAACCTCTGCCTCTCGGGTTCAAGTGATTCTCCTGCCTCAGCCTCCCGAGTAACTGGGATTGAAGACATGCACCACCATGCTGGGCTCATTTTTGTATTTTTAGTAGAGATGGGGTTTCACGGGTTTCACCAGGTTAGCCAGGCTGGCCTCGAACTCCTGGCCTCAGGTGATCCTCCCACCTCGGCCTTCCAAAGTGCTGGGATTACAGGTGTGAGCCACCACACAAGGCCCCTTTCATTATTTAAATAATGATTTTTAAGGAGGAGCAGCATTTTATTTTGATGAAATCCAAATATAGATTAGATCAGATTATATACAGGGAATTTTTTTCTGTATTTAAAAACTCTTATAGAAAAGCATTCTTGCCAAAATCGTGGTCAAGATTATAAAGATTTTTCTCTTCTAGAAGTTTCACAATTTTATCCTCAACATTTATATTTATGTAAGGTAAATTTATGTAAAAGTAAATTTATCTTTATCATGTGAGTTATGGGGCAAAGATTTACTGTATTTTTGCATACAAATGTCCAATTATTCCAGTCCAATTTCTGGAAAATCCTTTTCTTTCTTTTTTTCTTTTCTTTATAATTTTTTTTTATTTTGAGATAAGCTCTCACTCTGTTGCCCAGGCTAGAGTGTAGTGGCTCTATCATGGGTCACTGCAGCCTCAACATCCTGGGTTCAAGTGATCCTCCCGTCTCAGCCTCCCAAGTAGCTGGGACTACAGGTGTACATCACCACTCCTAGCTAACTTTTTTTATTTTTTGTAGATACAGGGTCTTGCTATGTTGCCCAGGCTGGTCTCAAACTCCTGGGCTCAAGTGATCCTCCCAAGTTGGTCTCCATTCTTTCTTACCACCGAATTATCTTAGCCCCATTGTCAAAAATCCATTTCCGTCTCAGCACTGTCCAATAGAGCTTTCTGCAATGGTGGATATATTCTGTATCTGTGCTGTCTAATACAGTGCCACTAGACAATTGAAATGTGTTCACTTAAAGTATAGCAGGAACTAAAGTTTTAATTTTATTTGCATTTGAGAAATTTACATTTACATAGCCACATAAGGCTAGAAGCCGCTATACTGAACAGCACAGTTTTGGAATCTTTCTTCTATTGCATTGATTTCTATTGTTATATCATTACTAACCTGTTTTAATTACTGTCGTTTATAATAAATCTTCAAGTCAGATAGTAAAATCCTCCAACTTTTTTTTTAATTCCCCAAATTGTTTTGCTTATTTTAGGTTATTTGCATAGCCACATAAATTTTAGAAGCAGCTTGTCAGTTGCTACAAAAACAGCCAGCTGAGATTATAATTGGGATTACTTTGAATTTACACATAAATTCTGGAAGATTTGGCATTCTCATCCATGAACATGATATGTCACTCCATTTATTTATCTCTTCTTTAATTTCCTTTAGCAATATTTTGTAGTTTTGTATATAGTTTATTTAAAAAATTATAAGTTTATTTACTTTTAAGCTTTTGGAATTGGTATTATGTCAATTTGATTTTTGAAATGTTTATTGCTAGTATAAGAGATACAATTGATTTTTCTATTTGACCTTCTATCTTGTGATCTTGCTAAGTTCACTTATTGCCTATAGCAGCTTTTTCACTGTTGCTTAAGATTTTCTATATACATAATTATGTCTGCAGCAAAAAAAGACAGTTTTCCTTCTTCTTTTTTCATCTTCCTGCTTTTTACTTCTTTTTCTTGCCTTATGCTTGTTCACAGGGGAAAAACATTCAGTTTTACTATATGGTTATATATAATGAGATCTGCGTGTTTTCATTTGTTTGCTTTGTTTTTGTAGATGCCCTTCATTCGGTTGAGGAAGTTTCTTCTATTCCAGGTTTGCTGAGAGCTTTTTATCATGAATAGTGGTTGAATTTTGTCAAGCACATTTTCTGTATCCATTGAGATAATCATTTGACTTCTCCTCTTAGTTTATTAGCCTTCCTGGTCTATTAATATGATAGACTGCAATGCTCCATTTTCTAATGTTAAACCAAGCTTGCATCAGTGGAGTAAACTCCATTTGGTGATTAGATATCTTTTTCATATATATTACATTTTGCAAATGTTTTATTGAGGGTTTTTACCCATATTTTTATAAGACATATTAACCCATAATTTCCTTTTCTTGTGATATGTTTGCCTGGCTTGGGTATCAGGGCAATGCCAACTTTCTTTTTTTTTTTTTTTTTTTGAGACAGAGTCTCACTCTGTCACCCAGGCTGGAGTGCAGTGGCACGATCTCGGCTCACTGCAAGCTCTGCCTCCCAGGTTCACGCCATTCTCCTGCCTCAGCCTCTCCGAGTAGCTGGGACTATAGGCGCCCACCACCACGCCTGGCTAATTTTTTTGTATTTTTAGTAGAGACGGGGTTTCACCGTGGTCTCGATCTCCTGACCTCGTGATCCGCCCGCCTCGGCCTCCCAAAGTGCTGGGATTACAAGCGTGAGCCACTGCACCCGGCCGGCAATGCCAGCTTTCTAAAGTGAGTCAGCAAATGTTTCCACCATCAATATCAGCAGAAGGAATTTGCATATGATTAACAGTCTTTCCTTCTTAAATGTTTGAGAGAATTCCCCAGTGAAGCCAAGTGGACCTGAAAATTTCTAGTGGCAAGAATTTTTATTTATTCTTTATTTAAATAACTCTTTCTGTTAGTTTAGGGCAGTGGTTCTCAGCAGAGATAGTTTTGCCCCCAAGAGGACATTTGTCAATGGCTGGAGACATTTAGGTCACAAGCTGCGGAGCTGATAGTGGCATCCAGTGGGTAGAGACCACGGGTCCTGCTAAGCATTCCATAATGCACAAAATATCCCCTCCAACACACACACACACACACACACACACCCCAAATGAGATGCATCAGAACTCCCTCTTAGGGGGCCTTCTGGACTCCACCAAGCATGGAAATAAAGGAAAAATTCTGAGGCCCTTCAAGGGAGAGAGACCCTGGAGAAGGCTATTACCCATGTACGGAGAGTGGATAACAAATAAATATTGAAAACAACCATATGCCAGTAAAATTGGCAGCGACAAATAATTCTACGCTAGGAATTCTCCACTTTGGCGCTGCTGACATTTGAGGCAGTGCTTTGTGTTACTGAACTGAACTCGGGTCCGCTTGCCTGGCACGGTCAAGCCAAACACCAACACTTAGGTTTGCAGCAAGAAAAAGAAGGGTGTTTATTTACAGGCACAATCTGAGAAGAAGAATATAGTCATCATTTAAAAAATAGCCTCCCAAGCAAGTCAGAGTCACCAGGTGTTTTAGTTCCCTATAGAAATTAAAAGATGGGCCGGGCGCGGTGGCGCCTGCCTGCAATCCCAGCACATTGGGAGGCCGAGGCGGGCGGATCAGCTGAGGTCAGGCGTTTGAGACCAGCCTGGCCAACGTGGCGAAACCCTGTCTCTACTAAAAATACAAAAAATTAGCCGGGCACGGTGGTGGGGGCCTATAATCCCAGCTACTGGGGAGGCTGAGGCAGGGGAGTTGCTTGAATCCGGGAGGTGGCGCTTGCAGTGAGCCAAGATCGTGCCTCTGCACTCCAGCCTGGGCAACAGAGCCAGACTCCATCTCAAAACAAAAGAAAGAAAAGAAAAAAGAAATTAAAAGATAACCTCGTAACCTATGTTCTTGAGTTGTTTTTCAGAAAGACAGACCCCCAGCAGATGGAAAATGCTGACTGCTGTCATGCACCTCTCAGATGAGCGGGAGCGAGCGGGAACTGATTGAACTCTTGACAGCTGTTCTTGTTCTCAGTGTCTTCATGAGGGGCCTGGAGTCACGCCCACAGGCCAGATCTTCACATTTGCAGCCAATTGCAAATCAGACAATTGCTGAACCTTCAAGCCACTGCTTCACCATATCCCGCCTTTTGAGGCCAAACTACTGTACAAGCCCCAGGTACTACTGCCTTACAATTTTGCCTGTAACTTCTGCTTTCCTGGAAGGTTCCCAGACTTTAAAAACCCTTACTTGTAAGCCACCCGGGAGGTCAGGTCTTAAGCATTAGCCGCCTGCCCTCCTTGCTTGGTGCTCTGAAAATAAACCTCCTCCTATCTCTTGCTGCAAACCTCGGTGTCAGTGTTTGGCTTTACTGTGCCAGGCAAGTGGACCCAAGTTCCATTCGGTAACGCAGAGTACTGCCTCAAATGTCAGCAGTGACAAAGCGGAGAATCCCTAGTTTAGAACTGTCAACGTCAAGTTTATTAGCATATAGTTATTTATAATATTTATTATCCATTTTGTAATATTTGTAGTAATATCTTCTCTTTGATCCTTCACGATATTGGTAATTTTTTCTTTCTTCCTCCCTCCCTCCCTTCCTTCCTTCCTTGCTAGTCTAACTGAAAGTTTACAATTTTACTAATTTTTACAAAGAACCACTCAGCTCTTGGGTTTCATCGATTTTCTTTTGAGATCATGGAGTTTCTGTATTGTTTTATTTCACTGGGTTCATTGATTTTTCTATTGCATTTTGGTTTTTTATTTCATTGATTTTTCCTCTCTTCTTTGTTATTTCCTTTTTCTACTTATTGCAGGTTTAATTTGCTCTTGTTCTCCCAACTTCATAAATTGGAAGCATAAAAATTGATATGGGATTTTTTTTTTAAGGTGGAAGCTCAGATATGTTTGGGACTCATATTCTTTTCTTATGTAAGCATACAAAGCTATATATGTTATTTAAGTACCTCTTTAGCTGCATCTGCAAATGTTATGTTGTTTTCATTTTCATTTAGGTCAATATTTTTTAACTTTCCCTGTCCCCTGCACAAGTTATTCAGTAATGTATAACTAAATTTCTAAGTATTTGGGTATATTTCTAATATCTTTTTGATTTGATGTATAATTTTTTTGTCAGATAGCATACCTTGTTTGATATCAGCCCTATTCTAATTATTGGGACTTGTTTTGTGGTTAACTAAAAGGAATATGTATTCTGCTGTTTTGGGTAGCATGTTCTGTAAATGTCGATAAGGTCAAGTTGATTGATAGCAGTAGGCAAATCTTTTGTATCTTTATTTCTACTTAAAAAAATTATTTCATGAGAGAGTTGTTGAAATCTCCAACCTAATTGGGGATTTGTCTATTTCTCCGTTCCATCCTGTCAGTTTCTATTTTTGTGTTTTGAGAATGTCTTTGTATGTGTTTGTGAATGTGTTTTGAGAATGTCTTAGTAGGCTCGTACACATTTAGGATTGTTATATCTTACTGATGAATGGATCTCTTTACCAGTAAAGTCTCTCCGATTACTCTTTTGGTTGCTGGAGTGTTCTCGTTGTTCTGCAGTTCTCCTGCTAGCTTTCAGCAACTGCTTTGCTGCTCCCAGCCTTTGAATGACTACTGCCTTGCATTCATTGATGGCTCACAATGTGTTGTGGGGATTTCTTTCAGTTTGGATAAGAGCAGCTGCAAGTCTCTCCTGTCCTAGGCAGGATATTCCCTGGAGTTTAGTTAATTTCAATTACATTGTGGTCTCAGCTCCCTAACAGGTTTTAAAACTACGTTTAAAAAAATACAGCTTATTTTCCTTGTTATGGAGGAAATTATAGTCTCTGGTGATTTCCTATATCCTAACTGGAACAGAAGTCTTCATAGAACCGTAATGAAGAAATACATTTATTTATTCGACAAGTTTTTTTCAAGGGTCTATAAGTTTCAGGCACTCAGCTGGGTGCTGGGAACATGGTAGTAAAAATAAGAACGTCTCTATCACCAATATCACCATTAAGCTTACATAGTATTTGAGTGTAGGAGGTATTGATTACTGAAGAAAAATAAGGCAACCTACTGGACAAAAAATAATGGGTACTGCCATATTATATAAGGTGAGCAGGGCATGACTATCTGAGGGAAAATAGATGGACAGAGACCTAAATGAAGCGAGGAAGTGAGCCATGCAGATATCTGGGAAAGTGTTTCTCAGGTAGCGGGTATGATCGTCTCAATGTTATAGATTCGTGGAGGGTCAGAGGTGCTTGATAATTTCCCAAAAATTCACACAGGACTGTTGAGTGGTAGAGGTGAGATTCCAAGTTGGGCCCATCTGGTGCTGAAGCACAGGCTTGGAAATCAGCTGTACACTGTTGGATTCTACTACCCAGGTGAACTATTTTCAAGTGGTTGAAACGTGTTTTAGCACATGATGAAGTATGAAGAACGCGTTTCTACTACAGACTGAGGGCAGAAGCCTAAAAGCTGAATGGACTATGGCTTTGCAGAGAATGTTGAGCCTGGCAGACTCCAACAGTAACCTCAAGAATTACGTTATGAAGTGTCTTGCAACTTTGCAGTTGAACCTCATGAAAGATGGGTTAAGAAAAGAGTCAACTCTAAATAATCCAAATTATAAGAGAATAATGAATTAAATCTGCTTCTATTGGCTTGGAAAGATCTTCTCTAATGCTTTTGGGATCAGGATGGGGAGAGTTGGTGGGGGATGAGTGGGGGACAAAATTACAGTGAGAATGGATTGTAACTACATGTCACATAATGACATTTCATCAATGATGGACCACATGTGCCATGGTGGTTCCATATTATTATTATTATTTTGAGATGGAGTTTCACTCTTGTTGCCTAGGTGGAGTGCAATGGCATCATCTTGGCTCACTGCAACCTCTGCCTCCAGGTTCAAGTGATTCTCATGCCTCATCCTCCCAAGTAGCTGGGATTACAGGGATGTGCCACCAAGGCCAGCTGATTTTTATTGTATTTTTAGTTGAGACAGGGTTTCACCATGTTGGTCGGGCTGGTCTCAAACTCCTGACCTCAGGTAATCCACCCACCTCGTCCTCCCAAAGTGCTGGGATTACAGGCGTGAGCCACTGTGCTCGGCCGAGATTATAATACTGTATTTTTGCAGTGTCTTTTCTATGTTTTGATATGTTTAGGTGCACAAGTACTCACTGTTGTGTTACAGCTACCTACAGTATTCAGTAAAGTAACATGCTGCACAGGTTTGTAACCTAGGAGCAATAGGCTGTACCATATAGTCTAGGTGTGTGGTAGGCTGTACCATCCAGTTTTGTGTAGGTACACTCGTTGATGTTCACACAGTGATACAACTGCCTAACGATGCATTTCTCAGAATATATTCCCATCAATAAGCAACATGTGACTGCATTTATTTGGGAGCATATAGGTCATAATGTTGAGATTTTGTAGAAAATATAGAAGAGGCCCAAAAACCATACTAAGTGGACAACAGATTTACCCACATCATTATTGTCAAGAGTGAACAGGAAATACTGAAGCTCATAAAGTCCTAATGGAGCTAAAAATAGAGTCTTCCTAAGCTTGTGGAAGCTCCTCTTGCAGTGAACATCACTGCTGGGACAGTGCTTGTACTTTCATCTCTGGTAAAGAGACATTAGCTAATACTAAGGTAAACATCAAGTCAACTCAAATTAACCCTGCCCTGCTCCATTTTTTTTTCATTGTCAACTCTAACATTTGTTTTCCACTTTAATTCCAGTCATCAAAGCCCATAAAGAAGTGATGAATTATTTATGTTTTGCATAAACATGAAGGGCCATCAATACCTACTGGTGAATTAAATTAAGATTTAGTTATGCTTCACATTTTCCTGTGGTTGAAAAATAGGAAGTGTCATGACAGGTAGCATTTCCAAACAGCCTAAAAATATATCCTTTAAAGCATTGCAATTTTTAGATACCTGAAAATCTTGAATGTTATCATTACCTACTCCTTTAAAAAATTATCGATTATGCAACCAATATATTAATAAATTCTTCTTATAATAAAATAAAGCATTAAAGATAAACCTAAAGTTTTCTTTAACCACGATGCCTAGTTTTTGTCTTCTTCTCAAGGACCTAGAGATAACTGCTGTCAGAAGTTTCATGTCTATCCTTCCAGATACTTTGCTATGCTCATGAAAATATATATGATTGAGTGGGCCTTAAAAATATATTATCCTGCTTCCTGTATTGTTCTGCAACTTGCTTTATGATTCAACAGTATTTCTTTCTCTGATTTCTTTTTAAAAGAACAAGTTCACTTTGTCATTTTCAGTCTTCACAACAGAACACAGACAAAATAAACTATACGTGGTTAGTTTTACCGTTCTAAATTTTTGTTCAACAGAATGCAACTGGGTTAAACCAATCCAGTGCAATTTCAAAAAAAGGTGCACAGACAAGGCAAGAAAAATAAAAGCAGAGAGCCCAAGGTTGCCTGCAATGGACAACTTGACCAAGACTTCCTTAAAAGGACAGTTTTTTTTGCATTTGGGCGTCAATATACATTTCTGATATAAAGAGACCAGCTTGGAATGTTTGTGAAGTATCTTTGCATTATTCCAATGACTCGTAGGGACCATGAGCATATAGACCCCTCTTCAGTGCCATTGCATAAGTTGATTCTGCCTCTTCCTGGCTTAGTATTATTGAAAAACTGTCAACAGACCCAAGGGCTAGCCTATGCTATCTAAGAGGTTGGGACTGTATCTTCTAACTGCTGATGATGACTGAATGCCAGTGTGCAGGAATACAGAGCTCCCTGTGACGCAAGTATTGGTGTAGAAAATGGCGCAGGAGAGACTGTGGCCCTTCTCCCAGGAGGGCATATGGAGTAGCCTCTGGGTGGCCTCCATTATTCAGCATAGAAAATACCTCGATGGATTGGAGACACATACGCAGGAAAAAAGTGCTAGTGTAAACAAGCACGCCAATCAGTAGGGGAAAAATGCAGAATTTCATGCTATTAAACTTGCTTCTGCTTCACAGGCAATTCTTGGCTGGCTTTTTCATTAGAGAGAAGTATGGCCATTGTGAGTAACTCTCCTACCTGCCAGAGCCACTAATCTGTAAGCGCCTGTCAGATCACACTTGCTGCCTACTCAAGACCCAACTGTTCTCAGTGAATACATAGGGCCATGTGATAATACAATTCCCCTGTGTTGTATCTTTTAATTTAAGAAAATTATAAAATAAATAGAAACTTTACGGTCTGCAACTATTTAAAGAGGTAAGAAATAGCTTAATTCTCAATGAAATTATAAATTTCCTGACTCAACAAACCCAGCTTCTATACCGTAAGGCATATCCTTGTCCATATTGAGAGTGCTGACTCTTCTCATTGTTGCAAGCGATGAGGCAAAGCCTTATACCATTTCTCGAGCCCCTAGAAACCTATCTTCACAGCATTTTCCATTTCTCACTCTGTTCAAACCATGAGAATTTGTTTATACAGACAAATATTGCTTTTTTGACTCCTCTTCTCCAGATAGTCACTTGGGAATATTGTCCTGTTGCTTTTCTTTTCAGGAACACCTAAAGCAATATAACCAGTAGGAACAAGACTAAAGTGAGAGTTTTTGAAAGCAAACCACCAATGCCTGTCCTGATTTGGCTATACTCATATCCTTTTGTTGTGTCTTATTCTAAAATTTGTTACTCCTGATCATGGTGTAACTTATGATTGCTCACCATTAAAAAATTGATGAAGGATTCATTTAAAAATTCATTTGCAGGCCGGGTGTGGTGGTTCACACCTATAATCCCAGAACTATGGGATGCCAAGGCAGGCAGCTCACTTGAGCCCAGGAGTTTGAGACCAGCCTGGCCAACATGGTGAAACCCCCGTCTTCACTAAAAATACAAAAATTAGCTGGGCGTGGTGGGGTGCACCTGTAAATCCCAGCTACTCAGGAGGCTATGGCAGGAGAATCGCTTGAACCCGGGAGGTGGAGGTTGCAGTGAGCCAAGATTGTTCCACTGTACTCCAGGCTGGGCAACAGAGTGACATCTCAAAAAAATAATAAAAATAAAAATAAAAATTCCTTTGCTTGTAAGTATGCCATTTGCTGTCTTATCATAGAACATTCTTAAGACTGGAGGGGAATGAGAATGCATTAAGGGTTGGAATTGGCATACTCTTCTATTACTACAGCTTTAATTATTTTATTTTGAAATAATCTAAAACTTCCATAAAAGTAGCAAGCATAGTACAAATTACTTTTGCCCTTGAACCTTCTGAGAGTAAGTTATCAGCATGATGCCCATCACTGCTGTAGTGTGTATTTCTTACAAATAAGAACATTCTTTTATATAGCCACAATACAACCATCATTATTAGGAAATCAACAGACCCCATTCAAGATCTGCCAGTTGTGCCAATAACAAAAAGACGATTCACACTTGTGTTGTGTTTTTCCTGCCTCAGCCCTCATTCCGAAATTCAAAGGTCCTTGGATCCTTTTAGTGCCAAATAGTATTTAGAAGCCAAGCATTGTTATCTAGTGGCGCTTATTGCTTTTGGGGTGTTGCAGCTCTCAGGCCCTCTCAGAAGAGAGGGCAAGGATATGTTTGTACCTGCACACACACATTTACATCGTTATTTCTATATTTAACTATTTGTACGCAGAAATTTATGAGTTTACATCAGTACCTCTAATGTCAACCTAACACTACAGAATTCATTCTTGTTCTCTCCCTTTCCGTATTTGTAACTCTCTTCTCTAACAGTGAGAAACCTGGCTCCCACTGTCCTTAATAGACTTATTTGTTTGTTTGTTTTTGAGACAGGGTCTCACTCTGTCACCTAGGCTGAAGTGCAGTGACATGATCACTGCCCACCACAAGCTCCACCTCCTAAACTCAATTGATCCTCCCACCTCAGCTTCCTGAGTAGCTGGGACTACAGGCACGTGCCATCATGCCCAGCTAATTTTTGTATTTTTAATAGAGACAGACTTTTACCATGTTAACCAGGCTAGTCTCGAACTCCTGGGCTCAATGGATCTGCCTGCCTCACCCCTGTTAAAGTGCTGGGATTATAGGCGTGAACCACCACACTTGGCCAACATACTTATTTGATCAATTTCCCATATGTGATCCATTGACTATAACACCACTGCTTCTCCCAGGCTGATGCCTCCTCACCCTACTTAAGCTCTGGTAACTTGTGCCATGCCACTTTCTGCTTTCTTCATCCCATTTGTCCACTAATACCCCGCCACGGGATGCTCTTTCTTATGGGTTCCCTTCTGTTGCTAAAATTTTGAAAGTGGTTTCCTGGGACATTCCTGTGCTCTGGATCCTTCAAGCCACTCCCAGGGCTTTGCGGTGATCTTTAAGCGCATTGGTTTGACATGGAGGAGACTAGGCAAATAGCAGCAGCAATTGATTCAGCAGAAGTTGTGTCAAATTTAAAGTATGCCTGTTCATGGAAGGGGGAAACAGGCTATGACCAGTTGTTCTCTTTTTCTGCTGCTCAATATAACCAAGGGCCTTGCACTTACTTGTTCTTAGGAATAAATGTTGCTGGTAGCTCATCCTGTGACCTCCTGCATGGCTATCCTGATGCACTGTCAAATCCAAGATGAACCATACAGGATGATTGGGGAAGGTGGCAAGGACAGACCCATTGTAAGCTACAGAATACCAACGAGAGGTAAGGGCTTGTGGCAAAGAGCAAGGTTGATGTAACCGCTTTGGTAACATCAGCAGGAACACAGTTCTCTATTCATAATTGGTATTTTTTTCTTTTTTTATTATACTTTAAGTTCTGGTGTACATGTGCAGAACGTGCGGTTTTGTTATATAGATATACACCTGGCATGGTGGTTTGCTGCACCCATTAACCTGTCATCTATATTAGGTATTTCTCCTAATGCTATCCCTCCCCTAGACCCCACCTGCTGACAGGCCTCCCTGTGTCCATGTGTTCTCATTGTTCAACTCCCACTTATGAGTGAGAATATGCGGTGTTTGGTTTTCTGTTCTTGTGATAGTTTGCTGAGAATGATGGTTTCCAGCTTCATCCATTGTCCTGCAAAGGACATGAACTCATCCTTTTTTGTGGCTGCATAGTATTCCATGGTGTATATGTGCCACATTTTCTTTATCCAGTCTATCATTGATAGGCATTTGGGTTGGTCCCAAGTCTTTGCTATTGTGAATAGTGCCACAATAAACATATGTATGCATGTGTCTTTATAGTAGAATGATTTATAATCCTTTGGGTATATACCCAGTAGTGGGATTGCTGGGTCAAATGGTATTTCTACTTCTAGATCCTTAATTGGTATTTTAAAAAGATGGCTGGGCTCAGTGACTTAAGCCTATAATCCCAGCACTTTGGGAGACTGAGGCAGGTGAATCACCTGACGTCAGGAGTTCAAAACCAGCCTGGCTAACATGGTGAAACCTCGTCTATACTAAAAATACAAAAATTAGCCGGGTGTGGTGGTGTGCGCCTATAATCCCAGCTACTCAGGAGGCTGAGGCAGGAGAATCGTTTGAACCTAGGAGGCGGAGGTTGCAGCGAGCCGAGATCACGCCACTGCACTCCAGCCTGGGTGACAGGGAGAGGCCCTGCCTCCAAAAAAAAAAAAAGATTCGAACACACTTTCACCTCCAATTGCTTTTATTGGTTTTAGTTTTTGGTCTTTCCTATTTCCAAAAACATGAATTCAGTGTTGCCTTTTGGAGGAAAGTTTCTAGAGATTCCTGAATCAGATGGAGGAAAGTTTCTTGCTAAAAACCCAGGGTGCTGGTGAAAGCAATCAATTTGTGCTCCTTTCTTCAGGGTAACAGCTTTATAGCATTTAGCTTTAGGTCCTGCCGTAGCAATGTTCACATTTTAATTTGCATTTCCCAGCATGTTTCCCCTGTGACATGTCACCATAGTGTTTAGAGACAACTTATGAAAAAAATCTTTCATAGTACTTCCTGGGTGAAGGCATGGTTGACCTGGAAGGTATTGTTTAGGGCATGGAGAGCACAATGCTTCCTCCGCTGTTTCTCATGGTAGATTTATGGGGGTACTGACTGGACAAATTCTACTCAATTCATGGCATACAATTCATGCTCTTCTTTTAGCTTGCCAGAGAGTTCTACAAGCCCCCCCACCCCAAGTCTTTCCAAAATTGGTAAATTCCACCTCTTTCCCAAGGATCTGTGATTTAAACCTTGCCACTTAGAAAGGAGGTTGGAATCAAACAACCTCTTTTGACTGGAAAAGAGACAGTAAACATTTTTACAGTTATTTTGCCTCCATAGCAAAATGCTGGCATCAAAATCACACAAAACTCAAGGTGTTTTTCCCCTTTTTTTCAACCTTTCCTCTGATCCTCTCCAGAGAAATGTGATTTTCATGTTGTGTTTTATCTTTCTCTAATACCTACTGGGCTTAGGGTAAGAATGTCGGGTGGAATCGTTCACATGGTTCACACTGCTCTTTTCACTCTATTTCTTGTGCTCCATTATGCCTTGGCCCCAGATGACAAAGCCAAGGTGACAGATGAAATATGGGACTAGAGTATTCTAATGAGGCTGCCAGCAAGAGCCCAGGGGCCTTGCAGAAGTCTCCAGAACTAACTCTTCACCCTCATGAGTGCTGTAGGACACAGCAAGCCCCGGATAAAGTAGGTGAGGCTGCACGTCCCTGCCACTGGCCTCTACCTTAAACTTGGAGGACAAGTTGCTGATTTCTTGGGAAGATAAATCCTACATATGCCGAACAACAGACTTCCGTATTATTCAAGAGAGGATAGGCAACGTAATTTAAAATGTTTCCCCTTGATTTCATATCATCAATATATGGGCAACATCATTTAAGTATCGCAAGCTGGAGACATCTTTGAGGCTGTTGTGGGACATAGCTCCCTTGACCTACACTAATGGACCAGACTCCTCAGCTTTCTTTGTTCTTACATTTGCTCTTAATTTCCTGGCTCATTCTTCACTGTCAGGAAGTTAGATAACATATCTGCTGTTACTCCGCTATTTTTTAACATCCACATTCTCTTCTAATTTGCTTTGGGCAAATAACCCAAATAGAACTAGCTTTTAGATGGAAATAAAAATATGGACTTGGAAAACGCATTTTTAGTTAATAGGCTTTAGTACATGAAATTGGACTGTCATTCCACCTGCTTGTAAGCTTTTAACATTTACCTTTATGCTAAGCTGCATTTGAGAAGAGGTTATCTGAGGCCTGATATCCAGATAGTATGCTGGATTGCTATTGTATATTAGAATTTTATTAACTTGATTTTACAGCAAAATTACTGTCAATCAACACACACACACACACACACACACACACACACACACACACACTTATACTCTTTGAGTCATAGTTCAATTTGATGCCTGATCTCCAGATAGTATACTGGATTGCTGTTGTATGTTGGAATTTGATTAACTTGATTTTACAGCAAAGTTATTGTCAATCAACACACACACACACACACACACACACTCTTACACTCTTTGAGTTGTAGTTGGATTACAAAGCACACACTTATACTTGCAGAATCCACTCTAGTTATGTGAAAGGGAAAGGAATGCACTATAAACTAATAAAAGAGTTATAATATCATTGAAAGGGCTGGAGAAGCAGGCTTCAGGCTGAGCTCCCAGCAACAACTCTCTGCTTCTAGAACTATTCTGCTTGTGCTACAAATAGGAAAGGAGAAAATGAATTCTCATGAAGAAAAATAACAATGAAATGAGTATATAAAATCTGAGTAGCGCCTTCTTTCAGCAAAGGCAGCATTTGTATAGCACTGTGTATAGCAACAGACGTAGCTGGGGAGGGTGCGGAGGAAGGTGTGTACACCTGTGGGGAGGAGTATATGTATTACTATTGAAATTACCTAGAATTGCTGGAACATGTGGTGATCATAGAAGACAGGCCTAATTTTAGCAGGCTTTGTGATTGTTTTTAAATTCTCTATAGAAAATGCACCCCCTTATTGTAGGTCTCCGGACAGATGGTTCTCACTGCCTAATTTAAGTAGTTGCTGCTATGTGGTATAGGTAACTCTTAGAGTAACTTCCTATTATTTTACAGCTTGGCTACGGGATGATGATTATTTAATGCAGCATTCCTTTATGAAATGTGTTTTTCTGACCACCTCACTGAATATACACAAACACTTCATAAACATCATCTTTATAAACATTAGGGAACAAAAAGATGAATAAATGGGCTGGTTCATTACGTCTATGTGCTCATCCAAATGTAATACAAGCAACTGTGTTAAATTTGTTTTCCAACCAATGTGTACGTATGTCTTTGGAGAACAACAAAATAGATAATTTGGTATTCCCCAGGGCACCTTTAGACCTTGTTACTGCGTTTTGAGACTAAAACAGCTTAAACAAGTTACACAGCTTTGTCATCTTGTCCTCTCTTTCATTTCTTGACTCTGCAAACTCTATCTGAAACTGACTTTGATGAATGCCTCAAGTCATTTTTAATGTTCTTGTTCAATTGTGTTTTACATGTTGTTCCTGGACAAGACATGATTTTTTTTTTGCGTTCAAATATTCTTGTAATTATCCTTAACATTCCCCATGGTTGATTTGAAAATATCTTCACAATTGCTTCAGGCAGCAATGGCTCAGCATGTATTATAATATAGAGGAGACCTAGTGAAATGAGAATGAACACTGCATTTCCTGGTAACCCCAAAGTAGCAAACTTCCCAGTCATTTCTTCGCAATAAAAATGGTTTACTTATTGGGCTTTTCACCTTCCTTTCTTATTTACTATATCAGTTAGTTTTTGTTGAGTGATAAACCACGCCCAAAAGGTTTAGAACCAAATCATTGATTTAGTTAATGGTTCTGTAGGTCAGCAAGTTGCGCTGGGTTCAGCTGGGTGGCTCTTCTGTTATGGGCTAGGCTGATCTACTTGTGGGAGGCTCATGTATCCTAGTCAGTTGACAGGTTGCTTTGGGCTGTCTGACCATCAGTCAGGAAGCCTCAGTCTTTTACATGGTCTTTCATTCTCTAGCAGGCTAGCTTCAACTGTCTTAGCAGGTGGCAGTGTTCTGGGAGCAGCAAGCTTTCAATTCTCAACTAGCATCATATTTTACAAATAATAAGGTCCTCCTAGATTCAAGAGATGAAAGAATACTCTAGCTCTTTTTTTTTATTTTATTTTATTTATTATACTTTAGGTTTTAGAGTACATGTGCACAATGTGCAGGTTTGTTACATATGTATCCATGTGCCATGTTGATTTCCTGCACCCATTAACTCGTCATTTAGCATTAGGTATATCTCCTACTGCTGTCCCTCCCCCCTCCCCCCACCCCACAACAGTCCCTGGAATGTGATGTTCCCCTTCCTGTGTCCATGAGTTCTCATTGTTCAGTTCCCACCTATGAGTGAGAACATGCGGTGTTTGGTTTTTTGTCCTTGCGATAGTTTACTGAGAATGATGTTTTCCAGTTTCATCCATGTCCCTACAAAGGACACGAACTCATCATTTTTTATGGCTGCATAGTATTCCATGGTGTATATGTGCCACATTTTCTTAATCCAGTCTATCGTTGTTGGACATTTGGGTTGGTTCCAACTCTTTGCTATTGTGAATAGTGCCGCAATAAACATACGTGTGCATGTGTCTTTATAGCAGCATGATTTATAGTCCTTTGGGTATATACCCAGTAATGGGATGGCTGGGTCAAATGGTATTTCTAGTTTGAGATCCCTGAGGAATCGCCACACTGACTTCCACAATGGTTGAACTAGTTTACAGTCCCACCAACAGTGTAAAAGTGTTCCTATTTCTCCACATCCTCTCCAGCACCTGTTGTTTCCTGCTTTTTTAATGATGGCCATTCTAACTGGTGTGAGATGGTATCTCACTGTGGTTTTGATTTGCATTTCTCTGATGGCCAGTGATGATGAGCATTTCTTCATGTGTTTTTTGGCTGCATAAATGTCTTCTTTTGAGAAGTGTCTGTTCATGTCCTTTGCCCACTTTTTGATGGGGTTGTTTGTTTTTTTCTTGTAAATTTGTTTGAGTTCATTGTAGATTCTGGGTATTAGCCCTTTGTCAGATGAGTAGGTTGCAAAGCTCTTGATGGGAAGAGCTCTGCAAAGTCACGTTGCAGAGTTGTGGAAGGAAATTTGTAGTCATTCTTGGAGTCTACTACATTCATATACATTCACATCTAAACATATATATACACAGCCAGGTGCAGTGGCTCATGCATGTAATCCCAGCACTTTGAGAGGGCAAGGCGGGTGGATCAGAAGGTCAGGAGTTTAGACCAGCCTGGCCAACATGGTGAAAACCCATCTCTACTAAAAATACAAAAATTAGCTGGGCATGGTGGTGCGTGCCTGTAGTCCGAGCTGCTCGGGAGGCTGAGGCAGGAGAGTTGCTTGAACCCGGGAGGTGGAGGTTGCAGTGAGTTGAGATTGCACCATTGCACTCCAGTCTGGGTGACAGAGCAAGATTCCATCTCAAAACAAACAAACAAAAAACACCAAAAAACAAAACAAAACAACCATATACATACCAAATTTGAGGTAGGTCAATATGGAAAAAGTGGAAATCTAATGACATATATTAAGTATGGGTGCATCGAAAAATTTTAGGCAATTACAAAACTGTTTTGTAAATCTTCAATTAAAATTGATACTGAAGTAAGGTATTCTATGTGATCCACAGATTTGGGCTACCACTTGGCCCCCTGCTGTGTAATCCTAGAATGCATGTACTTGAGAAATGAGTCATCAAAGGTAGGAAACAAATGTTGTGATCACATATAACTTCCACTAACTGTGCCAGGGAACAGAATGCTGAGAAAGAAGGGAAGAATCAGATAATATTGACTGAAGAGATCACTCTTGAACTGAGATTTAATGACAGGAAGGTAGAAGGAAATGGTATGAAGGAGGAGAATAATAGCTCCCTAAGGCTAGAGAAATGTACAAATACAGGAAACTGGATTATCTCTTTAACATGGAGGGCACAGGGTCACTCATACAGTATGACATAAATCCATATAATACATCTTTGTTATCTGTCACTTGGCCAATCTTGAGACTGGGATTTCAGATATCTCCCTAAAATTAATTTAGAATATTAAACCAAAATAGAATACAAATAGACCAACAAGATGATGCATTTCCTAGCAGCTTTCTAAAGGCTTATAATGTATTTGTTATGTTGCTTGGAGATAAATAATAAACATAAATAAATACAACGGGGTGGGATACAGTGGCTCACACCTGTAATCCCAGTGCTTTGGGAGGCTAAGGAGGAATGATTACGTGAGGCCAGGAGTTTGAGACCAGCCTGGGAAACGTAGTGAGACCCTGTCATTACAAATGATACAAAAATTAGCTGGGAATGGTGGCATGTGCCTGTTGTGAGCTTTTCAGGAGGCTGAGGTGGGAAGATTGCTTGAGCCCTGGAGTTTGACACTGCAGTAAGCTATGATGACACCATTGCACTCTGGCCTGGGCGATAGAGTGAGACTGTGTCTCAAAAATTTAAAAAGTAAACAAAATAAATACAATGGAGGAAAAGATGGAATTTTGCCAAGAAATGCTAAAAGTAGAAGCTTCTTCAGAAAGTTTTATAGAGCAACCAAGCCTAAAAGTGTGATGGATGAATAAGGATGTCTGTTCACTCTGCCTGAGAGCCTACCTGGATCGGCTGTAAGAGTGAACCATTGCCTGACACACCTTAGGCGCAGGCACTTCCTTCTGTGCCCTATAGTGGCTTCTGGAAATAAAGAACAGAGAGACAGGAAAATCAGTACCATTGACTAGGTGGTCGGGAGATTCATCTGATGGATTCACATCACCTTCTGCCACTCACACTGGACTTGTCTCCAGCATCTGCTGATGGTGCTAGTATATATATATGTATTTTTTAAGGTTGGGTGCTGTCTACTTCCTTCCCACTAACAAGCAAAAAATGCACATTCTAAACACCAAAGGAGCTTCAGTCCTTTCCCTAAGTAAATGGATTACAAACTACTCAGAAAGTGCAAAGTGTTGTTTTTAGTGGTGATGGTGGTGAAAAGTTGCTGTTATTGACAACCAGCTAATATTTAGCTATCAGCCCTGTCCTGAGCATGAGCCTGGAATTTCTTGGCCTAGACCTGGGAGTCACTCTTCATCCCACCGTCCCTGGTTTTCATTTTTCCTGGTACCCAAGTTCTTTTTTTTTTCCTTTTGAGATGGAGTCTTGCTCTGTTGCCCAGGCTGGAGTGCAGTGGTGTGATCTCAGCTTACTGCAACCTCTGCTTCCTAGATTCAAGAGATTCTCCTGCCTCAGCCTCCTGAGTAGCTAGGATTACAGGTGCCTGCCACAACGCTGGGCTAATTTTTGTATTTTTAGTAGAGACAGGGTTTCACCATGTTGAATGTTGGCCAGGCTGGTCTCGAACTCCCAACCTCAGGTGATCCAACTGCCTCGGCCTCCCAAAGTGTTGGGATTACAGGTGTGGACCACTGCGCCTGGCCCAAGTCTTTTTAATCCCATCCCCAGCAAGGGCTTTCCCCAGCACCCTTTTAGTAGAAGCCTTCAGGTCTCCAGTGTAAGATGTGAGTCAGAGCTCTTCTCTCTCCATCCTCTGTTGCTTAGATGGGTGAAACGGAAGTGTCTAAAGGCAAAGTCAGAAAGGGCGAGGGTATCCAGGTGGTCCCTGGGTCTTTTTCAATTGGACCATATTTTATTTCATTTATTTGTTCATCCCTGTTCATTCAATATAGGATTATGTATCTCATCCTGTGATGAAATAATATTATAACCTACCTCGCACATTTTTATGAGGAGGAAACGGGTTAATCCGTGTGAAAGCAATTGGAACAGTGCCTGGCACATTGTAAGTACTCAATAAGCATCAGCTGTATTCATTGTCAGTTCTCTGCTTGGCACTCCAAGGACTGGGGCTGGAATAGTAGCCTCTGCTGGGGGCTGCACATGTGCCAGGAATCCCGGCCACCTTCATGGCTACCATGATGTCTAGGAGTTTCCCAAACTGCATAGTGTTTGGTGAAGTTGGCGAACATGACTTTTCCTCTCTTTTGTGTTCCAATCTATTAGGATTATACCAAAGCAATACCACTTTATACCCCGTGCCTTACAAAGTTGTAAATGAAATGAAATCTTGAATGGAAATTGCTCTTTTAGTTTTTACCCACAGCTTTCATACTACCCTTAGGCTGCAGGCATGGGTAGTACAGACATCATGTGTTGAGTCAAGGTCACGGTGAGGGTAACATGGTACAGAAAAATCTAAGGGATGGACATGTACTGTTTTAAGTCATTCAACAAAATATACTGAGTGCCTTCTATGTGCCAGGTAATGTATTAGGAGCTGAGTTGCATCAGCGATTGGAGAGGAAGGAATTCAACATCTGGCTGGGGCTCATCTACCTCCTTTACTGGAAGAACACCTCCAGGGGAAAGAAAAGACGGATGATCCTTCTGATCTCCTCGTCAGCTAAACATCTGTGTGAATGGACGAATGATATTTGCTAGGAAGAAAATATTTTAACTATTGGATAACCTTAGCTGAATGTCCCTAGCCAATGAATTACTTAGAGTATATAAACCCAGAACCTATGACAACCTGAAGGATGTCTCTCATGTCCTATTCCTCTCTGAGCTATAACTTAAAAGTGCTGCCTACTGGCCAGGCGTGTGGCTGACATCTGTAATCCCAGCACTTTGGGAGGCCGAGACAGGTGGATCACAAGGTCAGGAGTTCGAGACCAGCCTGGCCAACATGGCGAAACTCCATCCCTACTAAAAATACAAAAATTAGCTGGACGTGGTGGTGGGTCCCTGTAATCCCAGCTACTTGGGAGGCTGAGGCAGAAGAATCACTTGAAACCGGAAGGCAGAGGTTGCAGTGAGCCGAGATTGGGCCATTGCACTCCAGCCTGGGCAACAAGAATGAAACTCTGTCTCAAACAAACAAATAAACAAAACGACAACAACAACAACAACAAAGTGTTGCCTACTGTGTTTGGAACTCTGCAAAACTTCACTTGGCAACTTTGTGTATTATTCTGAGCAATAGAGAATGTGTCCAGTTCTGAGCCAGGAAAGTCACGTGGGTGTTCCTGATCTCTCTTGCTTTATGCTGCATGGTTGACCGTACCTTTGAAATATCTAGCAAATCTTGATACTGAATAAGTTCTGATCCACTTGAGTCTAAACTGGCAATCTAACCCAGTGTGTAATCTTATGCCTTGTGTGACCACAACGGACAAAAATTCTTGTCTTTGATGTAGCTTCCTTTCATCCTGGGGAAGTCTTCTTTCTTCTGTTGACCCAGGCTTTGTTACTGAGTCAAGCTCTAGCACATTATAGCATGGTGGTTAGGAGCAAAACTTTGATGCCAAAGTGCTGGGATTCCATACTAGCCCCATCCAGTATTGAGGCCCCAACCATTAGCTGTGTGACTTCATGCAACTTGCTTAACCTATCTGAACCTCAGTTTCTCCATCTGTAAAATGGGAATTTTAATGGTGCCCATCTCATGGAGTCACCGTGAGCTGGATTAACACAGAGAATGTCCTAGGAGTAGTGCTGGCACATAGTGAAGGCTATGTCAGTTTTAGCTAGTATTATTCCTTGAAGATTTCTTTTCTAGGCATCTCAGAAGTCTTAGCGTGGACTGACTCTGGCTGCCTTCCCTAGCAGTTTATTATACGTGTCTAGACATCATTCATGGGCATAAATGTGAATCAACACCTTATATAGATCACTTGTCACCTTTGTGTATACATCACAAACTGAATTTACTTTAAACTGAACTCACTTATTAAAACCATTTTTATAACATCAGTTTGAGATTTGATGGGTTATTTTTATTTATCATGATTCTTCCCTAACTCAAACATTAAAACTTTATTTCTGGGGTATCTCATAGTGCAAAAATATGTTTACATTGAGAATGATTATACAACCTATTCCCATATAATATTAAATAATATTACTTAATTTGCTGTAAACTGAATCTTTCCTGTGGACAAAGTGATAGAAAAAATTATATTGTTAATTATCTCCAAAGTTCAAATTCCCTACAGTAACCTCTGGTAGAATAATTTGAATGTGGCCTCAGGTGTTGATTTTTGAAATGCAAATACAGCTCAATTAGGCGCAGCAGCTGTGGCTATGGCATTGCTGCCTACACTCTAGTTTAATGAGAATTGATTTGTCAGTATGTGTGTTTTCATAGGATTGCCCAGTATTCTGGCCTCCGTATTCTATTTGTTCCTAACTTTCTGAATCAAGTGATTCTCACGCAGAGCCCGCTTTTGGCTTGTGGTTTTCTTTTTTTTCATTTTAAAAATAATTTTCTTTATAGGAGAGAATATGTCTTCTATAATTTAATCTCTCTAGGCATCTAATATATAGTCTGACACCTAATAGATACTTTTCTAATATTTGTTTAAAAATACATAAGTCGCTGAAATGCAAACCTCTGGAAGGTTAAAGAATTTGGCCACAGTGTACCCATGATAGCTTTTGTAAAGTTACTCTGTATCTACAAAGAAACTATTATTTCTTTTCTTCTTTTTTTTTTTTTTTGAGACGGAGTCTCGCTCTGTCGCCCAGGCTGGAGTGCAGTGGCATGATCTCGGCTCACTACAAGCTCCACCTCCCGGGTTCATGCCATTCTCCTGCCTCAGCCTCCCGAGTAGCTGGAACTACAGGTGCACACCGCCATGCCCAGTTCATGTTTTTGTTGTATTTTTTTCAGTAGAGACAGGGTTTCACCATGTTAGCCAGGATGGTCCCAATCTCCTGACCTCGTGATCTGCTCGCCTCATCCTCCCAAAGCGCTGGGATTGCAGGCGTGAGCCACCATGCCTGGCCACAAAGAAGCTATTATTTCTATTCTGATCATATTGTTACGTTGTGTTTAGATATGCCCTCATCCATTTTTGTGGTTATACCAGAATTTCTGAGACAGGTGGTTTATAATGAACAGATATTTATTGGCTCACAGTTCTGGAGGCTGGAAGGTCCAAGATCGAGGTGCCTGCACGTGCAAGGATCTTCCTCCTACATCATCACATGGCAGAAAGTGAGAGTGCAAGAGACAGAAAAAGGGGCTGAATGCACCCTCTTATAACAAACTCACTCCCAAGACAATGGTTTAATCCATTTATAGAGTGCAGCCTTCAAGATTTAATCACCCCTCAAAGGTCCTACCTCTTAATACTGTTACAATGGCGATGAAATTTATTTTTATTTTTATGTATTTATTTTTTGAGATGGAGTCTGGCTCTGTCGCCCAGGCTGGAGTGCAGTGGTGGATCTCGGCTCGCTGCAACCTCTGCCTCCCAGGTTTAAGCATTTCTCCTGCCCCAGCCTCCTGAGCAGCAGGGACTACAGACTTCACCATGTTGGTCAGGCTGGTCTTGGACTCCTGGCCTCAAGTGATCTGCCCGCCTCGGCATCCCAAAGTGCTGAGATCACAGGCATGAACCACTGCACCCAGCCTGAAATTTCAACATGAGTTTCGGAGGGGACAAACGTTCAAACCATAGCAAAAGACATTTTTTAAAGTTATTGGCAGCATCAGGCCACAACTCTGGGAGGATAAGTCTGATTATCTCTATATTTTACAGGTGAAAATATTAAAGTTAGGTTGTTTTAATGACTTGCTCCAGATTGCCAAACCAGTGATTAGAAAACTTCAGAAATTGTGTCCTTCTTTTAGCTTTAGGACTCTTAAGGTAAATTGTAGGCTCAATGACTTCATCAGTAAACATCCAACAACTAGAAATGAATGGAAGAGGAGAAATTGAAGCCATTTAGAAACTGTCAGGAAAAGTCTTTGTGAAATACAATCAAACTGATCTGATGAGTAAACCAATCCTATTATTTTCTGATATCCCCTTCGCAGAAAATGTTTACACATTTCACATGGGCACAGAGGAATTCTAAAGAGATGTTTGGTGATTGGCAGATGGATAGAGATCTGTGTCCATTCACTTGTGCAGCTTAAGCCCAGTCTGTTTCAAACTTTTGGACATGTAGGGTCACCTCTCCTTAGGAGGTCATAAAATCTCTATCTTTCAAGTATCTAAAGCAGACCTTCTCCTAACTGGCTGGTGGGGTTCCTGTTAGAAACAGCACTAAGCCAGTCTGGCCATGCATGCAGACCAGGCAGATTGGACACTATGGAAGTTTTGCAGCAGATGTGGTACCACTGAATAGAGCACACACCCATTCCATTAAGAGAGCTTCCACTTTTCTCCACCCCATATACTACATTTTTTTTTTTTCTTTTCTTTTTTTTGTTTTTGTTTTCCTTTTTTTCACATGGAGTTTTGCTCTTGTTGCCCAGGCTGGAGTGCAATGATGCGATCTCGGCTCACTGCAACCTCTGCCTACCGGGTTCAAGTGATTCTTCTGCGTCAGCCTCCAGAGTAGCTTGGATTATAGGCATGCACCACCACGCCCGGCTAATTTTGGATTTTTAGTAGAGAGAGGATTTCTCCATGTTGGTCAGGCTGGTCTCAAACTCCCGACCTCAGGTGATCCATCCGCCTTGGCCTCCCAAAGTGCTGGGATTACAGGCATGAGCCACCGCACCCAGCCTGTTTCTTTTTTTTTATGCACACCTCTGTGTCTAGAAGAAGGCTGGTAGCAACTAAAGGCCAATTTTACTCACACAGCTTAGGAAGAGGATAGAAATTGAATACCAGGGCTCTAACTTAATATCTTGGCCATCAAACTATGAAAGCTGTCCGAATCAAAATGGCGTCACTAATGTTAAGAAACCTATGACAAATAGAGTTGGGGAAGACCATGAAGAAAGGGTTCTCACACTTGTGTGCCTGATAAAGAAAAAGATTCTATAAAACTGCAATATTATACAAAGGCCATTGTAACCTTACACACACACACACACACGTTTTTGCAAGGACATCTGCCCAGCAACTGCCTGCCCAGCCTCAGAACAGTGTCATCCTTGTTATTGATCTTTGTAGCCACGGATAATTACTTCAAAACAATTATGCAATCCTCTTCATTTTTTTCCTGTAAAAACCTTTGTCTTCTTTTACCTCCCTGAATATGCACATAGTTTACTATGGCATCCTTATTCCCATTGCAATGCTGTATTTCCAAATAAACTTTTCCTTTCTTTTAGACAGCCTCTTTCTGTTATTTAGGCTGACAAAACCTACAAGGGTAGCTTCTGAGTCCCCATTCAGAAAGTAATAAGCGGGAAGGAAACCCTATGTCCCTCATTTGCCTGACCGTGTATGGAGCTCAGCCTGGCATTGCAGCTGAGATACAATGTCTTGTCAGTTCCAGTAAAAGAACTCTGAGCCCCTACCTAGGGAACAGGGGCTGAGGAGGTAAGTCCATGACTGCAATCAGCCGGATCCAAACTGGCTGGAGATCCAGGATGCATGTCAGGAGCATCACCAGGAAATTCATTTCTTCCATCCTTACTCTCTGTAAAAGAATGGGACAGTACAGGACAGTCCGAGAACTTCTCAGGGAGATGATTCCAGAGGTGTTAAAGGCAACATTTTCTTCGAAATTAAGAGGTACTCAGCAGTTTCCTCTTCTAAAAAGATTGCAAATGCTGCCAGATACTGTCCGCAAGGGTTTTTATGAGACATGGACAGTTTTAACAAAGATTCTACCTTTAAGATAGGGAATTAGGGAATGGTTATATCCTCATGGTTGGGGAAAAATCAACATTATAAACAGCTATTCGTCAATTATATTAGCAGTTCTATGTCTTTTTTTTTTTTTTTTTTTTTTTTTTGAGACATAATCTTGCTCTATCACCAAGGCCAGGGCCAGAGTGCAGTGGCACAATCTTGGCTCACTGCAACCTCCACTTCCCGGGTTCAAGTGATTCTCTTACATGAGCCTCCCGAGTAGCTGGGATTACAGGTGCCTGCCACCATGTCTGGCTAATTTTTTTGTATTTTTAGTAGACACAGGGTTTCACCATGTTGGCTAGGCTGGTCTCGAACTCCTGACCTCACGTGATCCACCTGCCTCAGCCTCCCAAAGTGCTGGGATTACAGGTGTGAGCCACTGCACCCAGCCAACAGTTTTGTGTCTTTTTATATTAACAGTTTTAAATATGTCTGAGGTGTTTAGTCCTTTAAAATATGTCTGATTAGGTTTTGTTAAATATTTTATTAACCATTTAAAGAAGATTTAACTTACAGAAAAATCATTTTTTAAATGGAAATAGGTAACAAACTCCCTAAATTTTTCATGCCTATGGAGGATGGAGTTTAGGGACCACAGAACATGGAGTAAAGTTTATTTGGTTTTATGTGTGGAAGCCAAAGGCAAACAAGATTTCTCCTTGTATTATGGCTCTAAAAACACAAGCTTATAAAGTAACATAAAACTTCCAAAAATGGAATTCCAAATCCAACAAATACAATGTGTCCGACTACTAGAATCTGTTTTTGCTGACAGCATTTCTACCACCGAATGTGTGGGGTTTTCCACAAGAACAAACAATTCTCCATTTCCCCGGACACAAAAACTAGGTGCCTAACAACTTATTTCAATTCCGACCCTAACTACCTCACAACTTGAAGGTTTAACTTGTGCATCAGATCCCACAAGTTCAAGAGCTCTCTCTTCAATTTGAAGATTGCCCCACTTCAAATGCTAGGTGCAATTCCAGGCCTCTTGTACTTTCGACCATACTATAAATCAGGGGTTCCTACAACCGTCTCCTTGCCTTTGCTAGAAAGGCTTACAGAAAAATTCAGGAAAACAGTTTACTTACTATTACCATTTATTATAAAGGATACTTCTCAGAAACAGGCAAATGGGCGATGCATAAGACAAGGTATGGGAGGTAGGGGATGGAGCTTCCTAGGGGTGCCAGCCTCCCAGAACCTAGATGTGTTCGCCAACCCAGAATCTCTCTGAACCCCACTGTTTAGGATTTTTATGGAAGTTCCATTACACAGGCATTATCGATTAAATCACTGGCTATTAGTGACTGACTTACTCTCTAGCGCCTTTCCCCTCCCGGGAGGTCAGGGAGGTTGGGCCGAAGGTTCCAGCACTCTCATCACAGGGTTGGTTCCTCTGGCATTCAGCCTCCATCCTGAAGCTATCTAGGGACACCCACTCATTAGCATAAACTCAGATATGGTTGAAAGGGGCTTATTGTGAAAACCTAGTATTTGATAGCACAACAGGGTGACTGCAGTCAATAATAACTTAATGGTGCATTTTAAAATAAAGATTATAATTGGATGGCTTGTAACTCAAAGGATAAATGCTTGAGGGGGTGGACACCCCATTCTCCATGATGTGCCTATTTCACATTGCATGTCTGCATCAAACCATCTCATGTATCCTATAAATATATACATCTACTATGTACTCCCAGAAAATAAAATTTAAAAAAGTTAAGGACTTATTATGAACAACAAAAGGTGCTCCTTTCATTCCATCACTGAGTAAATTCCAAGGGTTTTAGAAACTCTGCCAGGAACTGAGGGTAAAGACCAAACATATACCATATTTCTTATTATACACATTATTACAATGTGCTTTTGGCTGAATAGACAAATAAGTTGGAAAATAATGAAAAGACTAGAGTTTTCTTCTGAATTTTTGGAGGGCTGTTCTCAATGAATATTTCTCATTTATCTTATCAAGTTATGCATTTTGGTGCAAACAGCCACTGATTTGGCAATGCATAGAGTGAAAAACAGCCTCAATTCTGGCCCTCCCAAGCGCCATTAAATAATTGAAATGTGATTAAAGTTTTAGATGTTACAGAACCCTGCCAAAATTCATTAGCCCCCAAAATCACCTCCAGTAATGTACTTGCCATTCTACAAAGAAACAATGATAGGTGAAACTCAGAAGATGCTTCGAGTAACCTTGAAGTTCTAGGTTGGAAATGCAAGATATTACACCCAAGTTTTATTTCCATTTATTTTAAGTGATGGTTCTGCTTATAATACAAACAGGACAGAGCCTGTGTTTGTTTGCCTTATATATTCCAGAATTTCATTTCCAGGTCCACAACTATATGTTAGAATGATGAGATCTTGGAGTGTCAGTTAGGTAGGTGAGGTTGGGCTATGATAACAACCTCCTCCCTTGGTGGACTCTCATGCTTCAAGACCACCGTAGGTTTGCAGGGTGCTCTGTTCTTTGTCTCCTCATTCTAGGAATAATATTGTCAGAGCAACTATCATCTCAAATATTATTGTTGCTACGATAAGGGTAAAAAAGAGTTTTGGAGAACCTTACACTGGCAATATAATGTTCTCTTCTAAAAACAACAATCACCCTTCCTGCTCATAGCTTATTGGTCAGGACTAATCACACAGTTCCACCCAACCTTAAGGTGGCCAAGAGATGCATCCACACAGGTGCCCTGAAAGCAGAGAGCCAGAAATACTTGCTGAACATCGCTAAGGACCATTGTCACGCTGGATAAGGGCTTGAGGTCTGAGTAACAAATACCAAGAAGAATAAATCAGCATTGAAAATGATTTAGAGAAAAACAAACCTTTGGGCAGAATTTTAAGGAAAAAGAGAAAAATAGGCTGAGACAAAACTGTAATATGAGAAGATACGAAGGCATCTTGTATTCCAGGAAAGTTGTTTTCCTTAATGTTGGGAGACATTAATGTATTCCTTAATGCTGAGGGACTTAAAAATCATTTATTTCCTTGTAAATGTGTATGATTTCAAATGCTTACATTGCAACCTGCAGAGAATATGTAATAAAAATGACCTCATAAATATTCTTAAATGTTGTTGAGAGAGAATATATGCCTAAAGCATATAAATAGGAGACAGGCCTTTTTTCCATTCTGGATATGTATGTCATACAAACAGGGAAAAGGAGGATGATCCCAGAACCTAGCAAATTGCCTGACACCTATGACAGATTCTAAGTATTTGTTGAACAAAGGATTCCTTTATATAAGGAAAGTATGTTTTTAGAGAGAAACTCCTAGACTTGAAGATGACACCTGGAACAGTACCTGCCTGGTGCCTGGTAGTTGCTGTGTTGTATGTTTGTGTTGTCTGTACTGTATTGAATTATAAGTGTTGAATCAGTGAATGAAGACAGAAAACATGTGAGCAATCATGAAAGGGGAGAAAGAGAGAAGAGATACTGAATGGAGAACACACAATACACCCAACCAAGCAGAGAAAGTGGACAAATGATCAAACATGGAAAGAAAAATGTACAGAGAGGTAAGATACAGTAGCATTAGGCTTCTCCAGCTAAGTCGACATCTGTTCTGCAGAAAACAGAACATCTGGTTATAAATTATTGGTTGACCCTGGCCACAATTTCATCTCTCAATTACAGAGGATGCCAGGAAAGCTTCCATTCCAAACTCAAGCTTCTTTTTCATTCAAAAGTATTAGTAATTTGGAAATTAAAAGGAAAAATATTTAGACAAAATATTCTTGAAGTTTATCCTACAATGGCTTATGAACACTAGACACAGATAACCAGACATACATTGACATAGGGAAGCAGACATCAAAACTTTAGAAAAATTAAGGTTTTCATTCCATGAACAAAATTTCTGAAAGCATAGCCCACAAAAGATGAAGTCTTATTTTAAAAATGTACTCCTGACCATCAAAAGGCCATCAGAAGAATTCATACTGGCTACTGACAGGAACACTCTGATTTTAAAGGCGATATACAGTTTATTTATTACACATTTTATTTATTTTTTTCTTATACTTTAAGTTCTGAGGTACATGTGCAGAACGTGCAGGTTTGTTACATTGGTAGACATGTGCTTTGGTGGTTTGCTGCACCCATCAACCCATCATTTACATTAGGTATTTCTCCTAATGCTGTCCCTCCCCCTGCCCCCCACCCACTGACAGTCCCTGGTGTGTGATGTTCCCCTCCCTGTGTCCATGTGTTCTCATTGTTCAACTCCCATTTATGAGTGAGAACATGTGGTGTTTGGTTTTTTGTTCTTATGTTAATTTGCTGAGAATGATGGTTTCCAGCTTCATCCATGTCCCTGCAAAGGACATGAACTCGTCCTTTTTTATGGCTGCAGAGTATTCCATGGTGTACATGTGCCACATTTTCTTTACCCAGTCTATCATTGATGGGCATCTGGGTTGGTTCCAAGTCTTTGCTATAGTGAACAGTGCTGCAGACACTGAACAGACACGTGTGCATGTGTCTTTATAGTAGAATGATTTATAATCCTTTGGGTATATACCCAGTAATGGGATTGCTGGGTCAAATGGTATTTCTGGTTCTAGATCCTTGAGGAATCGCCACACTGTCTTCCACAATGGCGGAACTAATTTACACTCCCACCAACAGTGTAAAAGCGTTCCTATTTCTCCACATCCTCTCCAGCACCTCTTGTTTCCTGACTTTTTAATGCTCGCCGTTCTAACTGGCATGAGATGGTATCTCATTGTGGTTTTGATTTGCATTTCTCTAATAACCAGTGATGATGAGCATTTTTTCATGTTGGATGGCTGCATAAATGTCTTCTCTTGAGAAATGTCTGTTCATATCCTTCACCCACTTTTTGATGGGGTTGTTTGTTTGTTTCTCGTGAATTTATCTGGGTATTAGCTCTTTGTCAGATGGATAGATGGCAAAAATTTTCTCCCATTCTGTAGGTTGCCTGTTCACTCTGATGATAGTTTCTTTTGCTGACAACACAAATTTTTTTTTAAAGAACATCTAGTTTATTTTATATCATCCTCTAAAAATGTCAGCTTTTATGTGTTTTACAATTCCTATACATTAGTACAGTAGTTATGTATAAAATTTACGTATATATAATTATATATACAAGGGTGTGAAATGTACACATGCAAATGAAAGAATGATAAGACACACATTCACGGACCTACCAACCAGCTTCAAAAATAAAGCATTATCACTAACTTAGAAGCTCTCTGGAGACCTTTTCCCTGAACCCTAGGTGACCAGTATCCTGGATATTGTGTTGATAATTAGCTTCTTTGCTTCATAGGTTGTTTTTTTTTTTAATCACTTGTGAATGTATCTCTAAGCATTGTTTAGTTTTCCCTGATTTGAATGGTAGCAAATTGAATTTATACTGTATATATTCTTCAGTGACTTGGCCCTCTCAACTAAACTTTGTGTCTTTGACACTTGTTCATGTTAATGCATGTGGCTGTAGTTCACTCATGTTCACTGTTGTATAGGATTCCAGTGTATGTATATGCCTCAGTCTTATTATCTTTTTACTGGTAATGATGAGTTGTTTTCAGCATTTTGTTCTCAGGAACAAGGCTGCTGTGAGCATTTTTTCTATCTCTCTTGGTATGTATTCAAGAAGCTCTCTAGGGTATATGCCTGGAGATGAAATTAATAGGTCATAGACATGTGTATGTTCAACTTCACTTTTTAAAATCTGATGGGCAACAGTAGGCGAAAGTACATGTTGTTTTTCCATTTTTGACAACCCTTGATATTATCTGACTTTTAAATTTTGCCAATTCAGTACAACACACATTTTTTAAGCATCATGAAAGTCAGAGCCTCAAATGAACTGAAGTCCATGATAAAAGCCAAAAGCCCAATGTAGACATTTTGTAAAAAATTAAGATAAAGGTGATGATGGGCTCATCATGGCTGATGGGAAGCAGGACTAGATTCCAACCCTGGACAGAGCAGTGTGTGGAGGCTTGTATCGTGAATTTTAGCTCCAGATTGAGTGCAAGAAAAAAGCAGCAATCCCTAGAGGACCCACAGACCCTCTGAAAGAAGCAGACTGCTCCTGAAGGACTTAGGAGACACCCCAAATACTGTCAGTGCCCCAACTGTGGAAGTGGGAAAGAGGGACCATCATCTTTTGGACACACACCCACACTGGAGAAGCTGAAGGTCTGTTTGCAGGGGAAGTTTCCAACTTTACCTGGAGCTGACTCAATTCAGGGAGCCAAGCGAAACACGGGTAGAGGTAGCATCAGAAGGGCCCTGGGAACTTGCTGCATCTCCTAGCAGGCCATTCCTGCCTGGTCTGGCACCACAGGGATCCATGGGGAGAGCAGCCAGAGGAGCAGGAGGTAAAACACCACAGAGGGAAGGAAATCTCTAGCTGAACTTTGTAACAGTTTGAACAGGGTGAGAAGCCTGCTGGCCAGATCTCAGGGGAGGGCACAAATCGAGTGTGCAGACTCTACGTGCAGGGGAAGAACCAAGCCCATTTCTTTCGCAACTGGGAGGCAGGTAGCCTAGGGTAAGTTTTCAAGCCCACCTTGCCCTCCTCCTGCAAACAGAATTGGGGCTGTTGCAGGGGCCATGGTGGGAGTGAGACCAGCCCTTCAGTTTGTGTGGGAGCTGGGTGAGGCCTGTGACTGCCAGCTTCCCCCACTTCCCTGGCAACCTGCATGTCTCAGCAGCGGCTGCCGTAATCCTCCGAGGTACACAACTCCGTTGACCTGGGAATCTCACCCTCATCCCCCAGAACAGCCGCAGCAGGACCCACCCAAGGAGAGTTTGAGCTCAGACAGCCAAACCCTGCCCCCACCTGATGGTCCCTCCCTATCCTCCCTGCTAGCTGAAGACAAAGGGCATATAATCTTGAGTTCTAGGGCCCCACCTACCGCTGGTCCCTCTCCACACTACTATAGCTGTTGCTTTCTAGAAAGTGCCACCTCCTGGCAGGAGGCCAACCAGCACAAAAATAGAGCATTCAACCACCAGAGCTAAGAACCCTCATGGAGTCCATTGCACCCCACCCTGCCACCTCCCTGGAATACACACTGGTATCCACAGCTGAGAAACCCATAGACAGTTCACATCATAGGACTCTGTAGACAATCCCCAGTACCAGCCCAGAGTTGGATAGACTTGCTGGGTGGCTAGACCCAGAAGAGAGACAACAATCACTGCAGTTCAGCTCACAGGATGCCACATCCATAGGAAAAGAGGGAGAGTACTACATCAAGGGAACAGCCTGTGAGACAAAAGAATCTGAACAACAGCCTTCAGCCCTGGACCTTCCCTCTGACATAGCCTACCCAAATGAGAAGGAACCAGAAAACCAACTCCGGTAATATGACCAAACGAGGCTCTTCAACTCCCCCCCAAAATCACACTAGTTCACCAGCAATGGATCCAAACCAAGAAGAAATCCCTGATTTACCTGAAAAAGAATTCAGGAGGTTAGTTATTAAGCTAATCAGGGAGGGACCAGAGAAAGGCAAAGCCCAATGCAGGGAAATCCAAAAAATGATACAAGAAGTGAAGGGAGAAATAGTCAATGAAATAGATAGCTTAAAGAAAAAACAATAAAAAATTCAGGAAACTTCAGACACACTTTTAGAAATGCAAAATGCTCTGGAAAGTCTCAGCAATAGAATTGAGCAAGTAGAAGAAAGAAATTCAGAACTCTAAGACAAGGTCTTTGAATTAACGCAATCCAACAAAGACAAAGAAAAAAAGAATAAGAAAATATGGACAAAGCTTCCAAGAAGTCTGGGATTATGTTAAATGACCAAACCTAAGAATAATCAGTGTTCCTGAGGAAGAAGAGAATTCTAAAAGCTTGGAAAACATATTTGGGGGAATAATTGAGAAAACTTTCCCCAGCCTTGCTAGAGACCTAGACATGCAAATACAAGAAGCACAAAGAACACCTGGAAAATTCATCACAAAAAAGTTATTTGCCTAGGCACATTGTCATCAGGTTACCCAAAATTAAGACGAAGGAAAGAATCTTAAGAGCTGTGAGACAGAAGCACCAGGTAACCTATAAAGGAAAACCTATCAGATTAACAGCAGATTTCTCAGCAGAAACTCTACAAGCTAGAAGGGATTGGGGCCCTATCTTCAGCCTCCTCAAACAAAACAATTATCAGCCAAGAATTTTGTATGCAGCAAAACTAAGCATCACATATGAAGGAAAGAGACAGTCATTTTCAGACAAACCAAAGGCTGAGAGAATTTACCATTACCAGGCCACCACTACAAGAACTGCTAAAAGGAGCTCTAAGTCTTGAAACAAATCCTGGAAACACATCAAAACAGAACCTCTTTAAAGCAGAAATCTCACGAGATTGTCTATTTTGCTGGGAAGGCAGTAACAATACGCAGATGGAAGTGTGCTCTGTCAACTGGTCAGATGACATGAGCATGTTATAGGGGTTTGTTGGACCTGTTTGCAAGGAGGGTTTGTGAAGTCCCCCTGTGGCTCCCTTTTCAACCAACAGCAACCCTGTAAATCTATTCTGCAAGGACTTAGAACCAGGATAGCAGGAAGGGTCTTGTGGGCTTACAGTAGGTAAACAGAAAGAGGCCTCTAATCCTGAGGTTACAGTAAGGTAGGGACAGGAAATTGGATGTAAGAAATTTGGAGCCGTCTTAGGGGTCACACTGCTGCTGTGGAAGCTATGAGATGTCTCTTTCCCTTTCTTGCATAGCACTAAATATGTGTGATAGTCATTTGGGACTTAAAGTCTAGTATTCACAGACATAAATTCCTCTTTCTCTGTCCTTGATTATTTTATTCTCCCTGTTCATCTCATTGTTTTTTTCTCTTCACATGAACTGAAGCTGATTTCTAAATGTACTTCATTTTCTGCCTCCCTCCCTTTCTTCCTAACTTAAGACTGCAAAATTTTCTAATGGGAACCTGTTTCCCACTGCTATATATGGTTGAAGTATGTGGTGCAAATCCTGATGGCATTGATATGTGGGTTATTTCCAAATTATCCCTGATTACAGATGCTGCTGTATCCTGAATCTTTTTCTGGCTCTCTGTCACACGGACATACACCATATACACCATATGAAGCACTCGAGCATCATTACCCACTTTTTTTTTTTTTTTTTTTTGGAGACACAGTCTCACTCTGTCACCCAGGTTGGAGTGCAATGGCATGATCTTGGCTCACTGCAACCTCCACCACGCCTGGCTAATTTTTTTTGTATTTTTAGTAGAGACGGGGTTTCACTGTGTTGGCCAGGCTAGTCTTAAACACCTGACCTCAGGTGATCCACCTACCTCAGCCTCCCAAAGTGCTGGGATTACAGGTGTGAGCCACTGCACCTGGCCCACTACCTATTAAAAAAAAAAACCTTGTGTAGCCCACTCCCATGACCACTACTATACTACCCAAGAAATGTGCAGCCCACTGGTGAGATAGAATAGTCTTAGATGACTTCTGGATCTAAACATTAACATTAAAGGAAAACAATTGAATTGAGAAATCCAGAGAGATTCCTCAATGTTAAAAATTCGACTAAATCGAGCCCCTGTCTCTGCCAAAACTATTTTTAAAAAATTACCCCAGGTGCACTTGGTTTCGCAGGTCATCTGCTTGGCTCTCTTCCAAGCTGTACTTTCATTCTTCTCTTTCCTTTCCTTCCTTTACTTACTGTTCTAAAGCTTTTTAATAAAGATTCACTCCTGCTCTTAAAAGAATAAAAACGTTAGCTCAGTATGGTGGCACATGCCTGTGGTCCCAGCTACTCGGGAGGCTGAGGTGAAGTTGGGGGCGGAGGCTGCAGTGAGCTGTGATCACGTCTTTGCACTCCAGCCTGGGTGGCTGGAGACAGACCCTGTATCAAAAAATCGTTGACTAAGTTTTGATGTTTAGATCCTAGGTATGTAGTATATAGCATATGATAAACAAACCTTTTCAAGTTTAGAGAAAAGTAAAGTCACAGAGGTGACTTCTAACAGGAGTCTCTTTGGCTACAACTGTACAAAAAATTCACTCTGGCAACGGATTACCATGAGGTCTACTGTGTCAGGCTAATTCAATTTAATTCTAAGCTTCTGAGCACAGATGCTTAAAACAAAGGGTGGGATGTGCTCATGAAAACAGATGAATGTGGGAACCATGACTGTGATAAATTAAGCAAAGCTTTAATATGGTGATAAGGAAGTTTTTGTTTAGGTTCAGAATGTGCAGGAATGTAGAAACTCTGATACTTCTAACATTTGGTGAGTGTAAAACAGCTGATAATTCACTCTTTGAGGTAATAAAGCAAAGGAAGTCTTAATTTGACATTGTATCTACAACACATGCGTTAAATGGAAACAGACTGAAGAACCGAACAAGACAACCCCCAGGGTCTCTCCAGCATGCGTCCACAACATTAAGAGAATCTTTACAGGAGGAGGGGGAAGAACTGCTCACATTTTATCCAGGATAAAACAGCTCTGTGGGATTTTCCTGAAAGACCAAGCACCAGTTCGTGCTGGAGGATGGGCTTAAACATGGAGGAAGTCAAGCCTACAGAGTACTTCTTATTTCCAATAATTTCCAATAATCTTATTCCGTAGTGACTGTGAGGATATCAAAAGCCCTGTAGACCCTTTTATGACTTATTTATGCTGTCTGTACATTCATCCATTTCTTATAACTTCGCTCGCATTATTTATGACTTTCCTTTTGCCCCATGGTTCATATTGTCTTTATAGTTAATGGTGAATATGGTTCCTCAACTCTATAATTGTTTTCTGCTTGCTTTAAAGAAGATTCAGTTGGAATAAGGTAAATGCACATACACACATACGTTCTACAGTGAGTACAGGTTTTGGAGACAGGTTGCTTAGATTCAGCTCCCATTTCTGTCCATACCTACTAGCTAGACCACCTTGGATAACTTGTTTTTCTGTCTATAGAAGAAAATAATAGTAATATCTACTTCATAGTAATGCTGTGGGTGGAAAACAATGCTAAATGTGAAATGCTTATCATTATTACTCGTTATAATTGCTGTTTACTGACAACCGTTTCATACTGTCTTACCTTCCGAAGAGGTTATCATCCTGATTTTCTTGGGATGTGAAGCTCATTCTTATTTAATGTGGGAGTAAATCAAGTAAAATTTGGCCTTCATCTTCATTTTTCAGAAAGTAAGTGGAAAAGATAGGTACATTTATATGCTGATACATTTCACGTAAAAAATGTAAATATATAATATGGGCCAGTATATTGGCAGAGATTCAAGAAAGATTTCAAGAGAATCTTCTAAAAGTAGCACAAATTCATTCTCAAAATTAGAATTTAGAGCAGAATTCATGAAATGGTCTTCCATTGTACAACTCTGAAGATTTATTTTCTATTTTTCATATTAAGTTCATGCAAACATTTATGGGATAAACGTGAAAACACTTTCCAAGAACTTGAGAACACTTTAGAAGAAAAATGTCAAGAAATGTTCAATGAAGTTGTACATTTCCACATTGTACAAGATAATAAATTTCTGGCTGGGCATGGTGGCTCAAGCCTGTAATCCCAGCACTTTGGGAGGCAGAGTCGGGTGGATGATGAGGTCAAGAGATCAAGACCATCCTGGCCAACATGGTGAAACCCTGTCTCTACTAAAAATACAAAAAATTAGCTGGGCGTGGTGGTGGGCGCCTGTAGTCCCAGCTACTTAGGAGACTGAGGCAGGAGAATGGCGTGAGCCTGGGAGGCAGAGCTTGCAATGAGCCGAGATGGCGCCATTGCACTCTAGCCCGGGAGACAGAATGAGACTCTGTCTCGAAAAAAAAAAAAAAAAAAAAAAAAAAAGATATTTCCAAAGAGGTAATTATTTAATTATTTAAATCTAAACTAATTCTTAATAAATTGCTAAGAGTGATAGTGGATAGTGTGGAGGGACTGTATGTGACAGATGTTTCCTAAATTACTGCTGTTTTTAGGAATCTTTTGTTTTAATGTCACAGAATATATTTTTAAAAATTGATTTATAAGGTGAGTTCTTATAAATAATGTTGCTCTTTTGGTACCTATTCTGTATGTGGCCTTAGATTATTTCAAATTTCACAAAGTTTTTTTCTTCATTGCATTCAAATTTGGGGCATCTTCAGAGTGCGCCCTAGGTTTTCAATTTCTCAGAACTACAAAAACTTTTTAAAAAGAAAAACCTGAACTGTATAAACTATGGATTGCTAAATGCTAATGAATTTTTTGGTTTTGTTTTGTTTTGTTTTGTTTGTTTTTGTCTGTTTGTTTGTTTTTTGAGATGGAGTCTCGCTTCAAGGCCCAGGCTGGAGTGCAATGGCATGATCTCGGCTCACTGCAACCTCCAGCTCCCGGGTTCAAGTGAGTCTCCTGCCCCAGCCTCCTAAATAGCTGGAACTACAGGTGCACACCACTATGTCCAGCTATTTTTTTTTTTTTTTTTTGTATTTTTAATAGAGACGAGGTTTTACCATATTGGCCAGGCTGGTCTCGAACTCCTGACCTCAAGTGATCCACCCACCTCTGCCTCCCAAAGTGCTGGGATTACAGGTGTGAGCCACTATGCTTGGCCTGAAAATTTTAAACTATTTAATTTTCACCATTCCAGGTCACTAGAAACTACATAAAGCTATTACTCTAACCCCCAATATAAAGTGGCAGTGTTCATTTAGATAAGCATTGTATTCAAGTTCCTTGACAGTTTAGCTCATATTATCAAAAACATGAGAACAGGTGACAGATTTCAATTATTTAGACAATGAAAGCTAAAAGCAAACTCACATCTTCTGATAGACATGCTAGGAAATAACATTAATAAAAAATCCAATTTGTGGAAAAGGTAGCACTAGAATGTAAGTTTCATAATGGCAGGATTTTGTCTATTTTGTTTACTGACCAATCCCCCATGTCTAAAAGAGTACCCAAGAATAGTAGGCACCTAACAAACATGTGTTAAATTGTTGGAGAAATAGAGTTGAAACTAATATTTTCTCCCAACCCAGAAATTCTCCCCACGGAAGTGGTGGGGAAAGAAAATACTCTTATGATTGGGTAAGCATTAAACTAGAATGTTATACTCATCACAGACAATCCACTAAGAGATCCACAATAACAGAAATAAATCTCACCCTTTCACATAGCCAAACAGATATAACCCATGGCATACATATTTTCAAGGGAAACTATGACTATTCCTTAAGTTACTGACAGCATGATTTGTCACACATAGTTCATCCTAAATTTACCTGGTAGTTGGGGTGACTGTCTGTGTTAGATAATTGGCTTTATCCAGAGGAAAAAGCAAACTTCTCATATCTTTATGACGGAAGATAGTTTTGAAAACTGCAGCAACCTGCAAAGAGCTCAGTAAGGTTAATCTCCTGTTCCCTCACAGAAAGGGGGAGATGGGGGTGCTAGTTCCAATGATGTTTACATTCTAAAGAGATGGCTTCCAGGTCCTTGAGAAAGACATTCCTGAGTCATAAAGCTGACAAAGACCTAGGTAGTCTTCAAGAAGAGTACATATATATATATATATATATATACACACATATATATGTGTATATATATATGTATATATATATATATATGCACACACACACACACATACATATACACATACACACAGTTCAAAGAGAGGAGAAAATACAAGTTTTCTAAGGCAAAAGCTCTTTAAAAAGGAGGGGAAGGGAATCTCTTTTCTTATTTTCAACACAGCGAAATAAGCCTCTTATTTTTAATTTGTATGTGCCTTTAAAAAAAGATGGCATATTTCTACCATCAAGAGTGTTTTATCCCACAAACAAGCACATTCATTGCTTCAATTGCCAATGTCAATATCTAAAGTGTTAATTTGGCCAGGCGCGGTGGCTCACGTCTATAATCCCAAAACTTTGGGAGGCTGAGACGGGTGGATCACCTGAGGTCAGGAGTTCAAGACCAGCCTGGCTAACATGGCGAAACCCTGTCTCTACTAAAAGTACAAAAATTAGCCAGGTGTGATGAGGGGGCCTGTAGTCTCAGCTACTTAGGCGGCTGAAGCAGGAGGATCGCTTGAACCTGGGAGATGGAGGTTGCAGTGAGCTGAGATCGTGCCACTGCACTCCAGCCTGGGTGACAGAGCGAGACTCCATCACAAAAAAAAAAAAGTGTTAATTAGTATTGGGGTTTTATTATAAAAACAAGATTGGGGAAAGTCCGAATACATGATCATTTACTTTTAGTAAAAAAAAAAGTGATTTGCGTCAATGTCACCTGGGTACACAGGACCCTAAATCATAAGCTTGCTAATTGTTCTTTCCTATCATAGCATCAGTCTGTGTGTGTGTGTGTGTAACTATGTAAACATTCATTAATGAATCCCTAAAGCTTTTATAGAATCAAGCCAGGATTTTGAAAGTAACTAAAATAGTGTTGCAAAGAAATGGATTAAATTAGGGGAACTGTGTGAGAGTCTCTCACATTTTATCTTTCAACATTAGATTAATCACAAGCACAAAAATGCTATCTTATTGAGCTAAAAAAATTCTTTGATTAGAGTTCTCTTAATGATGACTCCAGTTCACTTTTTATGTGTAAATCAAACCACAGGGTGCTCAGAAGATATTAATTGGCAATGAGAATAATCATTCCTTTGGGTTCAATTTACTTTCTGCTAAAACTCTCCCTGAGGTATTGGGGAGAGTCAAGAAATTCTGTTTCTTTACTCATCACCAAGTGGCACAAGTGCAAAAAAATGACAGAATGAAGACTTACTGTCCTGTAGTGAGTAATTTTTCCCTGTTCCATTATTTATGTCTCAGATGTAAACGTAGATTAACTTGCACTAAGTTTTAGTCTTTCTTGGGTTCAAATAGCATGTACTCAGGCATTAGAAGAGTTCTCATAATCTCTGAGTGCAAAACTAAAGGATTTTCCCCACCCAGACCCATTTGCTGATCTCATCTACAGTTTGGCCAAAAGATTCAAATCCTTCCATGGTGATACCCATTACTGAATACTGCACGTGCCAGAGGTCATGCCTTGGGCCTTGTACGCATTAACTCACATAGTCTTCACAGAAGTGTGAATTTTCACAGATGGGGAAATCGAGGCTCAAGTGTTAAGTGATTTGCCCTATGCCACGTAGCTTGCAAAGAACAGACTCAAAATTAAACCCAGATCTATTTAACTTCAAAGCACGCATTTGATTAAGGCATTTATCTTCATGACTGGAGAAAATTCAATTTAACTAGATACTAGTTTAGGTCCTTCAGCCAGGACCACATTAAGGAAACCTCAAATCATTAAATATTAGCAACATGAGAAAATAAGATTTGCTCCATTAGGGCCACATGAAAGCTACAGATAATTAAAGATGATTTGGTGCCTGCCTTGCTTTCTAGGTTTCCATTTGTATATTTAGAGTTTCCCTTCTTCACACAGTTTTGCAGGCCAACTTATTAGACGGACAGCATTTTTCAATTATTTTCATCACTCTTCTAAGTCCTGGTCAACAACCTCCTTTGGAGATACTGACAATGGTGGAACATGGGGCATTTCACTTAAATGAACAAATGTCTCCTGGATAATGGAATGTTGCAGCTTTAAAATAATGACAGACGCCTGTTAGCCTGTCCAATCTTCTGCTAAATCAGCTTAAAGAGAAATAGAGAAAAAAAGTGCCTTTTGTTCTCAGTGTGAATACGTTTGATCTAGGTTGCAAGAGGTTCATGTTCAGTTAGACAACCTGAAAGCAAGTCTTAGGTGTTGTGTCAGCAAACCCTATGACGCTCTTCTATATAGAAGACAAGACTTACCTGCAACGAGAGCAGCCATGTTAATGTGGAGACTTCCAGGGCAGACCTTTTGTTTCTGAGCAAAACTTTAGTAGAAAACAATCCATGATGCTATGGTAGATCACAACCAGCCACACCTCCGAGCTGTAGAGCTCTGCGTGGAAACTTGATGTATCCGTGTTTAAGAGCCATACGAAAGGACAGAAACACAGAGAGTAATGTTTCCTATGTGAAATTAAAGTTCTTTTCTTGAGTAGACAACTTGAGCCACATGACACAGGTTTCAGGAATCAGAAATAATTCTTTGCAGAAAATCAGTGATTTGAATTGTTTATTGATAAGACTGAAGCAACGGAAAGATAAGCAAATATAGAGTTAACAAATTGACCAAGGTAATTAAATATGAATTGTATGATACATATTTACAAATACAAGTATGTATTTGTATATAAATATAATACAAATATGTATTATATGACAATAAATGTGTATTGATTAAGTCCAGGTGCTATCATACATAGCTGTGAATGGTAATCTTGAGCATGCTTAAGGAATATGCTGAGACCAGTGTTTCCTATCCCTACATGTCCCCAGTTTGCCATTTAAATAGGCTCTGAAAGTGTCACATCATAGTTGGCTGGTTTTCTCAGCTAGGTTTCAACTAGAGAGCCAGGATGAGGTAAGCATAATACAAAAACCAAGAAAAGCAAAGTGAGAGAAGCCAGCACATATGCAGTAAGAAGCGGCTGGTCTGCTGGAGGGTTGAACAGGGCGAAGAGGAAGATGCACTGCAATGCATTCTGCCAAGTCCTCTGATGTGTCGTGGACTAGATGAAGTGGAGAACCCCTTGGCTACATCAACTTCCAATGTGGTTGGCTTAATTCAGTGATTATCATCAATGGTTTAAAATACTTATCTCAGTTAAATACGTATCCTTTGAAACCTATCACTTAACTATCCTATATCCTGGAACTACAGACAAACCACCTTAGGGTCTCTAGAGTAGATTTATGGTGAAAGTTCTTACCCTCATATTGAGGTACCCTTTATATCCAACTGAGCTTCACCGAAAGCTGGGAATCTCCTAAGAGCCTTATGAAAACTTGTACACGAATGTGTAAATTTATGCAACGTTATGAGAAAGAATTTCCTACAAGATAGAGTATAGGTTTCATCAGCTTCTAAACAACTTTATGATTATAATAAGTTTAAAAACCACATTATGTAGAATTTTATCATACATAATCCAGAACGTTAATGAAAACAAAGGAACAGGGGAGGCCCCTAACTTACTGGACTGCTGGAGTTATAAATTCAGAAGAAATATCTACTCTTTGTTTATGAATATAATTTTTAGTCTTTAGTCTCAGACAATGCAGTGAGGTACATAGTACCCCTGCATCAAGATGAAATTTAGAAAAATTTCACATAAGTAGTATTTGATTTATATCCCTGTCAGTCCCTAAAAACAGCCACCTTAAGTTGGTGGCTTCATCTCTAATCAAGCAACAGTATTACATCTTCTCTGAGCCAGTTTGCCTGCTGAGATTCAGAAGCTCTCTGCATGATTCATTCTGCATAAAATCATTTGGTTTTTGCTCGCTGTAGATAATTGGTTCTTGGCACCAGAACTTAAACTATTTAGAGTCCAAGTCTGTTAAAGTGACATTGAGATTTAGCTTAAACAAACAGAGTCGAAGTCAAGGATATGTTTCTTAATGCTCTTGCTTGTACCTGTTAAAATTAAATTTTAAGATGCCGGCAAGCATTTATGCTAGAAATGGAAGTGAGACACTCTGCATTCTAATCCAATGATGCATTAGATTTGGTCCACCCAGGGAGAAGAGAGAAGACTGACAGCAAGGGCAGGAGTGTTCCCTCTTTGGGGAGGCATCAAAAAGGGTGAGACGTCCTATGGGCTAATGACACATGGTGCACAGTCCCACCAATCACACTTTAGACATGAGGATGTCAAAGACCCTGTGAAAATAAGACTTCTAATTTGAGAGGTAACATATTAAGCACCTACCCTGTAGGTAGCGTATTTTATTGTAGCATATTTTATTGACAGAAGTAACCTAATAAAGAACTCTAGCAAGCTCTGGAGGAACAGGACCTCAGACAGCAGCTGTATGCCACTGGAGGGCAGAAGGAGAAGTGAAAATATTTTCAACTGAGAAGTGAGTGTAAAAATGACTATAATAACTAATGTTTATTAAATATATAATATATGATAGGCATTGCTCTAAATAATGAAAGGTAAATTAATACATATAAAAGACATGCCATTGTCTGGTATCTGTACATGCTTAATATGTTAATTATTATTATTAAATTACTATTTTTATTGTCGAGAGAAATCTAGGCCGTCCGTATTGCTTTGTCCTGGGTCCTGAATTAAAGACCATCAACCCCAGGGTCTTTAGAGTAGATTTACAGAAAAGGTTCTCACCCTCAGATTCAGGTGTCCTTGAAGTCCAACTGAGAATTTTGAAATTAAATGTAATATTTATTGAGGTTTCGGATTCAATAATGGTGAACGATTTGGATTAATCCATCTTCTAAAAGCAATTGTATGTAAGTTTATATCACAGACAAACATCAGCATCTTAAAGTACGTATTAATTTGAAGAGTTTAAAAGACAAGAACCCCTAGGCTCATTGATTTTTGGATGGAGGGCTATAGCTGAGAGATGAGCAGACTATTGGAGCACCAAAGCTGCATATGACCTGAATTCATTTGCTGCAGCAGCAAAGGTGGGGTCTGGTTCTTGGGCTGTGCAGGGAAGGGCAGAAGCCAAGGCCCAAGGCTCACCGAAGATGGAGGGACTAGAACCCCTCAGGGTAAGTGCAAACCAGATCTAAAGCAATCCCCATGCCAAGGCCAGAGGACTCTGGATGAGGCTGCGTTGGGGCTGAGCAAAGCAGAAGAAAAAGAAAAAGGTTGGAAACTTTCTAAGAGGTTGTGTGACTTCAGACCTCTGCCCTCTTGCAAGTTGCATAAACCAGTAATAATACTGTCTAATGAGGTTAAAAGACAACAACAAAAACAAGATATATCAAGGATATCAGATATAAATAACATGTAAGTTGAGAGGGTGGTAAAAAGAATGTATGTGTTCTCATGTACTTGCATTGTCTTGGAGAAGGGTAAAGATCTAGATTAATTTTGAATTTGGATTAATTAAGCATACTGTAATTTCTAGGGTAAGCACTCAAATAATAGAAACGGTGTGAAACTTCCAGACCAGTGAAAGAAAAATTGCACAATAAAACATTTTATGCAAACCAAAAAAGGCAAGAAAGAACAGTTAAAGAAACACTGAACCACTGAACAGATGGAACAAATTAAAAATATGAAATAGAATGGCAAAATAAATGAATTTGTAATTATATGTAAACAGAATGTTGAGTTGAAACACCATTATTTTCAGACAGTATTTAAAAACATAGCATAGTATGATAAAATATAACAATATGCTGTTTACGAGACAGTTTTATACAGATATATTCAGGAAGGCTGAATGTAAAAATAGAGAAAAGGATGAACAACATAAACACTAAAAAAGAGTTAGTGATGCCAAACTTAAAGTCAAAGAACATTCCTCCTGATGAAGAGATCCATTAGGTAGGGGTAAAATTTCCATTTATCATTAAGATGCAATCATTTTTAATTTATAAGCACCAAGTAATATAGCCTCAAAATATAATTTAAAAATTGACAACTAAAATAAGAAATGATGAGTCTATAATTATAGCAGGTGATTAAAGTGCACATCCGCAGGTACCATATAACATAGGCAGACAAAAAACCGCTAAGTTATAAAAGATTTGAACAGCATTATTAATATACTGACTTCAGCGATATATGCTAAACATTGCACATATCAACTTCTTTGTGCTTAGAGACTTTCCACACAGCTGGGTTCTAACACTCTTTTCAGCACCCTGGCTAGGGAACTTTCCTGACAATCGAGAGTAGATATTTTATATAGAGTATGCATATATAGCTTGCGTATGGTCACAGGACACATAAAAAATAATAGTATCTACTCACTTGTTCCATCTACCTCAGGCCCTGCTCAAGTGCCCTGAGGGCTGAGGAGAGCAGTATCTCGGAGCACCTTTAACTCATTCATGAGCTGCCAGTTTGCACAGCACAGTTGGAAAACTATGGCTTAGAGCATTCTCAGAGGCTGTGAGTGTGGGGGAGTTCTGGACTTTTTGCCACGGTACAGTCACAGTTACCAAAACTTCATATCCTGTGTTTCATTTGGAAAATCTTAAAATGCGTCTCTGGGCTACAATCTTTCTTTATACCACTTCCTTTGTGGTAACAAGACTCCACCATGATCCGCAGTGATGCCCTCTCCTCACGTTCACTCTGCAACGTGGTCTCCTCCCACAATGACTAGGCTGACCTGCGTCACCAGTAAGATGTTGCAGTCATGACAAAGTGTGACTTCTGAGGCATTGCACTGTCCGCCTTGTTCTGTTTGGGATTGCTCACCTGGGGAAGCCAGCCAGTGTGTTGTGAGGATACTTTAGCGTCCCCTGGAGAGGTTCGCATGGTGAAGATCCAAGGCCTCCCACCAGCAGCCAGCACCAACTGACTAACTTGCCAGCCACAGGGGCAAGCATCCTGGAAGCAGATCCCAATTCCAGTTCAGTTTTCAGATGACTGCAGCCCCAGCTGACATCCTGACTGCAACATCATGGGAAACCCTGAGCCAGAAGCCTGAGCCAGAACCACCCAGCTAAGACAATCCCAAATTCCTTATCCACAGAAACAGCGAGATAATATTTTTGTTGTTTTAAGACTCTAAATGTTGAGGTAGTGAAACCACATCCCAAAAAGTTAAAGACATCAATTACTACCATAAGTTCTTTTACTTTTCTGGGCTAAATTCACCGTCTTTTAAAATTTTTATTATTATTATTTTTTGAGATGGAGTCTCACTCTTTTACCCAGGCTGGAGTGCAGTAGCATGATCTCAGCTCACTGCAACCTCCACCTCCCTGGTTCAAGCGATTCTCCTGCCTCAGCCTCCTGAGTAGCTGGGACTACAGGCGCACATCACCACACCTGGCTAGTTTTTGTATTTTTAGTAGAGATGGGGTTTCATCATGTTAGTCAGGCTGATCTCGAGCTCCTGACCTCGTGATCCTCCCGCCTGGGCCTCCCAAAGTGCTGGGATTACAGGCGTGAGCCACCGCACCTGGCCTTAAATTCACCATCTTATCGGGTGCAGTTTGTGGTGCCGCAAAACAATAACAATAGCAACATCAAAGATCACAGATCATAGATCACCGTAACAGATACAATCATAGAAAAAATGTTGATACATTGCAAGAATTACCATAATGTCACACCAAGACGTGAAGTGAGCACATACTGTTGGAAAAATGGAGCCAATAGACTAGCTTGATGCAGGGTTGCCAGAAACTTTCTATTTGTAAAACAACTTGTGAAGTGCAGTAAAGCACAGCACACAAAACAAGATATGCCTGTAGCTGGCATCATAGAGTATGCAGCCTTTACAAATTGCTTTATCTCACTTAGTAACATGCACTTAAATTTCCTCCATGATTTTTCATGGCTTGTTTGTTCATTTCTTTTGAGTGCTGAATAGTAGTCCATTGTCTGAAAGTATCACTGTTTATTTATTCATCCACCTACAATATCTTGGTGGCTTCCAAGTTTTGATAATCGTGAATACAACTAAAATATGGACATAAGTTTTCAACTCCGTTGGGTGAAAACCAAGGAGCATAAGTCTGCATGATGAGAGACAAGAAAAGAAACAAGTTGCTGAAAAGTGGAAATTCCCTCTGCCTGTGAGATAACAAAACTGGCTGCAATCATTGGAACCAATATGGCCAAACAGAGTTTGCAGAGAAGGAGCTTGCTGCTGTCACAGCCCAAATTCCTATGGCATGTTTCATGCTAACTCCCCCCAAATTTGCACATGGGCCCCATGAGGTAGCATGGAGAGATAACTGCACATGCCTGAGGACTTCCCAGACTTCTCCTTTCCTTCCACAAATCACCCGCTAATCCCAGAATCCACCCCTAAACCTTTTCTAATCAAGTTTCTGCCTCAAAGGCACACAGGAAGACGGGTTTGAGCAGGAGTCCTGTCTCTCTTGTTAGTGAACTTGCAATAAAAACCTTTTTTTTGTGCAAAACCTAGTGTCATAGGCAATACTATGACTCCTAATGCATAGCCCAGGAAGCGCCTTTTGCTCAGTAACAGTAATTTGTTACACATCAATAGAGAATGAATGTGTCTCTTTAGTAGAACATAACATCTTTCTAGCTACTCACCACATTTCAAGAGCTAAGCGGGCTCAAAACTACACCACAAAATTCAGAAGTTATATTGTTGTTGTTGTCTTCTCAAATTTCCTATGGGCAGGAGCGAAAGTGCTCCAGAGGGGTTCATGGAGGTGATGGCAGGTGGAGCTTTGGTGTGGACGGTGGTCTGAGGCCCCACTGTGTTTCTCAGGTGAAGTGATGGCTGCAATAATCATGCATCTGTGTTGCCATAGCAATGGGCAAGTTTGGTTACTAAGTTGGAAATAAGAATGTCCAGCTATGACTGATGTAGGTAGAGGAGAAGGCTGGAAAATCCCTGCAGAGACTTCTGGGGTGTGGGGACTATGTGGGTGGGAGGAGCAAAAGATCTAAACGTAAGTTCAGTCTGTGACTTAAGGGTCCCTGAGAGGCCAAAGCAGAAAGCCTGACCCTTTGTCTAGTCTGTGGGCAGAAGGTGAGCATGGAAGTAGGAGATCAAATGAAGATCCAGAACCAAGATGATAGAAGAGCAGAGTAAGGAGCCAAGAACCAGGGCAGATGAAAAGCACAGAGGGTGGGGACGCTTTTGGTGCACAGAGGCTGGGCCTGAGAGTCATTTATACTGGGCATCAGCAGAGAGTCTCAGATACTCCGGGAGGCCTGGACTACTTCTATTTTTTGAGGCTGTCAATAAATTACAAAAACGAGGAAAAGACCAAATAATGATATATGTTAAATGTTTATGTTTAACAAACGAACGTTTTGACAGAAGTAAATACAATGTGTGTGATATTTGCAGGATGACTATAGATTTTATTTTTTTTTAAAGGCCGACATCTAAATCTGAATCCCCTAGTGACTGTAAGGAGTGTGCCAAATGATTTCCAGGCCTCACTCTACCGGGCAAGTCTTGGTTTCTAGCTGTGTTGTTGGGCTGGGCTGACCTAACGTAAAGGTAAGAGATGGAAGTCTGGGGGATCAAGGCATGAGTCTGGGGGAAGAAGGCATTGACAGGGAAGCGTGGAGGATGGAAAGCAATGAAACAAATGCTATTCCCAGTGCTCCTGGGCAACTCAGGCCCCCGATCACTTAGGAAAAGCAGATCGAGTCTTCCCACAGAGTCCAATTTCACCCCAGTCTGACTTCATACTTAGCTGCTGTGTTACTTTAGAAATGTAACTCACTCTTTCTTTCTGCATGTGTTGTTTTTCTCCTTGGAAAATGGGATGTGTTTTAAATCCATAAAGAAATCTAGAGACAAATATCAGTAAATAGTCATGTGGAAACTTTCCAATTGTGTCCACTCACTTGGCAATTTATAATTAAGTATAACAAAAATCATAGCTAACCATAATAAAAATCATCTCTGCTCTCTAAGGAATGCTTACTGTTCTACTTCAAAATCAATAGGAAACACTTTAATTATTTTATTGAAATCATTATTTTGCTCAGTTTACATCAGAGACAATAAGGTCTTTGCATTATTCTTGCAGTGTAGGTAAAGTATCGGATGCTTCTGAGGGAAGAGTACACGTGAGGCTCCGCATGTGGCCCAGACCCACTGTTGTGAACAGGAAGGCATTTCCTATTTCACACAGGACCAGCCAGCCTTGGCAGTGACAGCTACCACACTGGGCTCTCAGGGGGAAATGCCCTGTTCTCTAAGGTCTTTTACAAAGGACTGCCAATGTCCAGTAACAATAGCCATGAACTTTAAAAATATGCAATGCAATATAAATGTCACCTTAATAAAATAATGTAAAACTCTTTACCAATAGTTATTGAATCCCTACCTTTTCTCCAAGGAGCTTCTGCAAGAGCATTTTAGAATGGATGTGATTGGGAGAATAAAAATTTGTTTATTTACATCACAAATCCTTTAAACACACATTCTACATTTGACATGATCGGTAGAGTTTATTTGGAATGTGTGTCGTAATAAACACACACACACGTCTGCTTAGTTATTTCTGGCTGTTTCAATAGTAGTAACTGTCAGAACATCTCATTGCTCAACACAGAAGAGTCAACATCCTAAAACTGGTGGTTGGGAACTTTCTGAAGCAGCTTCTGCCCCTCCTGCTCCCACAGTTTGTCCTGGTGACGACGATATGGGGAAGGTTCTCTTTCTTGATGGTCCCATGCTTAGTTCAAAGGTCTTCTGCATTTTACCTGCATTTTGCAACATGCAATTACAATACCATCAATCTACATCATGCCTTAAGATTGACAAATCAGAAACCACTTGTTACCTTTCCTGATCATGATATTTCTTGGCTCATCTAATCTTTCATAATGTAATTTCTGAAAAGGAGTTTTACATTATTATGTAAATTCTACAGTGGAATACACAGATATAAATACTCTTCTTGCAGTCTAATCGGTCTGAGGTGGATGACAGCACATCCTTGTCTCTGAAGGCGTAATGCAATTGGATATCTCTTGGTAAATTCCAAGTTCTATGTGAGCCTAAGAGCTCACTGAAGTTCATAATTAGCTAATATCTGGGCGATTGCTAGTGAGCACACAGAAATGCAAAGTAGTTTGAAAAGTTTGATGACTCTACAGATACACATTGTCCAGGAAGTGACATCACCCAACAGAAAAATGATGATAATGGCTGTTAGTGTCACTTTCAGTCACTTATACAAGGCAGTAAATCTCAGTAAATCTTTTTTTTTTTTTTTTTTTTATTTGAGATGGAGTCTTGCTCTGTCTCCCAGGCTGGAGTGCAGTGGCGCGATCTTGGCTCACTGCAAGCTCCGCCTCCTGGGTTCATGCCATTCTCCTGCCTCAGCCTCTCCGAGTAGCTGGGACTACAGGTGCCCACCACCACGCCCAGCTGATTTTTTGTATTTTTAGTAGAGACAGGGTTTCACCGTGTTAGCCAGGATGGTCTCGATCTCCTGACCTCGTGATCCGCCCCCCTCGGCCTCCCAAAGTGCTGGGATTACAAGCGTGAGCCACCGCGCCTGACCAAGGCAATGAATCTCTCTCCGAGTCTCCAATAACTCTCTAGGCATCGTCTATCTGTGTGGGAGAGAAAGGAGGTTCACTAGGGGTTCCTAGTTCAGAGAGTTCTTCTGAGCAGTAAATAGAGTGGTGTTTGTTGGGCCCTCAGCACAGTGCCTGACAGAGAGCTAGCACTAGGCCCTCATTAGTCATGACAACTATTTTATCCGCAGTAAGAATGATTGAGCCAAAATCTTTCTTTCTGACTTGCGGCAATTCGTTTATGCCTGCCCTTTGAAACTCCATATGGTTCATTTAATCTCTCTTCCACCTGCTGCCTCTTTAGATCTGTCCCCTGCACTTTGCACTGTGTCCAGTGAGGGGACATTTTGTCCTCCCCTCTGTAGAATATTAGGTAGTTACCAGGATAGGTAATACTGCCAGTGTTTTCCACTGGTGTGTACCAAGCACCTACAAGAGTACTAGGCACAATATAAGCACTCAATCAATGTTAGTTAATATTGTTGGAATAAATGAAGGAGTGAATGAAGACTTAGGGTGAAAGCCTATACATTTGGAAGATTTGCCAAGAAGCTGAGAGATGCCAGTAATGAAGAAGGGTGATACATCAAGAAGGAAAAAGCCTTAAATCTGAGATTTTCACCCGATGGGCCCTGAGATATTGGAGGCATGGGAGAATAAGCAGCAATGTCTTAAGAGGGAGAACAGTAAGCTCAGAGAGAAAAGGTTTACTCTGGGCTCTAGCAGTGGAAGACAAATGCCACATGAAAGAGCAGGATGTAGGGAAGGTTGTTTACCATGGACTTGGAGGCCCACATCTCTGGGGTAGTGCCCAGGCACTGGTATATTTTATATCTGCCAAGTGACTCCAAGGTACAGCCAAGGTTGAGAACCAGTGACTTTAAAGAGTGAGTGTGGTGAACCACAGACCTCACCTTGGCCATCCTGCCACATGGAAGAAGACCCCTAAGTTCTCACAGCCATCGTCATGCAGTCAGATGCAACAACACAAAACATAACAATAACACACACCTCAGCTACGACCATGAAAACCAACCTAAGACAACAGCACAAAAAACCCACTAAACATATGTTCACACATCTGTCTGCGCATCGTCCCAGTAAAACAGTAAAATCTGGGATTCAGATACAAACCTCCACAGTTCCCCGGAGATTCCCAAGGAGGACCAGCCCCTGCCTCCAGGCTAGATTCAGATACAAACCTCCACAGTTCCCCGGAGATTCCCAAGGAGGACCAGCCCCTGCCTCCAGGCTAGATTGCAGTTGCGGCCCTTTCTATGTGCTTCCATAGCTCCGTATGTATCCCCTGTGAGAACTCTTGTCACATTGGAAAGAAACAATTTCTCCCTTCATATCTAACTTCTCAACTAACTGTGATTTCCATGAAGGCAAGGACTCTGTTTTGCTTATTCATTGCCATATGCCCAGGATTTAGCAAAGGCCTGGCACAGAGAAGAAACTTAATATATGTTAAATTAATGAAGAGGTGAATGAAGAAGTGGATGAAAGGCCTCATTTGTCACCCTCTGTTGTTAGAAGTGCACTGTCAGGGTCAGAGGCACCAGGCAGCCAAGGATCCGAGCCCCCCAGGGATAGAAATAACCACAGCCATCAGTTGTGGGCTTCCATGAAGTGCTTTGTGTATCTCTCTTGAGGGCATGATGTCACATCAATAGTAAATGTGAGCCTGCCTTGGAGGCTGGATGAATCTGACTCAGTTCTGTGTCCCCAAAATACCTAGGGCAGTGCATTATGCATAGTGGATAATCCAAAAAATAGCCATTGAATGGATAGATGAATGGTGCTCCTTACAGAAGTATGTACATGTCTCATAACCTAAAGGAATGCATGAAGAAACCCCAAAGTAGAAATCTCTAAAAGTAGAATTTCAGACACTATACCAATATCACTTGGCAGAGATACTGTGGAGGGCAAAGGAGACTTTCTGAGGGTCTTTGAGTCACTCATTTGTTTATTTAAAAAATATATATCCGCTGGATGTGGTGGCTCCCCATGTAATCCCAGAACTTTTGGAGGCTAAGGTGGGGACATCACTTGAGTTCGAGACCAGCATGGCAAAACCCTATCTCTACTAAAAATACAAAAATTAGCCAGGTGTGGTGGCACATGCCTGTAATCCCAGCTACCCAGGAGGCTGAGGCATGAGAATTGCTTGAACTTGGTGGACAGAGGTAGCAGGGAGCCAAGATTATGCCGCTGCACTCGAACCTGGGAAACAGGGTGAGATTCTGTCTCAAAATAAAAAAATAATAAAATACAAAAATAAAAAAATATATTGGAGGCCTGCTATGTGCCAGGCACTTCTCCAGATGCTTGGCCTATGCCAAGGAACAAGGCAAGATGCCTGCCCTTCTGGAACTTACATTGTAGGGGAGACAGTAGCAATGGTTATAATAAATAAACTGTGGAGTGTGCTTAAAGGGTAAAAATTCTCTGGAGAAAATAGAAGCAGAGCTGATAAGGGGCTCAGGAGTGCAGGGGGTGGGGTGATGTCAACGGGTGGCCATTCTTTGGTCAGGGTAGCCACACGGCAACTGCAGAGTCTGTCCATGAGGACAAGGACACCTACATAGCTGAATTTGCTCAAGGAAGGCTGTGTGTACTTAAAAAAAAAATAGTTTAAATCTACAAAACCAAAACATTACTTCCCAAAGTAAAGGGAAATGCAGATGATAAACAGCTTCAAGAAGTTTTAATGAGCTCTGCTTACAAACACTTAAAGAAGTCGAACAGAACAGAAAGAGAGTAATTTGTTTGATTTGATGAATTCCTGCTGTAAACTTTAATGTGTGTTTTGGGTAATTTGAGATGCCTTCATAATAAGTGATATTCATTGCCACTGAATGAATGATTTGAAAATGGACCATCGTCAGCAATGTAAGTTGTGTTTGGGAAGAGCCAAGGTTGGTTGTCAGGCTTTGGGCCTCCTGCTTATGTTAATATTATAAAGAGAAAAGCCACCTGTAAATGAAGAAAATAATACTTAGGGGCTGTGTTCTAACCGATGGACATTGGAAGAAGGTTTGGAACAAATGTAGGCAGTAGAAAAGGATGAGATCATGTAGGGTTTGTTTTCAGTTGTAAATAAAAGGAATTGCACTGAACTGCTAGATCAAGACATTCTCTGGTACTAGAATTGTGTTGTTATTCCTGCAGGTGTGATTGTAAAGCAAATACCAGTGTCCAAGGAATCACATTGCCTCAACTATCTTAGTGAGCTCTACATCTCCAGAAAGGCAAGCTCATTTCCCTGGTATGGTGGTTTTTTTGTTAAATGGCTTGAATTCTTGCAGTTGTAGCCACCTACAATCTCAGTTATTCTCATTGACTTTTCCTAGTCTCAAGGAAGGTGAACCCAAGCAAAGGTTAGTTTAATGAGGGTGTCAAGGGTAACAGAATCTTCTTATTTTACTCCTATCTGATATAATGACTAGAATAAAAGTATGGAGCTTTTCATTCAAAGTCAATGAAAAGATCTTCTAGATATTTGAATAAAATACAAATAAAAACACTATGTAGTAACTGCACATATCAAAGAAATGGGTGTACTCAGATGAAAGCTCCAGCGTTATAAACAATTTTTTGCTTTTCTTAAATGTACCAAATAAGACATAACAAGAAATGAGCTTAATTCTGTAAATAAATAAGTTACTATTTATTACTACTTATGCATATTAAGGGTATTTAAAAATATACAAATTATAAACATACTCTTGAAAACAATCAGAAAAACATAGGTAAGCAAAAGTAAGAAAATATTCATAATATTATCACTGAGAGATGAACACTATTCCATTTTGGTGTGTATTTTTTCTAGACTCTTTTCAAAAGTCTGACCTTAATTTACATATTACTTTATAACGATGATAACCATAAAACAAATGGTCAATTATTTCCTTCACGTGTGTCTCATATGGTTCTTTATCATATAATAGGCACTTCTGAAAGACACTACACTTAAAAACTAAAAATAGATAAATGAAAATGACCACAAAACAGAGGGCTAGTGTTTGACAAAATTTTTAGAAGGAAACATAAGATAAAATCTTTGTGACATTGGATTAGGCGAAGTTCTCTTAAATGGAACACACAAAATTATCATTCACCAAATGAAACAAAAAGCATAGACTTCCTCAAAATTAAGAAATTTTGCAAAATAGATATCTGACAAAGAGTTTTTGTCCAAAATATACCTTAAAAATCACTCAAGTAGAAGACAAACAATCTCCCTACCTCCAACAAAAACTGGATAAAATATTTCAACAGATGCTTCACAAAAGAGGAGATGTGAGTAGTTGCTGTGATGATTAATTTTATGTGTCAATGTGACTAAGTAACCCACAGGGTGCCCAGACATTTGGCCAAATCCCGTTCTGGATGTGTCAGTGAAGGTGTTTCTGGATGAGATTCACATTTGAATCAGCAGCTGAGTAAAACTGTCCCCCTAATATCCATGGGCCTCATCTGATCCACTGAAGACCTGAATAAGAGGAAGCTTTGCCTGACTGAATGCTGAGCTGGGACATTGGTCTTCTCCTGACAAACATAGCCATTAAGCACATAAAATATTAGTCATCAAAGAAATGCAAATTAAAATCACAAAGAGTTGCCACTATACACTTGGTAGAATGACCAAAGTTAAAAAAAAAAAACAACAAAAACTGACTATACCAAGTGTTGTAGAGGATGTGAAGCAACTGAAACTCTCCTACACTGCTATTGGTGTGTTAAATGGTACAGACACTTTAGAAAACAATTGGGCAATATCTTATGAAAGTTAAATATGCACTAATATAATGAAGCAAAATCATTTGGAGAGAAGTGAAGATAACCTGTTCACAAAAAGACACGTACATGAATATTCATCATCATTCATAATAGCCAAAAATGAAAATAATCACGTTTATCAACTGGCACATGATAAATTGTGGAATGCACATGCAACAAAGGAACAAGATATTAAACAGAGTAACATGAATAAATTTTAAAAAATTTTGCTGGCCAGGCACAGTGGCTCATGCCTGTAATCCTAGCACTTTGGCAAGCTGAGGCGGGTGGATCACTTGAGATCAGGAGTTCAAGACCAGCCTGACCAACATGGTGAACCCCGTCTCTACTAAAAATACAAAATTAGCTGGGTGTGGTGGCACACACCTGTAATTCCAGCTACTCGGAAGGCTGAGGCAGGAAAATCACTTGAACTTCACAGGCGGAGGTTGCAGTGAGCCGAGATCGCACCATTGCACTCCAGCCTGGGCAACAAGAGCGAAACTCCATCTTAATAATAATAATAATAATGTAAAAATTGTGCTAAGTGAAATAAGTCAAACACAAAAGATTATATTGTATGATTGCATTTATGTGAAACGCTAGACAGTAGGTCAAAGAGTGATTGAGGGCATTAGACGTGGAAAGGGATGGTGGTTACATGACTGTGTACAAGCTGTACACGTTGAAAAGATGAATTTTACTGTATATAAGGTAAGCCTGAATCAGCTGGAAAGAAGTGGCAGAAGATACATGAAAATTACCACAAAGAAAAGAGCTACTTTTCGAATGCCTTGACCATGCCAAATTGCAGAATCAAAGGGAGGTTTTGTCATCTTTTTCTGTTAGCATCAATATCACCTCTGATAGATATGACTTTCAGAAGACACTGCTTTGGTTTGATCAGTAATTTTTATTTGTCTTTTGGATTCACAGAGATAACATTCTAAGGAGCACTCAATTCTTGCCACAAAACCTGAACCTTGTCTATTTTCAATATCTGTGAGGTGAAAACCACAAAAGAAATAGGGATGGAATAAAGGGGAGAGGAAGTGCAGTAAACATTGCAAAATCAAAGGTATTCACAACAATGAGCTAAAGTGTATTCAAATCAGCAATTGTGTAATAGCTGAAGACCTTATGAGTTGTTCTTTGCCTCAGAGATGTGACAATTGCTGCTTATATAAAGGGAACAGATACACAATTTAATTTAACATTTGTGGAGTCTTTACAAAGCACTAGACTTTTGCTAGGTCTTGGGGTTCAAAGATTGGGAGACATAGAATACGTGTCCTCAGATGATCTAGTGAAGAAACAAGCACTCCAGAAAATATTTACAATTTCAAGAGTGGTTATAAGGGAGCTTTATATAGAATGCAATGACAAGGGCAGGCATAGGAGTAATTAATTCTGCCTAGATATTTCAATCATGGCCTCACAAGTGTGACGTTTGAGCTGGAGTTTTTCAGGTGAGCAGGAAGAAAGAGAATTCCGTGAAGAGGGAACACCAGGACCAAAAGAATAGTGGTGAAAACATGCATAGGAGATCCAGTCTATAGGGAACATTTAGTAAGGATGTCAGGTAAAAAAGACAATGGTAAGATACAAGGCTGGCAAGAGTCACACAGAGAAGGGCCATGCTTAGTGGTTTTTAATTTATTCTGCTTGAATGGAGAGCTAAAATGCAACTTTAAGCGTAGTGTAGTAGCTGCTTTGGGTCCGTGCCTGGCTCCCACTTACTACCAAAGCCCACTTCCTCCAACTGGTACACATGTTGGCTGCTAGAGGCTCACAAATGCTTCTCTTCTTGGGAGAATTGTCCTCAGCTGATAGGAGTCACTTTGCCTGGGAAGTTACTCCTCTTTCCCCACTGATATCTTGGGCAATCCACAGCCCATGATGGATTTATCTGAGGATACAAAGGCCAGCCCCTATACCTTCATGGGAAAACATTGTGTTGTGGTTTTGATTGAGAGTCCTCCCTCTGCAGATCGGGTCAAGGCTAGACATCTCTCAACAGCACATCCTTTCCTCTTTTCTATCCTCTTCACTCCTTCCTTGCAGGTTTTTCTTGAGAGGGCCCCCTCAGAAAATCACAAGTACCCCTATTCCTGTCTCAGACTCTGTTTCTAGAGACCATGACTCATGACACTAGGGAATAAGGTGATCAGATTTGTGTTTCAGAAGAAGATCTCAAGGTAGTAGAAGTTGAACAGATTTTAGAAACGGAGAAGGTGCAAGGACAATAGATTTCAGAGATAATGAGGGCCTGGATGGGAGCACCAACAATTCAGGGACAGGGAGAGGGAGAGGTGACTCCATTATCTCTTGGGTCAGAAGGTATGTGAAGGAGAGAGAAAAGCCTAGGATGACCCAGAAGTTTTGGGGGCAGTTGGATGGGCAATATCTTCTAGCAAACTTCACAATGAACGAGAGGAAACACATCTGGGAGGCAAGATGCAGGCAGACTTGACCTTGATACATCTTGAGACATTTAATGGGGCATCTAGCAGATAATATCCAGTAAATAGTTTGAAATAAGATTCCAGAGCCCTGGTGAGAGGGCAGGGATAGAATTGCAGATTTGGGAGCCATGAACATGTAATTGGTCATTGAACCTATAACCATGGATGAGGAAAAGTGGGCATGGCTGCCCTCTGAAGAACTAACCCTTGAGAGGCTATTGGATGATGGGAAACCACCTGAAGAGATCACTGAAGGGCTCCAAGGGGAAAGGGGAGAATCTGAAGAGAGAGGTCATGTCCACATAGGAGATACTACATTTGAAGAAGAGAATGATTGCAAATGCTAAGGGCAGCAGAGAGTTGAAGTGGCTGAGTACTAGGAATAGGGCAATAGATTCGTCAATTTGGAGGTTCTGGATGACTTTGACAGAATACGTCCATCTGTAGTGAGGATAGAGCTAAATGACATTGGGCTCAGAGGGGATTGGGAGGTGAGATGATCAGGCCAGATGCTTGCAACACAAGCCTTTTACCCTGTATTTCCTTCTCCATACTAAATACTTGAAGTTATTTTGATTCCTTCCTTGTAGCCCGTTTTGTTTAGACTGTAGACGTGAATTGTGCATCTGTCAGAAAGAAGAAGCATCTTCCAACTGTGAGGCACAGACAGCCCAGAAACATACAAACTGTGATGCAGTAAGATCTTAGCCAGTTAACCAGCCTTCCTGCCCACCCATAACTCTGCAAAGAGCAGCTCAGACAGCCCTTGCAAAGGCCCTTGAAGTTCCTGCCCACCGTGGGCATGCAGATTCCACACTGTGATCCTGGAATCACAGTCAGCCTCCCTTGGGGGGCTGCCCTCCAACTCCAGGAGCTAAAGGTCACAGCCACCCCTGTTCGTGAAAAATGCATTTTCCATGGAATCCTGTCAACTTGACACTCCTGAAAGAAGGCAAGAACAATGAGAAAGCATTCCGATAAAGCTGTCCTTCCAAACTGCTTTTGCTTTGAATCTTTTTTTTTTTTTTTTTTGGTTTCTGTCTTATAAACATCTTTCTATTTAGTAGTTTTTTCTTTGGTGAGTTTACTCTTTGTTTTTTCATTTCTTCTCCCACCTCTACAGCATACTGCCTAAGTTTTAATGTTGAATTAAAAGCTCAAACATGGGCCAGGTACAGTGGCTCACACCTGTAATCCCGGTACTTTGGGAGACCCAAGCAAGTGGATTGCTTGAGGCCAGGAGTTTGGTACTAGCCTGGGCAAAATGGCAAAACCCCATCTCTACAAAAACTACAAAAAGTTAGCCAGGTGTGGTGGCACACGTCTGTAGTCCCAGCTACTCACGAGGCCGTGGTGGGAGGATCAACTGAGACCAGGGGGTTGAGGCTGCAATGAGTGATGATCACACCACTGCACTCTAGCCTGGGCAGCAGAGCGAGACCCTGTCTCAAAAAAAAAAAAAAAAAAAGGCTCTAACTCAGGAGAGAGTTCCTGTTGGAAACAGGAGGCCAGGATATGCTCTTGGATCTAACTCATTTGCTCAGCTTCACTGGCCCTAGGGATTTACCGCTTGCTCCAGGGAGAGCCCTGGTTGCTGCCACCTGGCTCAGTCTCCTGTCACCTCAGGCTTTTTCAGCTTCCCATGGGGATAAGGGCCAGGAAGGGCAAGGTCTCCATCTCTCATGACCTTGCTTGACCAGACAGACTATGATTACCTTAACACCTTCTAGATGCACATCCATACCCACACTGCAAGGTACAGCATCTAGCTTTTTAAGCAACTATCTTGAAGCTCAAGGCAACACCACCTAGAAGTGCAGGAGGATCAAAGTTCCTCTGGACAAACTTTGACCAGTAAGAAACAGGAGATGGGAAAAAGTCAGCAGATAAATCATTCTTCCTTTTGTTCTGCATCAGATGGAGTTCAGTGAGGCCGGGGATTTCTGCCCAGCCTGTCTGGAAGACATTCCACCTGCTCACGCCCCAGCAGAGTTTCCTGTAATGTTGTGACCACCTGGAATTTGCTTTTTCTTCTTTTATTACATCCTTCTTTCCCTTGCTCTAGCTTCCCTGAAAACATATCTTCCAATAAAGCCTTAGTAAATCAATTTTGTTTCAAGCTTTGTTTTCTATGGAACCCAGGCTAAGTCAGAAACTCAAAAGGGAGACTTGTTTATAGAACTCAGAGTTGGAAGGGTCTTAAAGACCATCAAGTTCAAATTCCCATCCACCAGAGGAAATTTTCTTTCATATACTTGGGCATAGCTAACAAAGGGATACTAACTTCCTGGAGAGTCCATCCATTCCAGCCCAGAGAACCCGGTGTATGAATATTTCTTTCTTATATTGGGATAAAGACCTGTTGTTGTTTGTTTTGGTTTGGTTTGGTTTTTTGTAAATTCCATTCATTAATTCGAGCATTCACTTCTTTTACCTGGGTGTCAGACATTCAAGAACAGCATGATCCCAGGACTACCCATTTGGAAATGCTAGTCCTGAAAAAGGAGACTTAGAAATTATTCTGCTTCCTTTATCTATGTTTATCCTATTCTAAAAAATAGGCAGTACAACTAAAATAATGTAGTCAACTCTTCCCCGGTTAACCAATAGGCAAGTGCTGGTTATATCCTGCCAATTTGCTTCAGCCTCCCTCTCAATGTTCCAAATGAAATTGATTTAAGTTGAATAAAAGGAGGTTGGGCTATTACATAATGGTTCTCTGGAGACTGCACTTCAAGCCTGGTTGCTCACTGAATCACCCAACTTGTACACTTTCCTGCAGAGACTCCCTGTTCTTCTCTGTATTTCCGTTCGTATCCTACTTATCTTTATCGTGACACTCACCTCATTGTGTTAGAACTCTTTGTTTATGTTCATCCCTCCCCCAAAGTAAGAACTGTCTTCTTCGTATTTCTCATCCAATCACAGCCTCTGATTTCCATGATAAAGCCCAGCATCCTGCACGTCGTAGGCCTCAAATGTGTTATACCAGGGTCAATATTCCTATTTCCCATCTCTAAGGGGAGAATATAAATGCAGGTGGACCTGCTTCTTTGTCAGATTAGGGCGATTGTTGCTGAACAACTGAGACAAAACATCTGAAAATTGCACAAGTTTTTCTAAGCTGGTAAAATAAAACATGAAGTATAAATATTTTGGCAGTCCCAGTAGCGTTTTAGGTAAGTGGCTTGAACTAGATTTGTGGGGAACAAAAAAAGTTACTTCTTAATTCTCTTCCTTTTCATCTTAATTCTGTGGTTTTTCTTCATTTGCTTGACAGGAAAGTTCTTTTTTCTCCAAACAGAACCCTTTGGTTTGCTTCCCAGTGCCCTGAAGAAGGCCCCAGGGTCTAAACATCTGCATCGTGCTGTAACACATTCCCTGTGCAAATGGTGCTCTTTAGGAAATCGCCCAGGCAAAGGAAGCACAACGAGACTTTTATTTTCAACATTGCTTATTTTGACATGTTTCCCAGAACTAAAGTTTTGACGTATTTCTCATTTTCCCTCTTTTCTTGCAAATACTAAGTGAAGAGGCATGCTTATACGTGAAGTGCATGCCACTAACTTGTTTACAGCTGAATGTGTGCTTCAATTTGTTTTCTCTCAGTGGTGATGGATTTGCACCTCTTCACTCTTCATCAACCTCTATCATTCCTCCCTCTTTTTTTTTTTTTTTTTTTTTTTTTTTTTTTGAGACGGAGTCTCGCTCTATCACCCAGGCTGGAGTGCAGTGGCGCGATCTCGGCTCACTGCAAGCTCCACCTCCCGGGTTCATGCCATTCTCCTGTCTCAGCCTTTCTGAGTAGCTGGGACTACAGGCGCCCACCACCACGCCCGGCTAATTTTTTTTTTTTTTTTTGTATTTTTAGTAGAGACGGGGTTTCACCGTGGTCTCGATCTCCTGACCTCGTGATCCGCCCGCCTCGGCCTCCCAAAGTGCTGGGATTACAAGCGTGAGCCACCGCGCATTCCTCCCTCTTGTGATGAACAAAGTACATTTGTCAAAAGGACAGCTTAATTCAAGACTCTGGTCTGTGGTCTTGGAATAAAATTAAGGTGCTGACCTCCAAGATATCTTTTACCTGACTGCCATGAGGACATCCACTTGGTGTGGTTTGAGGAATGTGAGGTTTCCCTGAAAAAAATTCACTCTTCCCCAACCAGAGTCACATTTTGGAAGTGCACGATTCCCACTTCTAAAAGCAACAAGTGTCTTACAAAAATGCACAAAATTACCTGAGAAGGTTAATTTAGATCATCTCAGCCATTATTACCTCTGCTCCATTTGCTTTATCAAATTAATTAGCCGGTAATATAGCAGGTCCCTAGGAAAAGATTTGAAGCACCAGGGGCAGGAAATGTCAAGAGTCTCTCCAGCCTGGGGTCATATTAAATAAATAAGCCCAGTAGAGCACTATAATAGCGGGCTATGACTGTAAAGCAACAGAGGGTAGCCAGATGCAGAAGCTTTGATGGCGACAACAGGGCTGTGAAGGAAATTTGTAGATGTTTAGCCTGCTTCACAGTTTTTGCCTAGAGTCAATTCTACCTGAAAACTGTTGCCCCACGAGGTTGCATAAAACAAAACACCAAGAAGTGGGAAATAGGAAGACTTAAGTGTAATATTTATTTCACCTTGAAACTCTAGCCTAGCTTGGTTCATTAGATATGGTGTTGGAGTTACTTGGGATATACCTTGGAAACAAAACAACCAACCACACACACACACACACACACACACACATTCACATGCAACCTGGAAAAGAACACACTCAAATCATGTATTTACTATTTAATGTCATCTGCAGTGGGTAAACTTATTTACTCTGGAGTTAGCTGGACCAAAGCAATCGCTTCCCATATTTAGATAGATTGTGATGTGTACTACCTTTCAACCTGTGAAGTAATGTTGAGCAGAGTTCTGCAAATTTTAATGTGAAGTGATAAAGAGCTTGTAAGAATGCATGCTGGCTTGCTCTGTACTCAGTTAGCAAGTTAAAAAGGAGTGTGGGGAAAATGCTTTTCCGAGTCTATCTAACTAGTTAACGTGGAGTTGTGTTTTGCTGCAGGACCTGTGCATAATCTCAAAATAAGTGGCTGGGGGTGGGTGGGGTTGCTAGATATGGTCACCATCCTTCCATCCATGAGAAAAGTCTGTAATACAGCTCTGTGTGTGTAAAGGTAGGGGTGGTGGTTGAGGGTGGTGGAGAACGTAGCCACCAAATGAAGGCATAATTTAACCATCCACTGAAGTTAATCTGCTCCTCAAGGCAAAACCTTCATGTTCCCTTTGGAATAAAACAGTGGACGCTGTGGACAGACAGTGATGGGAAGAATCAAGTGTGGAAAGTCTCTAGCCAAGCTTTTACTTTGTGTATAGATGGCAAGAAGTATTTCCACAGTATCTCTGTCTACTGTTTAGGATTGTTCTAAAGAGTTATGACATAATTGCAGAGATGACTGCAATCAATGTTCATTAGTGGCACTTGTTAAAAGGGTTAAAACTGGGAAGTACATGCCTTAGGAATTGATGGGCCTACTGTAGCTTCTTCACTGTCATCATCATCATCATCACCATCATCGTCATCATCATTATCATCGACAGCAACAATATATTATTATGACATTTAAGACACTGTGATAGTCACTAAGGTACAAAAACATAATAAAAGTTTTAATATCCCACTAAAAAGGAATATATCAATAGAAACATATTAGAAGCAATTCCCTAAAATGGTTAGAGAAATAAAACACACATACATGTGAAATATACATGCATATGTATGCATAGTTTCAAATATGAATATATGCATATATATGTTTTTTTCATTTCTTAAATCTTGGAATTGTTCTCAGGATTAAATGAGTAATTCACTTGAAGTACTTTGTACTTTTCTCTCCTGTAAGCATCACTGAAGAAACTGGGGCTGTTTAATCTGGAGAGGAGAGTGAATAGGGGGCTGTCCCTTTCAAATGGCACCTCCTGCAGGACACTGTGCCCTTTTGGGGGGTGACTGACATGTATCCTGGGCCATCGAAAGGGAAGGAAACAGCAGGGCAGTTTGGATGAGGCTCAGTCACGTCTCAGGGCCTGTTGGGGGGCATCTGCCATGCAAAAACCTCCATTGATGAAAGGCTCTTTCCTGGAGGGAAAAAAAGTAGCTCCACCTCATGGGTGATGTGGAGGGAGGTTCAGCAATGGCAATGGTGGCTTTTAAGCATCAGCTTGACTCTTCTATAGCCAAAGGCAGCCCCTTCCGGTGCTCGGGTGATGCTAAAAACTATCTTCACTTCTTTAAGAGTAGACATACAGACCAGTGGATCAGATTAGAAGACCAAGAAAAAGACTCTCATATATAAAGTCAATTGATTTCAGACAAAGCTCTCAAAGTAATTCAGTTGGGAATGGATTTCAAACAACGGTGCTGGAAAAATGGATTATACATATTTCAGGAAATATGAGAGAGAACCTCAACCATTTTCTCATACAAAATAGAAAAATTAAACAGATTGCAGACCTACTTGTTTAAGCTAACACTATAAAACATCTATCAGGAAACAAAGGAAAACAAGAAGTCTTTGTTACTTTAGTTTAGGTAAAGTTTTCCTAGAGAGTTCACAAAAATTCTGTACCATAAAAGAAAAAAGAAACAGGCCGGGCGCAGTGGCTCACACCTGTAATCCCAGCACTTTGGGAGGAAGGCAGGCGGATCACGAGGTCAGGAGATTGAGACCATCCCGGCTAACACGGTGAAACCCCATCTCTACTAAAAACACAAAAAATTAGCTGGGCGTGGTTGCAGGCGCCTGTAGTCCCAGCTACTTGGGAGGCTGAGGCAGGAGAATGGCGTGAACCCGGGAGGTGGAGGTTGCAGTAAGCTGAGATGGTGCCACCACACTCCAGCCTGGGCAACAGAGTGAGACTCTGTCTCAAAAAAAAAAAAAAACAAAAAAAACCCGATGTATTGAACTTCATAAATTTAAAAACTCTTCCTCTTCAAAATACATTGTTAAGAAAATGAAAAGGCAGGCTCCAGAAGGGTGAAAATATTCTCAATGCATATACCTGACAACCCTTATAGGTCAATAATAATAATTTGAATAATCCAATTAAAATGGGCACGATATCTCAATAGACACTTTCCAGAAAAAAAAAAAAAAGGCACATGAAGAGATGCTCAGCATCATTAATCAAGATAAAAGTGCAAATTAAAACCACAATGAGATATATAAACAGCTACTTTGGGACACAGAGAGTTTCTTTAAAAGTAAATATATACCTACCATTGGACCTAGCGATTCTACTCCTAGCTACTTACCCAAAAGAAATGAAAACATATGTTCACACAAAGGTATGCATGAGAGTATTCAGAGCATCTTTATTCATAATAGACTAAAAAATGGGAAAGAACCTAACTACCCTTTCGCAGAAAAAGGGATTAGTGAGTCCGCTGTGGTATATCCATGCAGTGTAACACTATTCAGCAATCATAGTAAATGACGAATACACCCAACTACATGAATGAATCTCAATAGCATGTTATGCTAACTGAAAAACACCAAATACACCAGCAAACAGAAGATTGTTTGCTCCCATTTTTTTTTATATTTTCTCTCTTTTTTTTTTGCACGACTAAACTGTTAGGTTTTTATTTATATATTATATATATTTTAAATTTTACTTTAAGTTATGGGATACATGTGCAGAACGTGCAGGTTTGTTACACAGGTATACATGTGCCATGGTGGTTTGCTGCATCTATCACCCCGTCATCTAGGTTTTAAGCCCCACGTGCATTAGGTATTTGTCATAATGTTCTCCGTCCCCTTGCCCCCCACCCACTGACAGGCCCGGTGTGTGATGTTCCCCTCCCTGTGTCCATGTGTTCAGCTCTCACGTATGAGTGAGAACATTTGGTGTTTGGTTTTCTGTTACTGTGTTACCTTGCTAAGAATGATGGTTTCTAGCTTCATCCATGTCCCTGCAAGGGACATGAACTCATTCTTATTTATGGCTGCATAATATTCCCTGGTGTATATGTGCCGCATTCTCTTTATCCAGTCTATCATTGATGGGCATTTGGGTTGGTTCCAAGTCTTCGCTATTGTAAATAGTGCTGCAATAAACATACGTGCACATGTGTCTTTATAGTAGAATGATTTATAGTCCTTTGGGTATATACCCAGTAACGGGATTGCTGAGTCAAATGGTATTTCTGATTCTAGATCCTTGAGGAATCGCCACACTGTCTCCCACTTTTTATGGCATTCTAGCAAAGGCCAGATTATCAAGACAGAAAGTAGAGCTGTGGTTGCCTGGGGCTCAGGCTCCGGAAGGAGTGTTGGTGATGAGGAAACTTTTGGGGGGTGAAAATGTTCTACATCTTGACTGAGATGGTGGTTACACAATTGTATATATTTGTCAGCGCTCATTGGACTGGACATTTAAAATAATGTGTCTTATTGTTGGGGAATTATATTTCGATTAAAATGATTTAAAAATACTTAATATATAATCTCCCTAAATATAGTCTCTGAACTGTATTTAGATTTTACTTTTTTAATGAAACTTCTTTTTTTTATTATCATTTAAGTTCTAGGGTACATGTGCACAACATGCAGGTTTGTTACATATGTATACATGTGCCATGTTGGTGTGCTGCACCCATTAATTCGTCATTTACATTTACAATAAACATACGTGTGCATGTGTCTTTATAGCAGCATGGTTTATAATCCTTTGGGTATATACCCAGTAATGGGATGACTGGGTCAAATGATATTTCTGGTTCTAGACCCTTGAGGAATCGCCACACTGTCTTCCACAATGGTTGAACTAGTTTACAGTCCCACCAACACTATAAAAGTGTTCCTATTTCTCCACATCCTCTCTAGCACCTGTTGTTTCCTGACTTTTTAATGATCGCCATTCTAACTGGTGTGAGATAGTATCTCACTGTGGTTTTGATTTGCATCTCTCTGATGGCCAGTGATGATGAGCATTTTTTCATGTGTCTGTTGGCTGCATAAATGTCTTCTTTTGAGAAGTGTCTGTTTATATATTTCGCCCACTTGTTGATAGGGTTGTTTGTTTTTTCTTGTAAATTTGTTTGAGTTCTTTGTAGATTCTGAATATTAGTCCTTTGTCACATGGATAGATGGCAAAAATTTTCTCCCATTCTGTAGGTTGCCTGTTCACTCTGATGGTAGTTTCTTTTGCTGTGCAGAAGCTCTTCAGTTTAATTAGATCCCATTTGTCAATTTTGGCTTTTGTTGCCATTGCTTTTGGTGTTTTAGACATGAAGTCCTTGCCCGTACCTATGTCCTGAATGGTATTGCCTAGGTTTTCTCCTAGGGTTTTTATGGTTTTAGGTCTAACATGTAAGTCTTTAATCCATCTGGAATTAATTTTTGTATAAGGTGTAAGGAAGGGATCCAGTTTCAGCTTTCTACATATGTCTAGCCAGTTTCCCAGCATCATTTATTAAATAGGGAATCCTTTCCCCATTTCTTGTTTTTGTCAGGTTTGTCAAAGATCAGATGGTTGTAGATGTGTGGTATTATTCCTGAGGGCTCTGTTCTGTTCCATTGGTCTAGATCTCTGTTTTGGTACCAGTACCATGCTGTTTTGGTTGCTGTACCCTTGTAGTATAGTTTGAAGTCAGGTAGCATGATGCCTCCAGCTTTGTTCTTTTGGCTTAGGATTGACTTGGCAATGTGGGCTCTTTTTTGGTTCCATATGAACTTTAAAGTAATTTTTTCCAATTCTGTGAAGAAAGTAATTGGTAGCTTGATGGGGATGGCATTGAATCTATAAATTACCTTGGACAGTATGGCCATTTTCATGATATTGATTCTTTCTATCCATGAGCATGGAATGTTCTTCCATTTGTTTGTGTCCTCTTTGATTTCGTTGAGCAGTGGTTAGTAGTTCTCCTTGAAGAGGTCCTTCACATCCCTTGTAAGTTGGATTCCTAGGTATTGTATTCTCTTTGAAGCAATTGTGAATGGGAGTTCACTCATGATTTGGGTCTCTGTTAGTCTGTTATTGGTGTATAAGAATGCTTATGATTTTTGTACATTGATTTTGTATCCTGAGACTTTGCTGAAGTTGCTTATCAGCTTAAGGAGATTTTGGGCTGAGACAATGGGGTTTTCTAGATATACAATCATGTCATCTGCAAACAGGGACAATTTGGCTTCCTCTTTTCCTAATTGAATACCCTTTATTTCTTTCTCCTGCCTGATTGCCCTGGCCAGAACTTCCAACACTATGTTGAATAGGAGTGGTGAGAGAGGGCATCCATCTTGTGCCAGTTTTCAAAGGGAATGCTTCCAGTTTTTGCCCATTCGGTATGATGTTAGCTGTAGATTTGTCATAAATAGCTCTTATTATTTTGAGATACGTCCCATCAGTACCGAATTTATTGAGAGTTTTTAGCATGAAGGGCTGCTGAATTTTGTCAAAGGCGTTTTTTGCATCTATTGAGCTAATCATATGGTTTTTGTCTTTGGTTCTGTTTATATGCTGGATTACATTTATTGATTTGTGAATGTTAAACCAGCCTTGCATCCCAGGGATGAAGCCTACTTGATCATAGTGGATAAGCTTTTTGATGTGCTGCTAGATTCGGTTTGCCAGTATTTTATTGAGGATTTTTGCATCGATGTCCATCAGGGATATTGGTCTAAAATTCTCTTTTTTCATTGTGTCTCTTCCAGGCTTTGGTATCAGGATGATGCCGGCCTCATAAAATGTGTTAGGGAGGATTCCCTCTTTTTCTATTGATTGGAATAGTTTCAAAAGGAATGGTACCAGCTCCTCCTTGTACCTCTGGTAGAATTCGGCTGTGAATCTGTCTGATCCTGGACTTGTTTTGGTTGGTAGGCTATTAATTATTGCCTCAATTTCAGAGCCTGTTTTTGGTCTATTCAGGGATTCAACTCTTGGCAGGGTGTACGTGTCCAGGAATTTACCCATTTCTTCTAGATTTTCTAGTTCATTTGTATAGAGGTGTTTATAGTATTCTCTGACGGTAGTTTGTATTTCTGTGGGATTGGTGGTAATATCCCCTTTATCATGTTTTATTGCATCTATTTGATTCTTCTCTCTTTTCTTCTTTATTAATCTTGCTAGCAGTTTATCAATTTTGTTGATCTTTTCAAAAAACCAGCTCCTGGATTCATTGATTTTTTGAAGGGTTTTTTGTGTCTCTATCTCTTTCAGTTCTGCTCTGATCTTAGTTATTTCTTGCCTTCTGCTAGCTTTTGAATGTGTTTGCTCTTGCTTCTCTAGTTCTTTTAATTGTGATGTTACAGTGTCTATTTTAGATCTTTCCTGCTTTCTCTTGTGGGCATTTAATGCTATAAATTTCCCTCTACACACTGCTTTAAATGTGTCCCAGAGATTCTGGTATGTTGTGTCTCTGTTCTCGTTGGTTTCAAAGAACATCTTTATTTCTGTCTTCATTTTGTTATTTACCCACTAGTCATTCAGGAGCAGGTTGTTCAGTTTCCATGTAGTTGTTCAGTTTTGAGTGAGTTTCTTAATCCTGAATTCTAGTTTGATTGCACTGTGGTCTGAGGGACAGTTTGTTATAATTTCTGTTCTTTTACATTTGCTGAGGAGAGCTTTACTTCCAACTATGTGGTCAATTTTGGAATAAGTGTGGTGTGGTGCTGAGAAGAATGTATATTCTGTTGATTTGGGGTGGAGAGTTCTGTAGATGTCTATTAAGTCTGCTTGGTGCAGAGCTGAGTTCAATTCTTGGATATTCTTGTTAACTTTCTGTCTCGTTGATCTGTCTAATGTTGACAGTGGGGTGTTAAAGTCTCCCATTATTATTGTGTGGGAGTGTAAGTCTCTTTGTAGGTCCCTAAGGTCTTGCCTTATGAATCTGGGTGCTCCTGTATTGGGTGCATATATATTTAGGATAGTTAGCTCTTCTTGTTGAATTGATCCCTTTACCATTATGTAATGTTCTTCTTTGTCTCTGTTAGTCTTTGTTGGTTTAGGCTGTCTTAGTCAGAAATTTAGAAAAATGGGGCAAAGGAAGGAAGGAAAGTAGGCAGGAGGGAGGGAAAGAAGGAAGTGAGGGAAAGAAGAAGGAAGGAAAGTACAATGGATTGAATGTTTGTATGTTTGCGTCCCCACAGAATCCGTACATTAAAACCCTACTCCCCAATATGATGGTATTATATTACGTCAGGCCTTTGGGAGGTGATTGCAGTTAGATGAGGTCATGAGGATGGAGACCTTGTGAATGTGATTAGTGCTTTATAAATATCATGGGGGAGCTTTTTCTCTTTCCTCTGCTCTCAGTGAGAAGTCAGCAATCAGCTACCTGGAAGAAAGTCCTCACCAGAATCTGATTATAATGGCACCCTAATCTCAGACTTCCAGCCCCTAGAACCATGAGAAACAAATTCCTGTGGTTTATAAGCCATCCAGTCTATGACAGTTTGATAAAGCAGGCTGCACTAAAACAGGAGGGAAAAGGGGGAAGAAAAGGCCAGGCATGGTGGCTCCTGCCTGTAATCCCAGCACTTTGGGAGGCCAAGGTGAGAGGATTACTTGAGCCTCTGAGTTTGAGACCAGCCTGAGCAACATGGCAAGACCCCATTTTCACACACACACACACACACACACACACACACACACACACACACACACACAAATAGCTGGGTGCTGTGGCATGTGCCTCTAGTCCCAGCTATTCTGGAAAGAGACTGAGGCTGGAAGATCACTTGAGCCCAGAAATTTGAGGCTGCAGTCAGCTGTAATCACACCTCTACCTTCCAGCCTGGGCGACAGAGCAAGACTCTGTTGCACACACAAATCAGCCCCCAACAAAGAAAAAAAAAAAAAAGAAGGAAGGAAGGGAGGGAGGGAAGAAGGAAGGAAAGAAGGGAGGGAAGAAGGAAGTAAAGAAGGGAGGGAACAACAGCTCTATCTTCTCTGACTGAAGCACAGGTTGGAGCCCTGAAGCCCTGCCCCTTCTGCTCCTCTCAAGCCCGTTTCCCCTACTAACTCCTATCTGAGGCCCATCCAAACAGCCTGAGCCTGAGTGGTACACCATGTGAAAACTATTGCTTCAGAGCAACTCTTGTAGGGCAGGACCCCACTTCAGAATATGGCAAAAAAATCAAACCATTTAATTTTTGTTTTAATATTTAATTTCTAATAAATTTTTCTTAATCTAAAAAACTAGAAAGCCTAGAAGTGAAAACACCTTTACCTATATACAATAGTAGACAGAATAGTCAAGTACCAGGGAATAAAATGCCTACATAATAGATCAAAGTTAACACAACTTCCTAAAGCTTTATTCCTCCCATACGTCTACTAACTTAACCTCACTAGATGACACTGGATGACACCATTTATGGTTTGAGACTTGGTTTTACTGCTCAACTGTCCATTCCTTGAATTTATGGCAATGAAACTCCTTTCTCAGAGTACAGCTATGGGGCTATGTAGATAACTCTGCAAAGTCATGGGGAGCATTTATTACCGTCATTATGGAACCCAAGGTATCAGAAGCTATAAAATGGAAACAATCATGCTGTGAAGCCTCAGTAGCAAAATGCTGACCAATTAGTTCTGTGTATGAAAACTTCTTACCATGCAAGAAAATGAATCCTGCTGCGTTCTGCTCTTTAAGATACTAAGAAGTGAAACGCAAAGAAATTACGGCAAATAAACCTCCATTTTTTGCTAAAACTCCAGATGCACAAGGGATTTTGTCTTTTTTTTTCTTGCTCTCTAGCAGGAAATGAGGGATATTGTCTTTATGCAAGCCAAGTATTATTAAGCTCTGCATGTCTGCAACTCTGTGGTAGATCTTGAAATAGTCATAATACTGATAAATTTACTATTCATTTTCCTTCCCCCACCAATTGTACCATAGCTGTGAGGGCCTGATTGAAAATAAGACAATGGATTTATCTTCTTCTCTTCCACCCATTCTCTCCACGATCTTGGGCCGATCGTTTGAATTCCCTGAACTGCAGCTTCTTTTATTTGTAAAATGAGCTTATTAGATTAGATAAACTTCCCCCATCACTCTACCTACTAGAAACATGGGCTGTCTCAAACTCTGGCGAGGCTAAGCCAACAATAACCACCTTCCCCTCGGCATCTGCCCCACTGCATTTTAAGGACAGGCAAGATTGTAAGATTGTGAAAGGGGAATGGAGAAAAGAAGTAAAAGATGAAGCCTAAGGCAGATCTAAAATCAGCCAAAGAAAAAAAAAAAAAAAGAAAATAAAAGACAAAAAGAAAAAAATGGAACAACAGCTGGCTTAATTTCATTCCTTCTATCCAGCCCCAGGCCATATTCAGATCTGTAAGAAAAACAAGACAATGCCCAAGAAGTCATTACCTCCTCCTCACCAGATGCCCACAGTGAAATGTAGGAAGTGGGAAAAGGAAGCCAGGGAAATTGTTCCCGCATTGCTCATGGTTTATTGTGGTACTTTGGGGCTACACTTGGCCAGACAGCCTTGAACAGGTATCAACCCTTAGGTTGTCTCACAGTGCGCCCTTATTCTTTGGATAAATTAGAGAGAGTTGGGGGCCTCTATGGTTTTAAAGGATGTGGGTCCTTGCAGCTGTGTCACTCAGCCAGCAATGTTTATCCTCATAGTTTTGGGGTAGGTTTTCCTCAAAGGCAGGGGCTAAACAGAAGCCAAGAAGACATGGGCTTGTGCCTTTGGCGGTCCAAGTGCAGTCATGTATAGATCAGGCTGGAAGGCAGCATCTTCCTAAGAACCAGGAAAGGGAGGGAGTCAGAGGACAGACGCCCAGGATGGAGTCCAGCAAATTCGGATGTCTTAGAACTCAGCTCCTCCAGGAAAAGAGTAAACCTACATGAGGCCCCTGAAGCTGGGAAGTGTGAGAGAGGATTTCCACAGGGAGCCTTCGGGACTCCCTTGACTCTTTGACTAGCTATGGGTAAGACTATTCTCTGCATCTCGATTTTGCCACCTACATAGCAAAGGATGATAGTAAGAATTCAGAAAACATTTATTGAGTATCTGCTGTGACCTAGGCACCTGGATACTGGCCTTCAGACATGTACACTGCCAACCACCAAGCACAACTGCAGACAGTAACATGAGCTGAGTCAGGGATGCAGCAAAGAGCTGGGCAGCCAGAGGAGACAGAGGTGCTCAGCACACTCTTCCCCTTTTTCCTATCTGGGACAGGATAACCTTTCTCCATTATCTGCTGCATTTCTGCAATGAAATGTCTCTGTTTCAGAATTCTGGTCATTTGTTTTTTTCTTTCAAATACTTCATTTCCAACCACCCTGTTAACGATCAATAAAGACAGAATCGACTGCCTGTCATTTCTGATTCAGATGACATTAGGTGAGCACTACTAACCATGGGGAATGTAAAGTGGGAATCCTTTTCCCCAAAGTCTAATGGGAGTTCTGTTACAGTAGGTGGCTAGTCTATGAGCAGGGCAGGAGGGGGCTCCTCCCAAACACATCAGGAATATTGGGCGACTATCAGGTGATGATCAGGCGGTTGTTAACTGTTTCTCTAAAGTAATAATTGGTCACTGCTGGCACCAAGGAAAGGCAGGCTCCTAATAGATAGAAAACACCTGAAAATGATCAGCAGCTTCTCAATAAGTTCTCAGGAGTGGGGAAGAGTGACGCAAGGTCCTGGAAGTATGCCAATGTACAAAACCTCAAGTCAAGAGGTCAAGTTGCAGGCTTGGTCTCTCAAATCGCCTGCTTGGCCCTCTTGTAAGTGTGCTTTCCTTCCTTTCTTCCCTTTCCTTCCTGCTCAAAAGCTTTTTGATTAACTTTCACTCCTGCTCTAAAACTTGCCTCAGAATCTCCTTCTGCCCCTGAATCAAATTCTTTCTTCTGAGGAGGGAAGAATGGAGGTTGCTGCAGACCCGCAGGGGTAACTATCAGCAGTCACAGTTCTGTTTTTCGGCAGCCCTGGTCACTCTAGTACAAGTCACAACCTCTTCCTGACTTCTGATTGATATTTTTCTCCCCTGGGAAGCAGAATTTTCTTATGATTTCAGAAGCAGACCCTGAGACATAGATAAATCCATTAAAATCCGTTCAGAAAAGAAATTGGCAACCCCTTTAAAGGCAAGGAGGGATTTTGGATATAAAGAGAAAAGATGGGGGAGAATATGTACAGGAAAGGAGATTTTCAGATTTCTTTGGAGATTCTATTTAGCCCAAGTTTTATGGTCACAAAGTTATCCCTAATGTGCAGTACAGATTTCCCTTCCTGAATCGGAAAAATGTTGCCACTATCCCACCTTCAGTGGAAAAGGGCCAGACTTTGAGATGTCCTCCTCAGTCACTACTGCCTCTAACAAGTATATAGGGTTTGAATTTAGTCAACCCAGATTCGAGTTTCAGGTCTGCCATTAACAAAGTCACTCTCCTTGACTGAACCTCTGTTTCCTTTTGTACCTCAGTTTTTACCTATGAAAAGAGGACAATAATTGCATCTATTTCATAGGGTTGTAATGAAGGTTCAAGGAGAGAATTCATTTTAAACATTGGGAACAGTGCCTGGTACATTAAAAATGTTAGAAAATGTTAACTATTGTGACAGAATGTACAGAATGTATTCTTAGTGTGTGCTCAAAGGCCACAGGAACGCCTTCTCCCTAGTTTTTTACATAAGATCTCTACCTTCAAAAATCTCGGGCTATTAAATGATGGGCTTTGGGGACATTTAAAGCTTAACACTCTCTATTGAGGTAACTTTATCTGCCACTTAAAAACTGCATTATTTGGAGCTAAATCTTATTAAGGTTAGATTTCTTTTTCCACAAATTAGGGATAATAATATCTACACCAAATTTCTTGGGAGAATTAAGTGTGCTAATGTGTGCAATTTAGCAAGATACTTAAATTGTCCAATCATGGTTCCTGCCTTGCTGAGGAAAATGGTTTTTCTCACTGTCCCTATAGATGAATGGATCTTAAGCAGCCACATGATATATACACATTACAGCAATGCCCTCATCAGCTGTGGCTCATTGGATTGTAAGCACGCATCTGACTCAAGGTAACCATGAATTAATTTGGTGTAAAAAGAAACATCCCTGAAAAAGATGAGTTGGACTAATCAAATACAGATGGTCCCTGATTTGTAATGGTTTGACAAAATTTTTTGACTTTACGATGGTGCAAAATCCATGCACATTCAATGGAAGCCATACTTTGAGTACCCATACATCATTCCTTCACTTTCAGTAAAGTATTTAATATATTACATGATCTATTCAGTGCCTCATGATAAAATAGACTTTGTGTTAGATGATTCTGCCCAACTGTAGGCTAAGGTAAGTGTTCTGAGCACATTTAAGGTAGGCTAGGCCAAGCTATGATGTTCAGTAGGTTAGGAACATCGTATTAAATGCGTGTTTGACTTAGGATTTTTTCAGCTTACAATGAGCTCATTGGGCTCTAACCTCATCATAAGTCAAGAAGCATCTATACTTACTTTTGGAAATGAGCATTGGGAAAACAAGAGAATTAACTGTCGGCAATGGAAACACAAAATTGAGAAAGATAATGAAATACAATCCTGACCAAGAGGGTGCATCACAAATTTCAATTGTAAATAGGCAAAAGCTGTGATCATGAGAAAAGATATACAAAATAGAAGTCAAGGACACCAGCAAGAAGAGAATAGAGCAAATATTTGAAAGCATTTGTGTTTCTTTAATGGTGCAATACTTGAGAGAAGATCCACAGAATTTTGCTACTGACTTCTCTAGTGCAGCCTCTTCATGATGCTGGGTTAGACTTTTCTGGTTTCTGTTCTTGGTTTCCCATGCAGCTCTCCCATGCTTTTCTATAATGTGTTTTTCTCCTCCCCACCTGCTTCCTTTCTTGAGTTAATGTGTGTGGGTCTCTGTTACTTGCAGCTGAAAGAGCCTAACTGAAATACAGGTACATGGAGGACCCTCCGTAAACCATGGCTATTATTGTTAACTTGGAGGTGCATGTGTTATTGTGAGTTAAACCAGTAAAACCCATAAATAAAGGAAACACAATATGGTTAGGCAGCAGAAGGAGAATTCCAAGAAACTGTGTTTAAATATGTATTTTAAGAGTTTAGAAGCACTCAGAACTCTGAGTAGGATGAAATAAGATTACCATTTCTTAATCAGAAACACCTATGATAAATTACCCCTTTTGAAGAAATAGCCTATGAACAGAAGGTATGGGTAGTTAGCATAGACGAATAGAGTTCAAATGCTTGATGCTGGCTGTGTTTACTTAGTAACATCTAGCAAGAGAGACAATAAACCCTAGATACACTAATTTTTTTCTATCACTGAGAGAATAGCACTGTTACAGAGTAAAGGTGATTCTCTGGGTCTCACCAAAGCCAGGTAGAATATCCCTTCAGCCTATTTCATTAGCTCCAACTTCATGCTCACAAAGAAGTCTTTTGATTGCTATTTTGGTTTTCCAGATATTCTGATACTAGAAGATGGCCCCAGGATGGAAGACATGAGCATCACAATGACAGAAAAGGAAAATATTCTTTTGCAAATTAATATGTGGCTGGTCTAGTTTGTATCCTTTAGTGGGTGTGTCATAGATGAAAGTGAGTCTCTCTGACTAGGACCAAGTCTAGAACACTGACAAACACTGGGAGACAAGATTTTTAGGGTGAAACCTAAGAAAAGCCCTTCTCAACAATGTGCTTGTAGAAGTCTAGTAACCTTGTGTGGTATAATTAAGATACATACATATAGTCATGTACCATATAACATTTAACAACGGACTGCCTATGTGAAAGTAGTCCCATAAAATGATAATGAAGTTGAAAAATTCCTGTAGCCTAGTATTTACTAAGGGGTATGATATGGTTTGGCCCTGTGTCTCCACTCAAATCTCACCTTGAATTGTAATTTCTATAATCCACAGGTGTCATGGGTAAGACCAGGTGGAGGTAATTGGATCATGGTGGTGGTTTCCCCCATGCTGTTCTCCTGATAGTGAGTGAGTTCTCACGAGATCTGATGGTTTTATAAGCATCTGGCATTTCCCCTGCTTGCACTCACTCCATCCTGCTGCCCTGTGAAGAAGGTGCCTGCTTCTCCTTTGCCTTCTGTCATGATTGTAAGTTTCCTGAGGCCTCCCCAGCAATGTAGAACTGTGACTCAATTAAACCTCTTTCCTTTATAAATTACCCAGTCTCAGGTATTTCTTCACAGCAGCATGAGAATGGACTAATACAGGGTACTTCAGAAAGTTTGTGGAAAAATAGAATTAAAATATAAAACTAAAAAATATAAACTTTATTTTTTAACATAAACTCCATCAAGGTAAAGACACTTTTGTAAGCAATAATACTGGCCATTTAGTCCAGCCATAAAGAACTGAGGGTCCTGGGAATTTAAGCATGTCAATGCATTCTCTTTTCTACTATTAAGTAAAGAAACAATAGATGCCCTTTAAACACTTTTTAAGATTAGGAAACAAAAAGAAGTCAGAGCCAAATCAAGATGGTGAGGTGGAAGCTGGGCATGGTGTCTCATGCCTGTAATCCCAGCACTTTGGGAGGCCGAGGTAGGTGTATCCCTTAAGGTTAGGAGTTTAAGACCAGCCTGGCCAACATGGTGAAACCCCGTCTCTGCTGAAAATACAAAAACTAGCCAGGCATGGTTGCACATGCCTGTAATCCCAGCTACTCAAAAGACTGAGGCAGAAAAATCACTTGAACTCAGGAGGGAGAGGTTGCGGTGAGCTGAGGTTGTACCACTGAACTCCAGCCTGGGTGACAGAGTGAGACTCCATCTCAAAAAAAAAAATAAATACATATATACATACTGTGAGGTGAATGCCTAATGATTTACCGTTGAAACTCTCACAAAATGACCTTGATGACAGGAATGAGCAAGAGCATTGTCATGGTGAAGGACTCTGGTGATGTTTTCCCAGACATTTTTCTGCTAAAGTTTTGGCTAACTTTCTGAAAACATTAATAATAAGCAGATGTTACTGTTGTGTGGCCCTCCAGAAAGTCAGCAAGCAAAATGCCTTGAGCATCCCAAGAAACTGTTGCCGTGACCTTTGCTCTTGAGTGGTCTGCTTTTGCTGTGACTGGACCACTTCCACCTCTTGGGAGCCATTGCTTTGACTGTGCTTTGTCTCAGGATTGTACTGGTAAAGATGTGTTTCATCTCCTGCCACAATTGTTTGAAGAAATGCTTCAGGATCTTGATCCCACTTGTTTAAAGTTTCCGTTGAAAGCCCTGCTCTTGTCTGCAGCTAATCTGGATGCAACAGTTTTGGCACTCAGGGAGTGAAAAATGTGCTCGACTGTAATTTTTCAGTCATTCTGTAAGATGAACAAGTTGAGATATCTATGGTGTTGATTATTGTTCTGCTGTTAATCATCAGTCCTCTTCAATGAGGACATGAACAAGATGGTTTTTTTGGTCAAAAATTGATGTGGATGGTCTGCCACTGCAAGCCTCATCTTCCACATCATCTCATCCCATCTTAAAACAAGTTATCCATTTGTAAACGGATGATTTCTTTGGGGCATTGTCCTCACAAACTTTGCATAAAGCATCAATGATTTTATCATTCTTCCATCCAAGCTTTACCATAAATTTGATATTTGTTCTCACTTTAATTTTAGCAAAATTCATATCGCCCTGATAGGGGCTCTTTTCAAACTAGGTCCTGTTCAGACATGTTATAACAAGTTAGTAGTTTATTGTAAAATATTTGAAATCCATTCATAATTTTTTTCATAATACATACTTTCCATGAACTTTTTGAAGACTCTTTGTGCCATACTTTCTATCATTATTTTAGAGTGTATTCTGGACCTCCATGAGTGCCACCTGAAGAACTTGCAGTGGGACAAGATGTGTAGGTGGAAGATAATGATATTGATGATCCTGACCCTGTGTAGGCCTAGGGCAGTATGTGTGTTTACATCTTAGTTTTTAACACAATTTTAAAAAAAAAAATCTAAAAATAGAAAAAAGTTATGGAAAAGAATATAAAAAATATTTTTATATACCTGTACAATGTGTTTGTTTTAAGCTGTTTTATTACAAAAAGTCAGAAAGTTAAAAACGTTAAAACATGCATAAAGTTAAAAAGTTACAGTAAGCTAAGGTTAATTTACTATTAAAGAAGAGTTTACATGAATTGAGTGTAGCCTAAGTGTACAGTGTTGATAAAGTCCACAGTAGTGTAGTGTAGCATCCCAGGCATCCTAAGTCTTCACGTTCACTCACCACTCGCTCACTGACTCATCTAGAGCCACTTCCCGTCCTGCAAGCTCCGTTCATGGTAAGTGCCCTATGTGGTGTACCTTGTTAAAAACTTTTACATTATATTTTTATGGTAACTTTTCTATGTTTAGATACACAATGCTTACCATGTGTTACAGTTGCCTATAGCATTCAGTACGGTGACACACGTGTAGCCTAGGAGCAATATGATATACCGTCTAGCCTATGTACGTAGTAGGCTCTACCATCTAGGTTTGTGTAAGTTCACTGTGATGTTTGCACAGTGAGAAAATGGTCTTTTCTCAGAAGGCACCTCCTCCGTGGTGCACAACTGTATGTTGAGTCTGGTGCCTGATGGTATATTGTTCCCGGTTCCTGGCACAGAATCTCTAGAGTGATAAGAATTTCTTTTGGATGCTGATAAGATGACTCCTGGCGGGAGCCCCTAGGTAGCTCCAGGCTGGGAGCTATCACCAGAAAGCTGAAGCCATGAGTAGGGGGTTGGAACTTCCAGCCCTGCTCTCTTTAATTTCATACCTTTGACGTACCTCTCCACTGGAATGTCTCACCACAAGTTTAAGGATGACATGTTCAAAATGGTGCTCATTACTAATTCCTCATTTCTGCTTTCCTTACTTCCATGGGTCATGCTCCCATCTGTTGGGCTTCAAAACTTGGAGTGGCCCCAGGACCCCACAGGTCAACCAACACTAACTCTGTGGCTTCCTCCTCTATGTGCAAATGACTAGCATGGCCAGAAATACGGCAGGGGCAAAAAGACACAGCATTTCCTAACATTTATCTCCAGTGTAATGAAATGTGATTAAATGATCCAAGGCTCCTCCACCAATGAAGCTTCTCTTTAGGAATCTTCCTTGCCTCATTCTCTGCAGCTGGCTCTTTCTGCAGCCATTTCCAGGGAGACAGATTCCCCTCTTCCATCCACCCCCATTTCTATATCCTTATGGTGTGGTGCATATTTATTACAAGTGCGTCGTGGTTGCAGCATTATCGTTCACATTCTGCATCTTGATGATTGCCCCGGGGTTCCCAGTTCAGCTGCCAGCTTTACCCGGGAAAAGAGGAACAGTAGCGTGGACTACAGAGCAGCAGGCATCATCTGCAGCTCAGCTACTGCCTGCTCATTATGCATTGTGGTCACGCCCCAGCCGCTAACTGCGTAGGGCAGAGATTCCCTCTTCAAAAACTTTCCACGTCACCGTGCACAGCAGAGTGGTGTTTTGATTTGTGAGGGCTGGCTTCTGCCGCAGACGGCTGCTCTGGGCACATTAGGCATTCTCATCACACCGGCGACTTTTCCAATTCTGTGTGCCGGTCACAGGTCGCCTTCTGAACGCGGTGCAAGGCCAAGGCGTGGGCGCTGAGGTGGGAGTGTCATTCCGAAAGACGTAGTTCACTGAAAAATGTTCCCAGAGGCAGTCGTGTATTTGAGGGTGGCATCATTACAGGTTCTCATTTCCTCAGATGCTCCACTTAGTGAGACCTTGGGAGAAAACGTAAAAAGCACTTTATCTTTCAGAAGGTTGGCAAGAAATGCACTCGCCCTGCCTGTTTACCCAGAGGGAAAAAGGAAAGGGGATCTTGCAAAATTGCACTGTGTAAAATGCAGATGAAGCCAAATCCCTTGAGGAAATTAGGATATTATAGGCTGTGTATATAAAAACTAAAAGGATCTTACTTTGTATTAAAAGCCAAACCCACAGTCCTCTGCGATCTCTTGTGTCCTCTTAAGGACGGTAACTTGATTCCTAAGGAAAAAAACCTGCTTTTCCCACAGATAACTCAGGATACTATCTGCTTCTTATACCCCTAGCCCTGCTGCCACCCAGACATCAATGTGTAAACATAGGAAACTGCTTCCATCACTCTCTGAACAGGAAGATGCATGCAAATATGCATGAGTGAGCAAAAAGACAAGGTAAATACACAAGTATTTCCGGAACATAACTCTAAAGTCAATAGATGTTATCTTCATTTTTCAAGTAGAGGAAAGAACGATGCCTAAAAAGTACAAAGCTGAAGTAATGTCCTTAGTGTGTATTTGGTAAATATTCAGAAACCATTTCCTCTGCAGTTGATAGTCCTGTGCAAGCATTATTTGTTTTCTCCCTTCCTTCCCTTCCTTCATTCCGACTGGGGAAGATTCCTGGAAATGGAACACTGAGTCAGAGGATGAATGCATATAATTTTTTGCTAGGTATTGTATAACACCCCTAAATAACCGTGACATGTGGTGACAGTTTAAACCTAATAGCTCAGTGACTTCACATGAAGAGGCTTTTGCTTTGTCATTCAAGCTACAGATTCAAGTGAAATGAGGAGCCATTTAGCCATGTAGGGGCTCACACTGATGGGAACTTCATGCTTTGTGATGCCGCCCTCTCAACACTCAAGACTCCCCAGGCAGGAAGGGAGCTCATGGGGAACCCAGCCAGTCTTCCATGTCTCATCCACAAGTGACATAGATCATGTCTGTTCATAGCCCACTGACCAGAACTTGTCACATGAGCCTGCTAAACTGCAAAGGTTCAGAATTTGGTGAGCACTTGCTATGCCCAGCCATTTAATCTTTGGGACCATGAACCAAGATTTTGCTAAACAGATGCTCATCAAAGACCTGTTTATAACAGAAAAGAAAGAAGAAAGAAAGGGAGGGAAGGAAAGAGGGAAAGCAGTAAAGAAGGAAACATGAAACAATTTATGTTTCATGAAAAGTGAAACTTTTAGATATACCTTATTGTGGGTTGTACATACAAAAGAAAAACTGAGTAATACAATTCGCGTTATAAACTCGTAGAGTGCCTGGATTTAAATTCTGTTTCCCCTACTTCCTGTGTAATTGTACTTGGACATATTACTTCAGCTAGACTTTGATTTCTTCAGCTATAAAGTGAGAATAATAATACCAATGTTATAAGGTTACTGGAAGATTAAATTTTAAAAAGAGAGTGTCAAGTACTCAGCACATGGCTGGTTCTAGAAAACGCTCTATTATTTTTTTCAGCCATTATGCAAAAAATGTACAGACATGGAAGCGGGTCCACATAATTCTGAATGGAAAAGAAGCCTCAAAACTCTTTGCTTAGTATTTGAAACATTATTTAAAAATCACAAACATATGCACAGGAAAACCTGGAAGTACACCAAAATGTACATGATGGTTACCTTCCACTTACGCTTTTATGGCTTTTTTCTTGTAATAACAAAATAGAATTCTATCAAGAAAAGAAAGAAGTTAAACTTAGATTAGGTGTATGGCATGCACCAAATTGCTTGTAAAATGATGAGGCTCCCTTTCCACCGTTTCTTATTCCTGTAGCTCATTAGGGAAACTGAAAATATATCTTCATTACACTTACAAAAATGAGAACTTTTATGTCTTACGAAACTAGCCTTCCATGCCAGCAAATATGCACATCATCCATTTCCAGAGGCCTGTGGCAAGTCACTTGAATTATTTCAAGAGGAAAAATGTGTCCCTCAGACAGAAATTTGCATCCACTCTTCGTCTCTAATTGCAGCGTCATTCTATGACTCTGCTGCCCTTCTTTTTGCCGACAGCTTCCCATGAACAGCTGCTGCAGACACTTCCCATCTCTACGTCTGTGGTACTCTGCCTTCAGAGAATTTTTCTGCCTGTAAAGGATCCAAGAGAATAACATTTTGGCATTCTCTGTGGCATTTGTGTTTCAATCATTCCATGACTCTGCCCCTACTACTTAAGAGGCTACCATGCCACCCCTGTGCCATTAAATACTACTTCAGGTTTAACTTTAAAATCTTCGCCTGTAGCATGGTGGGCTCTGAAACTTTTTAAAGTAAATTAATAAGTGCACTTATCTTTACAAAAGCACACACTAACTTTCTCTACTGGCAATGTTAGTATTTTTATGGAATAAAGATGAACTAGTGTTTGATATGCTACTAATGACTCAATTCTCAACAGCTAAAATACATGTCAGTCAATTGTCATGTTTATCAGAAGGTGATTTGTTATATGAGATAAGGAGTAACACAATTGAAACTCTTTTCTCCTTTTGAAAGGGGGAGTGTCCATAGAACCCTAAAGATAATCCTATATACCAGGCCAGGTGCAGTGGTTCACGCCTGTAATCTCAGCACTTTGGGAGGCCGAGGCGGGCAGATCACTAGGTCAGGAGTTTGAGACTAGCCTGACCAATATAGTGAAACCCTGTCTCTACTGAAAATACAAAAATTAGCCGGGTGTGGTGGCGGGCGCCTGTAATCCCAGCTAGTCGGGAGGCTGAGACAGGAGAATTGCTTGAACCCGGAAGGCAGAGGTTGCAGTGAGCCGAGATCACACCACTGCACTCCAGCCTGGACAACAGAGTGAGACTCTGCCTTTAAAAAAAAAAAAAAAAAAATCCTATATACCAACTCAAACTTCCCTATGAGCTTATAATGTTTTCTACAATACAAAATAATATTGTAGTATTTAGTACCCATTCGAAAGCATCACATGCTAACTCCCGTTTGTTGCTCATCTTTTTTTGTATATGTCATCTTCACTCTATTGTAGGTACCTCTGATGCAACATCGTTTCCTCTCCTCATGATCACCACGTACTAAGAAGTTCATACATTTGTTTGTTCAAAAAAATTACTCACTGATCATGGGAATGTCAGTTCACATTTAACAATTTAAAGACAGTAAGATACCCCAAGAAAGATTGGTTAGTGCTAGTTTTCAACTCTGAAATAAAATGATCTTCTGATTTTTTTAAGTCATAGTGCAGCAGGACACTCAACTGAAAGTCAGTCTCCAACACTGCTAGGAACCAGCAATATAACCTTGGGAGGATGATTTGATACCTCTAGGTCTTAGCTTTCTTTTTATCATTAAAATTGGAGAAGTTATAAAAATGGTCATTAGAATTATTCCCAATTCTAAAATTCTATGTTTCTACATGTATTTGAGTTCTCAAGGATTAGCTCTGAAAATCCAGGTTTTAAAGTTTACATAGTAAAGTCTCAGCCAAACTGACATAAGCCTTTTTGTACTCTAGTTATTCCACTTAGGGTTAATATGTATACGTCTCATTGCAAACATATTTATGTATTTGATTATGGGAGCTGCCCTTGACACCACTAGGATTGCTATAGAATGTATGGTATATATCACTTTACTTTTCTAAAATAGAAAAAATAATTCTGACTTTCCAAACATATTCAGCCCCAGGATTTGGATAAAGGATGAAGAGTTGATTATCACTTGCCTAAGGATGAGGAAACTGAGTCACAGAAAAGTTAACTTGTCCAAAGTCACACAGTAGCAGGTGACAGTACAATTCAAGTTCAGTCAGTATGACTGACTGCTTTTCACTGCCTTGTTGCTATTTTTAACTGCCACAGCCACTACTACTACTGGTACTACCACAGGGAAGACCAAAATCATCATTAATTCTATTTCAAACATATATTCTCAGCACTTATACAACCTTCATTCATGGTACCTCTGTTTATTGAGTAACTTCTTTGTGTTGTATGAGGCATCGTGCTGGCCACTAGAGAAACAGCCCCAGTTCTCAAAGTGTACATTAAATAGATAAAAATAACAAAAATAACCAAGTAATTAAAGATTTTGGTAAGTGTTATCAAGGAAGTAAAGTACAATAAGCTGGAGTTGGACAAGCTAGTTTAGTTAGGACAGGTCTTTCCTTAACCTTTCTAAGGAAGTCATCTTTCATGAGAGCTATAAGATGAGTTAGAAGAAGCCATGGAATGAGCCAGGGATAAGTATTCAAGGTTGAGGGAGGTGAAAGTATGGCTTGCTCTGGAAACGAAAAGCTCCTTGCACCAGGAAAAACTAAAATAAAGTAAATGAGGTTGAAGAAGTTAGAGGCCAGATCACACAGGGATTTGAACCATAAACATAATTTAGATTTTATTCTAAGAAGCACTGAAAAGATTTAAACTGAGAAGTGACATGATCAGACTATGATTTAAAAAAGATCACTCTAGCATTTTCTCTTCCGGTAATAACAAGCTGGGTAATTTAGACAAACTACCTGGATTACAAGTAAACTAACTCTTCTGTTAACGGTAGAGGGTGTCCAGGTTCTTGACATCTTGAACAAAACGCACAAACAAAGCAAGGAAGAAATGAAAGATTTTATTGAAAATGAAAGTACACTCCACAGTGTGGGAGTGGCCCAAACATAGGAGCTCAAAATGCCCCATTACAGAATTTTTGGGAGTTTATCCCCTAAAGGATTCCATTGGTTCCTTCCAGTATGCCCTATATAAATGGAGAGGATGAAGTAAAGTTACTAAGACAATTATGGCATAGGCTGTATTGAGAGTATATGTCCTGTTATAGCTGAAGTATGAATTGGCCTTATGTTCCCTGCCTCTAGGCCCTATTTTCCTGCCTCATCTCCCCACTGAGAGATGTGATCCCCATAAATCTTCATGGGAGGCAGAGCGACCCATGGCTTTTTTTCTGTAATTGCTTCACGCCGTCTTGGGGTGTGGTCCCTACCTATTGGGAATCACAGAACCAGCCCTGCTCTATCTAGTGGAGTCAGGGTAGCTTCTTGATGGCTGGCAGGGGGGCAGGGGGCAGGGGTGTTGTCTTCACCTGGAACTGGATGGGTCTTTTGTTGCATGATTGTCTGAAGCTTGATGGTCTCCAGGCAGGAGGAAATGAATTTAGTTAAAAGATTTAATGGGAACTTCAAGGGGTAGCTACCTACGCTGTCAGAAATGTTTATTATAGAGATTTGCAGGGAAAAAAAAAATCAAAACCTGGTCTGTTCTAGAATCTATGTGTTTCCTTAAAGTCTTAGCATGAGTGACTCCATCTTGGTTTGGTTTGTTGGGGCCTAGTGCATGAGTTCAGTCCAAAACAATGGCCTCCTAGAATTTTGTTTAAAAATTTCCCCCTTTTTGGCTCACTTAGGTGAGAACGTGACCAAAACTTAGGGCCGTAGTGCCACTCTCAGTTACCATCATTTTGGGCTTCTAGTCTCAGCACATCACCTACAGGTTACGGTGTCCTCATGATTGCACATTTCTTTCAGTTCTTGTTATTTCAGTTGAAGAGAGACTATATGACATTCTGGAAATGGCTGCATGCAAGCATTTAAAATCGAGAGAATACAACACACCGGGGAGACAACTATTATGCCTATTGGGAGGATAATACCAAGAGTTTGGAGTATCCTCCTTACCCAAGGTCCCCATAAACCAAACCTCCAAAAATCAAATAGAGCAAAGAATGAGCTAGATAAAGAGTTTACTCATTTGACTAAGCAGTTTCTTCATCAGTCCCCTACCACTGAATTTCTATAATCTTCATTTGATGTATTCTCCCCCCACCCACTCCTCCCCCGCAGGTCACAAGTGCCAGCAGCTGCACAGATACTTCTCTGTTAAGCCAATTCTATTATTTAGCATAACTTTCACAAGAGAATTTAAAGTCTATTGTGTAACTATAGCCTTTACAGTAGAATTTGCTATTGAGTATCCCTCATGATACATGTATCCCTCATGATTTCTAATCATTGCTTTTTTTTTAAATCATGAAAAAGGACCTAACAAATGATGTCCTTTTAGAATAGTGAACACCTGCTGGCACTGTTCTCTTTAGCCCATGATGTGGGTTAAGAGGATTGAACCAATGTTTTGTTTTTGACTGATTATGAGACAACACACATACCATTAAAGTTTCTTACCTACATTGGGCCTTCACCTTTTATCTATCAAAGTATAAGATTATTCATGTATGAGGCTGGCTGCAAACTCCTTCACAAACAAAAGTATATCCCATAAGTGCACGTTACAGACTCCTTTGCCCCTTCTATTGTTCGTAGAGGCATAAGCAAGAAAAAGAATATTCAAAGATAAGAGTTTCATGATAGTAGAAATCTTACCCTGTGAACTTGGGAAAAGCTATTCACTTCAAGAAGCCATCTTCTTCTTGGGAGAAATTTCCCTGGTTAGCTTTACCTCAAGGGTTCCAATGGGTGCACAGTTCCAAAAGTGTGGGGGGACCCTTCTCAGTTTCGAGACCATGAACCCAAAGCCCAAAGTCCCAAAGTTGTGCTGTAGTGTGGATGGCAAGAACAGTCTTTCTCCAGTGTTCTCAGAAGATCCAAACCATAAAAAGCCTTTTTAACCTGGTGAAAATATACTGTAGCATAATAATCTACTATCGGGGGAACCTGCCCCCAATATTTCAACATAAGTTCTATTTTCCGTAAGTGTCAGCCAACTGAGAAATAAAGAGAAAGAGTACAAAGAGAGGAATTTTACAGCTGGGCCACCAGGGGTGACATCACATATTGGTAGGACAGTGATGCCCACCTGAGTCTCAGACCAGCAAGTTTTTATTAAGGGTTTCAAAAGGGGAGGGGGTGTAAAACAGGGAGTAGGTACAAAGGTCACATGCTTCAAGGGGCAAAAAGCAGAACAAAGATCACATGCTTCTGAAGGAACAGGACAAAAGGCAAAACAGAACTGCTGATAAGGGTCTGTGTTCAGCTGTGCACATATTGTCTTGATAAACACCTTAACAGAAAACAGAGTTCAAGAGCAGAGAACTGGTCTGACCACGAATTTACCAGGGTGGAGTTTTTCCCCACCCTAATAACTGAGGGTACTGCAGGAGACCAGGGTGTAGCTCAGTCCTTATCTCAACCACATAAGACAGACACTCCCAGAGCAGCTGTTTATAGACCTCCTCCCAGGAATGTATTCCTTTCCCAGGGTATTAATATTAATATTCCTTGCTAGGAAAAGAATTTAGCGATATCTCTCCTACTGGCACTTCTGTTTATAGGCTCTCTGCAAGAAGAAAAATATGGCTCTTTTTGCCCAACCTCACAGGCAGTCAGACCTTATGGTTGTCTTCCCTTGTTCCCTAAAATTTGCTGTTATTCTTTTCTTTTTCAAGGTGCACTGATTTCATATTGTTCAAACACACATTTTACAATCAATTTGTACAGTTAACACAATTGTCACAGTGGTCCGGAGGTGATGTACATCCTCGGCTTACGAAGATAACAGGATTAAGAGATTAAAGACAGGCATAAGAAATTTAAAAAGTATTATTTGGGAACTGGTAAATTTCCATATTAAAATGAAATCTTCACAATTTATGTTCCTCTGCCACAGCTCTAGCCGGTCCCTCCATTCAGGGTCCCTGAGTTCCCGCAACAATCTACTGTTATAACATCAGCCCTCTTGCATGGGAAAGCTTGTATACAACCAGAACACATGAATTGAAGATAATAATCGAATTAATCTCTTTATAAAATGTTTTAAACAATTTTAAACAATTTAAAATGTAGACTATTTTAAACAATTTCAGTATTAGCTGATTTAACATGAAAAGTATTTTATTGATATTTAATTAATTTTTTTGTTTTACCTGGGTTAGTAGCTTTATACAAGGAAATTTGGTTATTTCTGTGATTTACAATAATTTAACAGAATAACTATAATTGTGATTGGTAGTATATACTTAGACATTAGAATTTTAGAAATCCCATACAATTTTGGAATACATATTAGCATTATTCACAAAAATATAACCTAAAGAAGAGTGAACATCATTTTGGCAATCCCATGTACCTAAACATATCAAATAATCCTGTTTACCTCCTTTCTGGATGTTTTCAGGGGCCTTCTTATCCATCCAAAAAGTCAGGCATGAGGAATGATAATTTTGAAACCTAAGTTTGCTTTTGGAATTCCAGATTACCATAAATTATTTATTTTGCCAAAATGATGACTCAGAAATTTTCTAAAGAAGGAAAAATCTTTTATAATCTTTAACAACAACAAAAAACCCCACATTCTACTGTTTTTACACATCTTGCATGTAAAACTGTTTCTAGTAGTTTTAATTGCCTGTTATAATGGTGACTCTTAGCAATTTAACTTTAATGTAAAACCTGGTAGGTTATGTTCTCATAAGGTTTGACTGTTTCCAGCATAGCTAGAGGCATGGCCAACTCCAAATGTCCCCAAGCCTTACCTAGCTGGAAAGCAGGCAAGTTAAGAATTTTCAAAATTTATGACCTTAAAGCATTTAGCAAACCTGGTATTTGAACATAATTTAGACCACATTTTTACACATTTTTACATTTTGAAGACATTTGTATTTTACCAATAATCTTGAAAATTGTCTTTATTTCCCGAAGATTACTCAAGTCACATGAACTAAATAAAAGGCATTACATTTTTCACTTTTCTGACAAAATATTTAAGTTCTTATTATTAAACCAAGTAATGTAAAACTTTTAATACAGTGACTTTTACTTTATATATAACCAGTTTGCACACAGAGAAAGAGGCCAGGGACTGACTGGTAAGAAATTCTTACCCTTTGCTGGCATGCCAGGTTTCTGGGTTCTCCTTGAGCAGCCCTAGTGACCCTGCTTGATTGTATGCAAATAAACACATTGCCATGAATTAAGAATATTCACAAATAATTTACAAATGTTGGATAAGTTAGGCAGAGAGGAGCAATATGACTCAAATTCTATTTATGAAAGTATACTCAACACCCTTAAAGTATTAGGAAGCCTAAAATCTAAAACATTAATTTATAAGGATAAAAAGCTGGTGTGCTCCATTAATTCCTGTGGCCTGACAAAGGTAGCTTAGGAATTCCAGATAAATGGAACAAATAATAACTTGCTAGAAATGCATAGGAACATAGAACTAAATAAAAGCCTTCCACTAGGAACTAAAAAACAAAAACAAAAACACAAACAAACAAACAAACATGGTTTTATATATATAGATACACAAGTAAAGCAGAGGAGAATGAACAGCAAACAAATGAAAACTAGAAGCAAAAACAAATAAACAGAAAATCAACCGTAAATTTTCCTACTCAATTTACCCTGGAGGCTACAGTGTTACCCAGGGACTCCCAAAAACCCACATAAGGAATATTTTATTCCTGATACACAATTCAATATCCTTAAGTTCATCAATATCATTATACATTCTATGCAAACAATAAACATAGTGTGAAGTAATGCAAACATGTATGTGAAATTTGGCTTTACACTGAACCCATCTTCATGCTTAGCTATATTAAAAAAAAGAATTGTCAAACTGCCTATGCATTTCTTCACAATACTTATTTTTCTTTAATCAAGACTAACAGCTTTAACTATGAAAATGTTAATTAGTCAAATGTCTCCCATTCTCTATCAGGTTTTAAAGAATATTTTATTATTTAAACTTTTTCCACATCTTTCTCCCCTACTGAATGATTCCTGACTACACTGTTCAAATCTACACCTTTTCAAATCTGTAATTTGAACTAACTTTTAGATAAATTCCGAATTAGACAAAATTATTCTTTTTACCACTAAAAACATAACTCTTTCTGGCACATTTTGTATACAGAATTACATGTTAACTAGAATTTTATCCTTAGTAATCTAAAACTTTAGTGAAACCCTGAGAAGCAGGAAATCCTGAACTATTAGGTATAGGCATTTATGGATAAGAACAATTCCACAATTTTAGAAACATATTTCCCCATATCACATATCACCCTTTCTTGAAATGACCCAGATATTAAATGAGCATTAAAAATAACTTTAAGATTTTAATTTACACAAAAAGCTTACCTAAAACATATATCCCATTCACTGTACTTAATTTTTTACTTTTAACAAGGGAGACATAAGACATCAATCAATATATGTAAAATAAACATTGGTTTGATCCAGAAAGGCAGGAGGGGACTTGGGGGCTTTCAGATCACAGGTGGGAGACAAACAGTTGCATTCTTTTGAGTTTCTAATTAGCCTTTCCAAAGAAAGCAACCAGATATGCACTTATCTCAGTGAGCCTTTGAATAGAATGGGAGGCAGGCTCGCCCCAAGCAGCTCCCAGCTTGAATTAACACTGATACTTAAAAATATCTAGCAAAGACAAGCAGAAAATTCAGACAAAATGTATGCTGACAATTCTGAAGGCCTTTCTATTTTTATTCTGCCAACAATTTTAAAGCTAGCTTGTTTAGTAAAGTAATACTTTAAGTCACGTGAACTTGAAAATTGCTTAGACTTATTTACTTAATGTAGGAGCAGTATTTTACTTATAAGCCAATTTTGGTAAACACAACATATAACCGTAAGTGTACAAATAAATATCTAGACACATATACATACACATAGATGACGATCCAATCGCTTGGAAACCTAGCCATGAGATAGCATTACAAAGTTGCCAGTTTTACTTTGTCCTAAAAGATAATCCAGTGAAGGCTGTGAACCAAAATTTTGGGAAAGGAGTCTCCATGGCAATTTGTATTTTATTTATTTTATTTTATTTTATTTTATTATCTTTTTTTTGAGATGGAGTCTCACTCTACTGCCCAGAATGGAGTGCAGTGATGTGATCTTAGCTCACTGCAACCTCCACCTCCCAGGTTCAAGTGATTCTCCTGCCTCAGCCTCCCCAGTAGCTGGGATTACAGGTGGATGCCACCATGCCTGGCTAATTTTTGATTTTTTAGTGAAGACAAGGCTTCACCATATTGGTCAGGCTGGTCTCAAACTCCTGACCTCAAGTGATCTGCCCACCTCGGCCTCCAAAAGTGCTGGGATTACAGGCATGAGCCACCACTTTTTATTTATTTATTTTTTAATTTATTATTATTATTATACTTGAAGTTCTGGGGTAGATGTGCAGAACATGCAGGTTTCTTACATAGGTATGCATGTGCCATGGTGGTTTGCTGTACTCATCAACCCTTCATCTACATTAGGTATTTCTCCTAATGCTATCTCTCTCCTAGTCCCCCAGAGCCCCCACCCCGCCCCACTGAACAGGCCCCAGCATGTGATGTTCCCCTCTCTGTGTCCATGTGTTCTCATTGTTTAACTCCCACTTATGAATGAGAATATGCAGTTTGGTTTTCTGTTCTTGTGTTAGTTTGCTGAGAATGATGGTTTCCAGCTTCATCCATGTCCCTGCAAAGGACATGAACTCATCCTTTTTTATGACTACATAGTATTCCATGGTGTATATGTGCCACATTTTCTTTATCCAGTCTATCATTGATGGGCATTTGGGTTGGTTCCAAGTCTTTGCTATTGCGAATGGTGCCAAAATAAACATACATGTGCATGTGTCTTTATAGTAGAATGATTTATAATCCTTTGGGTATATACCCAGTAATGGTATTGCTGGGTCAAATGATATTTCTGGTACCAGATCCTTGAGGAATAATCACACTGTCTTCCACAATGGATGAACTAATTTAAACTCCCACCAACAGTATAAAAGCATTCTTATTTCTCCACATCCTCTCCAGCGTCTGTTGTTTCCTGACTTTTTAATGATAGCCATTCTAACTGGTGTGAGATGGTATCTCATTGTGATTTTGACTTGCATTTCTCTAATGACCAGTGATGAGCATTTTTTCGTATGTTTGTTGACTGCGTCTTCTTTTGAGAAGTGTCTGTTGACATCCTTTGCACACATTTTGATAGAGTTGTTTGCTTTTTTTCTTGTAAATTTAAGTTCTTTGTAGATTCTGGATATTAGCCCTTTGTCAGGTGGATAGATGGCAAAAATTTCCTCCCATTCTGTAGGTTGCGTGTTAACTCTGATGATAGTTTCTTTTGCTGTAAGGAAGCTCTTTAGTTTAATCGGATCTCATTTGTCAATTTTGGCTTTTGTTGCCCTTGCTTTTGGTGTCTTAGTCGTGAAGCCTTTGCCAATGCCTATGTCCTGAATGGTATTGCCTAGGTTTTCTTCTAGGGTTTTTATGGTTTTTGGTCTTACATTTAAGTCTTGAATACATCTTGAGTTAATTTTTGTATAAGGTGTAAGGAAAGGGTCCAGTTTCAGTTTTCAGCATATGGCTAGCCAGTTTTCCCAACACCATTTATTAAATAGGGAATCCTTTCCCCATTGCTTGTTTGTTTTTGTCAAGTTTATCAAAGATCAGATGGTTGTAGATGTGTGGTGTTATTTCTGAGGCCTCTGTTCTGTTCCCTTGTTCTATATATCTGTTTTGGTACAAGTACCATGCTGTTTTCATTATTGTAGCCTCGTAGTACAGTTTGAAGTCAGGTAGCATGATGCCTCCAGCTTTGTTCTTTTTGCTTAGGATTGTCTTGGCTATGCAGTCTCTTTTTTGGTTCCATATAAAATTTAAAGTAGTTTTCTCTAATTCTGTGAAGAAAGTCAATGTTATCTCGATGGGGATAGCATTGAATCTATAAATTACTTTAGGCAGTATGGCCATTTTCACAATGTTCTTTCTATCCACGAGCATGGAATGTTTTTCCATTTATTTGTGTCCTCTCTTATTTCCTTAAGGAGTTGTTTGTAGTTCTCCTTGAAGAGGTCCTTCACATCCCTTGTAAGTTGTATTCCTAGGTATTTTATTCTGTTTGAAGCAATTGTGAATGGGAGTTCACTCATGATTTGGCTCTGTCTGTTATTGATGTGTAGGAATGCTTGTGATTTTTGCACATTAATTTTGTATCCTGGGACTTTGCTGACGTTGCTTATCAGCTTAAGGAGATTTTGGGCTGAGATGATAGGGTTTTCTAAATATACAATCATGTCATCTGCAAACAGAGACAATTTGACTTCCTCTTTTCCTATTTAAGTACCCTTTATTTCTTTCTCTTGCCTGATTGCCTTGGCCAGAACTTCCAATACTATGTTGAATAGGAGTGGTGAGAGAGGGCATCCTTGGCTTGTGCCAGTTTTCAAAGGGAATGCTTCCAGTTTTTGCCCATTCAGTATGATAGTGGTTGTGGGTTTGTCATAAATAGCTCTTACTATTTTGAGATACGTTCCATCGATACCTAGTTTATTGAGAGTTTTTAGCATGAAGGGGTGTTGAATTTTGTCAAAGACCTTTTCTGCATCTATTGAGATAGTCATGTGGTTTTTGTCATTGGTTCTGTTTAAGTGATGGATTATATTTATTGATTTGTGTGTGTTGAACCAGACTTGCATCCCAGGGATGAAGCTGACTTGATCATGTTGGATAAGCTTTTTGATGTGCTGCTAGATTCAGTTTGCCAGTATTTTACTGAGGATTTTCGCATCCATGTTTGTCAGGGATATTGGCCTGAAATTTTCTTTTTCGGTTGTGTCTCTGCCAGCTTTTGGCATCAGGATGATGCTGGCCTCATAAAATGAGTTAGGGATGATTCCCTCTTTTTCTATTGTTTGGAATAGTTTCAGAAGGAATTGTACCAGCTACTCTTTGTACCTCTGGTAGAATTTGGCTGTGAATCCATCTGGTCCTGGACTTTTTTTGGTTGGTAGGCTATTAATTACTGCCTCAATTTCAGAACTTGTTATTGGTCTATTCAAGGACTTGACTTCTTCCTGGTTTAGTCTTGGGAGGATGTATGTGTCCAGGAATTTATCCATTTCTTCTAGATTTTCTAGTTTATTTGCATAGAGGTGTTTATAGTATTCTGATGGTAGTTTGTATTTCAGTGGGATCAGTGGTGATATCCCCTTTATCATTTTTTATTGTGTCTATTTGCTTCTTCTTTCATTCTTTACTAGTCTGGTTAGTGGTCTATCTATTTTGTTGATCTTTTTAAAAAACCAGCTCCTGGATTCATTGATTTTTTTTTTTTTGAAGGGTTTTTTCATGTCTCTATCTCCTTCAGTTCTGCTCTGATCTTAGTTGTTTCTTGTCTTCTGCTAGCTTTTGAATTTGTTTGCTCTTGCTTCTCTAGTTCTTTTAATTGTGGTGGTAGGATGTTGATTTTAGATCTTTCCTCATTTCTCTTGTGGGCATTTAGTGCTATAAATTTCCCTCTAAACATTGCTTTAAATGCGTCCCAGTGATTCTGGTAAGTTGTATCTTTGTTCTCATTGGTTTCAAAGAATATCTTTATTTCTGCCTTAACTTCGTTATTTACCCAGTAGGCATTCAGAAGCAGGTTGTTCAGTTTCCATGTAGATGAGTAGTTTTGAGGAAGTTTCTTAATCCTGAGTTCTAGTTTGATTGCACTGTGGTCTGAGATACTGTTTCTTATGATTTCTGTTCTTTTGCATTTGCTGAGAAGTATTTTACTTCTAATTATGTGGTCAATTTTATAATAAGTGTGATGTGGTGCTGAGAAGAATGTATATTCTATTGATTTGGGGCAGAGAGTTCTGTAGATGTCTGTTAGGTCTGCTTGATCCCGATCTGAGTTGTCTTTGTTATTTTTCTATCTCGTTGATCTAATATTCACAGTGGGGTGTTAAAGTGTCCACTATTATTGTGTGGGCATGTAAGTCTCTTTTTAGGTCTCTAAGAACTTGCTTTATGTATCTTGGTGCTGCTGTATTGGGTGCATATATATTTAAGATAGCTCTTCTTGTTGCATTGATCCCTTTACCATTATATAATGCCCTTCTTTGTCTCTTTTGATCTTTGTTGGTTTAAAGTCTGTTTTATCAGAGACTAGGATTGCAACCCCTGCTTTTTTTTTTTTTTCCTTTCTTGGTGAATATTCCTCCATCCCCTTGTTTTGAGCCTATGTGTTTCTTTGCATGTGAGATGGGTCTCCTGAATACAGCACACCAATGGGTCTTGACTCTTTATCCAATTTGTCAGTCTGTGTCTTTTAATTGGGGCATTTAGCCTATTTACATTTAAGGTTATTATTTTTATGTGTGAATGTGATCTTGTCATTATGATATTAGCTGGTTATTTTGCCCGTTAGTTGATGCAATTTCTTCATGGTGTCAATGGTCTTTACAATTTGGTATGTTTTTGCAGTGGCTGGTACCAGGTGTTTCTTTCCATGTCTAGTGCTTCCTTCAGGGGCTCTTGGAAGGATGGCCTAGTGGTGACAAAGTCTGTCAGCATTTGCTTGTCTGTAAAGGATTTTATTTCTCCTTCACTTATGAAGCTTAGTTTGGCTGGATATGAAATTCTGGGTTGAATATTCTTTTCTTTAAGAATGTTGAAGATTTGCCCCTACTCTCTTCTGGCTTGTAGGGTTTCTGCAGAGAGATCCTCTGTTAGTCTGATGGGCTTCCCTTTGTGGGTAACCCACCCTTTCTCTCTGGCTGTGCTTAACACTTTTGCCTTCATTTCAACCTTGGTGAATCTGGTGATTATGTGTCTTGTGGTTGCTCTCCTTGAGGAGTATCTTTGTGGTGTTCTCTGTATTTCCTGAATTTGAATGTTGGCCTGTCTTGCTAGGTTGGGGAAGTTCTCCTGAACAATATCCTGAAGAGTGTTTTACAACTTGTTTCCATTCTCCCCGTCACTTTCAGGTACACCAATCAAATGTAGATTAGGTCTTTTCACATAGTCCTATTTTCTTGGAGGCTTTGTTCATTCCTTTTCATTCTTTTTTCTCTAATCTTGTCTTCATGCTTTATTACATTAAGTTGATTTTCAATCTCTGATATCCTTTCTTCCACTTGATCGATTCAGCTATTAATACTTGTGTGTGCTTCACAAAGTTCTCGTGCTATGTTTTTCAGCTCCATCAGGTCATTTAAGTTCTTCTCTAAACTGGTTATTCTAGTTAGCAATTCATATAACCTTTTTTCAAGGTTCGTTGCTTCCTTGCATTGGGTTAGAACACGCTCCTTTAGCTCGGGGGAGTTTGTTATTACTCACCTTCTGAAGCCTATTTCTTTCACTTCATCAAACTCATTCTCCGTCCAGTTTTGTTCCCTTGCAGGCAGGAGTTATGATCCTTTGGAGGAGAAGAGGCATTCTGGTTTTTGGAATTTTCAGCCTTTTTGCCCTGGATTCTCCCCACCTTTGTGGATTTATCTACCGTTGGTCTGTGTTGGTGACCTTTGGATGGGGCCTTTGAGTGGATGTCCTTTTTGTTGATGTTGATGCTATTCCTTTCTGTTTGTTAGTTTTCCTTCTAACAGTCAGGCCCCTCTACTGCAGGTCTGCTGGAGTTTGCTGGAGGTCCACTCCAGACCCTCTTTGCCTGGGTATCACCAGCAGAGGCTGCAGAACAGCAAAGATTGCTGCCTGTTTCTTCCTCTGGAAGCTTTGTCCTAGAGGGGCACATGCCAGATACCAGCCAGAGATCTCCTGTATGAGGTGTCTGTCAGCCCCTACTGGGAGGTGTCTCCCATTCAGGAGACATGGGGGTCAGCTACCCACTTGAGGAGGCAGTCTGACCCTTAGCAGAGCTCGAACACTGTGCTGGGAGATCCACTGCTCTCTTCAGAGCCATCGGGCAGGGACATTTAAGTCTGTTGAAGCTGTGCCCACAGACACCATTTCCTCCATGTGCTCTGTCCCAGGGAGATGAGGGTATTATCTATAAGCCCCTAACTGGGACTCCTGCCATTTTTTCAGAGATGCGCTGCCCAGAGACAAGGAATCTGGAGAGGTAGTCTGGCCACAGCGGCTTTGCTGAGCTGTGGTGGGCTCCACCCAATTCGAAATTCCTGGCAGCTTTGTTTACACTGTGAGGGTAAAACCACCTACTCAAGCCTCAGTAATGGCAGATGTCCCTTCCCACACCAAGCTCGAGCATCCCAGTTCGACCTCAGATGGCTGTGCTGGCAGCGAGAATTTCAAGCCAGTGGATCTTACCTTGCTGGGCTCTGTGGTGGAGGGACCCATGGAGCCAGACCACTAGGCTTCCTGGCTTCAGCCCCCTTTCCAGGGGAGTGAACGGTTCTGTCTCGCTGGTGTTCCAGGCGCCACAGGGGTATGAAAAAGAAAAACTTCTGCAGCTAGCTCCGTGTCTGCCCAACTGGCTGCCCAGTTCTGTGCTTGAAACCCAGGGCCCTGGTGGTGTAGACACCCGAGGGAATCTCCTGGTCTGCGGATTGTGAAGACCATGGAAAAAGCACAGTATCCAGGCCGGAGCTCATGGTTCTTCACAGCACAGTCCCTCACGGCTTCCCTTGGCTAGGGGAGGGGATTCTCTGACCCCTTGTGCTTCCTGGGTGGGGCAACGCCCCTTCCTGCTTCGGCTTGCCCTCCACGGACTGCACCCACTGTCCAACCAGTCCCAGTGAGATGAACTAGGTACCTCAGTTGGAAATGCAGAAATCACCCACCTTCTGCATCGCTCTCACTGGGAGCTGCAGATGGGGGCTGCTCCTATTTGGCCATCTTGCCAGCAATCTCTACAGTTTGCTTTTTAAAGGCCAAACCTCCCCAGACTCCAAAGAACACTGGGGCCAAACCATACCAAAGGAGGTCATCACATGTTAACCAGGCCCCCTGCTTAGAACTGCAGCACAAAAGCCTGGATACATGCAACACTATTCCACTTTCCCATTCAACAGTGAACTCCAGATTCCAAACAATGTTGGGGTCAAATGCCAAACAGCATTGCAACTGCGAGAGATGATTCTAAGAGGGCTTAATACTACACCTCAGAACCTCTGCCAAAAGCATCTTCTTTGGAGTGGTTGGAGTCCGCAGAACCCACGGAATGTCCTCCTTGGGGTCCAATCTTGGAGTTCCTGATGTCTCTGGCCTTAGGTGGGCACCATATGCAGGTTTCTCCCTCCAGAACATATTGTGAGCTTTATGAGAATAACCATGAGCTGTAATGTGAACCGGATGCCTGGTGGGCTTTTTTGTTCTTAGCCAGTTGAGTATGATAATGGAAGAATTTAGCATAAGAAAAGAAGGTTTAAGTCCCCTGAAACATGTGTGAGTCTGCTCTAAGCTGTGCCTCACATAGGGATCAGGGGCCACCCCCAGAAAAGATTTTTAAAAAGTCTTTCCCTCTTCAGGGCAGGATAATTATTCCCATTCATTCCTAGGCCTTCAGGTAGGACCAGGGAGTAACCCCAGCCAATTGCCCTCGATTTCCAAGAAGCTACTAGCAAACAGCTGCTCAAAGACTGAAAAAGAGAGGGGGAAAAAAAACCACGAAAAATACCCAGTTTCCTTAAGCAAACCAGGCGGAGGTGGTCAGGCTTCTCCACAGGGAACCATAAAAAATACCCAGGTTCCGAGGCGGAGCTTGCAGTGAGCCGAGATCGCGCCACTGCACTCCAGCCTGGGGGACAAAGAAAGACTCCGTCTCAAAAAAAAAAAAAAAAAAAAAAAAAAATACCCAGGTTCCTTAAGCAAACCAGGCGGTGGTGGTCAGTCTTCTCCACAGGGAACCCCCTTAGTTTCACTGGTCTCTGCCAGAAACCAGCAGTTGCTTCCATGTTTAGGCACCACCCACCAAGGGTCCCGGGTTGGAAAGAAAAAGACAGAGAGATTCCCCTGTATGGAGCAGAAAGGAAAAGGAGAAAAGAAGAATAAATCCCAAACTTTGGCTTATCTCTTCCTCCTGACTGGCTCACCAAAATATGTTAACGGTGGAGGAGGGTGTCCAGGTTCTTGGCATATTGAACAAAGAATTGGACGTAAAGCACGAACGAAGAAAGGAAGGAATAATAAAGGGTATTACTGAAAATGAAAGTACACTCCACAGTGTGGGAGCGGGCCTAAGCATAGGGGCTCCATGGCCCCGTTACAGAATTTTTGAGAGTTTACCCCCTATGATTCCATTGGTTACCTCTGGTATGCCCTATGTAAATGGAGAGGATGAAGTAAAATTACAAAGTCATTTACGGCATATGCCCTATGGAGAGGCTATTTCCTGTTATAGCCGAAGTGTAAATAGGCCTATTTTCCGGCCTCCAGACCCTATTTTCCTGCCTCACTTCCATGGGCTGGAGCCCAGACATGAATGATTTCAGCTCCAAAATTGGACTACAGTGATTCTGGATTGCTAGTGACCCCACATGCCTGCACATGTTGGGGAGGGGGAGGGGAGGAATATGAAAACTGTCTCCTAATTTGATAAAGTGTATCTACAAAAAACTTATCCCAAACATCAACCTTATTGGTGATGTTGAAAACATTCCCACTGATATCAGGAACAAAACACTAGTACCCACCATTAGCACTACTGTTCTACAATATACTGAAGTTCATGTCCAGTGCAATATATCCAGTAAAAGAAATATGAATAAAGTTGGGAAGAAAGAAAAAAAAATATTGTATAGTAAGGAATTTCTCTTCCAAAGAGAGGTCTGGCCATTGCCCCACCTCCTGGTAGGTAGGTAACCTCTAAATACTTGGAATTTCCTGAATGGTAAGGATGTCCTTGTTATTTGTGATGGCCCCCTCAGACCCCACTTCATAGTTTATGTACTAATGAGGTGATTCATGTCAGCCTATCCTCTGTGGAGAGCTGGCTAGAGATTGAGTTCAGCCACATGGGCAATGATTCGGTCAATCATGCCTGTGCAGTGAAGCCCCAGGATAACTTCTGGTCACAGAAGCTCAGGTGAGATTCCCTGGTTGGCAGTACCCTGTGCACATCGTCTCATATGGTCAGGAGGAAGTAATGCCATCTGTCTGAGCATCCAAAGGGGGAAGACAGCCAGAAGCTCCACACCTTCTCACACCCTGCCTTCTGTGTCTCTTCCTTTGGATGGTTCTAATTTGTATCCTTTCCCTTAACAGCCATGACTGTCAGTATCATAGCTTTCAGTGAGTTCTGAGAGTCTTTCTAGCAACTTTCAAACCTGAGGTTGGTTTTGAAAAATCTCTGAACTTGCACTTGGTGTCTTGGGCAGACTTGGCATTCTGGAGAACTATGCCCTTAACCTCAAGTTTGGCTAACTACAGGTATTATTCACAAATGATATGATTGTTTACATAGAAAAAATATAAACTGATCAATTATTAGATGGGCGAGTTTAACAAGATTTATAGATTTATGGTTAATATGAAAATGTTAATTGTATTAGTACTATCAGTAAACCCAAAATTTACACTAAATAATACTATTTTTAGTAATATCAAAAATATATGCCTATGAATACATTTCAAAAATGTTGGGAAAGACTTCGATGTGGAAAACTACAAACATTTTTAAGGGAAATTTAAAATGATCTGAATACATCAAGAGATAGAACAGCTTCCTGGATTAAAGACTGAGTATTTTAAAGATGTCAGTTATCCACAATTGATCTGTAAATTCAACATAATCCCAATTACTACCCAATAAGTTTCTTGGTATATCTTGGTCAGTCAGTTTGAAAGCGTAGTGGGAAATACAGAGCCAAGAACAGTCAAAACACCCATGAAGAACAACAATATGAGAGAATTGTCCTATCAGATAGCAACTAAGTTGGCCAATCTGCTCTTGTTGTAGAGATAGGCAAATAAAATAACAGAACAGAGTAGAAAGCTCAAGGACAAGTTCACTTATAGTATATTGACACTTGATTTAGGACAAACGTGGCATCAGAGAGCAGTTGGGAGACAATAAATCTCCTTAATAAATGGTGCCAGAACAATCAAATGTTTATATAGACCTCTACTTCACCCTGAAATTCAATTCCAGATCTAAGTGTGAAAAGCAAGACAATAAAAATTTTAGAGAATAATAGATGAGAGCATCTTTAGAATCTCATAATAAGCTAATTTTAAAGTACTAATCATAAAGGAAAAACACTTAATTGAATACATTAAAATCAAGTATTTCCGTTAATAAAAAGTCATCAAGAGAGATAAAAGGCAAGCCCCCGAATGTAAGAAATATTTGCAGCCCGCTTACCCAACCAAGGGGCTAGTATCCTTAACACAAAGGACTAGAAATCAATAAGAAGAGTCAGACATCCCATTAGAAAACTAGACAAAAGATTTGAATACGAACTTTAGAAAAGAAGATACTCAAATGGCTAGCAACCATATAAGATATCAATCTCACTCCTATCAGGGAAACAGGAACTAAAATCACTGTGAGATACCAGATATGCTAACAAAGAGACTGACTAAAAACGACACACTGTTTGTAAAGATGTGGAGTAACTGGCACTGTTCACACTGCTGGAAATAAGGCAACTGGGCACAATCACTTTGGAAATAATATGACATGTCCTAGTTGAATATACATTTGATGAGTCAATCCACTTCTAGGTACGCACCAAACAGAAATAAATGTACATATGCTCCAGGCAGTGGTGTGCTGGAAGTAGCTTGCACCAGCTTGGGATTGCTGTCTGTGCACGTCTCTTCCCAACTTCACATTCAGTGACTTCGCACTGGTAGCTCGAAATAAGCTATATGGTGGAATTTGTACCACAGAAATAAGCAGATGCAGCCAGGGATTTCTCTCTGGAGAATCAGTTGTTAAACATTTACCAGCCTGGCAAGGGGTTCAGGAAAAGTATACAAAAGAATCTTTTTGTTTGTTTGTTTGTTTCTTTGAGATGGAGTTTCCATCTTGTTGTCTAGGCTGAAATGCAATGGTGAGATCTCAGCTCACTGCAACCTCTGCCTTCTGGGTTCAAGTGATTCTCCTGCCTAAGCCTTTCAAGTAGCTGGGATTACAGCCCCCCACCACCATGCCCGGTGAGTTTTTGTATTGTTAGTAGAGATGGGGTTTCATCATGTTGGCCAGGCTGGTCTTGAATTCCTGACCTCAGGTGATCCTCCTGCCTCGGCCTCCCAAAGTGCTAGGATTACAGATGTGAGCCACTGCGCCCAGCCAAGAATCTTCTTAGAAGCATTATTTATAACATGCTTAAACAGAAACCATCCAAATGTCATTTAAGAGTCAGATGAGTAAATAGTTTTTGATTGTTAATATAACGGAATACTATATGCAATAAAACAAAGCCACCGGAGCCACACCCAGCAACATGGATAAGTCTCCTAAGCATAATATTGAACAGCAACAAAACAATAAAAACAGCTAAACACAAAAAAGGATTTCTGTGGTATGATTCCATTTCTATGAAGCTCAAAATTAAAGCTGAACTATAGTTTTTAGGAATGCAAACTAAAAAGATAAAAGTTTGAAGAAAAGCAGTAAAGTGACAAATATTGATACTGTGGTAATAATTATATTCAGAGGGAAAAATGTGATTAGGAATCAGGAGTGGGTGGATAAGGATGCTTCTATGGTGCTGACAACGTTCTATTTCTTGATCTTGGGTTTGTTTACACAGGTGTTTATATTTCATTAAACTGAATATTTGGCTTTCAGATAATTATATATAAGGGACTATGGTCAATAATGGCCCTACCTCCCAGGAAGAAGATAAATAAATACATGAAAAGCTCTTTGCAATGGGCTTGCAACATAGTAAGCACTAATTACAAGTGAGCAAGTGGTAGGAGTAGTATAACGTAAGATTTTTAAAGTAGAATCTGCTCAAAGAAATGGAAACTTTATATAAAGGAGTTAGAATGGTATTCCAATTGGATATGATAATCATAAAGCACACAATTTATATTCATTTTAATCACTTCACTTTCTTCTTCAATATAGGCCAGATCTCGTGCTGGGAGCTGGTTAAACCAAAGTGGATAAGACACAGCCCCTGCCTTTAAAGCCTAAGACTAGCGAAGACAATGCATTCATTTATTTGTACATTTCACAGACCTTTGGTTGGTCTGTGCTGTGTACCGGGTATTAGAAATAGAAGTAACTATTTCAAGGACCATACATGCAATTCTAGAAGGACATAAATAAGCACATCAGAATATTAGTGCTATGGCAGATAGGTGAACAGTGAAATGGGGTAAGAGCTAACTAAGAGCCACATGCTACAGGAGTAAATGGGGTGCTGGAAATTCTTTTTTTTTTTTTTTGAGATGGAGTCTTGCTCTGTCGCCCAGGCTGGAGTGTAGTGGCGCAATCTTGCTCACTGCAAGCTCTGCCTCCCGGGTTCACGCCATTCTCCTGCCTCAGCCTCTCCAAATAGCTGGGACTACAGGCGCCTGCCACCACGCCCAGCTAATTTTTTGTATTTTTAGTAGAGACAGGGTTTCACCATGGTCTCGATATCCTGACCTCGTGATCCGCCCGCCTCGGCCTCCCAAAGTGCTGGGATTACAAGGGCTTTACATTCAAATTAGTCTTACAATTAGATGTGTTCAGGAGATGCAGGAGGCAGGATTGAGGTGGGCCATCTTTTGCAATTACTGGCCCTTTCTGATGGTATGTGAGGCCAAGAAAGTGGGAAGTTTCCCTGTAGCGGTATCCCTGTGTCAATTCTCTAGTATCTTGGGTGTCAAGAAATTGTGGAGGCAGCAACAGTTTCATGATCTGGCTCCCTGGTCCGTGGATTAGATTTAGGTGTCTGTTCTCCATCTACCTAGTTGTTGAGAAATAACTGAGGCGTCAGGAGCCTTTTGCTGCCAGTACAGCTCCAGGGGTGTCCACTGAGGTAGCAACATCTCTAGTGAAACAATTGTGTCTTGTTCTGTAAGATCCCTGAAGGCCCAGATGGAATCAGCTCCTTCAGCCTTTCCGACACTGTTGTCAGGACCTCCTCCCTATATTTAATCTCTTTCTGCTTCGAATGACTTCTATTTTCTGAGCTGAGTCGTGGAATAGTACAGATGGAAGCATGAGTTTTCATTTACTGAAATTCACTGGAGTAAAGACGTTTACACGTTTCTCATTATAACCGACACCAAGATAATGTGTGTTGTTCTAAATGACATTTTTTCTTTAGGAAACTCTATTTTGTATTTACAGGGGTCAGTTCTACAGATGAAACCAACACATGCAAACATAGCTTCCCAATTTTCTTAAGAATATTTAGTACATATAATAGGAATACAGCTGTCTGTATTTTTTTAACATCTGCTTCTGCTAATAACTTTTATCAGGAACGAAGAGATCAGCTTATCAATGCTGTTTCTGTGTCCCTGGTTTCTTGCTCTCCTGCCTGTTTGGTCTCATTTGCTTTCTTCTTGTTCCCAGTCATGAATGTACAGCCTTGCTCTGTGATTTGCTCCATGCTCAGCTATCCTACTCCCAGGATGCTGTTACACACTATTCTAAGTGCTCAGAGTCGCTGGAAGAGTGGATTCCGGGCTCAGTCAGACCTGCTCTAAATACTGCATCATCTCTTACAAGCTGTGTGATCTGTGTGATTACAAGCTAGAGAATGTCTGGAAATGAGCCCAAGGAACAACAACGTGAATGACTGCTGACCTGTGATCAGAAACAATGGAGGCAGAAGACAGAAGAATGACATCTTTAGGACCAAAGAAGAAAGATTGTCAACCCAGAATTCGATAGCCAAAGAATACATGTTTACCTTAGCTTTATTAGGAAGAATGATCCCTCTGTGTCTAGTTTTCTGTTCTGGACATAGGGTCAACGTTGATACTGACTTCATAGTGTATTGGGAGGTAACACATAGGAAGTGCGTATTACAGATGCAGGCTGAATGTTTATTTGTTGATGTTGTCATACCATTAGCTATTGTGTGATTATTCTTTTGTCTTTTGTATCACTCTTCAGCCCCTGGAGGACTCCCTTTTGCTCTTGTCATTTCTCTTGCAATTTCTCTTCCCTACTCTTTCTGCATTCTGTGGTCCACATTACATTCTCTCCTGGCCACTTTCTTCTTGCTGTGGATCTGCAAAACTGTGCTTTCTTTCTCTCCTGTCAGGTGCTGCTGCTGTTTTCTCTAAACCTATAACTCTCTACTATGTCTCTAGAATTCCTTGTGGTGCTTCAAGCTTTGGCAAAAGCTCAACCCAGTAAATTCCCTTGATTGTGTTTTAGTTACTGTGGGTTCACTTCATGATGCAGGAAGCTATTTATTAGTTGCTATTTGCAAAGGCAATATGGTGGAGTGTGGAAGTATTTTGAGTTGACCTTGAAAGATACAGTTTCAATGTCTGGGTCTGCTCTTCACTGGGTGTGGTGAACTTAGAAAACTTGCTTAGTCTTCCTGAGTCTACAAATAAAAAAGAGACCGTAATCCTGTTGACATTTGTGAGGATTAAATAAGATACTGTGTGTTAAGAATTCTTTGTACCACATATAGATTAGTTATTATTCTTTTGGAGTAAACCATTAGTTTGGAGAAAAGAATAGTGTTCTAGGAGAAGCCACCAGGAAAACCACATCTCTAAGAAACAAAACAAACACTTTTTCTTCACAGTGCTTCTCATGACCTAACTTTAAAGTGTTTTGCAACTCACAGCAAAGTCACTGTATTTTCTGCTTCAAAGAGTGTTAGGAGATTCCTCCTGGGGCAGAAACAATTTTGCCTTTAACCCTTTTCCACCTGTCTCCTCTTTCAAGGTTGTTAGTTTAAAGTCTTTGCTAAACTATAATATTTGCATTTCCCTTTGGAGAACTCGTGTACAGAAAAATCCATGTTAATTTGGATTCATTTAATTTGGAATTCAGAATAATTATAGGTAATGCTTACATATAGTTTACCTTAGCTTTATGAGGAGGACGATGCATGAGTCCACTAAGATGAGGATTTTCTTCCGCCTCTGCCGCCTCTGAGATAGCAAGACTAACCCCCCTTTATCTCCTCCCCAGCCTACTCAATGTGAGGACGATGAGAATGAAGACCTTTTGATGATCCACTCCCGCTTAATAAATAGTAATTATATTTTATCTTGCTTATAATTTTCTTAATTTCTTTCCTCTAGCTTACTTTATAGTAAGAGTACAGTATCTATACATCTAACATACAAACTATGTGTTAATTGACGGTTTATGTTATCAGTAAGGCTTCTGATCAACAGTAGGCTATTAGTAGTTATGTTTTGAAGGAGTCAAAAGTGGTATGCAGATTTTCTATTGCATCCGGAGTCAGTGCCCCAACCACTGAATTGCTCAAGGATCAACTTTATAATAATTATAATAATATATACAACATGTAGTTATAATACAGCTAATGTACGATAAATATGTTATCTATATAGTAATTATACAGATATATAATAATGTAGTAACAACTATTATCTAATAATAGTATAAAATATGTAAATGAAGTGACTATTTTTGCATATTTTTCACAGGTAATTTGAAAACATGTCTTTAATACTAATAGCTGGTACTATATAACAAGCATGGTTCTAGATGCTTTATATAAACTCACTTACCAACAAAAATTGACTTGATGATTTTAAAACATTCTTATCTAGTTATTAAATTGCAGGAGAAATGTAAGCAGGTTAAATTAAAAGAAACCCACAACTAGGTGCATGGTGGTCAAGCTGCTGAAAAATAAAGATATAGAGAATGTCTTGAAATAAGCCCAAGGAACAACAATGTGAATGACTGCTGACCTGTGATCAGAAACAATGGAGGCAGAAGACAGAAGAATGACATCTTTAGGGCCAAAGAAAAAAGATTGTCAACCCAGAATTCGATAGCCAAAAAATGTCTTTCAAAAATTGTGATCATTGCTGGTGGAAATGCAAAATGATGTAGTAACTTTGGAAGACAGTTTGGTGGTTTTTGACAAATCTAAGCATACTTTCATCATATGATTCAGCAATCATGCCCTTTGGTATTTATACAAATGAAGTGCAAACTTATATCTACACAAATACCCGCACACAAATATTCTAACAACTCTATTCATAATTGCCAAAACATGGGAGCAACTAAGATATCGTTCAACAAGTGAATGAATAAATGGTCATACATCCATACAATAGAATATTATTTAATGACACAAATAAATGACTTACAGAATCACAAACAGACATGAAGGAAACCTAAATGCATATTGCTAAGTGGAAAAAGCCAGTCTGAAAAAAATCCCATACTCTATATATTAAGGTTCTACAGAGAGGCAGAACCAATAGGCTGTGTGTGTGTGTGTGCACGTGCATGTGTGTGTGCATGCACGCATGTGTGTAATGATTAATTACAAAGATTGGGCTTACATGATTATAGAGACTGAGAAGTTCAAGATCTGCCATTGGCAAGCTGGAGACCCTGAAGAGCCAATGGTATAGTTCCAGCCTGAGTCCAAGTTCAAAGGCCTGAGAACCAGCAAAGCTGATGGTGTAAGTCCAAGTCTGAATCTGAAGGCAAGAAAAGAACAATGTCCTAGCTTGAGGGCAGTCAACCAGACTGTCCTCGAATCAGCAGATTGTCTCCTACTCAGCTCTTTTGCACCATATAGGCCTTCAACAGATTGATGAGGCCCACTGTCCCCAGGAAGGAAAATCTGCTTTACTTACTAATCTCATCCAGAAACACTCTCAAATGTACCCAGAATAATGTTCAACCAAATATCTGGGCACCCTGTGGCCCAGTCAAGTTGACACACAAAATTAACCATGACATTGTATGATTCCAACTGCATAACATTCTGGAAAAAGCACAACTATGGGAATATTTAAGAGATCAGCAGTTGCCAGGGACTCAAGGGAATGGAGAGAGAGAAAAATATGTAGAACCCAGAGAATTTTTTTGGGCACTGAAACTATTCTGCATGCACTACTGCTGGATATGTGACATTGTGTATTTGTCTAAACCCATAGAAAGCACAGTCCCAAGAGTGAACCCCAATGTAAACCATGGAGTTTAGTTAACAATATTGGCTCATCAACTGTAATAAGTGTACAGAACTAATGTGAGATGTTAATAAGAGGGAAAACAAAGGAGAGGGAAGATAATTTATTGGAACCCCTGTACTTTGTGCTCATTTATTCTGTAAGCCCTAAAACTGCTCTAAAAATTCAAGTCTATCATTTTTTTAAAAACCTAGGTGAAATGAAACATTTTAAGGTTAAAGAAATGCTAAAATTCCTCAGATTTAATAGAAATGGTTCTAAATAAAAACTCAAGTGTTTTGGAAGAAATGAAGAGTGCTGGAATTCATAAACGTGGGTAAATATAAAAGATTATATTCCCCTCTGAATTTGTTTTCCTAATAACCTCTATTAGTCAACATGACAGTACCCTGAGGCTAGTTAATATGAATATGAGAGAAAGATGGAAATTAATTTCTGAAAAATACTCGATAATTTATATTTTATAATTAAAAAAACTTTCTCAAATTGAATTTATGAAAGAATTCATTAAGACAGTATTATGATGCCGCTTGGAAAAAAATAGATTGAAAAATATCTGCTGTCAATCTGAGTTTTGTTTAATTCAGTCTGGCTTATTCTGGCGGCCACAGGAGTGGGCCTCTCAGGCCTCTGCAACAGAGAAACTGCCAAACAGGATCGTGATCAGCCTCCAGCCTCCAGCCTCCAGCTGCAGCACCTTCAGGATCCACTCCAACACTCAAGCTAAGAACACGAGAACAAGCTTTCCCGAGCAGCTATGGCCAATGACAGAGGGTGCTATGGTTTGGATATGGTTTTTTTTGTCCCCACCAATCTCATGCTGAAACTTCTTCTCCAGCGTAGCATTGTTGGGTGGTGGCACCTAGTGAAAGGTGTTTGGGTCATGGGGGGTGTATCTGTCATGAATAGATTAATGCCCTCCCTTGGGGATGAATGGGTTCTCACTCTATTACTTCTCAGGAGAGCTGGCTGTGGAAAAGAGCCTGGCAACTCCCCCTCCCCCTCTCCCTTCTTGCTTCCTCTCTCACCATGTGATCTCTGCACAATTGGCTCCCCTTGGCTTCCACCATGAGTGGAAGCAGCCTGAGGCCCTCACCGGAAGCTGAGCAGATGCTGGGGTGCCATGCTTCTTGTAAGCCTGCAGAACTGCGAGCTAAGTAAACCTCTTTTCTTCACAAATTACCCAGCCTATGGTATTCCTTTATAGCAATGCAAAGCAGATGAAGACAGGGCGGGAGGTGGAGTGGGGGAATAGAGGGCTGTAGGGGAGCACATAAGGTCGGGTCTTATAGGTCACAGAAGGGACTTCGGATTTAATTGTGAATGAGATGCACAGTTCCTGGGGGATTGTGAACAGAGAAGACAGGCATATTTTAACAGGCTCCCAGCTGCTATGTTGAGAATACAGGATGGATAGGCAAAGCCATGCTACCCCTCAGGGCCTCTGTCCTGGCAATATCTTCTGCTGAATGTTCTTTCTCCAGACATCAGCATCTGTAACACCCATTTTTTTTTTTCGTGAATTGATCCCAAAGTTGTTCAGGTTGTAAATGAAGGTCCACTCAGTGCCACTCTGATTTGTTTTTATTTGGGAGGTGGCACTTGGAGTGTTTTCTCACATCCTCCAAGCCCAGAAATGTATTAAAAAGTGCCCTCTTTCCACACCCAAACACACTTGGCTGTTATGCAGCAGGAAGGCACTGCTTGAGAATCATCTGTACTCCTGGAAGCAGAATCTCCCTGGAATTTGTTATTTCCAAGTTTAACAATTCAAATAAGTCATGAGAGGCAGAACTTAAGCCATTAATGGCCAGTGCCAGTCAGGAAATTGGAACTGAATGAGCAAGCCAAGATTGGAACTGGAGGGTGATTCATTTGCTCCTTTACCAGGCTTGACACAGATAACCACAAAACAGGAGTCTGTATAGTGCAGTAGTTCAGAGTACAACTTCTGAAGTCAGTATCCTGAATCCAAAGTTATAGGCTGGTATGACCATGGGCAAGTCACTTAACCTGTCTGCGTTTCAGTGTCTTCATCTATCACCCTGAAATGATAATAGTAAGTCTTAGGAGATGGGAAGATTAAATGAGATAGTTTTGAGTTATTTCATGATTTAGCACAGTGACACATAGAGAGTGCAACGAATATTACTTTCTAATTATCAATCACCTTTTAAAATGTAAAATGTTTTCCCTCTTGGGGAAGTGCTCAGAACTTATCCTTTAAGGACATTTTATTAATTTCTGCCTTATGTTTACACAGATTATTATATTGTAATTATTGTGTTGTTACTGCCTTTACCTAAAAGGTAAATCTTCCTTTATGTAAGAGCAACTGGTATTTCTGTAAGAATAGCAGGGCATGTGGAAGGCTGGGTGCGTGCTATCTTAATTTTATCTGAGTCAGAGTAAAGGCTTATGACCAGCCGGGCATGGTGGCTCACACCTGTAATCCCAGCAATTTGGGGAGGCCAAGGCCGGCAGATCATTTGAGGTTGGGAGTTCGAGACCAGCCTGACCAACATGAAGAAACCCCGTCTCTACTAAAAATACAAAATTAGCCAGGCATGGTGGCGCATGCCTGTAATCCCAGCTACTGGGGAGGCTGAGGCAGGAGAATAGCTTGAACCCGGGAGGGGGACATTGCAGTGAACCAAAATTATGCCATTGCACTCCAGCCTGGTCAACAAGAATGAAAATCCGTCTTAAAAAAAAAGGCTCATATGCTTTGCTGGCTGCCCTATCCCAAAAATCTCTGCATCCTGACGTGTGAGTCCAGATGCCGAAATGGAATTAAACATGCATGGATTTTATTAGGGGCAATTTCTGTGGGGAACGATAAAAGGAGACAGAGAAGTTGGGAGAATTGTCTGAACGGTGATGGCAGTATGATCCCAAATGAAAGAAAGAGAATGCAGAAAGAGTTGGTGTAAGTAAGTAGCCTCATGTGGCAAGGAAGTTCCGCAAAGGCTTCCGGAAGTAGTCAAACCAAAGGCAGTCTCCAGGGAAGCCTGTTCCTTCTTCTGAGCAGCTGTTCCTGGCGCACGCAGCCATTGGATAGGGGCAGCGATGGAGGCGTGGCTTCCAGGTAGATCTCAAAGAGCAAACCCTAGCTTGGTCAATGGGGGACTGTGAGGTACTTTTTCCTGGCCGCCACACCTAAGAGCAGGAAAAGAAGTAGCAAAATCATCCCAGTCTCATGTTGAGAATGGAAACAATCTGGTTGTTAAGACTGTAGTGTGTCTGTGTCCCCACATTTGTTAGCTGTGCTTATCCTTATTTTAACCAGGAGATTTAACTCTCAAACTCATTACTTTTCATCCTGTCCAGTGGTATGCTTTTCTAACGAGCTGATAGCTCGTCTTTAAAACCTGACAAAATGTTCTTCTATGTTTGAGGAGACTTTCCATGATTTATGAAGTCCTTGAACCAGTTCATTTATTTCACAATCATTCATTAAGCATGTCCTCTGTGTGTGTGTGGTGGGCAGGAGTGGTGGGTGGGTGGACTGAGCTTCAAGGGCGAATGAGACACTGTAGTCTCTGCTCTCAAATTGGATATTGTTATATAGATTTATAATGTCTACTATTTCTCTCTTGGGGTATGATGGGCTTGGGAACTCAAAGATCTCTTGAAAGGTTATAGCATATTTATAAAGAATGTAAAAAAACTAGTTTCACGCAATCAAAAGTTTGATTTTTAATTTTCTCACTGAAAAGTCTTGGCAAAGTTGAGGGTAGACTGACCATTCTGAGCTTTGTCTACCTCAGGGGTCCTCCCTGAGTTCTGGCTTCTCTGATAGAGGTCCATTTCTCTGGACTCTGATCTAATTTGCTGACAGGTTTGACGTGACTTACAATAATATTTACATCCCTCTTGTCAAGCCCTGTGTGCCCTGATTGAAACTCCGGTCACATTTTGATTAATTTTAGCCTTTATTTATGCTATGTTCTCTCAAGGTGGAATTAATTATTTCTGGGGCCCCAGATGCCAAGATTGGCAGGACAATTGATGGATGCTACCATTGCTTTCCTATGGCCCATTCCTTGAGGGATGTATTTGTCAACAGAGAAGGAAATTTCTTTACCAGATTTATAGACAAGTGATCCCTAGTCGTGTGGAATGTAGTGAGTGCCATAAATCTTGGGAAAACTTTGCATATATCACTACCCTGGGGCCCTTAATATCCTTATGCCTTCCTGCTCACTAGCAATATCACTCCTTGTGGTCAAATCCGAGTTATGCTCTCAGACACCACAATGGTGGTAGTGTAGAGGATGTACCAGTTGTTTGAATCTGGTAATTAAGGTCCTGGAAACCTAGATTACATTTGGTACCAAAAAGAGATTTCTTTTTCTTAGATCTAGAAATCAAGGTCACTTACTCTGAACATCATAGAACTAAGACCTCTTTATTGCCTAATCCTGGTAACACTCCCTGATGTGGGACACTTGATTAGAAGTACAAACAAAGTCAAGAACCGGAGGAAGATTTTCTTCCTCTAAGTGGGTCATACATTAATCATTCTAAGTAGTGAACTTCAATCTTGACAAATTGCTTCTTACCGTGAAGTCTACGGGTATATTCCCAACTGTTGGGAACCACAGTGGGGTCAAACCAATTATTTTAGAGAACATTTCTCCACCCTCACCCTTCATTATAGATCTTTTCGCTTACTAGACATTCCATTTATCATATGTAAGAGTCCTTCATCATGAATTGAAGTCTGAACTCATTAGGCTTCCATTTTTATGAGGGTCAGGTAACTTGAGGTTAGACTAATCCTTCATTAACCATGATTATACTTCATATTACACTATGGGGATTGTATGTGATGACTGACAGTTTTATTCCAGCTTCGGTCTTTACTTAGTGGACAGGAGTTGGTGGTAGGCTCATGTATATGGGGTCAGTTATGGATACCTGGCTCTAAATACTTACAGACAGATTCAGGACCACTGAGAATGGCTCTGGTAAATCCAGTAATGCTCTGAGAGAGAGGAATAGGAGGGGGGTTGCAAGAGGGAGAGGGGCCAGCAGCCCAGCACCTGGTCAGGGACTGAGGAGAAAGGCTAGCCGGAGAGAAATTCCCAGAGGGGATGGGGATGTCTAAGGAAATTTCCCCAAGTGCAGTGTCTGGATTTTTTGTTGTCCCCTGCCCTGTGCTGTATTCTTCTTGTACCAAACCCACTTCCTAGCTGAGACCTCCAAACCTGAAGGAAAGTTCCAGCCAGGACATCCTTGTGTCAAAGCATGAAGGGAAGTTGAGGGACAAGCAATAAAGGAAGATGTCATCTTGTCTGCGCCACTCTGCCAGTGCGCTGAAATATCTTCTACATGCCAGTGGGAGTTCTGGGGCAAAGGAACATCAAGGATTGAGGCCCATCCTCTCCTTAGGCAGCATCAGAAAATGTGAAGCCTGGAAGCGATGATTTATGTTGGTACAGGTCCTTGCTTTGTATGGATGAACTCGGAGAGAGGGGCCTTTGTTAGATCTGGGCTAAATCAGGTGTCAATTTCAAGCTCTGGAAGATGTTGCAGTGTCTACCCCACATCTCCAGCTCCTAGAGCTCTGGCTGTTCAGGTCCCATTCCTCAACCTATGCCTCTCTGGAGAAACTGGGTTCAAGGGTGTCAAGAGCTATTTGTTTTTAATCCACCCTCTCCCTAACCCTCCCACTCATTTCCTCTGACGTCTGAAGGAAGTTGGCATTGTGAATTTACCATTTTAGGTAGAGCGACATATATCTGTTAGGTGGTTGTTAAGATCTGCAATTTGACAAATATAACTTAAAATAATGGTACTTGTTGAGGTACTGCATAGACCTTAGAGGAAATTTGGACATGAATCAACACTCATAACTGACTGATCAATTTGTCAATTCTGATCCTGCTGGGGGCAGTGACTTAGAGAGCTGGCACCTAAATTCCACAGGGTTGTGTCAGAGGAGGAAGATGTCATGAAAGGTAGCCGGTGACCACTGAAAACATGAATTAAACATGGCTGGTAGCTGAGAGTGGCTTCTTTTCATAGAGGGAGCAGGAGGTGGAAAGCAAGCACCAGGATCTTGAACACAAGAAGATGTTGTTCTTGACCAAGCAGAGGTGTCTGTGAGGGAAGGTGGAAACACAGGCCATCTTCTGGGCCTCTGGACCTATTGACTTGTCCGGAATTGTCCATCCTTCCTTCCACTGGCACAAATCAATGGTGGCTCTGCCAGGAGGTATTTGTATACTGTATTCTTTAGTGGGTTACTTTAACTGTTGCCCAGCTAACTGAGCAACCCTGCTTCGTGTGATGCTTTTTCCAAGCCAATATCATTATAAAATACCATTGTCATTGGGGATTTAAGTTATTCCCATTTTTCATTTTCTTTGTTGTATTCTTACCATTCTAACTTTAAAAAATTGTGCATGTGGATTTCTCCATCTTAGAGTGATGGAAATAACATAGGCTTTAGAAAGTGATTCGTGTTTAAAAGCCACTGCCACTAACATCAAGGTGCTTTGAAGAAGTGGTTTGACTGATTTCCTCATTGGTGGAAGTCAGAGGTCATATATAACCATTTTTAGAATGGTTATGTCAGTTCGGGGAGATTGTGGATATGAAAGTTCCAGGTACATAACCAGCTCTTAATAAACGCTGATTTCCCTCACCTTTTTCATCTATCTGCTGAGTTTCACATTGCAGAAACAATTCTTGACCTTGGTATCTATCCATGAAGCTTAGACCATGGGTTGGCAAACAATGGCTTGCCACTTGTCTTTGTAAATCAAGTTTTATTGGAACATATTCCTACCCATTCATTCTGTATTATCTATAGCTGCTTTCATGCTACAAAGCACAGTTGAGCAGTTGCACCCCAGGTTTTATTTTCACAAAACCTAAAATATTTACTATCTGGCCCTTTGCAGGAAATATGTGCAGACCCCTGGCTAAGTGCAGTGCTACAGCCAATAGGAAACCGGCTTAGTAACGTAATTATAGATAATACCTTTCTCCTATTTACCTACACTTTCCTCAACTCACCCTTCATATATCTACTTAAATTTGTATGCTGGTTGATTTTGCTTCTCTCTTTTTTCCTAACCCAGGAAGGTTAAACTTATTTTCAGACACATATTTATATAGCTGCCTTTTAGAAATAAAAATTGTTGCAAGATATTTATAACCAAGGTCATATTCAGAGTTGGTTTCCTCCTCAGGTACAGGAGCACATTTTTGACAAGTTAGTTTTAAGCTACGTCTTTCAACAGCTTCAGTGGAGTTCGATTTCTGGATGTGTGTGGCTGTGGTTGGGGAAGACCGTCTGAGGATGGAGATTATAAATGCTCATGATTGTTTGTCCATTAGTGTTGAAATTTTGCTGAACAATCAGCCGTTTGTACAGTTTATCACAAGGAACTGAATCTGAGTGAAAAGGGAGTGTTGAGAGTTGCTAATCTTTCTTTTGCCACAGTATCAGCTCCTCTTCCCTCAGGTGCTACCACATCCTCTCTGTTTAGAAAAATTAACTTGCCATCATAGCCACTGAAAGGAACTGGGCTGACATCTCCATGAGCCATACTGTAATCTAGAGGTTTGGTAAACATTACACCATCTAATCCCTACTACAATGCTAGGAGGTCTATTTATCTTATATATTCATTTATATATGCCCATATGTTATTTATTTATGCTATTGTTGAGGAAACAAAATTTCCTTCAAAGTCACACATGTTGTAAATGACAGAACCATGATTCTAACCCGGAATGAGTGACTCCAAAGCCCGGCTCGTTCCATGACTACACTCACTCTGAAATCTTAACGTACAGGACTACCTGAATGGATGCCTTGCAGGAAGGATAGTGGCCCCACCACCCTCTCAGTCTTTTACCATTTGGGCCTTGCTCTTGCTCACTTTGTGCCATAAGGAATCTTAGAGGTCGCCTATTCCAACCTCTGGCACACCAGAGGGATCCCCTGTCCATAAACAAGTCAAGATAAAGAGCCCATAACTTCATAAGCCAGTCCAATCCACTCCAGGGGAAGTCTCTGTATTAGTCCAGGTTCTCTAGAGGGACAGAGCTAACAGGATAGATGTATATATGAAAGGGAGTTTATTAAGGAGTGTTGACTCACACGATCACAAGGTGAAGCCCCACAGTTGGCCGTCTGCAAGCTGAGGAGCCAGTCTGAGTCCCAAAACTTCAAAAGTAGGGAAGCTGACAGTGCACCTTCAGTCTGTGGCCAAAGGCCTGAGAGCCCCTGGTAAACCATTGGTGTAAGTCCAAGAGTCCGAAAGCTGAAGAACTTGGACTCTGATGTTTGAGGGCAGGAAGCATCCAGCATGGGAGAAAGATGGAGGCCAGAAGAGTCAGCCAGCCTAGTCCTTCCGTGTTCCTCTGCCTGCTGTATTCTAGATGCATCGCAGCTGATTAGATGGTGCTCATCCAGACTGAGGGTGGGCCTACCTCTCCCAGTTCACTGACTCAAATGTTAATCTTTGGCAACACTCTCACAGACACACCCAGGAATAAGACTTTGCATCCCTCAATCTAATCAAGTTGACTCTCAATATTAACAATCACCATCTCTTTATATTAATTACAGTGTTTGTGGCAAGATTTATTTTTTTAGGCTCCCTCATTTCATACATTTAGTCTCATTAAATCCTCATTACAATCTTGTGAAGAAAGCAGGAATTATTTTTTCTATCTAGTAAATGTTGATTGTAGGAACATTGGACAATGGACTCCAAAACCAGCACCCCAGGCCCCACCCACTGTCTCTCATGGCAAGCCAGCATCTGTACTATAATCCCTGCCTCCTCTCCTGTTACTTTGGGTGAATTGTGTTTCTGTCTAAAACCAACCCTTCCATCTGGGCCCTAGATCCCTTCTTTCTCACCTCTTCAAGGACGTCATTCCAACTAATCTTCTCTCTTTCTTCTGCACCATTGATTTTCTCCTCTGTACCTGGGCATTGTATCAGCATACAAATATGCTGCTACATATGGAAGCTTTAAACAATCCTCACTAGGCCCCCTATCATGTTCTAGCTGCTTCCTCACTTTCTTTCTCCATGACACTTCAACAACTGATGTTCATTGACTCTAATTCCTTATTGCCTAGTGCTTCCTTCTTAAATATTTTTAAAAGGCATTTAACAAAAAGACAAATGTTTTGTCTAATGTATCTAGCAATATAGTCCAATCAGTATACAGAACAGTTTCATCATCCTCCAAAAATTTTCTTATGTTCCTCTCTATTTAATTTCTTCTCTGCTAGAGGCAACCGAGGTTCTGATTTCCATCATCGTAGATTTGTTCCACCTATTATTGAATTTTATACATGAGAAATTACACAGTATGGGTTCTGTTGTGTCTGGCTTCTTTGCCCAACACAGTGTGTTTGAGATTTGTCCACATTGCTCATGCATCCGTAGTATGTAACAATTTTATTGCCAAGTATTTTCTCATTAATGATTGTTAAAATCCATTCTGCTATTGATGGACATTTTGGTTTCTTTCCAGTTTTTCACTGTTGTGAATACAGCTTCTATGAACATTTGTGTATAGATCTTTTTGTGGACACATGTTTTTCATTTCTCCATGATAAATATATCTAGGAGTGGAATTGCCTAATCAGAGGTATGTTTAACTCTATCAGAAACTGCCAGCTGGGTGTGGTGGCTCACACCTGTAATCCCAGCACTTTGGGAGGCACAGGTGGGAGGATTGTTTGAGGCCAGGGGTTCAGGAGAAGCCTGGTCAACATAGCGAGACCCCCATGTCTATTTCAGAAGATAAAAAAAATTAAAAAGAAACTGCCAACTCATTTTCCAAAGTGGTCATACCATTTTACATGCCCATGAGAAATACATACATTCGCAATTAATGTCCTTTTTTTGTTTGTTTTTTAACAAATTTGGTGTTGTGTGGGCATGAAATAATATCTAATTGTTGTACTAATCTGCATATGCCTGATGCCTAAAAATATTGAGCATCTTCTCATGGGCTTACTGGCCATTTGTATGTTTCCTTTGCGAAATATCTTTAAATCTTTTGCTAATTAAAAAATATCAAGTTGTCTTATTGAATCATAAGGTATATTAGCTTTCCATTGATGTATGACACATTACCAAGATCTTAGCAGCTTAAACAAGGTGCATTAATTTTTATTAATTTTTATTTTTTTGAGACAGTCTCACTCTATTACCCAGGCTGGAGTACAGTAGCATGATCTCAGCTCACTGCAACCTCCACCTCCAAGGTTCAAGTGATTCTCCTGCCTCAGACTCCTGAGTAGCTGAACTACAGGCACATGCCACCATGCCCGACTAATTTTTGTATTTTTAATAGAAATCGGGTTTCACCATGTTGGCCAGGCTGGCTTTGAACTCCTGGCCTCAAGTGATCCACCTACCTCTGCCTCCCAAAGTGCTGGGGTTACAGGCATGAGCCACTGTGCCTGGCCCACAAGGTGCATTTATTATCTCATAGTTTCTGTGCGTCTGGAGCCTGAGCATGATGGCTGAGCTGGGTCCTCTGCTCAGAGTTCCACAAAGCTGCAATAAAGGTGATGGCAGGGTCTGGTTTTGCATCTGGAGTTCAGTGTCCTCTTCCAAGTTCATTCAGGCTGCTGGCAGAATTCAGTTCCTTGTGGTTGTAGGACTGAGAACCTCAGCTCCCAGAGGCCAGCCCTCTCTACAGATAGTTATGACATGACAGTTTGCATCTTCAAGGCCAGGAGGAGAGAGAGGATCTCTCCTGTTTTGAATCTCTTTTAAGAAGCTTACCACTCAAGGCAACCTTCCTTTTGATTAAAGTCAGCTGATTTTTGGCTTTAATTAAATCTGCAAAATCCTTTAACCTTTGCCATATACTGTAACATAACCACAGGAGTGACATGCATCATATTTACATGTATAATTTCCTCCCCTTGAGTCTACCATACTCACATATGCCCACAGAAGGGCATATACACCTGGGGGTTGGAATCCTGGGGAACATGTTAAAATATTATATATGAGATTATTTTATACACACACACACACACACACCCTGAATATAAGTCCTTTGCCAGATATGTCTTGCAAGTATTTCTCCCTGACTCTAGTTTCAGTTCTTATTTGCTTAATGGTGCCTTTTGATGAGCATACGTTTTAAATTTTAATATACAGCAATTTATCAAACATTTTTCTTTTATGGTTAGTGATTTTTATCTCTTAGAAATATTTACTTTCCCATGTATTACAAAGATATTCTGGTTTTTTTTTTTTTTTTCCTAGAGGCTAGGTAGTTTAAGCTTTCATATTCGGGCCTATAATCCAGCTAAAAATGAGTGGGATTGTATGTAATATGAGGTAGGGGTCAAGGTTCGTTTTTCCCTCATATGCATAGACAATTATTCCAGCACAATGTATTAAAAAGATTTTCCTTTCTCCACTGAATTGCTTTGTTGCCTTTGCCAGAACAAGAATCAGTCTTTCATGGATTCTTCATTTTGTTCTAAGGATCTATTTGGCAAACCTAATGTCAATGACACACTCTTGATTAGTTTTAGTGTAAATTTGGAATCCGATAAAGTCCTCCGACTATTTTCACCCCTTTAAGGATTGTTTTGATAACATCTCGTTCTGCTCCAAGCTTTTTCATGAGCACCAGAGGAGACAAACCTGGGAATGGGTGGGAACTCTTTTTACGTCTGTGACTCCAAGGGTTCATACTCTTATGCTAGCCCACACTTCCTCTTTAGCCATTTGTTTAAAATGTTAATTTCTTATTCACTTGCGTGGTTCCCCTGGCTCTTCCTCCTACACAGATAAGCCAGCTCACTCCTTGTCTCCAAGAAGACGGGGGACTCCTTTGTTCTGAGATTTCAAGCTACTTTACTGTTAGCACAGCTCTCTGATGGGCTCAAAAAATGTGATTATGTAGTTTATCCAGGTATTCTCGCTGTAAGACTGAGAGCAATGCTCACGGGGTCTATAGCGATGCCCTCTTTCATTCCTGATATTGATCATTTATCCTGATATTTATGCATACATACTTTTTCTTGATCAGTCATTAATCTTTTCAAAGAAACAACTGCCAGCATTTTTTGTTTTCCTCTGTTGCTTATGTTTTCTGTTTCACTGATTTCCACTCTTATTATTTCTTTCCTTCTACTTGGAGTTAAACTTGTGGTTTCTTTTTAGCTTCTTAACATGAAAGCTTAGATCACTGATTTTGAATACTTCTTCTTTCTTGAGGTAAACATTTATAGTTCTAAATTTCTAAGAACTGCTTTAGCTTCATCTCACAAAATTTAATGTTTAGTTTTATTATCGTTCATTTTAAAATAGTTCCTAATTCTGGCAGGGTGCGGTGGCTCACGCCTGTAATCCCAGCACTTTGGGAGGCCGAGTCGGGCGGATCACGAGGTCAGGATCCAGACCATCCTGGCTGACACGGTGAAACCCCGTCTCTACTGAAAATACAAAAATTATCTGGGTGTGGTGGCGGGTGCCTGTAGTCCCAGCTACTCGGGAGGCTGAGGCAGGAGAATGGCGTGAACCCAGGAGGCGGAGTTTGCAGTGAGCCGAGATGGCGCCACTGCACTCTAGCCTGAGCGACAGAGCGAGACTCTGTCCCAAAAAAAAAATTAAAAAAAATAGTTCCTAATTCCCTTATTTCTTCTTTGACCCATCAATAATTTGGAAGTGTGTTCTTAATTTCCAAATATTTAAAGGTTTCCCAGATGTCTTTTGGTTATTGGTTTCTAATGTAATTCTCTTTCGGTCTGAGTACATACCTTTTTTTTTTTTTTTTTTTTTTGAGATGGAGTTTCACTCTTGTTGCCCAGGCTAGGGTGCGATGGCACGATCTTGGCTCACTGCAGCCTCCACCTCCCGGGTTCAAGCAATTCTCCTGCCTCAGCCTCCCAAGTAGCTGGGATTACAGGCATGTGCCACAACACCTGGCTAAATTTTGTGTTTCTAGTAGAGACAGGATTTCTCCATTTTGGTCAGGCTGGTCTCGAACTCCTGATCTTAGGTGATCTGCCTGCCTCGGCCTCCCAAAGTGCTGGGATTACAGGCGTGAACTACCATGCCCGGCCTGAGTACATACTTTCAAAGATTTCAGTCATTTGAAATTTATTGAGATCTGTTTTAATGACCCAGAATATGGTCTCTATTTGGTGAACATTCCATGTGCACTTGAAAATGAGGTGTATTCTGCTGCTGTTGCATATATTTTATAAATATCAATTGGTTAACATTTGTCAGTGGTAGTGTTCAAATCTGCTATATCTTTGCCGGTTTTTTGTTGTCATTTTGTTGTTCCCATGTTTATCTCCTCCTTTTTCCTGCTTATTTTGAGAGATAAATGTTAAAATCTCCCACTGTAATTCTGGTTTTGTCTATTTTCAGTTATGTCAATTTTGGCTTGTAATTTGAAGCTCTGTTCTCAGGGACATATTTCATATTATTATGTCATCCTGATAAATTGACATTTTCATTGTTATGAAATATCTTTCTTTGCCTCTGGTAATACTGCCTATCTGGTATTGATATACAACTTTCTTATGATTAGATATTATAAGATATATCTTTTCGTATCCTTTTATTTTCAGGTGCCTGTGTTTTTACATATAAAGTGAATCTTCTGTAAACAGCATGTAGTTGGGACTTACTTTTCTTCAATCCATTCCAACAAATGCTACCTTTTAATTATATTATTTAGTTTATTCACATTTAATGTTCTGTTGATATGGTGAGGTTTAACTCTACCATCTAGTTCTTTGTTTTTCATTTTGTTTGTTTATTTCCTAGTGAATTCTGGACCTTTCTTCTTTCTGAGATTTAAGTTGAAGGCTGGCCATTTAAGATTCCTCCTAGAGTTGCTTTGAGGGGATTGAGCAACAACTTCAGATATCTTTTACTCACCTTTGGATTCGGCCCCAACAAGGTTCTGGAATCTAAACAGCATGAGAATGCCCAGCACCACATGACTTCTTTCTGCTCTGCAGGGCCTCTTGCACTGATGCTTTCCCTGAAAAATTTATGGTGCAATTGGGGAATACAGCTAGGGATTGAAAAGTTAGGCAACTATTTCCTACTCTAAAAAAAATTTTTTTTTTAGAGGTGAGGCACCACTCTGTTGCTCAGGCTACAATGCAGTGGCACAATAATAGCTCAGTGTAACTTTGAAAACCTGGGCTCAAGAGATCCTCTTGCCTCAGTAGCCAGGACCACAGGTGAGTGCTGCCGCGCCCAGCATTTCTGTTTTGTATTTTTAGTCTCTTCCTTATTCCAATCTGTCCCACCAGCCCACTCTGCAATGTAAGGTTTGTCTGACTTTTTCTTGCTCTGCCAAGTGTCTCCCTTTGTGATAGACCTGCTCTTCTATTTGTCCAGACCAAGTATGAAAGCTACCAGGCTCTCTGACTTTCTTTGAATGTCAGTTTCTTTTTGGAATTCAATTCGTCAAGGCTTTCTTGCCTCAAAAGCTCTTTGCTAGGCCCATAAGAAAATATGATTATTATTTTTTCATGTTTTTCTTTTTGTTACCATGGGAACAAAGGTCTTTCATGTTCTTCTACCTGAAACTGGAAACTCTTTGTTTCTTTTCGTAAACAGTCTAATTAAGCTTTCTTTCATTTGGAGTAGTTTGCTGAAACATCTTTTGTCAAGGCCAAAAATGATCTTCATGTTGCCAAACCCAATGGTCAATTCATAGTCCTCGTATTCTTTTATCTGTTTGGACGTATGACATAGTTGACCATATACCCCTTCCTTAAACACTCTCTTCACCTGGCTCCTAAAACTTCACTCTCTACTAATTCTCCTCTTATCTGCATGGCTTTTTCCGTGTGTGTGTGTGTGTGTGTACATCTCAATATTCCCTGCTTCTAATTATGGTGTGTCCCCAATGTCACACCTCTTTTCTATTTATGTCCACTCCCTCGGTGATCTCATCCAGCTTCCTGGCTTAAAATCACACTTTTATATGGATGACTCTTTGATCTGTGTTTTGAACCCGTATATGTTCTTGAACTCCAGAATTCTATATCCAATCCCCTCCTTCATTTTACTCTCTAATATATCAGGTTGGCGTGAAAGTAATTCCAGTTTTGGCCATTAATACAACTTCTTGTGCATCTTAAATGGAATATATTCAAAATTAAACTACTAGTTTTTCCCTCCAAAATCTGCTTTTTCTACATTCTCCCCCAAAGACTAAATGGCAACTTTCTTCTTTCAGTTGCTCAGATCAAAAACCTTGAATTTCCACTAAATGCTATGAAACTTTGAGATGGAAAGGCATCAGTTGGCGGAGATATGTCTCATATAATTCTTACTGATTATCCTTTCCTAGAAGCTAATGACTAGAATCTGAGGCAGGGACATGAGTCATACCAAACCTGGCTATGAATAACACCCTGTTGTCTTCCTTCCCCTTGCCCCTGCCTTCTTACCCCTCTGATCTAGTCTTTGACATTAGAGCTCTGCTTTCTTGGCACCTTTCTATCCTTTACTTCCCTGTTTCAAGCCACATAGGTCTCAGGAGTAGCACAAAATCTTCTCAGCAGATGCTATCATTGATAGCATAATAGCCACAGACTATTCTGATACCTGTGTAAGTTCTGTTATAGAAATAAGCCTAGGAGTAATTTGTAGCTGGGGACACATATTAGAAATTAAAATAGGCTGGGCATGGTGGCTCATACCTGTAATCCCAGCACTTTGGGAGGCCGAGGCGGGCAGATCACCTGAGGCTGGGAGTTTGAGAATAGCCTGACCAACATGGTGAAACCCCATTTCTACTAAAAATACAAAAACATTAGCTGGGTGTGGTGGCACATGCCTATAATCCCAGCTACTCAGGAGTCTGAGGCAGGAGAATCGCTTGAACCTGGGAGGCGGAGGTTGTGGTGAGCTGAGATCACGCCATTGCACTCCAGCCTGAGCAACAAGAGCGAAACTCCATCTCAAAAAAAAAAGGAAAATAGAATGAAATCATGCCATCGTTAGTCCAGAAAATACTATTCAGATAAAAATAAACATAAGAAATCTCATGAAAATATGTACAAAAAGTTTCTGACACATGAACACTGCTATTAGTTCCCTTTCTATTCCCTCCAGGCTGAAGCAGCAAGACTACAAACATGGCACTCAAGCGACATGGGTCCTATCCTCCTGTCTCTGATTATGTCACAGATGAGCTGTGTGAATTAAGATGTGCCACCTCCACTCAGTTGCTCAGGCCAAAATCCCTGAATTCATTTAAACTCTTCTTTCTCTAACAATTTGCATGCAACCCATTAGCAAGTCCTGTGGATCTATCTTCAAATTATAGCCAGAACTCTAGCACCAACTTCCCTGGTATCACCCTAGTTCAAACTGCCATCCTCTCTTCTCTAGGCTTCTATTTTTTTTTTTTTTGTCCAAGCCAATACTTCCAGTATTACATAAGTCTATGGATTTTGTGAATCTGAAGTCCCAGAAGCTTTGATACATTCTTGCAAATAATAAAATATGTGTCAGCATAATTTATCTGTGTGGCTTCTTCAGTGTGTGTGTATGTGTGTGTGTGCACATTCCTTCCAATCTTCCCTGCTTCTAATTATTGGTGTGCCCCCAGTGTCACACCTCATCTGTATTTCTTTTATTCCTACCGAAGAAAAGGTGTGCATGTGGGCACATTTATTCTAATAAGCAAGGGAGGGATTCCGCTCATAATACATCCTGGGAATTCAGAGCCAGTAGCCAGGATGTGGGGAAATTGGTAAGGTCTGAGGGCTTATGGTCATCTGGGCTGCTGCTACTCACAACACTCCTGACGCTATTACCTGTTTGTTAGAAAGGATACAATGGAGCAACATCCAAATGAAAAAGATGCATAGGGCAAGGTGTGGGGGTGGGTCATGGAGCTTCTGTGCCCTTTGGGGCACACCACCTTCCCAGTACCTCAGTGTATTCACCAATTCAGAAGTCACTGAACCCTGTGGTTTAGAGGTTTCCATGGAGGTTTCATCATGTAGCAAGATTGACTAAATCATTGCTTATTGGTGACTAACTCAATCTGTAGCTCCTCTTACCTCTCCACAGGTCAGGAGTGGGGCTAAAAGTTCCAACCCTCTAATCACACCTTGGTGTTTCTGGCCACCAGCTCCCATCCCGAGGCTACCTAGGGGCCCCAGCTACAGTTGGCTCATTGGCATGTGGAAGATAATCACTCCAGAAGGGTTTTAGGAGTAGAAGCTCTATGTCAGGAACCACGAACAAAGACCAAATATTTGTTTTTTATTACATCACAATGCCACATCCACAGATCTTCTTTCCCTGATGCAGAGATTTGCTGGCTAAGCTATTCAATTTGATCTATTCTTGCAGACTTCATTGTCTCATTGTTATGACAGACTGGAGCCAAATTTAAAAACTGTTTAAACCACATTTAGAAGGTATGATTTGTTTCTCTGAAAGGTATGATTTTATTTATTTAAGATGAAGCCAAAATTTTTGCAGAAGTGAGTTCCTCTTGGTTATTGGCAGAAACACACAATCTTATCCTGATACATAGGCCAGTCTCAAGCTTTCAAATAGGGCTGCAAATGGCCTCAGACTAATGTCTTTATTTCAGTTGTTAACTGGCTTTATTCGTTAAAGCTGTTTTGGTTGTATGTCCATCACAATAAGTTAGTTTATGCTGCACTAGCAAACTACTTCAAAATCACAGTGGCTTATTGCAATAAGGGTTTAGTTCCTGTTCATGTTACTTACCTCTCTTGAGTCTGCTATCATCTCCTCCTGTTGGGAGTCAGACTGAGAGCAGCCACCATTGCCACTGCTGCCCCTGTGCATGGTGGAGGGACAGAGCTCTAGGTGGCCTTGAGATGGCAACAAAATGCTCTGTTCTGGAAGTGACACCTGCAACCTTAGTAACTCACTGCAACACATTGTCTACGGCCAGTCACATGCTGCCGCTCAACCAAAAAGGGGCTACAGCAGCACTTGCAATCCTTTCATGTGGCCAACAGGTAGGAAGCTGGACTCCATGATGAACAGCATTAACAAGTACCACAAGTTTCAAGTGACAGAAGCATATGAGCTATGTAAGCAGATGGAAAAAAATAAAGGGCCTACGAAGACAAAAGTGAGTGGACCTCAGGAAGCAGAGAATAAAACCGGCTCTCTATCTCCTTTCTCTCTGCCTTCGTGTGTGTCTCCTTCCTCTCTGCCTTCGTGTGTGTCTCCTTCAGTCTTTTTTTCTTTCCATATTCTGACTTCTTCTAATTCTCAGGAACCCATGGGGCAACGGACCATCAGATTCTAGTTTTACATCTTGTAACCCAGGTACTCTATGAAAACTGGCTTTTTTCTTTCCATTCCAGGTAAAAGACCCTGATTGACTGAATATGCCAGGGGCCAGTGACCATGAATGATCAAAACAATTCTTCCATGTGGCAGAGTCATTTGGAAGAAAAGCAACAGCAACTGCAGTGGCCACATTAATGTAAGCAGGAGCAGCTCTTAGAGGAAGAGGTTATTTGGCAGACTAAATAAAAAATAAAATGTGTTTAATACAAGCCTATTTGAACATTAGGAATGTAGAGAAATTCCCTGTGGACCTCAGACATAAGAGTGTAAAGAAAAAAAAAAGATAATTGTAAAAAATCAGTAGTGAGTAGCTAATTTTTGTTCAGTTCTTTACATTCTTTGAGGAGGAAGATTTCTATGTTTACTGCAAAGAGGATTGAGTGCCCTAATATTTGGCACCTTATGTGATAGACTGTAAATTCCACAAGGATCCACATCTGTATCCCCAAGTCTTAACATTTTGATAAAAGATAAATAGAACTTTAAGGGGAAAAAAAATCTGAAGGCAAAAAAGGATCATTTTGAGTAAAGATCACCAGGGTAAAATGATAATTTTAAATTGTATTTACTAATAATATGACCTGAAAATGTATATAGCAGAATATAAATAAAACTACAAGAAAAAATATGAAAACCCGCTATCAGGGTAGAAAATTTTTAACACATTACTATCATTAATTTATAAAAGGAGCAGACCAAAAGTCAGCAAGCATATAGAATATTTAAATAACACATTAAGAAGCTGGAACTAATATACATGTAAGCATATTGTACCCCACATTGCTGAATATATATTCTTTCTAAACACACATAGAACATTTACAAAAATCAGCCATATATTGGACCTTAAATTTAATGTCTTAAATTTCAAAGGACTGAAATCAAGTTAAGTTCCTCCCAATATCTTATTACAATGAAAACAAATCAGTAATCATTTGCAAAAGTAAAATCTTCATATTTTGTCAATTTAAAAGCACACTCATAAACAATACTTTGGTAAAATAAATATTAATACAAATCAGACTATATTTAAAAGTAAGCAATGAAAGTGCTGTTATAAATTTGTACAGGATGCAGCTAAAGCAGGATGAAAAAATGTATGACCTTGAACACTCGTAATACAAATCAAAGAATGAAAAGTAATGTGATAAACATCCATTAGGACTTAGAGCAGCAAAATAAAATACAATATAAAGAACAAAGTAATAAACATAAATCCAGAAAGTAATAAGATAAAATTAAATTTAAAATTGATGAATACAACAAAGCTAAAAAATGAGTCTTTGAAACAGCCCATGATAACTCTAGTCAAAATAAAAGAGAGAATTCACAATTATACATACAGTATTAGATGTGAAAGGGAGTGCATAATTATAGATGTTGCAGTCATTAAAAATATGGGAAAGGATATTATGATTTATATAAAGGATATATAAAAGGAGTATATGCCAACATATTTAAATGAAATGTATACATCTTAGAAAAATATGTGACTAAAAGTGACATCAAAATAAATAAAATGGTTTTGTAACCTTTAGTGACATTGAATTAATAGTAAAAAAAAAAAAAAATCTTCCAGGCCAGGCACAGTGGCTCATGCTGGTAATCTCAGCACTTTGCTGATAATGTCAGCACTTTGGGATGCCAAGGCAGGAGGATCTCTTAAGGCCAGGAGTTCAAGACAAACCTGGGCAACTTAGCAAGACCCCATCTCTACAAAACATAAAAATAAAAAAGTTAGCTGGGCATGGTGGTATATACCTGTAATCCCAGCTACTTAGGAGGCTGGAGCAAGAGGATAGCTTGAACCCAGGAATTCGAGGCTACCATTAGCTATGCAGTGAGCTATGATCACACCACTGCACTCCAGCCTGGGCAACAGAGCAAGACTCAGTCTCTAAAACAAAACAATAAAAGAAATTCCCATTAAAAAATGTCTGCCACCACATGCTTTTCCCAGTGAGGTCTACATTTTAAAAGGTAATAATTCCAACTGGGCAAAATCTCTTCCAGAAAATAGAGAAAGAGAAAAACATTCCTCAACTCATTTAACAAGGTTGATCTCATCTCAATACCAAAACCAAACTTGAACAAATATGGGAAATGGAAATTAAAGACAAATCTAACTATGAAGAGAGATGAAATAAATCACTACAATAAATGAGTACACAAAATCCAGCAATGTATAAAAAACATTGTATATGTATAATGCAGTAACATTTGACTTACAGAAATGTAAGGTTTATTAACTATAATAAACAATCTAGCACATTATCTAAAAAGAAGAAATGAGCATCAATAAATGCAGAATGATTGCTAGTGAATATTCAATATTCATGATTTCAAATGCTCTTAAAAATTATAAACAGAGGGAGGCCAGGTGCGGTAGCTCACACCTGTAATCTCAACACTTTGGGAGGCCGAGGTGGGCAGATCACCTGAGGTCAGGAGTTCAAGACCAGTCTGGCCAACATGGTGAAACCCCATCTCTACTAAAAATACAAAAATTAGCTGGGCATGGTGTTAGGAGCCTGTAATCCCAGCTACTTGGGAGGCTGAGGCAGGAGAATCACTTGATCCTGGGAGACAGAGGTTGCAGTGAGCCGAGATCGCACCACTGCACTCCAGCCTGGGTGACAAGAGTGAGACGCCATCTCAAAAACAAAAAAAAAAAAAAGGGAAATTTTTTAATGCGATAAAAGGAACCTAAAACAAATACACAGTGTAATGGAAAGCATTATACTTAGTGGTGAAACACTGATTGCATTCCCATAGAGATCAGGAGCTAGACAAGAATGCCCACTGTCATTTACTCGCATTCAATGCTATTCTGGGGGTTCTAGTCAGTGCAGTTGAGGAAAAAGAAAAGTACAAGGTATAAAAATCAGAAATGACATGATTATGAACAGGGAATCCTAGATAATCTGCAAATAAATTATTTAAACTAATAAGAAAATTTGTTTGTACATAATCAATATACAAAAATGCATTACATTTCTATACACCGGGAATAAATAGAAAATGAAAGAGAAAAGATACCGTTTACAGTAACATCAAAAGTGTGGAATAGCCATGGATAAATCTAACAAAATATGTGCTTCTCATAAAGATAAAATTATAACACTTCATTGAACGTCATAAATAAACATGCTGTGGTTTTATGTAGGAAGATAATATTTTGAAGTCAAATCCACTTGATTATAAATTCAGTGCAATGCCACTCAACCAAACACCAATCGATATTTCATTGTAGTTTTTTTTGTACTTGAAATACAACCATGGGCTGTATAAAGACATTTTGGTCCAGGATGGACTGCATCTGCCACAGTAGTTCCATAAGCTTATAATAGTGCAGCCAGGCATGGTGGCTCATGCCTATAATCCTAGCACTTTGGAGGCTGAGGCGGGCAGATTGCCTGAGTTCAGGAGTTCGAGACCAGCCTGGGCAAAATGGTGAAACCCTGTCTCTACTAACATACAAAAAATTAGCTGGGCTTGGCGGCATGTGCCTGTAGTCCCAGCTACTTGGGAGGCTGAGGCAGGAGAACTGCTTGAACCTGGGAGGTAGAGGTTGCAGTGAGCCGAGATTGAGCTACTGCACTCCAGCATGGGCACACAGTAAGACTCCATCTCCAAAAAAAAAAAATAATAAAATAACTAGAATAGTGTATCTTTACTGTACTTTTTCCGTGTTTAGATATGCTGAGATACACAAATACCACTGTGTGACAATTGCCTACAGCATCCAGTACAGTCACATGATGCACAGCTTTGTAGCTCTGGAGTAACAGGCTATGCTGTATAGCCTAGGTGTGTAGTAGGTTACACCATCTAGGTTTGTTCGCTCCATGATGTTTGCACAATGACGGAATAGAGTAACAATGCCTGCCTTATAGCGTATCCTCATTGTTAAGTGATGCATGACTGTATACCATGGTGGATCTATAGTCAGAATACTGGTTTAAATGTGATTTGAGATAATTGTTTTCTTCTGAGTATTACAAATTGATAGGTTCATTTGTTTCTATTGACCCAAAATTTTAGTTTTTAAAAATTATTTTTATTTCCTGTAAATTTTTTATTTTTTGAATATGTAACATATTAACATGGTTCAAAAGCAAAACATACGTTTAAACATATGTGCACAGAATTTTTTTTCTTTCATCTGCAGCCACTTCCCACTTAGCACTTGGGGAACCAATTTCACTACTTTCTGGTTTTATGTTTCCATGCTTTCTTTTGCTATATTAAGTAGCAACAAACTGAAAAGAAGCTAAAGTCTAACACAGCGGGTTGAGTAAAAAATTGAAATATACTCATACAACAAAATATTATTACCATGAAAATGAAGAGACTGCAGCAAGGCACATGAGCATGGATGAATTTCACAAACATAATGGAGAAAGAAGCAAGTTACAGGAAAATACAGCGTGGTTCCATTTATACAAAGCTCATAAATCAGTAAGACTAAGCAACATTTGTAAGGTTACATAGACAAGAGATAAAACTATAGAGTAAAGCAGGGGAATGATTGCCTTGGGTGGGGGAGAAGCTGATACGGTCTGGCTGGGGAGTACAAGTGGACAATATTGTTTTGTCACAGGGTGGTGGTTACATGCGTATTTGCCTGATTTTTTATTTTTTAAATATACATATGCATTACAAAATGTTATTGTATATATTTAAGTTTTGCAGCATTAGGTTATAAGATACATATAGATAGTAAAATGGTTACTATAGTGAAGCAAATTAACATATCCATCATCTCAGTTATGCATTTTTGTGTTTGCTTTTGTTGCAAGAGCAGCTAAAATCTACTCACTGAGCACAGATACCAAATACAATACACTTTTGTTGCACGTAGTTCTTATGTTGTGCATTAAATCTCTAGATTTGTTCATTTTACAGTATCTGCTAATATGTATCCTCTGACCCACATCTCTCCATTTCCTCGCCCACTTGCCCATCCCTGATAACCACTATTTTATTCTCTGTCTCTGTATACTTGATTTTTTTTCTTTTTTCAAGACAGAGTCTCACTCTGTCACCCAGGCTGGAGTGAAGTGGTGCAATCTCAGCTCACAGCAACCTCCGCCTCCTGGGTTCAAGTGATTCGTGGGCTTCAGGCTCCCAAGCAGCTAGGACTACAGGCACGTGCCACCATGCCCAGCTAATTTTTTGTATATTTATTTATGTATTTATTTTTGTATTTATGAGACAGAGTCTCACTGTGTCATCCAAGCTGCAGTGCAGTGGTGTGATCTTGGCTCACTGCAGCCTCCACCTCCCAGGTTCAAGCAACCCTCCTGCCTCAGCCCCCCAAATAGCTGGGACTACAGGCATGCGCCACCATGCCCAGATAATTTTTGTATTTTTTTGTGCACTGAGATGGCGTTTCCCCATGAGGCCCAAGCTGGTCTTGAACTCCTGGGCTCAAGTGATCTTCCTGCCTCAGCCTCCCAAAGTGCTAGGATTACAGGTGTGAGCCACCGTGCCTGGCCTTATTTTTTGTATTTTTAATAGAGATGGGATTTCACTATGTTGGCCAGGCTGCTCTCTAACTCCTGGCCTCAAGGGATCCACTCACCTCAGCCTCCCAAAGTGCTAGGATTATAGGTGTGAACTACTGCGCCTGGCCAACTTTTAAAGAGTATAGTCCTGTATGTATCACACACTTTTCTTTTTTTATTATTATTATTATACTTTAGGTTTTAGGGTACATATGCACAATGTGCAGGTTTGTTACATATGTATCCATGTGCCATGTTGTTTTGCTGCACCCATTAACTCGTCATTTAGCATTAGGTATATCTCCTAATGCTGTCCCTCCCCCTTCTCCCCACCCCACAACAGTCCCCCGAGTGTGATGTTCCCCTTCCTGTGTCCATGAGTTCTCATTGTTCAATTCCCACGTATGAGTGAGAACATGCGGTGTTTAGTTTTTTGTCCTTGCGATAGTTTACTGAAAATGATGTTTTCGAGTTTCATCCATGTCCCTACAAAGGACATGAACTCATCATCTTTTATGGCTGCATAGTATTCCATGGTGTATATGTGCCACATTTTCTTAATCCAGTCTATCGTTCTTGGACATTTGGGTTGGTTCCAACTCTTTGCTATTGTGAATAGTGCCGCAATAAACATACGTGTGCATGTGTCTTTATAGCATGATTTATAGTCCTTTGGGTATATACCCAGTGATGGGATGGCTGGGTCAAATGGTATTTCTAGTTCTAGATCCCTGAGGAATCGCCACACTGACTTCCACAATGGTTGAACTAGTTTACAGTCCCACCAACAGTGTAAAAGTGTTCCTATTTCTCCACATCCTCTCCAGCACCTGTTGTTTCCTGACTTTTTAATGATGGCCATTCTAACTGGTGTGAGATGCTATCTCACTGTGGTTTTGATTTGCATTTCTCTGATGGCCAGTGATGATGAGCATTTTTGCATGTGTTTTTTGGCTGCATAAATGTCTTCTTTTGAGAAGTGTCTGTTCATGTCCTTTGCCCACTTTTTGATGGGGTTGTTTGTTTTTTTCTTGTAAATTTGTTTGAGTTCATTGTAGATTCTGGATATTAGCCCTTTGTCAGATGAGTAGGTTGCAAAAATTTTCTCCCATTCTGTAGGTTGCCTGTTCACTCTGATGGTAGTTTCTTTTGCTGTGCAGAAGCTCTTCAGTTTAATTAGATCCCATTTGTCAATTTTGGCTTTTGTTGCCATTGCTTTTGGTGTTTTAGACATGAAGTCCTTGCCCACGCCTATGTCCTGAATGGTATTGCCTAGGTTTTCTTGTAGGATTTTAATGGTTTTAGGTCTAACATTTAAGTCTTTAATCCATCTTGAATTAATTTTTGTATAAGGTGTAAGGAAGGGATCCAGTTTCAGCTTTCTACATATGGCTAGCCAGTTTTCCCAGCACCACTTATTAAATAGAGAATCCTTTCCCCATTTCTTGTTTTTGTCAGGTTTGTCAAAGATCAGATAGTTGTAGATATGCGGCATCATTTCTGAGGACTCTGTTCTGTTCCCTTGATCTATGTCTCTGTTGTGGTACCAGTACCATGCTGTTTTGGTTACTGTAGCCTTGTAGTATAGTTTGAAGTCCGGTAGCATGATGCCTCCAGCTTTGTTCTTTTGGCTTAGGATTGACTTGGCGATGCGGGCTCTTTTTTGGTTCCATATGAACTTTAAAGTAGTTTTTTCCAATTCTGTGAAGAAAGTCATTGGTAGCTTGATGGGGATGGCATTGAATCTATAAATTACCTTGGGCAGTATGGCCATTTTCACAATATTGATTCTTCCAACCCATGAGCATGGAATGTTCTTCCATTTGTTTGTATCCTCTTTTATTTCATTGAGCAGTGGTTTGTAGTTCTCCCTGAAGAGGTCCTTCACATCCCTTGTAAGTTGGATTCCTAGGTATTTTATTCTCTTTGAAGCAATTGTGAATGGGAGTTCACTCATGATTTGGGTATCACACACTTTTCAAGTTAAAAAAAGAATTGTAGTCCAAATATAACTTTTGGACTAAAAAATAGTTCATTTCTTACTAAACATTAAATTTCAAAGATAAGCATTTTCATACTCTTTTCCACTATGATTACCTCTACAAATTACAACATAGGTATTGACTATTAACTCCCTGGTTCAGGGTGAAACTTACATTTACCAATATTACATTGACAAGAATGGAAATGAAAAGTTTATTTACGTCTCCCTGTCATCCATTGGATAGATAATGAGGCACAGGCTGTCTTCAGTTTGTGGGATAAAGAGAATAATCAGAATGTTGGATAAGGTCACAAATCTTTCACCATGACATTTAGGACCTGACTAATCTTATTATTCCCACCAATATACTCAAGACGGGGTGAAAAGATAAGAGAGAAATAAGTCTTATCGTTTGGTCGTTTTAATTTATAGGCCAACACATTCATTTTAACAGAAGCAAAGCCAGAGATATTCCATATAATGTAAGCCATCTACCATCTTTATAGCACTGGGATGTGGTTTTCATTCTCAGTCCCTTACATCTCCAATGCATCATATTCCAGAAATTTTATTCCCTGTAGGTGCTTGGTCAGCTTGAGTACTTTAAAGATTTGGTCAGTAGGAACAGGGAACTTGAACACACTATAGTATGACTTAAATGGTAATGAAATCATCTGGAATAGGTGACCTTTGCACTTTTGGGAACTAAATGTTCATGGAATGAGAACAAAGGGGATTAGGCACAGAAGTCCAACCCATTATCTTATCATGATTAGTCAGCGCTTGGCGATGCAGCCTTCACTCACCCCCTTGGCATGGTGTTGGTGGTGGTGGTGGAGTGTTTGGAGTTTGGGAGAAGTTAAGGTTGGTTCACTGCAAGGTTTCTGTGGCTTCCCACAGAGTTTCCCATGCAGCTTTTGTCTCTGTACTTATTGCAGCCTCGCTTAACCCTGAGGGGACAGATGAAGAGCCCTACCACTTCATAATCCAAGAATGATATGGACCTCCCCACATTTTTTTAATTCCTCAAATTTCATTATCCTATGCCATCTTCTAACTTAAATTTTCAAAGTGATTTTATACCAGCTAATGTTCTGACATTCATAGCAACCTTGGTCTCAGTAGGTTCTCATGCACATGGAAGAGAAGGATTAGGATGTACTGAAGCCAGAAGACTTGGGTTTGGGGTCACTAGAGTAAATAAGGATGTGGTTGGATATGGCTCACAGAATGAACTTTACTAAATTTATGTGAAGATCTGTATCCAGTGACTGAAGTTTTGGTTCTGGTTAAAAGGCTAAAAGTTTGCAAGGGTGTCCCCTTCCTCTCAGCCTCTCTTCCTCCTCTCTTTGTACCAATTCATTGTGGCTAGAGCTGCTGCAAGAGTAGATTTATCTCCTTGCTTTGATGTAAAGGTCTTTTGGCAAAGGGAAAATCAGATCAAACTTCAGCAGAGCCCTCCTTGAGCCCTAAAACTAGCCAATTCTGGCATCATTTTTTATCCATGGGTCAGTCTGCCCTTGGTTCTTCTGGCATGCAGCACAATGCCAGATTGATACACTGATTATTGCACTTTTTAACTAGCTGTCTGAACCTCAGTTTCTACATCTGCAAAATAAAATAATAGCTAACTGGGAGGATTCTCATCAGTAGTAAACAAAATGATGGCAGTAAGGACTACACACATAATGGACCCTTGAAAAATAGCTATTTTTAGTGGCCATTATTTGTCCGCACCCAATCTTTGGTGTAACTGTGTCACGGAAACACCCTTCACTGGTGGGCAATGGAGGTTCAGATGATGGGAACAAACGCAGTGTTTGCAGTTGTAGTGTGTGGGTCTTGGGGTGTTATCTACAAGGGGCTGGGGGGATGGGCTAGATTTTCAGACTTTCTCTGAGGTCAAGAGAGGCCAAAGTACTTCTTCTCAATTTTTTCTTATTCTTCTTTTTTTTTTTTTTTTTTTTTTGAGACAGAGTCGCGCTCTGTCCCCCAGGCTGGACTGCAGTGGCGCAATCTCAGCTCACTGCAAGCTCTACCTCCCTCATTCAAACAATTCTCCTGCCTCAGCCTCCCAAGTAGCTGGGACTACAGTCGCCTGCCACCAGGCATGGCTAATTTTTTCTGTATTTTTTTTTTTTTAGTAGAGACAGGGTTTCACCATGTTGCCGAGGCTGGTGTTGAACTCATGAGCTCAGGCAATCCACCTGCCTCAGCTTCCCAAAATGCTAGGATTACAGGCGTGAGCCACCTCGCCCAGCCCTTTTTCGCCCTTAATCTAGGCAACTGACTGGCCTTGACTGGTATCAGCAACAGATCCCTCCATCCCCCCAGAGAATATTCAGGAAAGGCACTGAGAAGCTTCCATACACCCATGGAGAGGGAGAAGTAATGAACGGTGGAGTCAGGATGTGAACCCAGAGCTGGGGCTCACCAGTCAAGTGTTCTTTACTCTCCACCACAGCTGCCAGTATTATTAAACATGGGCTGGGATAGTTGGTCACTTTCTGTCTTTCCAAACATTAGAATGGTAAAAGGCCCAAAGAACAGAAAACCAAAACACCCATGATCATTTTGTGAACAGTCTAGAGTGGGCAGTGAATATGTGTATGTACATATGTATGCATGTGTGTATAATATGTGTGTGACATCTATATGTGTTTTGTATGCATCCATATGTACACTGATGTATATATGTCTGCATGTTTGTATGTATGTACCTACGCCACCATATGGAATCCTATTATTTTTGTAAATTCTATTCATATTGATGTTGATTTTAATTTTATATTTCCTCGTGCTTCAAGGCAAATTCCTAAAGACACAACAGCAATTTTAGGGGGCAGCAAAAAGTACTCCAGAATAATTTTCAAATTGAGATGTATTTTTATTTTTTATTAAAGAATTATAATCTTATTGAAGAAAATGTAAAAAAAAAAAAAAAAAAAAAAAGAATCTCTATGAATTGGAGTGCCCTAACACAATGACCACTGGATTTACAATCATTTCTTCCATTACAACTCTTGGGTAAGATATGTTAAATCCGGAAAATAATAATATAACTGACATTATTAACAATTACTTCCTCCTCCAGTAGATTTTAAATTCCTTAAGGCAGGAACCATGTTTTACTCAACTTTCTATTTCTGATTTTTCTCTTCCCCCTTAAGGCCTACTACAGTGACTTGTATCTAGCAAGTATTCAGTGAGTGCTGCGGAATCATATTTTGCATGGAAATTGTAGAAGACGTAAGAAATCCTGGGAATAAAGATTCGAGTGTCAAATGAACGATGAGTTTTAAATTGAAGACATAGTGATAAAGAATGCTCTTCCCAGGAGACTAGACTGATTCCAAATATGCACTCAACATTGGGGTTTCTATTTTCTCCAAGGTAAGAGTGTTCCAATTTATTGAATCCATTCACAACATGGGCAGGTTCCTGTCATTCAAATCAATTTGGCCTTCAGTAATGGATTTATGCAACGGGAACATACAAAGTAGATTTTTATTAACAAATGTCCCTGTTCAATCTCCAAGGGAAGTGGTAGAACTGCTTTCTCATGATAAAGAGGATTAACTAAATGAAGAACTGCAGTTAATCTCTGAGTTTGCCCTGATTGTTCTGCAGTGCTCCTTTTGAAAATAAAATTGGAAGGTCTTGATGCAACTGAAGTTTTGCCATTGCGCCCTTATTCAAACTGCAAAAGGAATGCCAAGTCTGGATGGTGTGTGTTGTGTGTCAGACAGACAATCTCACTTTCGTATAATTTTTTTTTTTTTGAGATGAAGTCTCACTCTGTCACCCAAGCTGGAGTGCAGTGGCACAATCTCGGCTCACTGCAACCTCTGCCCCCCAAGTTCAAGCGATTACAGGTGCCTGCCACCACACCTGGCTAATTTTTGTATTTTTAGTAGAGATGGGGTTTCACCATGTTGGCCAGGCTGGTCTTGAACTCCTGACCTCAAGTGATCCATCTGCCTTGGCCTCCCAAAGTGGTGGGATTACAGTGAGCCACTGCACCTGACCCTGTCTAAAATTTTGAATTTTAAAATATTGCAATAATCATGATGTCAAAATAACATGAAATTTTAATAGAATCATTGTACTTGGGTTTGTCATCTCATTGATTCTTCTTCCCAATATGTAAATCTGTGTAGTAGTAGTCTCTCAGCCTGTACTTGAATGTTTTCATTGTTGGGGAACTTACAATCCCGACCCCCAAATCAATCTATAAATGTAGAAATTTCTTATATTGAGCTGAAGACTGTCTCCCTGCACCTCCTACTCATTGACAGAATTTCTAAGGGAGACAGATAATGAGTTATAGTTGCCCACTAAAGTTTGCAAGAAGTGGAGTCCTATAGTTTATCTCTCCAGATCCATATATCCCCCAGGGTGACCCAGGAGATTTTAGATACCCGACCTTAGCTGAGAAGGTTGTATGACAGATACAGATTTGAGGGTGTCAGAGATAGATAAAAATAGAGTTTTTCTGCAAAGATAGCAGAGGTTCTTTAAATCCCATAGAAGGGTGGAGATAGGACAGAACTGGGTGGGGTAACCTGAGGCATGTGTATTGGGGATTGCGGGAGAGGAGTTCATTGGATAACAGAAGAAAAAATAAATTTCAAGGCAGAGGGGCCTCTGGGAACGAGGAAGGGGCATGGAACATGAACACAAAAAAGATTTTGAGTTCAAATTTAGAATGCCCTAGATTTTCTACTTGACCCTTAACCTCATTGTTCAACTCATTCTCTATTTCTCTCTGGAGTACCAAGATGAGGGGAGAGTGAAATGGGCCATCCTCAGTGAGCTGGCTACACAGGAAAACTTCTAAAAATAATTCGAATAACAATTACCATTGGTAATGAAGTGCCAAGGCTTTTACCTACATCAGCTATGGGAACTTTTTTTAAAAAACAAATTTTTAAAACTTTTTTTAAAGATGGGGGTCTCACTCTGTTGCCCAGCCTATAGTATGATGGCACCATCATAGCTCACTACAGCCCAAAACATCTGGGCTTAAGAGATCCTCCTGCCTCAACCTCCTGAGTGGTTGGGATTACAGGCATGTGCCACCATGCCTGGTTATGTCGATCCTTGCCACCACCCTCTTGAGTCATCCTCATTTTACCGATGAGGGAACTGAGGCTCAGACAGATAACTTGTTGAAAGTAAGACAAACTAGCAAGAGAACTAGGATTCAAATAAGATCTGTTTAACTCCAGAGCCCGTCATCCAACCTTCACACTATACTGCTCTTGTGCTGGAACTCTCCATGGTCATGAACAAGAGGTAGGGAAAGGGTGGTGTGTGGGCAAGGGGCACATGTGTGTACAGTGTCTTCTGCCTACCCTGCCCGCAGACACATGCAACAGAGAACATTGGAAATGAGAGAACAAACTTAACTATACAACCTGAGGCCGTCAGAGGAATGAAAAGAGATGAACATTTACTGAGAATCAACTATATGCCAAGCAGAGTGTCAGGAGCTTATGATATTAATAAGCCATATAATGGCTATAAGAAATAATAAGACCTTCTTTAAAAACTACAAGTTCTAGGCCGGGTGTGGTGGCTCATGCCTGTAATCCCAGCACTTCGGGAGGCCGAGGCAGGTGGATCACCTGAGGTCGGGAGTTTGAGACCAGCCTGACCAACATGGTGAATCCCCATCTCTACTAAAAATACAAAATTAGCCAGGCGTGGTGTCACATGCCTGTAATCCCAGCTACTCGGGAGGCTGAGGCAAGAGAATTGCTTGAACCCGGGAGGTGGAGGGTGTAGCAAGCCAAGATCGCACCATTGCACTCCAGCCTGGGCAACAAGAGTGAAACTTTATCTCAAAATAATAATAATAATAATAAAATTTTAAAAAAACCACCACAACAAACAAACAAAAAACCCTACAAGTTCCCCATCATAGGACCTGTAGGATAATAATTTTATTGAATTCATATAGTAAATGAATGCAGACCCTAATTCCACATGCCTAATATATTTATCTAATGAATAATAGATAGAAAAAGTTTCACAAAAAAGTAACAATAAGCACTGCTTATGAGCACGCAACAAGATGCTATGCTAGTGAGACCCTATGCCATCAGATATAAAATGAATATGACACAGCATACCCCAACACACACACACACACACACACACACACACACACACACACGATGTGTATTTGAATCTATACAAGATGGCATATGCTGAGGATCACACATGAGTAGGCAAATGAGGGATGCAGGTTTTATATAAAGAAGGAGAATAGATGAGAGCTATTTCGCTGTCCTTGGATTTCAAGGTTTAGCTTTTGCAAAACTGAAAAAATTTAAAAAAAACTCTTGTTCTTGCACATAAAGCAAATCCCAAACTACTCACAAAAACGACTAACAGTAACTGAGCCAGAGGTGTGCTTTGGGAGCCATCTGTGAAGACAGTGCTTGCAGATATTTCCAGTGCGATTTCCAGGGAGGAGAGTGGCTGGCTTGTTGAGTTTCAGACAAAGTGCATGTGTGATATCAGGTTTTCCTTTGCTGATAGCTGTGTCCAGGTCAAATAAATCATAATTGCTCGTCTCCATCTGGCCTCTAAACCATCTGCCCTCAACCTTTCTAGTCTCTCCATTCCCGGGCTATTTTTCCATCTCTTAGAAGCCAAATACAGTTGTAGTTTCTTCTGTTTACAGATCACTCTTAAAAGCACTGGTGAATTCTGCTTGGTCTATTTTGCCCATTCCATTCCAAGACACCGATCTTTTGTCTCTCTTGTTTCCAAATGCCTACGTGTGTTCATGTAAAAGAGCTAAGAGATTGGAGCATTGCTAGAGATTGTTGTTGTGATGTACGCTAATAGGAGAGAGGTGGCATCTATGAGTCTCTGAGTTTATTTTCAAAGAAAATGGAAGAGATTGAAAACCAAGGTGCAAATAGTGTGGCATTAATGTGCAGTGATACAGAGTCTTGAGAAATGGCATCTCCTGCACACACAGCGATGGGAACCCGAACATGTGGTGCCAAGTGTTGGCTCTCAGGAAGTCAAGGTGGCACTGCTTGCAATGGTTACATTGTCTCCTGTCTTTTACTGATCCCCCTGCATAGTGACATGCAAGGTAGATGCTACGGCTATTTAATATTCTTATCAACAGCATAGTAGCCCAGAGATTATCTGTTCTCTTGTTCGTTTTCATAAGGGGCAAATCTTTTAGCCAGATCAACAACATGCTGGTTTCAACCCACATCTATGCAAAACACGAACTAATGTTTTGATGAAATAGGATTGTTGCATTGTAATGAAGTAGGAAAATGAGCCACATTTATCTTTTCTTTCTTTTCCCGTATGTAGTAGTGACTGGTGTATCATTAACAACCAACTCTGAGGGTGATGGAGAGAAGCCCTGATTTGTAGTGTTTGCTGACTTCCATGGTGTAAATAATATCATTGCTGATTTCAAGTTTCCAATTGGAAGTCACTGAATGTGGCATTGGGAAGACATGTGCACAGCTGGCTCCAGCACAACACTGCCTACACGGTCTACCAAACTAAGTGAATAAGATTCTACAAGGAAGGCCAGGTGCGGTGGCTCAGGTCTATAATCCCAGCACTTTGGAAGGCCAAGGCGGGTGGATCACCTGAGGTCAGGAGTTCGAGACCAGCCTGGCCAAAGTGGGGAAGCCCTGTTTCCAATAAAAATACAAAAATTAGCCAGGTGTGGTGGCGTTTGCCTGTAGTCCCAGCTACTCGGAAGGCTGAGGCAGGAGAAATCGCTTAAACACAGGAGATGGAGGTCGCAGTGAGCCGAGATCATGCCATTGCACTCCAGCCTGGGTGACAAGAGTGAAACTCTGTCTCAAAAAAATAAACAAAAATAAAAAATAAATAAGATTCTACAAGGAAAACATCCCTAGAGTTGGAACTCTAATATTTCTCATGATTGAGTCCTGACTTGGCAAACTATTACATTCAAACTAAGATAAATGAATTACTTACTATGATATGATCATAGTGAGTATTAAATTTTTGATATGTATGTCCTGTCCAAGTGGACCATAACACTATGAATAACTCTAAAAATCAGTGCTACCACTTAAAGCTGACTTCACACTGTCTATATTCACACATTGCTCTGTGCTTTCCTGATAAGTCACAAAATTAGATGTTTGTGCAGCTCTTTTGGTAAATGATTGTAATTTCTTAGGTGTCATTTGTATCCCCACGGGGACTCCAGGATATAAGCAATATAATCTAGCAGGGAATCCCTTTTGAAGTATTTTTACCAAAGGATTTTTGCTGACTCTCTTAAAATAATTTCATCTCCTTTTCTCTGGATAGCCTCCCCATGGAGTTCAAATTGCTAACCTGAAGATCTGCAAATAGGAACAAGAAGACAGGCAGAGGCAAATAAAAAGAAATGATTTATCAGTGAAAAGTATTCTAAGCTTTGGAACTTGAAGGAGACAATGAAAGTCTTGAGATTTAAAATCCTCAGATTCCTATATTGTTCTAATAATATCAAAAAGGAGAGAGAAAGAGAGAGAGAGAGACAAATACACATCTAAGAAAGAGCTACTCTGAGAGACTAAATATCTTTAAGTGATAAGCTTGTTCCAGGCATATAGTCTTATCTTTGTTGCCTTTTTCTTTTAAACAGCCATCTTCATCCCTCGAGTTATTTCTAGGAAGTTGAAGCAGAATCTATCACTCCCTTCAGTCAACTTAACATAATGTAAAACGTCATCCGATATCAATCATGAAATTGCGACTGCTCTTCTCACCTTTTTCTCTCTTCCTCCTCCCCCTGCATATTTTATGTTCTATAGAGAATAGGATATACAACAGTAACTTATCTCCACACTGAGTCATGGTGTATGCAGCTATCTGAAATAGACGTACTGCACTCTCTTGCAGCTATTTGAAATAGACGTACTGCACTCTCTTCCATCCCTGCTGGCTGGGAACTTTCGCTTCCCTTTCTGTTGCAGGATACCAGCTCTCACCACGATGATTGTTTTCTCTCCTTTCTTAGCGCTAAGGGCACAAGAGGTGCAGTAGGAGAGGTAAAGAAGGCTAACATTCTGCCAGCGCCCTTCCATCTCCTGAGAGAAATGAGGCAGCAGCACAGGCAGAGGAATGAGGTGTCTGGCAGGGCAACAAGGTGGTCGCAGAACTTTGTAAGCAACTCACCATCTTTGTAAGATAGTGATGTCTTTATGTTCTTTTTTTTTTTTTGAGACGGAGTCTTGCTCTGTCGCCCAGGCTGGAGTGCAGTGGCACAATCTCGGCTCACTGCAACCTCCGCCTCCCGGGTTCACGCCATTCTCTTGCCTCAGCCTCTCCGAGTAGCTGGGACTACAGGCGCCCGCCACCACGCCCGGCTAATTTTTTTGTATTTTTAGTAGAGATGGGGTTTCACCGTGGTCTCGATCTGTCGCTCTCGTGATCCGCCCGCCTCGGCCTCCTAAAGTGCTGGGATTACAAGCATGAGCCACCGCGCCTGGCCGTCTTTATGTTCTTTAATTCATGGTCACACTCTTTGGCAGCAAAGTTCGTAATCCTGCATCTCCTGATCCTGTAAGCATAGACATATAATTGCCACTTTCCCATCTTATTCTAGAGTACACTCTTGGCTTAGATCGTTTTATTGCAGCCCATGGGTTTTTTTTGTGCTCTTCTTGTGTGTTTTTTCTATTCAAAAAGCACAAAAGGTGATACTTTTCTTTCTCTTCCTAGTCAGTTCATACTTTAAAGAAATATAATAGGAGAGGGGGGAGTTTTATGATAAAGCCAGGGGAGGCTAGGTGCAGTGGCTCACACCTGTAATCCCAGCACTTTGGGAGGCTGAAGCAGGCAGATCACCTGAGGTCAGGAATTCGAGACCAGTCTGGCCAACATGGCAAAAACCCGTCTCTACTAAAAAAAAAAAAAAAAAAAATTAGCTGGGTGTTGCATGCCTGTAGTCCCAGCTACTTAGGAGGCTGAGGCAGGAGATCCCTTGAACCTGGGAGGCGAAGGTTGCAGTGAGCTGAGATTGCACCACTGCCCTCCAGCCTGGGTGACAGAGCAAGATTCGGTCTAAAAAAAAAAAATAGAACCAGGAGAGAGAATTCCCCAACTTTATTTGGCAATAATTTCCAGTAACTTAAAGCATGATGCAGTTCTTGGGACCTTGCAGAGTAGCTGCTTGGTGAAAGAAAAAAAAAAAGTGCCTCCTGAGTAAATTAATAAAAGGATGCCCCAAAAATAAGGTGTTTCAGCTTTACTACCTGGACCTATCTTCGGGCTACCACAGACAGAGATTTCCTCTGGGTCTCCTTTGTGCTGGAGGAGCAGGAGGTGATAGGCTCTGCTTTTTCGTGACTTCTCGATGGGGGTTATTACTTGAGTGTGATTAGTACTTTTGGCTGTATTTGCTCTTTGGCTTTATTTCTTGAGAACCGGAGATATTTGGCTATTGCAAACCACCTAATTGTTCTCAACTATACCAAGGTGTTGGCCCAGGCTGGCTGTGCATGTTACCTTGTCATTTGTTGTTTCCTAGTGGGCCAAGAAAATGAGTGGATCAATACAAATATCTGTGCTTTTGTAACCAAGGCTGATGTAACAAAAAGGAAGCTTTCAGTCAAGGGAGTGAATACTTCCTCCCGACCAATGAGGGAAAAGTCAAAATAGGACTGAGACTGGGTTTCCCAGTTTAGGCTTGGATTATTCAAAACTCCCAGTTGTGTGGGATCAGTGGACAGTCAAGACATTTTGTTCAGGGGCATATGGTGGAGCCAGTTGCCTTTACATACTTTGCCCAGTAACTACTATTTTAGAGAAGGGGGAGTTTCTAGCATATCCGATGGAGCTGTCCAATTGTGCATGGTGGACTAATAGGTAAAAGCCATTTTAAAATATAAAGTACTATTTCCATGAATGTCATTATCCATACTATTTCTGATAATTATAATATAATATGCCCTGTACTCCAGGTAAGGGCTTTTCTTTTCTAATATAGAAAAGATGTTGCCAGATATCCTTGTTGACTTTACACCTGCTTATGGCAGAAGGCTGAGGGTGATGTCTTAGGTGTTCCTGACACACTGATTCACAGTGAGAATTGAACTGATTCTCTGCTAAATCCCAGAGAAAGTATTAGAATTCAGTGGAGACTACAAAAACATATAGATCCTCCTTGGTGATAGTAATAGGCACTTGGTATTCAAAGCCATTTTCACCCTTGCCAGTTGGATTGACACTCTTGCTAGTGTATTTTAAGATTTATGTCTCTGTACAGGGTTATGGTGTTGATTATACTGCCCTTGTATGGCCTGTGTAATCTTGTGAAAATTGGCTATCACAGCCGGGAAAAGTACAGGACAGATCTCAGCTGTTCCCAAAATGTGTAAGTGAAGGCAGGGCCCAAACGATTGGAGACAAATCATCAGATGAAAAGAACACATAAATATCTTTGTGCAGGGATACTGCTTATGCTTTCATCTTTAAAATATAACATGGGGATGCAAACACACTCACATATATGTGTATATGTGTATTTTTTAAGAGATGAGAAGGTAGATATAGTCAACACTTGGGACTATGTGGTATTTGTCCTGTGCAAACCCTGCTCTCTTTATGACAGAGTATATGACATGGGCTGTTTTTGCTGCACCACCAGAAATGCTTGCATGGCTGTGGCTGCCATCTTCCAGCAATTCCTGGCCAGGAAACAAAAGCATTCCTTAGTGGATTCAAATGAAAAATGAGAACATGACCAGGTACATTCCAAGAGGATACACTGGAGGAGAACAGAGCTGGACTTATGCAAAAAGTGTGCATGACAACACATGTTTATACTGTTCAAAGGCCGAGCTCCTCATTTTGTCAAGCTGAAAAAAAAATCACTATTAGAATATTTGGATATGGTTTGTTAGAAAAATAGACACTGACACTTTTTTTTCCTGCATTGAGTTACTGAGTTGTAAAAATATGAAACCATTTGGGATAAATTAAATAAAATAGAGATTAGATAGGGATTCATTCCCAAAGTCAGTACTCAAGGCCTGTTGTTAGCTGAAGTGTGATGTTTGCAGAAACTTCTGCCAGACCTGTGATTTCAGCAAGCAAGCAATTTGGGACAGTCTTTGATAGCTGGGGTCCATCTAAATCAAATAAGTGATAGCTTGGTAGAGAGGGAATATTTTCAGTCTGCGGCATTTGTGTCATGTCCTATCAGTCACTATTTTAGCAACATCCTGTTGGTTGTGGCATATAACATTAGTCTTGGCAGGGATAGTGCTTGGAAAAAAATTTACCTGTTGGGAATAAATTTTTCCCTGCTTAACATCTTCTTCCCTCCCTCTCTCCCTTCCTTCCCTTCTTTCTTCCTTCTTTTCCTCCCTCTCTCTGTCCCTTATTTTCTTTCCTCACTTTGATAAATCTCTAAAGTGGAGAGGAACCTGCTATGCTGTGGGCAACCATTAAGCATTGCTTACATTAGAACCACACAGGGTTTTCAGACCAGCGTGCGCAAATATGTTTGAGAGGAAGTTTAATAAGACTGAATGTTGTCCTCACATCTGTAATCCCAGCACTTTGGGAGGCCGAGGCGGTTGGATCACTAGAGGTTAGGAGTTTGAGACTAGCCTGGCCAACATGGCGAAACCCCGTCTCTACTAAATATACAAAAATTAGCCAGGTGTGGTGGTGCGAGCCTGTAATCCCAGCTACCAGGGGGCACTGAGGCAGGAGAATTGCTTGAACCTTGGAGGCAGAGGTTGCAGTGAACCGAGATTGTGCCACTGCACTCCAGCCTGGGCAACAGAGTGAGACTGTCTCAAAAAAAATAAATAAATAAAGAAGAAGAAGAAGACTGCATGTTAAAGCCTGCTGTAAAGTCTTAGAAAGCCAACAAAGACATTGTTAGAGGGTAATTCCACAGATGCTGAGTATGCCTGAGGTGCTAAACCACCCTCACAACAACCTATTTCAAAATCAGTTCTTCCAGTAGTAGCCCATAACCTACTTCTAAACTAGATCAGAAAAGGCAGAGAATTCTGAGAGGTTAAGGAGACCAGGCATTGAGGATTTATCAGGGGAAGGGTTGTTTTCTTCAATTATCTCACACCCTGTGAGGGGTCTTCAAGAAAACCAGTTTGGAAACACGACTGCTGATCCTGGAAGTTTGGGGGAGGGCACAGAATTTGGGAGCTAATGTATTTCTGGGGAAGTCTAGAGTTGGAAAGATGGTGTCTTCCTCTTGAAGAACAAAACTTCAGGGTTATATTGGAAACATCTGCACATCCAGAGTCCGAGGGACAAAGGTATCTGATCTTAAGGGCTGCAAGTGCTCCCAGTAGAGAGTTTCTGGTATTGTCATCTTGGAGGGATCTTCCCCAGGGATCCTGGTTGGAGGATGAAGTGACCCATTAGAGGGACGGATCTGAGGAGGGGTGCTGAGAGGAAGTGATAAGCAGCCAGCCTGAGTGGACATCATCAACATAAGCAGAACAACAGGAGAGAGACCCTTAGTGCTGGGGAGATCTCTGAAGAACCTCCAAAGTACCCCATGGGAGGAAAAAATCAGCCTTTGTTATCTGCTATACTCAAAGAGCATTGAGGCCAGACTACCATCCGGTCAAGGAAGATTTTTCTTCTCTCTTACCCTTAATCCCCATGGCGAATGCTGTGGTATACAACAGATACTTCTTTTCAGGAAAGAAAGACTCATTTCCCCAGGTTTTAGGAGTGCTGCAGGAAGATGGCCCTCAGCCTTTAACTTTCTATGGGGGATTGCCTCAGCTGAAGAAAATTGCCTTGCCCAATGTCACAGCTGAAGCGAGCAGCCCATTCAATGACTGATTCACATAGAAGACAAATGAATTCCCAGCCCCTCATGCAGGGCAACTCTGAAGGCCCACCCTGTGATTCTTAGACTGGACCATTTAAAATTAAAGGCTGTCCAAAATGAACTACAAGACAGGTCAGATCTTTCACGAGGAGGAAAGAAGAGGTTAATGTGAGTTTAATGGAGAGCATGTGCACAACTGCTTTCCATTCATTCCTTTATGAACTGATTACAGTAGCATACATTATAAGAATCTGGGTTTTGAAATCTGTCCTGGGTTTGAGTCTAAATTCTGTCACTTACCCTTATGTGACCTTGAGCAGTTCACTTCACCTCTTGAAGCCACAGTTTCTAGACTATGAAATGGAGATGGTAGTAGATTGCTGTGAGGATTCAATGAGATTATATGCAAAACTTTGAGCACAGCACCTGGCATGGAGAAAACATTCAGACTTGCTCTCCTCTTGAGTAGCTTCTATGGTTTCTGCCCATGCATGGCTCTCCTGGAACAGGGAATGTGCAGACAGTGGTATCTCGGGCCACGCTCTGTCTCTTCTCATGGATGAGTGCAAGAGAGTAAATCGTAAAGACGGCTTATATAAATCTCATGCCATTTTATTTCTCATGATAAAATTGTAAATGGAGGCAATGATTCTTTGCAACTTCAATTGGCTTGTTGCAATCATATCTTTTGTTTTCAAACTGTTTTATGGCAATTTGTATTCAATTTACTGGACCCACTTATCAGCAATATCAGCTTTTCTCTTGCAATTGCCTAGCAGATTCTTACTTGGCTGCTGATACCTGACCAGGTTGAGGTCTGAAAATTTTGTTGATTTGTGTTCTATCCTCCCTTTCTTTCCTATCTGAGTTACTGGTTTAGCGATATGTGAGTCTTCCTGTCTCTCCTACATGCTAAAGGTCTCCTTGGCCAGGTTTTCTAGTTGTCACTTGTTCCTCCTCCATTGGTTTCTCCTGTCCTCGTTTGACTGATTTCTCTGCTGGAATTTTTAGTCTCCCCTATCCATGACTTGGGGTGAACTCAGTGATCTCTGATGAGTATAAGTCAAGGAGCTTTCTTCTTGGAGAGCCTAAAACTTTTGGTTGCCTTTCCTGCTTGGTACATACATTGAGTTTGACACTCTTGTGTCAGAATTGTAGGAGGTACACATGTTCAGCTAACCATAGATCTAGCAACTAGTTTAGTAGAATTCAATTTCTTTGTGTCAATAAAATTCAAGTTGCACATTCTTTGGGAAAAATCCTAAGTATACTTATGATTTATTATAATAGAATTTTACTTATGTATCTATAGTAGTCAAATAAATAATTGGCCAATTGGCTAACAGAATTAAAAGGGAAAGAAACGGTATGCCCCTTTTACTGTAGTGCTAAATATAGCATATTCCTCACATGCCCCTTCAAAATAAAGAGATTAAAGCCTGCAGAGTTCAGTGTATTATTCTGAAGCTGGGAATATTACTAAATTATAACCCTACATCTATGTGAATATCAGGCCCAACTTGTCAGTTTTGGGAAAGACGCCCTGAGTATGTATCTTGTTCCACAGTGATACCTTAGTTGCATCAAGTAAATTAGTATCTCTTTTCTAAAGAAAGACTTTGTATTTTATGTTTAATTCTGTTAAGCAACTCTGAGAGCCAACTTCCTGCTTAGTGACTTTTCCCAACCACTTTGACCTGCCTTCCCAAACCAGCTTGCATATCTCAAATTCTGGGAATGTGTGTTTTTCAACAGCATAAAATGCTGTCTCAATAGGGAACTATTGATTTAGCATTCTTTTCTGCACCATTAATCTTAACATTTGATCATAATCTTATGCTACTCCTGGTCTCATTAGAGTTTGTCTATTTATAGAATTGTAAATTCCTCTTTCTCAGCATTTATGATTTCTCAGAATTTTGAATCCCCACGGTGCTTATAAAATGTTAAATATACACCAGAAACTCAATATTTGTCAAGTTGGAATTTTGAGTTTCCATTTAGCAAAACCAGACTTTGTCCTTTTTCTAAGATCATCAAAATGTGTAGCCATGTTTTCTTTTTAGAAGCTTATTCCCATTTGGGTAATTTTCTCCAGTATCTTCTCCCCAGCTCACCCTTCAGCCCAGGTTCCCCTGCACCTGTAGCTATGTTACAACTATACTTGTCTGCTTCTCCAACAAGATCAAGCTGAAATAATTATTCATCTTGTTTTGTTTTATTTATCTTATGTCTCCATGGCCTAGCACTCATCAACTGCCAAGATGAATGATTTTGGAAAAAATAGGAGTGGTCTGAGCATAATTAGAGGAGAAACGTTAAAAGAGGGAAATGAAAGATATTTAATGTGCCTCTTCCAACTCTGTATATCAATTTAATAGTTTTTATAACGTGAAACCAATCCATCAGGTTGACATGTTGTCAGGCAATCTTGGTTCATGACAGGTTAACTAACTCTTCATCTATTATTTATACTCTGCCTGCATTTAAAAATCAGCCATTGGAGTGGCTTAAAGTAAAAACAAAGACAGGAAATATAACATCATTAAGACTGGGATAAGAACTAGAACCACTGAATCAAGAGGGAGGAGGGGATCACTGGCCTACAAAACCTAAAATCAAAGAAAGTTCTAGCCACCAAGCATAAAAATTAACTCTGAGCTTTCTGAATTTCATTGCTAGGAAATGAATATGTCACATTCTGCCTTCAAAAGATACTGTATAGTGTACAGAAGCTATCAGTAGCTTGAACAAAGGTTGAGATGGTGCACACTGGCTTAGATTTAAGTGATCTGCTGTAGAAAAATGACTCCCACTGTCAGGTATGTTGAAGATCTAAGGAGTCACTGCATTCCTCTTTAGTACAAGTGAACAAATGGTGATGTCAGAGGTGTTACATAGTTTTGTGGCATGTGCTGTACAAAAATAATAACAATGGATTCTTTCAAAAGAACATAAAAGAAAAGATGACCACTATTACAGTCAAAGTCTGTTTTGCCTGGGTGTCCAAATGCAGTAAATACACATCATTCTCATATCATTTGACTTAAGGTTAGGTTTCAGTTTCAAAAATGTAAGCATGAGTAAGAATTACAGTGTGGCTTATATTATCTTCATATATTTCCTTTTTTACTGTTGAGTTGCACATACTTCATGCTGGGTACCATGATTGATACATAAAAGATCACCTCAGATAATCAAAGTGGAATTTAGATTTCTGGGTGATTTTGAAGTGTTCTCAATTCCATGGCTGTGAGCACAAAGGCCAAATGAAGTGCCAACTTAGTAGGCAACTGTCTGATTAACCTAATCCATCTAAACTGAGTCAGGCGAATTCAGATTTTTTTGTTGCCTACCAGAAGCTTTTAGTTGTGCTAGATTATTTCAACTATCCTATTTTTTACTTATTTATTCTTAGGACAGCCATTTTCTAATTCTCTGTGTTGATGTGATGGATCTGTCCAAGGCTCTACTGCAAGGCCAAACCTTGTGACCAAACCACAGCATCTTGACAGATTCAATTAGGTAAGGCATCTTGGTTGAGTCCCCACAGTTGGTTGTCAACTGAGCCAGCACGACAGCCAGGGTTTCTAACTCTCAGAAATATCCCAGTGCCGGCCAGGCATGGTGGCTCACGCCTGTAATCCCAGCACTTTCGGAGGCCAAGGCAGGTGGATTGCCTGAGGTCAGGAGTTCGAGACCAGTCCAGCCAATATAGTGAAACCCCATCTCTACTAAAAAATACAAAAATTAGCTGGGTGTTGTGGTAGACACCTGTAATCTCAGCTACTCAGGAGGCTGAGGCAGGAGAATCGCTTGAACCCAGGAAGTGGAGGTTGTGGTGAGCCAAGTTTGCGCCATTGCACTCCAACCTGGGTAACAAGAGTGAAACTCTGTCTCAAAGAGAAAGAAAGAGAGAGAGAGAGAGAGAGAGGAAGGAAGGAAGGAGAGAGGGAGGGACGGAGGGAAGGAGGGATGGAATAAGGTGGAATAAGGAAGGAGGAAGGAAGGAAGGGAGGAAGGGAGGAAGGAAGGGAGGGAGGGAGGAAGGGAGGGAGGGAGGAAGGGAGGGAGGGAGGAAGGAAGGAAGGAAGGAAGGAAGGAAGGAAGGAAGGAAGGAAGGATCCCAGTGCCATCTGATTTGGTTCTCCTTGTGTAAGTAAATTGGGACCCTCGTCCTCACAGCATAAACCTACTCTACCAGGATCTCACTCTGGGGGCTAGTTGACCTCTCCCTCTCCTCCCCAGTTCTCTCCAGGTCACTGTGGGGGCTCTCAGCCCAGCAGAGATGTACCCAAGCAAGACCATGCAGTTTGGTGTTGTGTGAAGGCATTTAGAGTTGAGCCACTCTGAGTTTCAGCTGTAGTGTTACCCCTTGGTCCTTGTGTCTCTTGCGCAGGTCACTCTTTCTGGGTCTTTGTTTCCTCATCTGTAACATAGGGATGGCCCTATTTACTTTGCAGGATTTTGTGAGAAAAAAATGATATAATGCCTTTGAGGACCAGCCCACACAGTGACTGGAGTAGGTAGTCAAACAATGAGAATCTTTAGTCTAAAGTAAGTTTGTACATAGATGAGGTCACTTTATTAAATATGTAACATAACATTTAAAAAACTTTCATTGTCATTTTATAACTAATCAATAATAACTACTTGGCTAAAGAAAATACTGTAACATAAAAGACCCTTCTCATATTAATGCTTATGTATTCTTCAGAAAACATTTTCAATCTGGGACTACTTTAATTTTGTTCTACTGGTATTAAATTATTCTATTTTTTCTACAGAAATAATCCTATAATTAACATACGTGGTTAGGAAAGTCATGTTGTTTTTAGCTGCTGAATCTATTTCTTGACAGCAAAGAATAGAGCCATTCTTGGGTCAATGATTTTATATGGTCTTAAATAGTATAAGGGTAATTGAGGAGGACATAAGGCATGCTGTTAGGGACGGTCTAAGTATTAACATGTTTTATTCTTCAGTAGTAAACCTTTGACAAAATGCAGTAACACTCAGCAACACTACACCTGTGAAAAATACAACTTATAATTGCTAAGAAGTATATATTTGAGATTTTTTGATCAAACATGGTGAAAAAAGAAATTCTTTATTGAGAGTCAATGAACCTGGCTTTCAGACCAGATTTTGTGACTTATATGGCTTTGGGCAGGTCACTTAACCTCCATGAGCTTTGGTTTCCACCTTTCAAAAGATGGAACTGATAGCAAGTACCAAGACTACTTTCAGATATTCTTCCAAGGAGTAAATGTGATACGTGCTACAGATGTAACTATTGTGGAAATGTAAGGTATTATTACTATGAAAGGTTTAATAAAATACTCCCACTTACTTCTTGATACATTAGGTCTTAAGTTTTATGACAATGCAATGTGCCTAATTCACACAATATTAACAATTCCTGGTCAATGACATCTGTTAAGTTTAGGTTTGAATTCAATAGATATTGATGGCTCATATGTGTTTTACTTGAGTATTCTATATTGTTTGAAGGTATTGTATAACATACCAGTGGCAACTTAGGTAACGTCTTTAGAATACATATAAACATTAATGAGATGCAAATTTGTAGCTGAGTGCAGTTTCTATAATTAATTATAAGCAATCAAGATTAATTGATAGCTGCCATTGAAAATGATAACTTATTGGAATGACATAAAGAATATTTCTGTGCCTGAAAGTTCTAAGAACAGTAACATAGGACTTATAGTTTATACACAAGTTTCTCATGTGTTATACCAGTTCATCCCTGTAGCAATCACTTGAGGGAGCAATGATTATTCCCCATTTACTGGATGAACTTGAAGGCTATGGAAATACAATGAAAACCATGAAAGTCACAATTTAGTAATTAAAGGATCTAGTACTAAAATCTAAATATTTTAATGTCAAATCCAGTGTTTTTCAAAATAAAGAAGAAAAACATGTTGCCAAGTGTTAGCACCCATTCAGTCATTTATTCACCATAGTTTACTGGAAGCTTATTATATGTAAGGCACTAACAGCACGGTAAAGAATCAGGAGTGGCTCCAGCTCCCAAGAAGCGAATGGGCTAGTAGGACAGATGGTTCATAACACCTATGTTGCATTCATAAAATGTAATGGCTATGAAAACGTACTAGAAAAAGTGCTGTGGAAGTTAATATAGAAATTCAGTAATTATACATTTCAGTAATATTTTTGGTGCAACATTCTCATATTATACCTGGCTATCTTCAGAAATACTATTTTTCTTCTCTACAACAGTTTCAGTTGGGTTCAATTTTATATGAAATATTCTTTTAAAGGTCAACAAGCAAGTTCCATATTACTGTCATAAACGATGAACTTGGACAAGAATCCAAGATAGAAAAATAATTATGAATAAGTCTGCACCCAGGTTTATCTGAACTTGTTGGGTTCATTTAGTCTGGCACTGCATACCAAGTAAGTATAAAACTGTAAAAATTTATACTTTGACTAATATTTTTGATCATAACAAACGTAATCTATGAATTAATTATAATGCTCAATTCAGCAGTGTGCTGTCATATTTATGCCACCAGTGTACTCTCTTCAAAAAATAGAGATTGGCCGGGTATGGTGGATCACACCTGTAATCCCAGCACTTTGAGAGGCCGAGGCGGGCAGATCACTTGAGGTCAGGAGTTTGAGACCAGCCTGGGCTACATGGTGAAACCCTGCCTTTACTTAAAAAAAAAAAAAAAAAAAAAAAATTAGCTGGGCCTGATAGTGCATGCCTGTAATTCTAGCAACTTGAGAGGCTGAGGCATGAGAATTGCTTGAACCTGGGAGGTGGGGACTGCAGTGAGCTGAGATGGCACCACCACACTCCAGCCTGGGCAACACAGCAAGACTCAATATCAAAAAAAAAAAAAAAAAAAAAAAAGAAGGAGATAGTAGCAACTACTGCAGTCACTATGTATAGTCCTATAAAGATATAGTTCAAACAAAATCTATTTACTTTGAGAATCTGGCACAATATGGAAACCATTTGTTTAAATTCTTCTACAGTAGAACAGTTCCTTATTACTCTGAACTGGATATCTATCACTTGTCAAGGTTGGATATATCAAATACCTAATCTCATAGAGCAAAAGGCAGAGGTATTCTTTGCAGAAAGGCAATAACATCTTTCTGTTAACAATATTATAAAGGACTATATAATTCTTTGTCGTCATTTAAATTGTGTGGTTATACTTTAAAGAAAGCATAAGCTATGAAAGTTAAACTTTAATAGTTAAAACTGGGGGACAGTGAATAGTAGGGCAAATTGTAATAATAAAAAAATCAGCTCGTGCCTGTAATCCCAGCACTTTGGGACGCCGAGGCTGGCGGATCACTTGAGAGACCAGCCTGGCCAACGTGGTGAAACCCCGTCTCTACTAAAAGGACTGTAAACTAGTTCAACCATTGTGGAAGTCAGTGTGGCGACTCCTCAGGGATCTAGAACTAGAAATACCATTTGACCCAGCCATCCCATTACTGGGTATATACCCAAAGGACTATAAATCATGCTGCTATAAAGACACGTGCACACGTATGTTTATTGCGGCACTATTCACAATAGCAAAGAGTTGGAACCAACCCAAATGTCCAACAACGATAGACTGGATTAAGAAAATGTGGCACATATACACCATGGAATACTATGCAGCCATAAAAAATGATGAGTTCGTGTCCTTTGTAGGGACATGGATGAAACTGGAAAACATCATTCTCAGTAAACTATCGCAAGGACAAAAAACCAAACACCGCATGTTCTCACTCATAGGTGGGAATTGAACAATGAGAACTCATGGACACAGGAAGGGGAACATCACACTCGGGGGACTGTTGTGGGGTGGGGGGAGGGGGGAGGGACAGCATTAGGAGATACACCTAATGCTAAATGACGAGTTAATGGGTGCAGGAAATCAACATGGCACATGGATACATATGTAACAAACCTGCACATTGTGCACATGTACCCTAAAACCCTAAAGTATAATAATAAAAAAAAAAAAGTACAAAAATTAGCTGGGCGTGGTGACGTGCGCCTGTGGTCCCAGTTACTCGGGAGGTGGAAGCAGGAGAATGACTTGAACCCGGGAGACAGAGGTGGCAGCGAGCCGAGATGGTGCCACTGCACTCCAGCCTGGTGACAGAGCGAGACTCCATCTCAAACAAAACAAAACAAAACAAAACAAAACAAACAAACAATCAGAGATACTATACAATGGAATGTATAGTTTTCACAGCCTCCCCTCCGACAGAGTCTTACCCTGTCGCCCAGGCTGCAGTGCGATCTCGGCTCACTATTGCCTCCTCTTCCCAGGCTTCAGCGATCCTCCCGCCTCAGCCTCCCATGTAGCTGAAACCACAGATGCGCACCACCACGCTTGGCTAATTTATTTTATTTTTAGTGTAGGCCCAGGCTGGTCTGGAACCCCTGGGATCAAGTGATCCTCCTGCCTCCTCCTCCCAAGGGGCTGAGACCTTCACAGCTTTTCACTCTGGTTCATATTCTTGTTTTGAAGTGTAATTTCTGCTTCTGCTTCAGTTTCCTCATTGGAAAGGAGGGTTAATAACATTAATCTTGCAGGATCACATGAGACTTAGAGATAGCCCACAAGTCGGGGCATCTGTTATACAACATAGTTCAGCTCCTAAGAAAACCAACCTAGCACAACCAAAACGTGTGTGTTTGTGTTTAGTTGTTTCATCCCCATATTGACTGTGCACAGGATTTTATTTCAACTACTATTTTTACTATACCTTTTTTTAAGTGGAGACTTTGAAAAGATATGAAACACAATCCCCGTCCTCCTAAAACTTTGTGAAATCCCAGCCAGAATGTCTTTGAAATCGTCATCCAAGCAGGGCAGTTCTGCCAAGGGCTAGAGAGCCTTCAGTTTACCCTTGGCAACACCCTCTAAAATCTCCTGTATACCTCTCCAACTTCCATACACTTCCCAAGCTTTTAACCAGACACGAGACACCCTGAACACCAGCTGTTTAGCATTTAGATAAAACCAAAAAATGTTTCCAGAGGTTGACTCCAAAGATAGCAAAAGATGAAGAGATTTAAGATTTAATCACGAACACGCCACCTTATTCCTAATAATCATCACGCTTGGCTGGGCCCCGAAGGAAAAGCCTGGACCCTAGGGGCCTAGAAACAGAGAAAAGAAACGAATGCACAGCAGTTGGGCCAGGTCCACCTAAGGAACAGTCACTGCACAAGCGGAGCGTTGCAGAGGAGCCCTGGATCACCCTCCCAGGATCAGAATGGGTGCGGCCCGGGAGCCTGGTTCTAGGCGGACACCGAGGGCCGGGGAGCAACCGGTCCCGCGTGCCTGCCCGAGGGGCTACTGCCCCCGGGAGTATTCGCATCGCCACACCATCGGATGAAAGTAGCGTGTAAGGCTCAAGAAAACACATGTCTCTCGGCTATTTTCAGGGGAGAATGCTGGGCACCCTCTGCTCTAAGTCCCTTGGGGTGGGAAGTTAGTGAACTTTCAGAATGGGGGAAGGCGCAGCCCAAGCGAGCCGGGGGCAGGGTGAGGGGGCGCCGCTGGATAGAGATGGGGGAAGGGCGGAGGTGGTTTCCTGAGTGTCTCCCTCCGGAGCCATCCCCGCGCTCAGCCAGCAGGACCGAGGAGACGCGGAGACGGCGCTCACTTCTCCCCTCGCCTGCCGGCTTTCCAGTAAAGACGCGCCAGGGAGAAGTGTAGCCTGCTCGGGAAAGGCGGGTGCGGAGCGGGGGCGCGGCCGCCCGGGCCTGGGCGCGGTGGGAGGGGCGGCGGCCGGGCTCGCAGCCCTTGGCCCCGCGGCGAGCGGCGGCGGCTCCTCACTGCACCAACCTGCAGGCGCGGGCTGGCTGGGCCCGCCGCGGCCCCTCCCACCGCACCCCACCCCCGCCGCCGCCGCCGCCCCGGGAGCCAGCCCGGGTCCCAGTAGGTGCCGCAAGGAGCCGGCGAGCGGAGCGCCCGCTCGGGACCGCAGCCGCTGGGCGACGTCGCCGCCGCACCGGGCACTTCTGTCTCCCCGGAGCAGGTTCCCTTCCCTCCCTGTCCCCTCTCGTCCCCCTTCTCCCCGTCCATTCCCCTCCGCCCCCGCCCCTGCCCGCACCGCGCCCTCCCTCCTTCCGCCCCGCGCCTCCCGCGATCGCCCCCTCCCGCCCGGCCGCGCTCCCAGCTGGCGCTCAGCACCCCGCGCTCCCGGCGCCCGCTCGCTCCTCCAGCTCAGGCTCCGGCTCCACCTCCCGCTCCCGCTGGGCCTCCCGCTCGCCCTCCGCGCCCGGCTCCCCGCGCGCCCGTCCCGAGTCCGCTGCTCGCCGGCGGCCGCCCGGTCATGTCAGGATGGAGATCCGGCAACACGAGTGGCTCTCGGCCTCCCCCCATGAGGGCTTCGAGCAGATGAGGCTCAAAAGCCGCCCCAAGGAGCCCTCCCCAAGCCTGACCCGAGTGGGCGCGAACTTCTACAGCAGCGTCAAGCAGCAGGACTACAGCGCCAGCGTCTGGCTTCGGAGGAAAGACAAGCTGGAGCACGTAAGGGCGACTCGCTCTCGGGGGCCTCGGCCAGGCACCTGCCGCATGCACCCTCCCCGTGGTGGTGGCCTGAGCGCGCGGGGCGCGGGGGGCAGGCGAGGGGATCCTGGCAGGCGCCCGCGTCCTAGGTCGGATTCGGGGGCTTCTCTGCCTGCAGTTTCTTGCCTTAATGACCGGGCTGCGGGGAGGGGAGGGGAGGGCAGGTTCCCTTTCAGGCTCTTGGTCCCTGCCGACCCGACCTGCCCACCTGCGTCTCCCGATAGGGTTCATTTGCACGGCGTTCTGGAGGTGCCTGTGCAAAATGAGCAAGAAGGGGAAGTGCCACCAGCGTGGCTCCGAGCAGCCCAGGGTTGCATGGTAGTGGGCTTTAGAGCGGCGTTTGCCCGCGTCTTTGGGGGCTGTTTTACTCAGTCCAGAAACTAACAAATTAACGAATGAGTAAAGTTGGCGCCGCTAGCGACCAGTGTGGACCCGCGCACAAGCCATTAGAGTTTTCTGCAGAGTGTCCGCTGGGATGAGCAGTTGGCGATCCTCTCTACTTGAGCCCAACTAGGGAGAGATTTGCGCGTTGCAAGGAGAAAGGCTAAAAACGAGCGGATCTTCGGGCTCCCCAGAAATCCTCCCCTCTGGAGGGTGGGAGCCAGTGAGAGGGGACCTCCACTCCCAAGGAGTGCCGACTTCACTCGAAGTGAATTGGCTCTGGAGTGGAGCTCCTAAGGCTTGCTATTTTGAAAGAAGAAAAAAGCCTAAAAAGGCGTTTAGTGGATCCAGTTTCAAATTTGATCCATCAGCATCTTCTTAAACCAAATGTTAAAATTAAACTAAGAGAATTATCTCAAGAGTGCAGCACAACTAGCTAAGGAGAAGATGCTATTTTCCCTGCAGAGCTGCAGAATCCAAATTGAGGCTGCTAATGGAATGTGGAGGTTTCCTTGTATTTGGGTCAGGACGCCAACAATGATAAAAAAGATAAGACCAAGAACTCCGGGAACTCACGCATTTCCAACTGCTGCACCGACCTGCATCCCATCTGCCCGCCAAAGCGCTCCTCCTGGGCTCTGCAGCACCAACAGGCTTCTTCCCAGGAGGAAACACGCGAAGAAGGGGCATTTCTCTATTATAATAATCTGAAAGGAAGGTCTGTGCCTGCTTTCTGAGGGCCTGATGAAGTCACTGAAGGCTCTAATATGAAGCTTTGAGTTGGGTAACAGCACTGTTTTGTGTGTAGAGAGAGCCATTTGCTAATGTCAAAAGGATGCCTCATATCCTTAAGACCATGGAAATCGCTGAAGATTTCTAGGATGGCAAGCTGTTTGAAAGGCAACAGTATCCATTAAACATGCCCTCTCCAGAATTAGTGAAGCGGCTGGTGATGTTACTAGTTTAAAGGGGGCAAACAGCATCTTTATGTATTACATGCAAAGAGCATGTAATCAACCAATGATGTGGCTGATTTTAGTATCAGGGATAACAGTTTACCCTTGGGAGGGTGATAGAACATATCTTCGTTTTAGTTTCACTCTGAATGTGTGTTCTTTTGCAGTTTGTGCTTTTAGCTGGTCTATTTCCTTTATTCTCTTACTGAAAATCAGTAGTGCAGCCTTCTATGACTCTATCTTGAGTCATGAGTGGTGCACACATTATACTTAAATGCTTTCTCACCTTTAGATTTTCATTGAAAGTATCAAGTCATACCATGTGTGCCACAGCAGTCTCACCTTTCTGCATGAGTATGGGATGCTCAGCCTCCTCTGAGGATCAGAGACCAGGGAAAGGAAGATGTGGTTGTTTGAAAGTGTGTGAGCATCTGTGCTTTCTTCTTCACTCAAATACTCCAAAAGAGAGCATTGCATTCATTTTTAAAAAATCACTCTCCTCATTTGATATTAAATCAGTGTAGCATTTGTTTTACTTTTTCAACTACATTTAATGAGAGATGCATGTATCTATTCTGATGTTTTTCTCTACACCCCCTTTCAATTAGAAAGGGGACTTTAAATAAATTTCTTCGTGGTATTCTCTTGCTCCTTTGAAACATCACAAACATTTTTAATGAATTAATATTAATGAAAGTGCTATGAAAAATTAAATTAGTATACAAATATAAATTTTTGAATTCAAGAGCTAGGTGTTTATAATATACATCATGTTGAATGCACTATGATATTTCAGGTAGTTTGATGGTAATTTCTAATACAAATTAATGTTTGAGATGTCAAAAACCTATAACAAATGTAACCTGGTATCATTGCTACAGAAAGCATGAAAATGTAATGTTGACTTCACTGTAAACAACATTCTGAACATATATGGTACCTTCTGATTCAAATGTTGCAGGGATTAGGATGAGTGTGTCATGTGAAATTCAAAGGTGATATATGGTAGTTTAAAAACACCCTTCTGGTCTGTCTAATCAAATGGATGGCCGCTTTTTTATTATGTTGAAAAAATAAATTAATAATTATGATGGAGATCATATGCCTGAAAACAGCCTACTCAGTTATTTTGCTGGTGCTTTAAAAGCCAATCTAAGTATTAAGGAAATAAATAAGTTATGACTTCAAATGACACACATATTTGGTCATCATAATAACGGAATTCCCCTGAAATGAAATGTGGCGGTGTGTGGGCTCTGTCCAGAGTTCAGAGGGACAGATTAATCTGAAAGTCAATCATGTGATATAAAGCAGGCAACTAAAGAATGGATTTCCACCCACTTTGTTAAAAGTGAGAATAATTTATTCTTCTTTTCTGATTTAAAGGCCACTGGACCAATTCTCAGGTTGGATAAGAAAAAAATGACCTGAATTAGTTGAAGATTGGAATCCATCTTTAAATATGGTTCCTATCACTGGTTGATCGACATTTAGGATGAACACTTACTAAGAAATAAATGTATATAGGGAGTAATTCCATACTAAAATAATGAATGAGAAGCTGCGAGGAAGTCGTGTTTTGTAACACGAATTCTGGACTTTGAATTCCACTTAGAAATTTCAGGAAAAAGTAAAATTGCTGGCTATACACAGAATGTTGTATTATTAGTTATAAATAATGCTCTTGGTTGTTAAAATCTTTTGTTTCCTATTCTGCTTCATAATGTCTAGAGCTTTGGAAGGCATTAAGCTTGGGACACAGTGGAAGTTCTGTTCTCTGTAGGATTCTGTGTTTACTTTAGGTCTAATGTAAAAGTGATGGATTCTGGTCCAGCAAAGCAAGAGGAGCAAGGGACCACTTCCAAAACCCCTAACCTACCCCTGCTCTTGCAGCCTCCCTCGGGCTGGGTTGCTTTGCAGGTAACCATTTAATAAGACCTGACTATCCCAGAGGATAACGTGGCATTAGGCTGGCATCCTTTGGTGCTATATGCTTTTTTGAACATTTTTCTTTTTTAAAGGGGGAGAGATGCAAAGCCCACTCTACTTTGTTGCCTGGTTTTATGCCAGCTGCCCTGTACAGAGGTTTCCTGGTGCTATTTATGAAGATGGAGATGCCTTATTTTCTCTCCTACTTATTCAATTAGCTCCTGTCAAAGTGTGGTTAAGAGTAGGGGCTGTGGTAAGAGGACCTGGGTTTAGACTTTGATTTCATTTCTTATTAATTCTGTGGGCAAAGGGCTCACAGTTACCAAGATGCACAACTGTGTTCCCCCTTAGAGAAGTCCCTGGTTTGCCATGGTGAAACAAGACAATCCATGTCTGTACTGCAGGAACGAACATTCTCCAAACGTCAGAGACTTGGACACCACAAAATATAGTTTTCACCTCACATATCTCACCTGAGCCTATTGGCTGGGGACCATCCTCATCTTGGTTGCCTTGCCCGATGGAAACTCCATTCTGATATTGTTTTTGTGGCTACCAAAGCAGCTAAGGAGCAGTTGGAAAATCATGTAATGATTTAGGCTTTCAATGCTTCCACCCAGAAATCATCCATTCATATGACTCATGTGTATTGGCCAAAGAAAGGTTCATGGTCAAGGCTCACTTCAAGAGTAGCACAAGGGGATCCAACTAAGACCCAGAAGGAAGAGAACATCTGTGACCAACTCTCACAAGACTGCTGCAGCATACGAAGCACTTAGCACAGTGTTTGGCCTGTGTTAAATGCTCAAAACACAATAACTAGGTTTAATGACTTCTCAGGTGCTGCCTGGCTCTCGGGCTGAGTCCTCCCACTCCACCCAAAGAGCTTCCAGATTTCAAATTTGAGATCAGCCTGCATGATGATGCTGGACGCTAAGTTAGTAGGTCCTTTGGTCGGCAAGGCTGGCTCACTGTCCTGGGCCTGTTATGCTGTCTCTTTGCCTGGCTTCCCATCCATCCTCTGGAGGCCTGACTCTTCCTGGCTAGTGGGGCCCTTGCGTGCTCCCTGGCTGGCCATTCTGAGGCTGACTTTCTGGTTCTCACTCTCTCAGCTGGTCCCGCTAGCAGAGACCAACTCCTTGTCCTGTCTCCAACCTCTGCTTCTCTTCCCAGATTGTGCTGGTGGAATTAAGTCAAGCAACATTTCATTTATCTGCAAGATGTCTCAGAAAGCCCATTTAAAATTGAAAGAGAAAGCAGAAGACAGATTTGGTAAAGCATAAAAGCAGAATCCTTAATGTTCACACCTGTAGTGAGCCATAGTATCTTGATTTATTTAGTAAGTGCCTCACACTTAAAAAAATGATTGTCTCCTCTAAGTGTGAATTTGCACCTACTTAAATAGAGTTTATGTTACCAGTGAATAGTAAATAAATGCCAAGCACACACTTGCCTCCTGGAATAAATTGTTTACACGAGGAGCAAAGGATAAATGGATTGGAGCACGCTTGGTCACAGCGGCCTAGGCTCATATTATGTAATGCCATTTTTGTCCCACAGAGCAGATCCATGAAAATACTGTACCCCACAGAGTGGATCCGTAAAGCGCCAGAAGACAGAGTTCAACCTAAGGGAATGAATCTTTAAAATGTTCCATTAAAAATCCAACAAACAAGCAAACAGTCTGGCAAATGCTTAAGAACATTAACATTTACTGGGATCATTTCCTGCGGTTTTAGATAAACAACACAGACAAGCTATAGGTGGAGGCAGGATTCTCTGCCGCCTCCAACCCATCAGTCAAGACATGAAAGTTTAGATGTCTCATGAGTGTCTTCCAGTGGATCTCAGGGCATGTCCATCACTGTCCTTGTCACCACTACAGTCAACATGTATCTACCCACTAATGGACTTCTCTCACTGCAGGTTGACATTGCAGTGTCTTTCGAAGAATTTTTGGTTTCTTTGAACTCTCTTGGGTGTGGCTTGACTTATTTTAATATAATCATAGGGATATACCGTATTTAATATATTTAATTTGAGAAGCTCTGGATGATTGAATTTAAGGTTTCTTTTTCATCTCTTCTTCCTTATAATAGCTACATGCCAATTTTTGGCTAGTTTCTCTAAAAGTTTTTACTTCTCTCTATAGACTTCTATAACTGTCTCAGGTTTAAACTTAAGTAACAGTTTTTAGTTCTTAGTTCTTCCCCAAATAAATCTGATGAGTCCTTTGAATTCTGGGACATGGCAATAGTTGTAATAAGTTACGTTCTCATACTGAATTGAGTGATAGATGGCATAGTTAGACAGACGTGGAGTCTGTGGCAAGATCTCACACCAGAAATGTTGCTTAATCTGTATATATCGAGGACATTAAAATTACCCAATTGCTTAAGATCCATACCTGCACAGACAATGTGCTAAAAGTTTAGGGTACAACGTAAATGTTGAGGTGCAGTTGAAAGGTCAAACTGTGGCTGTTAAGAGATAGCCCTTTTAACCAAAAAAGCTTGTTTAAATTTTTCTCAGAAAGACAGAAAAATAGCCCAATTTCTAAAATCACACATCTAGCCCTTATGAAAGGGTTAAGTGAAGAATGAGGCAAACTTTCCCAGGTAGCCTTATCTGCATTGGAAAGTCTTACTGTGCCTGCCAGTTGAAGTAGGCCCAAGTTGAACAACCTGCCTGGGCATCATGGGACTGGATGTCATGACCATTGGGTGATAAATACATTTATCCTCCAGAGGAGGCAATGAGCCTTGTGTTTCACTGACTTGAGCTACTACTGTGCGTCTGCCAGTATGTTGTTAGGTCTGATCCAGCGATAACATGAGGAGTTAATTTGAGAGGATGGGACTCATTGACATAAAAGAAGTACAAACTGGCAAACTCATCAGTCACCAGATATTTACCGAGTGTCTTTCACATGAAAGATACTCTGTTAGGAAGCTGTGAGGTCTTTAATTCAACAAGCACTTATTTGACATATACTGTGTTATTAACAATGTTATGAAATACAAAGACCAGCGCAGGGTCCCTTCCCTGAAGATGTTTAAAGTTGTATAAACAGAGTTACAATATAATTGCGGTGTTATGATTAAATAGAAAAATGCAAACTATTAATAGTATAAGAATACTCCCTTCAAGGGACTGGTTGTTTAGATGATAAAGTATAGTTAAAAGAAATAAGCAATGGATACTGTCATACCTAATAGTAATGTATCATAACAAAATACATTTTATTCCAGTAATGCAAAGTTGATATGAAATTTGAAAATCAATTACTATATTTTATCATATTAATAGAATAAAAGAGTAAGACCATACAATTATCTCAACAGAGGAAGAAAAAGGATTTGATGAAATTGTGTACCCATGCACGATAAAATTCTCAACTGACAAGAAATAAAAACAATCTTTACTATTCTGATAAACAATTTCTTTAAAAAGATCACAGTTAATGGTGAACTATTGAAAAATTATCTGTGCAGATTGTGAGTGGGACAGAGATGTCCACGGTCATCGCTTCCAGTTAGCATTGTACAGAGGTAATAGACAATACAATAAGGCAAGAAAAAGAAATAAAAATATAAGAATTGAAAATGTGTAATGGCATTGTTGCTATTAGCAGACAATAGGATTGTGTACATTTGAAAATGCAAAATAAACTGCAGATATACTTAATGAATTAATACTGTCACTGGATTTATCAGGGCCACTGGATTCAAAGCCAATAGGCAAAATTTAGTTATTAGAAATTCCAATCTAAAACTTAAAAACATTATCATTTATATTAACATAAAAATGTCAAATACTTAGGAATAAATTAAATAAAAGCTGGTAAGACCTCTTTTAATTCTCCCCTAAATTGACCTATAGAGTAGATCCATTTCCAATTAAAATGTCAACAAGTTTGTGTGTGTGTGTGTGTGTGTGTGTATTGAAAAATGATTCTAAAATTTATATCGAAATGCAAAGTGCCAACAATAGCCAAGACAATCTTTAAAAAGAAGAACAAAGCCTGCTTCCAGGTATGAAAACTTATTCTAAAGCTAGATTAATGAAAGCGGTGTGGTATTGGTGCATGGACAAACAAATGGATCAACTGACAAACTAGACCGTGCAGAAACAGACCTGTGCAGATAGAGATACTTCATTTATGACAAAAGGGACTTTGTAATGCAGTGGGAAAGAGATGATCTTTTCAAAAAAGGGTGCTGGGTCAGTTGCATATCCACATTAAAATACATATTCATTTATGTTTTAATATGAATCAGTTTAATATGAGTTGTAAACCTAAATTGGAAAGTGAAACAATGAGGCTTCTAGAACAAATATATTAAAAGAATTCTTCATCAACTTGGCTAAGGAAAAATTTTGAAGCAGTTTTAATAATCCCAATTTATTAGATTAGTAAACTGGACTATATTAGAAGTAAGTTCTTTTGTCTATAAAATATTTGATTAACAGCATGAAAGACAAGTCACAAAGTAGAACGATATGTGTGTGTATATATATATAATTTACTTTAGAAGAATATATTTTTAGCACACACTCTGACAAAGAGTTTTAATCCAGGATATGTAAAGAGCACCTACAAATCAATAAGAAAAATATAGACAGCCCAACAGAAAAGTGAGGAAGACACTTGAACAGGAACTTCACAAAAGAGGATATCCAGATCGGCAGTAAATGCATGAAAAGGTGCTTGATGTCATTAGTTATCAAGGAAGTACAAAATTCAAACAAAATTACACAAGAATGGCTAAAATTAAAATAAAATAATTGACAGTGACCAAAGTATTGATGAAAATGGGGAGCATCTGGAGCTCTCATAACTTCTGGTAGGACTTCGTTCATAGCTGCTTTGGAAAACTGTTTGCCATATCTGCTACGTTAAACACATCTTTTGATATTTTGACCTATAAAATTTAAATTCTATGTATATATCAAATAAATGTGTGGTCAGGTTAACGGAAGACATATACACAAATGCTTACTGAAGCATTATTTTAGTTGTTCACAGTAGGATGCATCCCTAATATCCAACTATAGTTGAATGGACAATATATTGTAGTTTATCCATACAGTGTAATACATTGAGCACTGAAAAGAGATTTTATATATATCGATTGCATCTTCATGCAATAATGTGGATGACTCTTTCAGGCATAGTAATGAATGAAAGAAGACAGACATAGACAGTATGATTCCATTTATGTCAAGAAACAGGCAAAGCTGGCCAGGCGTGGTGGCACACGCCTGTAATCCCAGGACTTTGGGAAGCTGCGGTAGGTGGATCACCTGAGGTCAGCAGTTTGAGACCGGCCTGACCAGCATGGTGAAACCCCGTCTCTACTAAATACAAAAAAATTAGCTGGGTGTGGTGGTACATGCCTGTAATCCGAGCTAGTTGGGAGGCTGACACAGGAGAATCGCTTGTACTTGGGAGGCGGAGGTTGCAGTGAATGAGCTGAGATCGCGCCATTGCACTCCAGCCTGGGCAACAGTAGTGAAACTCTCTCTCTCTCTCTCTCTCTCTCACACACACACACACACACACACACACACACACAAAGGCAAAGCTAAAGCATGGAGCTAGGACTCAGAACTAGTGATTACTTTTGAGGGTAAAATGGGCACGAAGGAGGCTTCTGGGGAGCTAATACTGTTCTATCTCTATTTTTAGGTGCTGGTTACAAAGTAAACATTTATAGAGCTATACACAGAAGACTTGCATCTTTATGTATATTTCCACGATAGTTCACAGAAAATAAATAAAGTGTGTACAGTGCCCTTAGCCTTGCTTACTGTTTTTCTCCAGCTATACCTCCTCAGACTCTATGCTTCTCCCGTCCTACCCTCTCTAACCCTTTGTCATTGATGTTCTCTGTCACTGTTGTCTTCATGTGGGTGACTGCTGCTTGTCACCTCCCCCTGTATGGCTTCCTGGGTCCTTCCCTCTCCTCACCTCCCCATCTGCTTTAGACAACCTTCCCTGTTATCCCATTGCACATAAGACACTGTATCTAGTTGGATCTTTATTCGCTTTTCCCACTAAACTACTCACTCTTTAATAAATTCTCTTTTTTAGTAGAACATCTATTATTTTATTCAACAGGAGGGAAGATAACACATTCGTTTTTTTTCTTTTCGACTTTTTTCAACTTTTGATTTTTTTTTTTTTTTTTATGGATCAGTGATAATAACTCAATCCTCTATTTGACAAAGAAGAAGGAGAAGGAAGAGGAAGAAAAAGAAAGTGGGATAAAGGATCAGAAAGGGAGGAAAATAGAAAAAATTAGAGTATGACTCCAGGGTAGACTTGTTTTGTTGTCACTGAGTTGGTTGGTTGGTTTGTCTGTTGTATTTTTCATATGTTTTGCCATGTTGGCCAGACTGGTCTCGAACTCCTAGCCTGAAGTGATCAACCCGCCTCGGCCCCCCAGAGTGCCGGGACCACAGGCATGAGCCACCACATCCAGCCCCCACATTGCTTCTCAACTTTTATTTTAGGTCTTGGGGGGGTACATGTGAAGGTTTGTTACATAGGTAAACACATGTCACGGGGATTTGTTGTATCATATTATTTCATCACCAGGTATTAAGCCTGGTACCCAGTAGTTATCTTTTCTGGAGTTCCTTCCAGGAGCAATTGTTTAGTGAATTGTGACTTTCTTGCTTCAGAGAACTTAAATCATTCCTTGTCCAGAGAAGGATATCAAGGCAGGCCTCACTCTTGGTGATGGTTTGTACTGGCTTAAGGACCTGGAGGAAGAGCTGCCGGTTGTAGGACTGGTCTGAATTAAGACTTTTGAAAAGAATCTGGGCAGCCAAAAATCTGTTTGGGAGAGCAGTGAATTAACAAGTACATTTGGAGACAGAGTTTGTTTAAGGAAGAATTGGGTGTAAAAACATCCACAATAGTAGATTAATGGGCTTGAGGACTTGGAAGATACTGGGCTTTATTCAGTAAGCAAAGGGGAGATATTTGAATAGATACTTTATTTGGAAAGCCCAGGTTTCAGAAAATCTGGTGGCATGCAGTGTTGAGGAATGAGAGCCTAGAATTGGGGAGACCAGTGTAGCATCTTTTTAGTGATCCATATAGGAATTATGAAAAGGAAAGTAAAAAGAGGTGATGGAAGTAGAAAACTAATGAGGTACCGATGCAAGAAGTGTTGTAAAATAAGAGCTCATAGGACTTGCTGTTGAATTGGATCTGGTGAGTCTGAGCAAGCTCTTTCATTGAGGAAACATTTATTGAGTGCCAGGGATGTGCCAGAAATTGTGATTGGCATGATGGACACAAGAATGAACAGGGAAAATTCCAAAGACTACTTGAGAGTTGGGATTCTGCTCTTTGTATCTTGGACCCACACCATTGTTATGGTCTTGATTCATATTATCCATCTTAGTGTGATTATAATTAACAAACATTCCAATACCTACTGCCTGCAGGGAGTTGAGCTTCAGACTTTGAAAGATTCAATATATATGAGTGGGCCTTTGGCCTCAGGTTACTTATGATCTGGTTGTCTTTCAAGACTCAATTTATATGTCATCATTTCTAAACCTAAAGCCTGGTTGGGTGTCCCTCCTATGTGGGCCCATAACACCATGGAAAGCATATTATAACCCTTAACAATACTGTTTTTTTTTTAATTGGCTGTCTATCTTCTGCCCTCAATGGAAAGTTTTCGAGGGCACCAATGGTGTCTTATAAGAAAGTACTGTTAATGCCAAGCACAGTGCCTGGTAGATGCCTAATATTGATTAACTTGACTATTGAAACAGCAAGTAAATGAATGAATGTGCGTTGAGTGAGACAGGACTTAGACACTTGAGTGAAAGAATAACATGGCATATGCTACCTGCCAGATAAATGCTACAGATGTTGTATGCAACAAAAATTCACTGGAGGCTGAGTGCAGGTGACTCAGGCCTGTAATCCAAGCACTTTGGGAGGCTGGACTGGGAGGACTGCTTGAACTTAGGAGTTTGAGACCAGCCTGGACAGCATAGTGAGATCCTGTCTCTACAAAAAATTAAAAAATTAGCCAGGTGTGGTAGCACGTGTCTGTATGCCTGTAGTCCCAGCTACTCAGGAGGCTAAGGTGGGAGGATTACTTGAACCCAGGAGGATGAGACTGCAATTAGCCATGATTGTGCCACCACACTCCAGCCTGGGCAACAGAGTGAGACCCTGTCTCTAAAAAAAAAAAAAGGAAAAAGAAAAAAATTCAGTGGAAAGAAACCTCAGGTTTGCATGAGAAACTACTGATTAGGCATTCACACAGTTGTAATTGTCAGATGAAGAAGGTAATATACAAGGCTGCGTCTAAACCATCCCACAGGTTGAGATTTCATTGATTTTCTCCTGAGACTTGAGAAATGGAGTCACTTTAGTGATCTATTTCAATATCCAATGTTATTGTTTATGGTGGACTGTTTTGGGAGTTTCAACTTCCATATGTCTCCATTTTCATTAGTCTAGAGGAGAACATTAACTTTTTAAATTTTTCCTGAGTACATTGTTCTAGCTTGTTGCCTTGCCTAAATCTGCTGGCTCATTATTTAGCTCCTGCCCTGCTCTGGCTGAGTGCACTTGATCAGAGACTGTAAGACACTCTGCAGCAAGGAATGTGTCAAACCCACCAAAATACTTTTTTTTTTTTTTTTTTTTTTTTTTTTGAGATGGAGTCTCTCTCTGTCACCCGGGCTGGAGTGCAGTGGCACGATCTTGGCTCACTGCAAGCTCTGCCTCTCGGGTTCACACCATTCTCCTGCCTCAGCCTCCCGAGTAGCTGGGACTACAGGTGCCCACCACCATGCCCGGCTAATTTTTTTTTTTGTATTTTTAGTAGAGACGGGGTTTCACCATATTAGCCGGGATGGTCCTGATCTCCTGACCTCGTGATCCGCCCGCCTTGGCCTCCCAAAGTGCTGGGATTACAGGCGTGAGCCAAACCCGCCAAAATACTCTTAAACGCCAGCCAGCCTTGATTATTAAGACTCGTCTACTGTGACTTTCTGACTCAACTGATTCCTAAGTTTTCCATTCCCTGAAATCCTATCACTTTAATCCATGATATGTCCGTGACATGTGCACACATTGCTAAGAGTCTGCCTATGAGATTCCCAGTGTATCTTTCTATTAAAAAAACTTTAATTTGGAATACCTTTAGATCTACAGAACATTTGCAAAGATAGTACAACTATCTCCTGTACACCTTTTTCCTGATTTTCATTTCCCCTAATGTGTTAACACCTAAACTCCACACTTTATTTGAATTTCACTAGTTTTTAAATTAATGTCCCTTTTCTGTTCCAGAACCTCATCCAAGATACCACATTGCATTTAGTTGTCGTGTGTCCCTAGTCACCTCTTGTCCATGACAGTTTTTCAAACTTTCCTTATTTTTCACCACCTTGACAGTCTAAAGGCATACAGGTCGGGTCTTTTATAGAATGTCCCCCACTTTGTGCATGTCTGATTTTTTTTTCATGATTAGACTGGGATTATGGGTTCTAGGATGGAGTACCACAGAGGTCAAGTGTGCTTCTTGTCACATCGTATCACGGCATACATGCTATTTACATGACGTTATCGATGATGCTAATCTTTATCGTTTGGTGAAAGTAGTGTTTGCCAGGTTTCTCACTGTAAGGTTACTATTTTTCCCTTTCTACACTCTAATTTTTTGAAGCTAGACATGAAGTCCCACATCCCCACATTCAGCAACTCCTGAGCTAGGGCGTGGCTGCATTTATTCTTTGTAATTTTTTGTAAGGAAGATTAATCTATTTTCCCTCAATATCTTATTTATTCAAACCTTTATTTATATCAGTAGAACCCTGGGATATTTATCTTACGTTGTGGGTAAAATCCAGTTCGATGGCACTTTTATTATTCTTTAAGTTGTTCCTGCTTTGGTCATGAGAAGCTCTTTTGGGTGAGCCCCTGTGTCGGTTGGACATGCCCACATCCTTTTATGTGGGGGAACTTCCTTATGCTGTGGTACTGCAGAATACTCCAGGCTTACCTCATCTTCTGCCCCTTCCTAACATCTTAAAGATATTTTCTCATAAGTATATTAAAAATGATATTGCATTTTCAGCCCCAACAGGGTCCACTCTTAAAAGACTCTAATAACAGAAATACATAGTCATTTAATATATCTAGTAAAAGCTCAATACAGATGTTTTTGTAAAGATGAAACTCTGCCTCCCAGGGTCATGCCATTCTCCTGCCTCAGCCTCCCAAGTAGCTGGGACTACAGGCGCCTGCCACCACGCCCAGCTATTTTTTTGTATTTTTAGTAGAGATGGGGTTTCACTGTGTTATCCAGGATGGTCTCGATCTCCTGACCTCGTGATCCACATGCCTCGGCCTGCCAAAGTGCTGGGATTACAGGCGTGAGCCACCGCGCCCAGCCCATTTGAACTTTTTATAAAACTCTTGAAATATCCTTAATTATAACCCTGGCCTGTAAACTCTCATTCAGGTGATGGAGAGACGTCTTCTACTAAGCAAATGACAGGGCATGCTAAGTGGTACTGTGACTTTATGTAGTATCCTAATGTAGTGTGTGTGTATGTGTGTGCATGCATGTGTGTACAGATTCTCTCTTTGTACATACAGATATTGTTATTCTTTTCTTTCCAGCATGAGTGGTCTGTTGTTGGAGAATCATGTTCTGCTCTTGGCAGTCATAATTCCATTTGTATTCCGTGGTTCCCCATTTCGCATTATTTTCCAACTTTGTGTGTGTGTGTGTGTGTGTATGTGCTTAGAATATTTGGCCTGTGTGTGGGAAAGGGGTCTTCCATAGTCAGCCATCATGAGCCAAGATACTATTATCTGAGATTTCAAATCTCCTTCAAAAACTGACTTGGGAACTTTCCAACACCAGCCCATTCATTGATACTAATAAAAAAGATGGATAATAAGAGAAGGAAGTATGGTGGGATAGGCATTGAAATGCTTCAAAAATCCAGCACTCCAAGACTGATGCTAACTTTGGGTGGGCGTTTCAGGAGTGTGAAAGTGTGAAGAATGGACATTTATCTCTGGAGTCCCTAGCTCTCATTTCAAGATGCTTTTTCTCCACACTGATCAGCCTGCTCATGGTGCTGCTCCCAATAAGCCGCCGAGTAATTCCTGTCTTCTCATCCTCCTGACTTCCTGGTCATACCAAGAGTGTTGGCCTACTGGGGGCTTGTTCATAAGGGTATCCTATAAGCCAAAAAATGAAATTAATTATCATCATCGTCGTGGCTTTTTTTCACTCTAGGGAATGTTACAAAAACAAGGTAACAACAAGACAACAATCCCCAGAGCTTTGTTGAAGGTGGTTTATGAAAAGGAGGGCTTTACTATCTCTCTGCCCATTTTCTTTAACAAAAAAACAAGATGAATTAGAAGGCCTCATGTCCTCTAAGTGTAAAGGAGGAAGAAAGAAAGGCAGGGGCCACATGGAACAGATGGAATATCCCCGCTGATAACTAGCATTTTTATTGACAAAACATCAATAATGAGCAGTGTACAAGGAGGAGTTCAAAAGAGGCAGGCATTTACCCTCTATGGCATTTATTTATTTATTAAAATGGAGTCTTGCTCTGTCACTCAGACTGGAGTGCAGTGGTGCGATCTCAGCTCACTGAAACCTGCACCTCCCGGGTTCAAGCAGTTCTCCTGCCTCAGCCTCCCGAGTCGCTGGGACTACAGGGGCATGCCATCACGCCCGGCTAATTTCTTTTGTATTTTAGTAGAGATGGGGTTTCACCTTGTTGCCCAGGCTGGTCTCAAACTCCCAAGCTCAGGCAATCTGCCCGCCTCGGCCTCCCAAAGTGCCAGGATTACAGAAGTGAGCCACCACTCCCAGCCTATTTAATTATGTTGAGACGGAGTCTTGCTCTGTCACCCAGGCTGGAGTGCAGTGACATGATCTTGGCTCACTGCAACCTCCACCTCCCGGGTTCAAGCAATTCTCCTGCCTTAGCCTCCTGAGTAGCTAAGATTACAGGCATGCACCATCATGCCTGGCTAATTTTTGTATTTTTAGTAGAGATGGGGTTTTCCCATGTTGGCCAGGCTGACTTTGAGCTCCTGACCTCAAGTGATCCGCCTGCCTTGACCTCCCAAAGTGTTGGGATTACAGGCATAAGCCACCATGCCCGGCCCTTTTATGGCTTTTAGATAGTTGTCTTATTATTTTATTAGGCTTTTTTTTTTTTTTTTTTTTTGAGATGGAGTCTCACTCTGTCGCCCAGGCTGGAGTGCAGTGGTGCAATCTCGGCTCACTGTAAGCTCCGCCTCTGGGTTCACACCATTCTCCTGCCTCAGCCTCCAGAGTAGCTGGGACTATAGGCACCTGCCACCATGCCTGGCTAATTTTTCGTGTTTTTAGTAGAGACGGGGTTTCACCATGTTAACCAGGATGGTCTCGATCTCCTGACCTCGTGATCCGCCCTCCCTGGCTTCCAAAGTGCTGGGATTACAGGCGTGAGCCACCGCGCCCGGCCGTCTTTATTATTTTATTAGGCTATTTTTTTTTCTATTTGGATATCTCACTTTACTTGACTTTTGTATTGGGTTTAGAATAACCGTCACAGGATTGGTATCGAGATGAAGGAAAGGAGGTTGATACGCCCAGGCAGCATGTGAGCGCTGAGGAGAACATATTCAGGCAGAAAGATTTGCAGACAGAGATGAGCTACTGGGAATGGTGAATGTACTGACCTTAGTGTAGTCTTTTATTTCTTTCCTGTTTTTAAGAATGGGAGGATGTGCTTCTCGAAAGTACAGAGCATGGCCAGGCGCGGTGGCTCACGCCTGTAATCCCAGCACTGTGGGAGGCTGAGGCGGGTGGATCACGAGGTCAGGAGATCGAGACCACGGTGAAACCCTGTCTCTACTAAAAATACAAAAAGTTAGCCGGGCGTGGTGGCGGGCGCCTGTTGTCCCAGATACTCGGAGAGGCTGAGGCAGGAGAATGGCGTGAACCCGGGAGGCAGAGCTTGCAGTGAGCCGAGATCGCGCCACTGCACTCCAGCCTGGGCGACAGAGCGGAAACTCCGTCTCAAAAAAAAAAGAAAGTACAGAGCATGGTGAAGAGCTCCTCAATATGGCAACACTGAAAGAGTCTTTGGGCTTCTGATTCGGAGTTGGAAATGATATAGTTGGTCATTTCCATTTGGTCACCTAACAAAAATTTTTTTTTTTTTTTTTTTTGAGACGGAGTTTCGCCCTTGTTGCCCAGGCTGGAGTGCAATGGCACGATCTCAGCCCACTGCAACCTCTGCCTCCTGAGTTCAAGCGATTCTCCTGCCTCAGCCTCCCAAGTAGCTGGGATTACAGGCATGTGCCACCACGCCCAGCTAATTTTGGTATTTTTTGTAGAGACAAGGTTTCACCATGTTGGCCAGGCTGGTCTTGAACTCCTGACCTTAGGTGATCCGCCCACCTCGGCCTCCCAAAGTGCTGGGATTACAGGCATGAGCCACTGTGCCTGGCCAAACACACATTTCTTTAGCTTAGAAACCTGCTACTGGTGAAAAGCTGTTTGAATAGAATTGATGGTCGGCATTGAAAAAAAAAAAAAAAAAACAGATTAAAAAAGTCTTTACTGAGAAAACGACTTAAAAGCCAAACTTAATATCATCCGTGTAGAGAGAGTAATAAGTCCTACAACCATTTATTAAATGTAATTACCACTAAAGTAAGTAGGCCAGTATCTAGCCTCGTACCTATTCTGAATCTCAGGCTTGCTTATTTCCACACTAAAACACAGCAAGATAAATGGGCTTTAAGATAAACTGTTGAGCTGTTATTTGGGCTACTTATCTAGGAAAACATTTCCTTCCTGATATGAACAGAGTAGATTTCTAGTTGCATTTGGAATTGTGTTGTTTTAGCCGATGGACCTGTTCGAAGAAGAAATAAACTTAATATAATCTTTGCCAGCTGTAATTTCAAGATTAGCTGTCCAGTTTGAGCAGGATATTAGGTAGATTGATTTATCCATTCATTAACACTTAATTCTATAGCTCAGGGCAGTCATCAATAAGGTACAGTTAACCACATGGATAATTTAACATTTTATTCACTGTCACTATTTCTATAGTAAAAGGACCATCATTATAACAAGGAAGGTTCTTTCCAGTGCAGCACCTTCCTAGGAAGAATTGGGGGTTTCAGAAAAGCTCTATTGAAATGCAGAGGCTTGAATGACCTCCTGGCCTCAGTCACTTCTGCACAACATCCATGGTTCAGATTTGTGTCTCAAAAGTTTATGAAGTACCAAAAAAAAAAAAAAAAAAAAAAAAGTTTATGAAGTACCATATGAGACTGAATTTCAGGGTTGCTGGTAAAAAATTTAGACCAAATACATTAAATCCCCAAATGCCAAAGGCCTGCTGTTTTTACAGCTTTTCTTAATCAGAAACATTTTTTTCATGTGTGTGTTTTAAAATTTGTGGTGATCAGGGATCAAAAGAATTTCTAGGCATTAGTTTTGCTAAAGATTACTCTTCTAAGTAGCTTACCTGACTGGATAAAGTCCAGAGATAGACCCTTATATAACTGGGAAATGGTACTCTTGCCAAGGATACCACTTCCTGCCGCCTGGGCCACCTCTCACCCTTGGCATGACACGTGCTGCTACTGAGGATGATGGTGGTGGCTCCCGCTGTGATCACCGTTAGTACTGCGTTGCTGTCCTATTGCTCTCAGAGTCACTTGCAGATGCTGAATCTGGGACTGGTGCAGAGGCTGGCATTGCCCGCGTTCCTGCACATCCGCTTGGAAGCTGAACCATGCCAGTGCACTATGCCACTTTACTGGACTGGAAAGAATCTTTTCCCGTCCAGTATTTCGCTCCACACTGACCTCTTGGTTTCAAGGTAGCACTGCTTATGTTTCCAGCGCTTTGAGGTTTTTCTGTGGAAACGAGCTTTACCGTTGCTGGGCCCCTTTTCTTTTCCTAGGACCCTATTCCTTCATGGAGGCAAAGCTTTATGGTGGAATTGAGAGAGAAGAAATGTGTCTTTCTCACTGTTGCCCCCTCCACCAGTACCTGGGGCACATCCTGATTTCCTGTTCTTCCATTTAGAATGCATGAATGCATTTTTTTCCCCTAGGAAGCTCATTATTCCTCATGCTGCAGTATTTAGCCCTTCTCTAGTATGTATAATTTCAACAGAGTCCGCCTGGGCTCAATCCTGAGCCTCTCATATCTCTGTCTGGGAAGTTCATCTTCTTCCTTGAACTAAATAGCAAATGTGATGGCTTAGTAAAGTGAGAGTATCACAACCCAGTTGTCCTTACACCCAGGCGCCTCCAACTAGAGAATAGATAATATGTAGCTGAAGTTTAGTTTCCTAGATATAGATCACTAAGATGTATATACCTTCCCTCTTATTTTCAATTGGTTTATCATCCATGCAGCAAGGAGTAACCATCATCACTAACTTGCCAAAGAAAGTGTTGAACCTCTCAAGGTTCCTCCCAGTGTTAAAATTCTCTATGTAGATGCCTGTCACTTACTGGTTGTTTGGCAAATGAGTCTAACATGTATCAGAACTCTTAGTACTTTTATATGACTGGTAATACCATTTCTCATAAGTTTTTGAGACAAAAATGGGAGCTTTTATACTGTCTGCAGCAAGTGCTATATATTTCTTTTTCACTTATTGGTTTTTATTCAAGCCTCTTTAATACTTTTCATATTCAACTCCTACACTTGTGCTTGCACTGCTTTTATTACACCATAATTCTGCTTAGAGGTGCAGGTGGCAGCGGGTGAAGGAGGTAATGATTCCCCAGCAGGCTGGTTGGTCTGTGGTTGTGGACGTGATTGCAGTATAAATGCAGTGAGAATACCCATGCCCCTCACCTCTGAGCTCCTTGGGCAACTTGAGGTCTGCCCTTGTCTTTCATCCTGGGGACCAATGATGCTATTTTTAATGCACAGCTCAGAGGGTAGGCCTCCCTTTCTCTGGTCCATCACGTGGAACCTTAAACTCCCATGAGATGATGTTGTAGAACCTTACCATGATGTCTGTGGAATACAAAAAAATCAGAATCACATGAAGAAAATGTGCCCATCACAGCCTCCCTGAGAAATCCATCCTTATTTTCTTCATCTGTTCATCAGTTGATGGACACTTAGGTTGATTCCAGAACTTGGCTATTGTGAATAATGCTGCAATAAACATGGGGGTACACTCCATAAATATGTACAATTACAATTTGTCAATATTTAATAAGAAAAGGGAAATTCATCCTTGTTCGGAAATCTACTCTTGGGGTCTAATTAAACCTTCCTGTTACAAATAAACCCATTTCCCCATTGCTGTGTCCTCTTTAAAACAGAATAAAAAGTGGTGATTCACTTGATAGTTTTTTAGGGGGAACAGGTTCAAACCACCGGTATAATTTCATATTATTGTTAGTGTTCCAAATTTTATTTTTTAAAAATTTTTTGAGACAGTGTCTCACTTTGTCACTGAGGCTGGAGTGGAGTGGCATGATCACTGCTCAGTGCAGCCTCTACGTCCTGGGCTCAAGAGATCCTCCCACCTCAGCCTCCTGAGTAGCTAGGACTACAGGCACATGCCATGATGCCTGGCTAATTTATGTTAATTTTTTTAGAGATGGAGTATCACTATGTTGTCCAGGCTGGTCTCAAATTCCTGGGCTCAAGCAATCCTCCTGCCCTGGCCTCCCAAAATACTGGAATTGCAGGTGTGAGCCACTGCACTCAGCCCCCAGTTTTAAATCATATAAATTACTCAGCATTTCAGCAGAGTTATGACGTGCAAGAAAATTTTGGAAATTCAGAATAATAAGAAAAATTAGTTTGTTTTTTTTTTTTTTAAATCTTTGGGAAAATCATGTTTCACCGAGACAGAAAACACCTTTTCCCTAAATATTCAAAATGGATTTTTTAGAGAAACAAGTTGCTGAAGTGGAGACAAATAAAATATATGCTACAAAGTAAATGTAAGCTCTAAGTTTGTTTTGGGGGAGACTTTAGAATTTATTTTTAGATATCACAGTTAAAAAAAGGCTTTCATGGATGGAGGCAGTCATTGCAAAAGAACAGCTTGCTGATAATTGCCCTGTGATTAAAGATTCAATTTGTTTAGTATGAAAATGAATTGAGTAACCTTCTTGGCTTTATTCAAGGATGATGACTCCTAAGTGGGCCCTATGGATTGCAGAGCCCTAGAGGTTGAAATCTCATGCATGTTGTAGTCTAGTAGGGCCTTGAATGATAGTAGTTGATGCTCATATTTATCTATTTTTTACTTAAGAAAGCCCCAGGACTGAATCATTTGAAGACACATCAGCTAGCTGCTTTTGACAAAACTCTTAAGGACCAGAATGATGAAAACAACACATTTTGGGTTCCTTTGAACTTTTTCTTTTAGTCAGTTGGAACTTCCTCTCCTGCCTTCATTGGTGCATCTAACTTCTGTTTATTCTATATCCCAAAGAGCTAAAATAAATAAAATTATTTCTGGTAGGTACATTTTTTTAATGAGAGAAGAAATGACAGGCATGTGTTTTGTAATATAACAACAAAACAAAATACAAACTAGAAGACACCCTTATTTAGTTGGTCTGTGTCACTTGTGATAAGTTCAGCATTAACTAAGAGAATACCCAAGGCAGAATGTCTTAAATAGTAAAGCAATCTTTTATCCCACATAAAAAGTGTGAAGAGTTGTTAATTCAGCAGCTTAACAGCATCGTCAGGGTTCTTTCCACCTTTCTGCTCTGCATCAGCAGGCTCTAGAGTCTGTTTCAGGTGTTAAAATGCCATTAACAGCTCCCGACATCATATCCTCATTTAAAAAAAAAATTCAAAGACCAAAAGAGAGCACTTGACCTTATGTCCCTTTTTAAGAGCAGCGAAATGCTTCTTAAGACCCCTTTCCCATTGCACTCCCCGTCATTGGCCAAAGAGCTCCATATGGCTATTCCTAAACCAGTTGCTGGCAAGGGAAACGGAAGACTTCCCATCGTGAGGTGGAGGGCATCTGGACTTCCTTGAAGCACTGGTCTGCATATAACTTATCAGAATTGGAAGCCCTGTGCTTCAAGGAAGTGGAGGGGTGTTGTTAGGTCATTCTTGCATTGCTATAAAGAAATAAATTAGATTTGGTCATTTACAAAGAAAAGAGTTTTAATTGGCTCATGGTTCTGCAAGCTGTACAAATACGGCACTGGCATCTGCTCGGCTTCTGAGGAGGCCTCAGGGAGCTTTTTCTCATGGTGGAAGGCAAAGCAGAAGCAGGACGACGCCTGGCCAGAGCAGGAATGAGAGCGAGTGGGAGGGGCCACATCCTTTTAAACAACCAGATATCACATGATCTCACTCATCACCAATGGGATGGCACTGAGCCATTCATGAAGGATCTGGGCCCGTGATCCCGACACCTCCCACCAGGCCCCACCTCCAACACTGGGGTGACATTTCTATGAGATTTAGTCGGGACACAGATCCAAACCACATTAGGTATGGAGTGGTTATTGGGTGGGGAATCAGACCTCCTCAGGACTCTGTTTTGTTTTTGCTTTTTGTTTTTGAGTTGGCGTCTTGCTCTGTTGCCAGTCTGGAGTGTAGTGGCATGATCTTGGCTCACTGCAACCTCTGCCTCCTGGGTTTAAGTGATTCTCCTGCCTCAGCCTCCCAAGTATATGGGATCACAGGCATGTGCCACCACGCCAGGCTAATTTTTGTATTTTTAGTAGAGACACGGTTTCGTCATGTTGGCCAGGCTGGTCTCAAACTCCTGACCTCAGGTGATCCACCCACCTCGGCCTCCCAAAGTGTTAGGATTACAGGCGTGAGCCAGTGCACCCAGCCCCACAGAACTCTGTTTTACAACTTCTTTCTATCTTCTCCATCTTAAATTTATTTGCAGAAGTCAGGAGATACACACACACACACACACACACACACGCACATACATGCACATGCACTTACGTAAGCACCCATAAACATGTAAATATTATTTAATTGATTAGTTGTAATTTCCCTGAGACTTTTGTTAAATGATTTGAAAAAATGCAAGAAAGGTATTTTTTATTTAACAGTGTTGCATGTTTTGTTATACTGTAATTATGTGAAAATTAGCACTCTTGCTAACTTAATCAGAATAGATAGGTGATTATATAATTCTCTCCCGTTACTATTCTGCATAAACAAAAGTCTACTAAAAACAAGTGTTACATGAATTCCTTTAAAGGGTAGTATGCATGCTTGGCTACTAATTAGATATGGGAAGTGATCAAGAGGACTAATGCTGGATCACTCAGTTTCCTCTTGGGTAAGCTCCTAGACGGTGGCCAGCGACATTGTAAATCTAGGGGCAAGCACAGAGTTTGAGGGGCAAGGCGATGACTTATGTTTTAAATATGTTAAGTTTGAGGTTCTTGAGAGACATTGCAATGGAGAGGTCTAACAAGAGTTATATGTGTGTCTGAAATTCAGGAGGACAGCTGGATTGGGTTGCAGACATAGACTTGGGAATCCTTAGTATATAGGTGGTAGCTGCAGTCATAAGAGTAGATAAGATTAACAAGAAACTGTGCCTTAGCATCTCCAGCTATTCTCAGGTTTCTATTCTGTCCCTCTCCTTGAATGATATTTTCATACAAGTCAATATATGTTATTAAGTCAACTCATTTGTTCAGCCAATTAACATATATTAACTTATATGAAAATATACACAGAGACAGAATATACCCCAAGTTAATATATCATCAAAAAATAAATGTTATTATTTATATTTAAGGTACAGCATGATGTAATAGTATATATATATATAATGAAATATTAATATATCTTAATTTTAGATTGAACAAATAAGAATTAGGAAAGTAAATCTTTTAAATCTATTTTTTCCAGCCATAGAATGCATTGTAAAGCTTACAAAACATTCTCTTTGGATTTTTCCATGCTTTATTCCTGAGTCTTTTATATCTATGAATTCCAATGAGAGGCGCTTGGTTCCAAAACAAATGTAAATAGGTTTAGTTTGCATTCCGTTTCTTTGTGAGCATTGATCATTGAGAATTTACAGTGCTCATGTCAATGAAACAGGCAGATGCCTGCCCCAAAGTGGACAGAACTACAAATCTGGCAAAGCTAAGGAAAGAGGAGGGTGAAGGTCATACAAGAGTTAGTGGATTAGTAATATGAATGATTATGATTTATTATATTTCTGTAATTTTCATTATTGCAGAGGAGAAGTGTGTCCTGTACTCAGACATGGCTCCAGTCCAGCTGCTTTGCTTTCTGCTCAGATTTGTTGGTCTAGGGTTTCTTAAAGCACTGGTGGTGAGAGAGAATTTAGGAGGTACAGACATGCTATGGCATAATTTTGGATCCTTTAATGAGGAAGGGATTCCTTCTTCAGTTCTCTAGTAATCCTGCCTATTTAATGAAGGGAAAAGCTCAGTTCAGTGCTAGTGAGTCTTTAACAACTGTCTGCTGTCTACCATTAACTTCAGAGAGACAGACAGACAGCGAGAGAGGTGGGTGACATACTTACTCATACTAATGTTCCATGTAGAAGACTGACACAAACTTTTATTTTCCTTTTTATGTAAAGGTACTTAGGTTAAAAAAAATGAGTTGACTTAAAGAAAAACATTAAATGATACTACTCTAGGTGGTATGTGGATATGGCTTCTAGTTGCTGTCCCTAACCTTTCATCTTCCCTCTATGTCACCTGCAAAGCCCTGACATTTAGTTATCCTAAACATGGTTTCCTTGATCAACATTCTACAGTGGTCCTCTCCTGAATGGAGTCTTGCTAGCAGACCATCCTTTCTTTTCTTAGTCCACCTTATTACGGGCTACATCCTCTCTCCCTCAATTTTGGATGTTTTAGGATCCTGGGCTCTATACATTTGCTCCTTCTTCTCTTCTTCCCTTCCCCAACCTGCTCATGGCAGGAGTTTGATTCCAAGTCCCACCCACACATCAAAGCCCTGCTGTAGTGCCTTAGTTACCGACTGCAACTGTACCAACCGTCACAACTTTCTTGCTTTCATGAAATTCTGTTGCATCTTTGATCAGTTATCACAATTTGGCACTTAATTGCACTCCCATTGTTTCAGGTACTTGTCTGTATCTTAGCAAATTATTTCCCGTATCCTAGCAAATGTCTTGCTAGCAGGGATAGTCATTTATTCTTGTCTACGGATACTGTGCGTAGAACAATGTTGGACAGTTGATTATCAGAAATACATGTTTAAGCAGTTTAACCAAATAAACTGTAATAACCAAATGTTTAACCAAATAAACTGTATTTTCCAAAAGCTAGTGTGCACCTAGAAGTGTCCCAAAATGCATGAGTTTGTTTTTTAACACAGTGGTTTTTAAACACGGCCACAGATTCTTTATCCCCATCCCTTGAAACTGGCTGGCCTTATGACTGCTTTGACCAATATACTGTGACAAAAGCTACACTATGTGAAATCCAAGGCTTGATCATAAAAGCCTATACAGCATCTGAAACATTATTCCTGGAGTTCTGAGCCACACTATAAGTATGACAACTGTGTGTCCACCAGGCTGTAAGGAAGTCCAAGCTATATTGAGAGGCCACAGGTAAGCACTGTAGTCAACCATCCCAGCAGAGCCCCTGTTTGGTCATTCCAGCCAAGGTTCTGGACATGTGAGTAAAAAGGCCTGTAGATGATTCCTGTAGTTAGCCATTCCAGTCACTCCCAGCAACTTAAGTCTTCCCAAGTGGAGGAAATAGACAAGCTTAAGCAAATATAAGCCATCCCTCCTGGGCCCTGCCCAAATTCCTGCCCTGCACAATCCATGAGCACAACAAAATAGTTTGCTTTATGCCAACAAGTTTTGGGGTGGTTTGTTCAACAGCTATGGTTAACTGGAACACTTCCTTAAAAAGAGATCATAAGTCTTCATAGCTCATCCCCTGTGTAGCCCATCTTATTGCCAATTACACTAAAATAAACAAACAAAAAATGAAAAAACAAGATAAAATGCGAAGTAAGAAAGGAAGATCTTAAAAGAAAATGGGGAGTAAAGTGGCAGAAAGCAAAGGCCAAGGACATAATCATATCAGTAGAGATGTAGATACAGATATATGATAGATAGATGTAGATAAATATGAAGATAGAGATAGAGAAAGGCTAACATACATTATTAGCATAACTATTATTAGTAGATTTTACTTCCAAATTCTTTAGAACAGTAAATCTACTTAGCTAAATTCTTGGCTGCAATTATTATTCTTTCTGCCAATTTTTATTTCTCCATGGAACCTACTTGCCACATATAAAGCCTGAGAAAAGAAGTAACTACGTCCAAACTTTTCCCTTAATCATCTTTTCTAAGATATTAATGAGCAATCAAAATGTGAAAATGGCTTATTTTATTAACCATCAAATAGATGAAAATTAAAGGAATAGTAAAACTTTCATCATTTTAAAAATAATACTGTCAAATACTGGTGAGGATGCAAAGAAATGAATCCTTTCTCTTTTGGGGAGAGTAAATTGTAAAAACGTTTTTGTCTACTAATTTGGTAACATACAACAAAACATTAACATGGTTAATATGAACACTATTAATATTAACACTATTAATACCCTTCAACCCAGAAGTATTTTCTGTAATGAATTTGTTTTAAGAAAATGGTTATATATGCATAAAAATTTTCTTTGAGAATGTTCATTCCAACATCTATTCTTTAACTTATTTATTCGACAAATATTTACTAACATCTCTTCTAGGCTAGGTGGAGTTCTTCGCCTTGGAGGTGAATAGGCACTAAACTGATCCACATGTGGTAGACTTTAAAATGATAAGTTCAATGAAGAAAAATGAAGCAGTGAACAATTGTGGGGAGTGGGAGCCATTTTAGTTAGGAACATTAGGGAAAGCCTCTGTAAGAGGGTATCATTACAGCAGTGTTAGTTTTAATAGAAAACATAAATTTTCAAACATGGGGACTGTTGAATAAATTCTGGGACATCCAGGCAAGGGAATAAACATAGCAGTTGAAATAGTAACGACATACAATGTTTTTTTCATAAATTTCAAGTAAGAAAAGGAGTTAAAAAAAAGATGTTTAATGTATTTTGTATATTTTCTATAACCTGTATGTTTATAATAGAGGACTACATTTCACAGGGAGAGAATGAGAAGAAGGAGATACTCCAAAATATTAATACTGGCTGGTGCTAAGTAACAGGATGAGGAATAATTTTTATTTTCTACTTTTGCTTATCTATATTTTCTAAAAAGTTCTACAATCAGCATGCAAGGTCTCATAAAAATAAATTGAAAAGGCCAGGTGCGGTGGCTCATGCCTGTAATCCCAGCACTTTGGGAGGCCAAGGTGGGTGGATCACAAGATCAGGAGTTCGAAGCTAGCCTGATCAACAAGGTGAAACCCTGTCTCTACTAAAAATACAAAAATCAGCCTGGCATGGTGGCACATGCCTGTAATTCCAGCTACTCGGGAGGCTGAGGCAGGAGAATCACTTAAACCTGGAAGGTGGAGGTTGCAGTGAGCTGAGATCGCATCATTGCACTCCAGCCTGGGCAACAGAGCGAGACCCCATCTCAAAAAAAAATTAAATAAATAAATTAATTAAATAAATAAATTGAAGAATAGAAAGAAAAGCTGATTGTTTCAAACTACCTTCCCCCTGCTCCTGCTTTATTCCTTTGCCATCTATGGCAAAGCCCCATGAGGGCAGCCACCCTGTTGACTTATTTACTCCCTTCCCCAGTGCTTGGCATAGTGCCTGACTCATAATATGTGAGGATGTTATGATGCTTGAATGAAGAGATACATGAAGACCTGAGACTGAAAGCAGAGCTGTATTTGTCGAGTGGTTTTTATGTTCCAGGTATAACACTAGGTTCTTCAAATATGTTATCTCATTTGATTTCTGCAGCAACAGTGTGAGGGAGGGATGAAGTTCTCTTTTTCATGCTTAGAACACAGAGATTTAGCGAAGTTAAACAGCCATATGTGGAGACCTGGTATTCAAACCCAGGCCTCTTCCAATGGATGGCTCAGTCCCCATTTTATTGCCTCTGGCATCCTTCTGTCCCCAACTGCCTCCACACACCACACAAAGGATGTGGCCTGTACATATAGAAAATTTAGAGGAAGAGAAAGGTCTTTTTGGGCAGGTGCATTGCATCTGAGAGGTCATTTTCTCCTTTATTAACACAAATATAAGTAAGAAAGAATGAGGTCTGATTGGACTATAGTAAAATAGTAAGACATCATTAATAGTTTTTAAAAATATGGCAACAACATTTGGTAAGGTTATCTGGTGTCATTGAAAGAACTCTGACTGTTGTGGTATTAGTAGGTCTGGGTTTTAGTCCCAGCTCAGGCTCCTCATCTGTGACATCTTTATGCAGTAGATGTAGCTTTGGCTGCATGTAACAGAGCTCCCAAAGCAGTGGCTTATGAAGATAGAACTTCGTATCTCCCTTACATGAAAGTTAAGACGTAGGCAGCTCCTGGATTTGCATGAGGTCTCTGGTCGCCTGGGACCCCTTCCAGCTGTCTGCTTGGGCTTCTGGAGTGTGTGTTTCTCTTCCACAGAGTCCAGCCCACTTTCTCAGCCAGAGGATGGAGGAAGGGCAAGAAGGAACATCTGCCCTCCCCTTTAGAACATATCCTAGAAGTTGCACTATCACATTCCCGTCCATCCTGCTTGCTAAAACTTAGTCACATATTGCAGCTAGCTGCAAGGGAGGCTGACACATATAATCCTGGTTCTGGAAAGCCAAGGGATGAGCTAACATTCAGGGGTATTTCATGAGGGCAGATATTAGGGGACACTTAGAAATCTATGCCACAATCCTTTAAGGAATGTTCTAGAGTTCTGAGATTCTTTAGATATCCCTAAAGACACCAGTTATATACATATTCTGATGTGTGTGTGTTGTGTATATGAAAAAAATGAAAGAGAATTATAAATGACAATATTGGTAACTTTCAAACTGTGTTTTCACTTAGTCCTCTGATAGAAACAATCTCGCAAAGTCTAACGAAATGCAAAGAAAGTGAATCTATCCAGAAATGCTTTTTAAAAAACTGCCAGTGGGAACATAATCAAGTGATGTTTGATAAGGCTGTGGTAGAAGCTATTAAATCATTACCTTATATGACATTAAATAGCAAAAACCTCCATTTTATAAAATTATTGAAAGGGATGTCAATCTGTGCCTACTGAAGTTGAAACTGACTTTTTCGAGAGTAATTGTGTGGAGTATTATTTTCTTCAAAGCTGCCTTCCATCTTAGGAGAGCAAAAATTCAAGCAAGACAGGTTTTTTTTTCCCTTTCTTCTTGGCTTTATCTCCCTTATGCAGTTTAAAAGAGAATTAAGCTTATTTTAGTTCTCTGATTTTTCCCCCATTGCAAACATTTTCTGGTTGGAATGTAATCCAGTGTTCTCAGATATTATTTTGGTCTAAGAAGTGTCCCTGGTTGTACAACAGAGGCACTAAAGAGCAAATATACTTTCCTTGCCAATGATAATTGCTAAAGCAAAAGGGAACATTTGAATATAAGTTCTGGTAATAATGTCTTATTTACATTACACCAATTTGATGCCAAAAATAATGGGGGTGTTATGGTTATATAATTAAACATGAAGCATGACAACATGTGGAAGGATGGGACCTCTTTTTATTATTTCATTGCATTTTATAATAGCATATGATGTTTCCCTAGGGGGTCTGACGATAGATGATGGTAGTCTCTAACATTTGAATGAAGAATGCAAACATTGTTACTTTAAATCAGTGTTCTCTGTGCCACAAGCAGCCTAACCCCAGATGAGGTGGTATTGATTTTTAACCAGTGACTGTTAGAGATTAGAAATCAAACTAACCACATTCTATTCCCTAGATCTCTTATCTTCTTGTTAACATTCTATTTTTTTCCATTTTTATTCTTCACCCACTTATTCGTTCACCAGTTTTCCTTGAACACTAATATGTCTGTAAGAAAATTATGTTAAAGACGTTCTAAAATAGAAATAACATCTTGGTAACATTGAACATATTATTTCCTTGCTAATTTTAGAAGGGTTGCTACGTCTTTGCTTGTGTTTCTCCCTGGGATACTGCTTACAGCTCATGTCTTCACTGCTTTTTCATTCATGAACTTGTTTGGAGTCCAATTCTTCTAAAACTTTTCTTATTCTCTGTTTGGAAATCAAACAAAGAAACAAACAAAAATCAATGGACCTCCCGCTGGAAGAAGTGGTGTCCGTCTAGCTAAGGCCTTCCCATGGGGCCCGTGGGTGCTGGAAAGTGGTGAACAAGCATTTTTTGAGCATCCACAAGGTTCCCAGCCAGGTACTGGATGGGGGAGATTGGAGAGGACTTTGTCAATTAGACAATGAAGGCATTTGGTTTGTGCTTCTGGAGGCAAGAAGCAAAATCTAGTTTATGTCATCTTCTGCAAAGTATGGGTTTCAGTTGAGGCAGAACTCTCTGCTTGACTTGGGTAAGAGATGTGCCTGTGAGAAGAGTCATTTTATACCTAAGAGAGAGTAATAGCACTATTTCTTGCTGCTTCTCAGGAATGTGGTCACTTAGATAATCATAAAGGCTCCCACTTTCAAGGGAGGACTTGGGGACTAACTGCAGGACATTAGTAAGGGACAGAAAACTGACACAGGACAAAATAGCAAAAAAAAAAAAAAAAAAGAAAGAAATTTGGGATTGTGTTAGCCGATTTTCAAATATCCCACTAAAGTTTTGCAGAATGAAAAATATAGACCATGAGTTATATCAAGATTCTGATGGAAGAGCCCCCATAAAGAAAGAATTGGTGATAATAGGGTGAAGTTCTTTTTCAGTTATTGAGACTCTGTGGATGAAAGAGTCAGACTTGAGTTTGGGACAGTTTGTGGTCATTTTGGAACATAAAATAAACCTTGGCTAGGGTTTGAGGTAGTATCCAGCAAGCAACTGCAAACACCAGCCGGTTCTGCTCTATAAAGCCTGGTGCAGAGGTGGATCTGTCGGCTAGAGGCGGGGAGATGTGTGCTCCAGGAGGTACACAGTGAGAGTCAGTGATCCAGGCTGTAGGGACAGACTTGGAGCAGGAAGAGGGGATGGGATGGCAGAAGTGATGGGAAACCCATGTCTGCAGAAACTGAGGTAAGCCATCAGCTTAAAGCCTTTATCCAAAAGCAGAGGGAGGCTGCTGCAGACCTGCATGTGGCAGGCAGTTCACGTAGCTCTGTGGAGCATTTAAATGGGGGCTGTCACATGCCTAAGTGTGCCTGGTGTACAGAACAGGTGCTCTACAGGGCCTGCGGTAGGACAGCATCTTGCATAGCCTGGGAAAAGGGGATGTGAGTGCCATTTGGCCCGAGTTAGAATTAGGAAGGAAGAAAAGTCAGGAAGGACGCCGAAACTTAGAATCGAGAGAGAAGAGGAGAGGAGAGGGGAGGAGACAGGAGGGGAGGGGAGGGGAGAGGAGGGGAGGGGAGGGCAGGGGAGGGGAGGGGCGGGGAGGGGAGGGGAAGGAAACATGAGGCATACCGATGCAAAGGCAAATAAACGCAATTATTAGAGATGGTGAAAGATAAAAAGGAATTCTTCTGAGCTACCTGAGCTCACACTTAAGAGTGATATTTTTAGGTTACAACTCATTGCTTAATTCCTTTTCGACAGAGCTTAGCTATGAGAAGGGACTTTTGCAGTCAGGAATACTAAAAAGAAAGCGGTCGTACATATTATTTCCAGTCCTTCATGTTATGGGTTCCTCTCTGCTGGAGCACTGCTTGTGGGACTGACCCCATGGAGCCTTCCCGGCACCAGGGGATGCTGAACATGGATGGTCTGTAACTATCCTCTGCTGGAGGCCCCAGAGGGCATGAGTGTGGGTGAGAGTAGTGAGCTCTGAGTCCCACAGGGCCCATCCTGGCAGCTCCCTGGGGCTGCTTTCTAGACAAGCCCCTCCTCTCTCCAGCTATCCTCGGTGGCCATGAGGCAGCCTCCAGGTTTGGAGGTGGCAGGTGGGGGCAGGGGGCTGGCGAACCTGACTGCTTGTCCCTGGCTTCTACCAGTCCTCCTTGCCAAAGGTGTCTCATTTGTTCTGGCCCTCCTATTCCGCAGCATGAAAATTTCCCTCTGACCCCTTTGAATGGACACTGTCCAGAAGCGGAACCCGGTGCTCGCCTCTCTCCTCCTGCTCTGACTGCTGTATGTCGAGGCTTCAGCATAAAGGCTTCAGACATTCACTGCATGGCCTCCCAGCTTGTGGGCCAACCCCTTCATCTTGTGGGGTTTCCCAATTTTTTCTTTTTAATAGTCAAGTCCACAGGTTGCCCTTTCCTCTCATTTTGGGAAGATTGTGGTGTGTGACCAAGGTCTCTATGTGTATGACAGGAAGGGTAATTGGCAAGTAAGACATTCTGAATAGAACATATGAAAATTGCTAACTTTTATAGTTTTGTGAGATATCCTAAACTGTTACAGTAAGAATTAAAATATTTCTTTTCTAGTGAGCCTTAGCCAGAAATGGATATAGGTCAGGTTGGTTTCTTGCTTTTTTCTTTTGCTATGTATTCAAAACATAGTGTTATGGACTGAATGTTTGCGGCTCCCCCTCCCAAATTCATATATTGAAATCCTACATCCCGTGTGATGGTGTTAGGAAGTAGAGCCTTTGGGAGGTGATTAGGTCATGAGGGTGGCACTCTCATGAATAGGACTAATGCTCTTATAAGAAGAAACTTGAGAGGTGTGATTTTCTCTCTCAGCTTCATGAGAATACACAGAGAAAACAGATGTCTGCAAACCAGGATGTGTGCCTTCCCCAGGCACTGGATCTACTGGTGCCTTGTTCTTGGACTTCCCGGCCTCCAGAACTGTGAGACATAAATTTGTTTTGCTTAAGCCACTTAGGCTAGGGTAGTCTGTTATCGCAGCCTGGACTAAGACACGTAGTAAACCATGTAGGTTACTTTGCAAATTTATCAGATGCATGGCATTGTTATAGTATGTGATACCATAGTAATAGTATATGATGTTGTATTCTATTTCTTTTCTTTTCTTTTTTTTTTGAGACAGAGTTTTGCTCATGTTGTCCAGGCTGGAGTGCAATGGCGTGATCTCGGCTCACTGAAACCTCTGCCTCCCGGACTCAAGCGATTCTCCTGCCTCAGTCTCCTGAGTAGCTGGGATTACAGGCACCCACCACCACGCTCAGCTAATTTTTAGTATTTTTTTTTTTTTAGTAGAGACGGGGTTTCACCATGTTGGCCGGGCAGGTCTCGAACTCCTGACCTCAGGTGATCCACGTGCCTCAACCTCCCAAGGTGCTGGGATTACAGGTGTGAGCCACCGTGCCCGGCCACCATGTATACTATTTTTATCTGTTCTTTCACATTGGTGGCTGGGGAGGAGAGGTGAACAGCAGAGGAGCATAGGAGCATTCATAGAACTCTTGGCTATGTTCATTGACAGTAGACACCCTCATAAGAGACTGTTTGCTATACTAAAAATTAGTAGACTATGAGGAAAATAAGAAATAAATAGATGTGTTGCACTTGATATGTCATTCATGCAGATAAAAAAGATTGTGACTAGCCAAAGAGATGGATTGTGAATTTCAAGCCTGTGATAAATGTCTAGCGTTCTTGAGCTCCAAGGTCTATAAAATTTTGATAATTGCAGCATTATAAGAATGGAGGTGAAGAAGGAAGGGATAAATGAGCCAAATTTTAAGAATGTGTGTGGAAAGTTACTCCAACAGTTTCATGGAGACAAAGTCCTATTAATATCAAGGGAAGTATTAGAGCATCTAAGGATGGCCTGAAGTAAATTATCGAAATGGAGAACATAGTGCCACAGAATGAGGACATAGAAAATCTGAAGGCTGAGTTTCAGGAGAAAGAATGAGGCAACATAAAACTGACAAATGAGACCAGAGAAGGTTGAGAGCACAAGAAAACAATGGGCTATTTGGAAAATTTTCTTTGTGGAGCAGAACCCAATTCATGATACGATTTAAATATCTAAAGTATTTAGATATAATATACGTGTTTACTATTTTTTGTTTTTCTACTGTCTTATGGAATTGAATTTTGAGTTCAATGTAGCTGGACTTTATCCAATGTGTTTGCCTTGTAAAGAGTTGACAGTGGTGTTTTCTAAGGCATCTATGTAATTGTGTGTTTATGTGTGTGCACACGCACATGCACACGTTTCTTCATGTATGTATTATACATATCTCTATATCTAAATGTCTATCTATATATAAGTAATACGGAAAAGAGGAAGTTTTTTCAATGTTCTCTTCTAGAATTATGATCAACAACTCAGAAAAATACTCAACTTGAAAGAGATTAGTGAATGTGGACTCGAAAGGTCTAAGACAGAAAAAGAAGGTGCTGTAGGTAAGCATACTGAACTCAGAATATGAAAATGAACGAATATTAAAGCTGGAGAAGATGCCAAGAAATTCTAAGAATACAAGATTAGCAGTGGGAATTAGAAATATAATTTAGATCAGTTGAGCCTGAAGAATAACTTAGTGAAGATCAAGGGAATAAAATGTGTCTGAAAGGAGGAGACTGCCATGTCCCAAAGGTGTATGTGGGGGGAAAAATCAAAGCCTGGTGTGCAAGAAGCTCCTGATAAGCCTTGTTATTCAAAACATGCTTTACAAAGAGGCAGCAGGAAGGAGCATCACCAGGGATTTTATTAGGAGTGCAAAACCTAAGGCACCCCTCCAAATTTACGGAACCCCAGGGTCTAGTGTTGCCAAGGCTTCACACAGTTTGAGAAGCATTAGGGTATGACGTAGCAGTAGGTTTTCTGTACAAAGTATTAAAGAGATATGGAAATCCTCAAGATTAAAAAAGAGATGAACATTGAGGAATTCTATAATGCAGATGTGGGTTCTACACAAAGGTTGCTGAGAACTGAGGCATTGCCATGTAGCCCCAATGTTGAGTGTTTTAGAAATCAAGTTTATATAATAAATGAACATTTTGATTTAGCAAATGAGGAACCTAGACATTCAGTTAAGAGAATTAAAATATATGTTATTAAGAAAATGTGTAACTGAACAAAACCGAAGAGGGCCAAAGATTAGTAATCCTGTGTTTAAGGTATAGTTTTGAAAGTTTATTTTTAAGAGAAAGACTGAAAGAAAATTTGTATATGCACACATAATTGCAATACAATAAAAAAATGGTATTTGGTTTATTTTAGAACACTTTCGCAAAACAGTGGTCTCTAAAGAGCCATGAAACAGCTTGCTGATTTTTGAATTTCTGGGTTCATTACAAATGAATACATAAAAGTCGTGCGGTAAGAAACGAACTTCTGGTAACAGATGGTGGAAAATCACCAGTAAGACCCAGACCTAACAGAGACTGCTTCTGGAGCCATGGTTCTCACTAAGGGTTATTAGCATCATTCTTCGATGATGGGCATTGAGGCATCAGAACTCATGGATATCACAGTTCCTGTGTGGAGAGGAAGCTTCCGATGGTGCTCTTGCACAGATGGGACTGCCATTCCCATTTTAGTGGATCACTTAAAAGTTCGAATGGCTCCTCCAATGCCTGATGTGAATGGAATCTTTCTCTCTGCTTCAGTCAAGAATCTGGTGACAAAGAAGCTTCATCCTTTCAATCTTACAACTTCAGTCTCCTATCTCAAGAAAGCTCATTTCTACGTATTACGGGTGCATCCTCCACATGCATTTCTGCAGAAGTTGTTCCTTCTGCAGGAAATTATCTCTCCTTTTGTCTAGACTTGGTGAAGTCCTTTGAAATTCTGTTGATTCTGTAAGAGCCAACACAAATGCCAACTGCCCTGAATACTTCCTGGCTAAACTGCCACAATGAACGAGCATTCCTCACCCGTGTCCCTCCCTTTTCCTTCCTTTCTTTTTACAATGGTATGCTTATTGTTTTTTAACATAACATTTTTCTTACAAAAGGAATACACATTCAGTGTTAAAATGGAAATGGAGAAAAGTCTTCAGAAGAAAATAAAAATCACCTGCAATTCCATTGCCTGAAGTAATTATTTTTGCTAATGTTTTATTACAATATAGCTCATCCTCTTTCTCTGCCTCTTCCTCTTCTCTCTCCCTTCCTCCCTCCTTCCTGTCCTTCCTTTGTCTCTCCTTCCCTCCTTCTCTCTCTCTGGTTGGAGCATCTCTGTTTTTTCTCTGCTTTTTTTTTTTTATCAAATGTATCAAGGTATGACTTACATTCAATTAAATGCACAGTTAGATGAATTTTGACAAATGTCATAATTCCTATTACCAACATCTCAATCAAGATATATAACACCTCCACCACCCCAAAAAGGGACGGATGATGGACTCTGAAAAAAACCCTTTTCCAGCTAGAGAGCTGACAACCACTGATCTGGTTTCTGTCATGGATAACCACAGATAACCACTGATCTGGTTTCTGTCACGGATAACCACAGATAACCACAGATAACCACTGATCTGGTTTCTGTCACGGAGATGAGTTTCGCCTGTACTAGGACTTTGAATAAATAGGATCACAGAGCATGTACTCATTTGTGTCTGGCTTCTTTCACTCAGCATCATATTTTTGAAATAGATCCATATTGTTGCAGATGTCAATGGTTCATTCCTTTGGTTTCTTACAGAGGCTTACTGCCTCAAATATTTGCTTGATTTCACATTCTTATTGCTACTATTACTGGAATTCATTTCAAATTTTAATCATTGGTACTATAATTAAAAATAAGGGTCTTTACTTTTAGACGAGTTTTACATTTACAGAAAAATTGAACAGAAAGTACAGAAAGTTCCCAAATACTCCCTCATCCCTTCCTGGACAGCTTCCCTTATCATTAATATCTTGCATTAGTGCATTACACTAATGTTATAATTGATGAGCCAATATTGATACAGTATTGTTAACTAAAGTCCATAGTTTACATTAAGGTTCGCTGATTGTGTTGTAGATTTCATGGGTTTTGGCAAATATATAATGGCATATATCCACCGTCATAATATCCTACACAATAGTTTCACTGCCATAAACATCCCTGTGTTTCACCTGTTCATCCCTTCCTCCCCTGAGCCCTTGGCCACTCATGATCAGCATTTTTACTGTATCCATAGTTTTGCCTTTTCCAGAATGTCATTGGAATCATTTAGTATTTAAAAGGCTGCCTTTTTCAGATTGGCTTCTTTCACTTAGCAATATGCATTTAAGGTGTCTCCATGTCATGATAGCTCATGTCTCCATGAACATGATAGCTTATTTCCTTTTAGTGCTGAGTAATATTCTATTGTATACCTATACCAGTTTATTTATCCATTAATCCCTTGAAGGACATCTTGATTGCTTCCAAGTTTGGGCAATTATAAATAAAGCTGCTGTTAACATCAGTATGCACATTTTTGTATGGATATAAGTTTTCAGCTCATTTGGGTAAATACCTAGGGGTGCAATTGCTAGATGATATGTTAACAGAATGTTCCGTTTCATAAGAAACTGCCAAACTGTTTTTCAAAGTGGCTGTACCATTTTGCATTCCCACTAGCAATTAATGAGAGTTCCTGTTGCTTCACATCTTTGTGAGCATTGATATTGTCAGTGTTTTGGATCTTAGCCTTTCTAATAGGTATGTAGTGGTATCTCACTGCACACCTACATACATACATGTTTTAAAAAACAGCTACTATTAAGTAAATTTAGCAAGGTCATGAAATAGATCAATATACAAAAATGATATACATACATGTACATACAATATATACATACTAAATGATACACATACAAACTACCTACAAAATGATATACATACAATATACATAAATACATAGAGAATTATAAATTCTCTAAAGAAGTACAATGTTGAAAATCTTCTAATGTGCTTTTATGGCATCTGTATATCTTCTTTAGTGAGGTATCTGTTCAGATCTTTTGCTCATTTTTAAATTTGTTTGGTTGTTATCATTGAGTTTTAGGCGTTCTTAGTGTATTTTAGATACCAGTCCATCAGTTGTGTATTTTGCAAAGATTATTTTCCCAGTTTGTGGCTTGTCTTTTCATTCTCTTGAGAGTATCTTTAACAAAACAGAGATGCTTAACTTTAGTAAAGTCTAAGTTATCGATTACTTCTTTGGTGGATTGTGCCTTTGATATTGTATCTAAAAAGTCATCACCAAACCCAAGGTCATCTGGATTTGCTCCTGTATTATTTTCTAGGAGTTTTATAGTTCTGTGTTTTGTTTCTATATCTATGATCCACTTTAAGTTAACTTTTGTGAAAGGTGTAAGATCTATGTTGGGATTCCTCCTTTATATTTGTTTTTTGGTAGTTTTATTTGCATGTGGAGTCTATTACTTTTTATTGCTGAGAAGTACTACCAAACAGTATATTCTGGTATTCATGTACCACATTTTCTTTTTTTTTTTGGTCACTTTTTTTTAAAATTATATTTTACGTTTTAGGGTACATGTGCACAACGTGCAGGTTTGTTACATATGTATCCATGTGCCATGTTGGTGTGCTGCACCCATTAACTTGTCATTTAACATTAGGTATATCTCCTAATGCTATCCCTCCCCTCTCCCGCCACCCCACAACAGGCCCCAGGGTGTGATGTTCCCCTTCCTGTGTCCATGTGTTCTCATTGTTCAATTCCCACCTATGAGTGAGAACATGCGGTGTTTCGTTTTCTGTCCTTGTGATAGTTTGCTGAGAATGATGGTTTCCAGCTTCATCCATGTCCTTACAAAGGACATGAACTCATCCTTTTTTATGGCTGCATAGTATTCCATGGTGTATATGTGCCACATTTTCTTAATCCAGTCTATCATTGTTGGACATTTGGGTTGGTTCCAAGTCTTTGCTATTGTGAATAGTGCCACAATAAACATATGTGTACGTGTGTCTTTATAGCAGCATGATTTGTAATCCTTTGGGTCTATACCCAGTAATGGGATGGCTGGGACAAATGGTATTTCTAGTTCTAGATCCCTGAGGAATCGCCACACTGACTTCCACAATGGTTGAACTAGTTTACAGTTCCACCAACAGTGTAAAAGTGTTCCTATTTCTCCACATCCTCTCCAGCACCTGTTGTTTCCAGACTTTTTAATGATGGCCATTCTAACTGGTGTGAGATGGTATCTCACTGTGGTTTTGATTTGCATTTCTCTGATGGCCAGTGATGATGAGCATTTTTTCATGTGTTTTTTGGCTGCATAAATGTCTTCTTTTGAGAAGTATCTGTTCATATCCTTCACCCACTTTTTGATGGAGTTGTTTTTTTCTTATAAATTTGTTTGAGTTCTTCTAGATTCTGGATAATAGTCGTTTGTCAGATGAGTAGATGGTAAAAATTTTCTCCCATTGTGTAGGTTGCCTGTTCACTCTGATGGTAGTTTCTTTTGCTGTGCAGAAGCTCTTTAGTTTAATTAGATCCCATTTGTCAATTTTGGCTTTTGTTGCCATTGCTTTTGGTGTTTTAGACATGAAGTCCTTGCCCATGCCTATGTCCTGAATGGTAATGCCTAGGTTTTCTTCTAGGATTTTTATGGTTTTAGGTCTAACATGTAAGTCTCACACAATCTCTCAGCATTTGCTTGTCTGTAAAGTATTTTATTTCTCCTTCACTTATGAAGCTTAGTTTGGCTGGATATGAAATTCTGGGTTGAAAATTCTTTTCTTTAAGAATGTTGAATATTGGCCCCCACTCTCTTCTGGCTTGTAGAGTTTCTGCCGAGAGATCAGCTGTCAGTCTGATGGGCTTCCCTTTGTGGGTAACCCGACCTTTCTCTCTGGCTGCCCTTAACATTTTTTGCCTTCATTTCAACTTTGGTGAATCTGCCAATTATGTGTCTTGGAGTTGCTCTTCTTGAGGAGTATCTCTGTGGTATTGGAGGAGGAGAGGCACTCTAATTTTTAGAATTTTCAGTTTTTCTGCTCTGTTTTTTCCCATCTTTGTGGTTTTGTCTACCTTTGGTCTTTGATGATGGTGACGTACAGATGGGGTTTTGGTGTTGATGTCCTTTCTGTCAGTTTTCCTTCTAACAGTCAGGACCCTCAGCTGCAGGTCTGTTGGAGTTTGCTGGAGGTCCACTCCAGACCCTGTTTTCCTGGGTATCAGCAGCAGAGGCTGCAGAACAGTGGATATTGGTGAACAGCAAATGTTGCTGCCTGATCATTCCTCTGGAAGTTTTGTCTCAGAGGAGTACCCGGCCGTGTGAGGTGTCAATCTGCTCCTACTAGGGGGTGCCTCTCAGGGTACTCGGGGGTCTGGGACCCACTCGTGTAGGCAGTCTGTCTGTTCTCAGATCTCAAGGTGCATGCTGGGAGAACCACTACTGTCTTCAAAGCTGTCAAACAGGGACATTTAAGTCTGCAGAGGTTTCTGCTGCCTTTTGTTTGGCTATGCCCCGCCCCCAGAGGTGGCGTCTACAGAGGCAGGCAGGCCTCCTTGAGCTGCAGTGGGCTTCACCCAGTTCAAGCTTCCTGGCCACTTTGTTTACCTACTCAAGCCTCAGCAATGGCGGGCACCCCTCCCCCAACCTTGCTGCCGCCTTGCAGTTTGATCTCAGACTCCTGTGCTAGCAATGAGCGAGGCTTCGTGGGCATAGGACCCTCCGAGCCAGGTGTGGGATACAATCTCCTGGTGTGCCGTTTGCTAAGACCATTGGAAAAGCACAGTATTAGGGTGGGAGTGACCCGATTTTCCAGGTGCTGTCTGTCATTCCTTTCCTTGGCTAGGAAAGGGAATTCCCTGAACCTTTGCACTTCCCGGGTGAGGTGATGCCTCGCCCTGCTTCGGCTCATGCTCCGTGCACTGCACCCACCATCCTGCACCCACTCTCCAACAATCCCCAGTGAGATGAACCCAGTACCTCAGTTGGAAATGCAGAAATCATTCGTCTTCTGCGTCGCTCAGGCTGGGAGCTGTAGACTGGAGCAGTTCCTATTTGGCCATCTTGGCTCCACCCCACAGAGGTCTTTATATGGCCATATGTTTTAATTTCTCATAGGCTAAAAATCTAAGATTAGAATCACTGGGTACTAAGCCATTCTAAAAAAAGTACTAAGCATACTTTTATTTATTAAAATTGAAAAAACCCTACCAGACTGTTTTTTTAAAGTGGTGGTTGTACAATTTTACACTCCCCAGTATTAATGGAGAAGAGTTCTATTTTCTGCACATCCTTACCAATACATGCTATGTAGAGCCTTCATTAATTTTGGACATTTAAGTATGTGTGTAGTTGCAGCTCATTGTGGTTTTTAATTTGCATTTGCCTAATGACTAATGAATTTGAGCATCTTTTTATATGGTTATTGATCATTCGTATATCTACTTTTGTGAAGTGTCTGTTCAGATATTTGCATGAATTTTAATGGGTTACTTGGTCTTATTATTAATATTAAGAGATCTTTCTATATTCAGATATAACTCTCTTGTCAGCTATATATATTGCAAATATTTTCTCCAGCTCTGTAGTTTGCATATTTATTTTTAATGGTGTCTTTTGCAGAGCACAAGTTTTCCATTCTGATGACATCTGATTTATCATTTCTTTTTTTAATGGTTATTGTTGTTTATATCCTCTTTAAGAAACTTTTGCCTACCCCAAAGTTGCTTCTTCAATGTTTTCTTCTAGAGGTTTCAGAATTTTAGCTCTTTGATTGAGGTCCATAATTCATTTTAATTCTTGTATATGATGTGAGATAGGGTTTAAAGTTTATTTCTTTTCTCCATATTGCTATCCATTTATTCTAGCACCATTTTTGAAAGGGCTACCCCTACCCCAATTGGATTTTCTTGGCATTATTATAAAAAATAAATTGGCCATAGTTGTATTGATCTATTCCTGGATTCTCTACTCTGTCCAATTAATCTATATGCCATCCTTATGCCAGTACCACACTATCTTAATTACTGCAGTTTGAAAGTATGTCTTGAAGTCAAATTATGTAAGCTTTCTTTTTTTCCTTTTTTTTTTTTTTTGAGTCAGAGTCTCGCTCTGTTACCAGGCTGGAGTGCAGTGGCACAATCTCAGCTCACTGCAATCTCTGCCTTCCAGGTTCAAGTGATTCCCATGCCTCAGCCTCCCGAGTAGCTGGGACTACAGGCGCGCACCAACATGCCCGGTGAATTTTTTTTTTTTTTTTGTATTTTTTGTAGAGATGGGGTTTCACCATGTTGGCCAGGTTAGTCTTGATCTCCTGACCTCGTGATCCACCCACCTCAGCCTCCCAAAGTGCTGGGATTACAGGCGTGAGCCACCTTGCCCGGCCCAGATTATGTAAGCTTTCCATCTATGGTCCTCATCCTCAAAGTTATTTTGGCTATTCTAGGTCATTTTCATTTTATATATATTTTAGCATCAGCATGTTAATTTCTACCAAAAGTCTCTTGGGATTTTTATTAGGATAACATTAAATCTATACATCAATGTTGGGAGAATTAAAATCTTAACAATATCTGATTTCCATATAGTATGTCTTTACGGACATACTATATTTCTCTGCTTATTTAGGTATCTTAAAATTTCTTTCAGCAGTGGTTTTTCAGTTTATAGAGAATAGGTCTTATTAGATTTATCCTAAATCATGTATGTTTCAACGGTCCTGTAAGTTCTATTTTTAATTGCATTTGCCAATTTTTCATTGCTCGTATATGGAAATACAATTCATTTTTGTATATTGATCTTATATTTCATGACCTTGCTAAATTTACTTAATAGTAGCTCTTTTTTAAAATAGATTCCTTAGAGTTTTCTTCAGAGTCTATCCTGTTATCTGCACATCAGGACAGTTTACCTCTCTATACCTAGTCAGTTTTGTGCCTATTGCATTCCTTACCTCATTTCCTGTGCTGCCCGTGGTCCATTGTCAGAAAATAAATTTTAGATAGTTTGTCCAGATTCCTAACTGTTTACAACAGGAGGACAAATCTGGTACAGTAATTCATCAGAGCCAGAAGACAGAATTTCATGAGATCAATTTTAGTACAGTTTATTTTATTCCACCAAGTCCTACTTTGTATACTGCATTTCCATTAAACAATATCATTAAAATTTCTTCATATCATCAAAAAACTTCATAAAAACTTCCATTTAATAACTAGTATTCTATCATATGAATATTTCGTAATCTATTCAATTCTTTATTATCAGACTATTAGGTTGTTTTCATGAGTTTGAATATTGCTGTAGCAAACCTCCTTATGTGCTCTCTTTGTGTTTCTGATACTTTTTACTTACTTTTGGAATAGTAATTCTCTCATTGTATTATAGGATTTTTGTGGGTTTCTTGAGGAGGAGAACAATGAATTACAACTCTTTACATCTGCCCGATGCCTAGCAGTCCAGGGAATATCAAAGACACTCAGTAAATTTCCCATGAACAAATGGGACTTGGTGCTGCTTACGAAGTGATTGAACTGCATAGATAATGCCTTTTATGTTTGTAAGCTCGAACCTTTTCAAGAAACACTTATGATCTTCACATTCCTGGGAGGTCAGAAAGTTGTGTATCAGTTCTGCTGTAAGATAGAAGAAACAGATACAAAGAGGTAGGAAGTAAGGCCAAGCAGCTAGTCCCTCGCAGTGACAGGACCGGGGTCTCAGTCACCTCTCTCCTATTCCTGTGCCTTTTCTACCTGCTCCTCTGGATTCTCTGAACCAAGGCAGCCACCCAGAGGTCTTTGGAATTTCTGGGCTCCAGTGCTGCATGCTGCTCTCCAAATAACAGCAGAACACAGTGAGCTTCCAAAGCCTTCCTAGGACATAGCTTTCCTTTGGGAACCTGGATTTAGGGGTCGGTCAGAGCCTTTTCGAGAGCCCATTGATGGTGATTAGTGGAAACACTCCGGCTACCCTTGAATATCTCCAGACCCACTATTTCCTGTCATGTTCCATTTGGCAGTGTGCCCAGAATTAATGGCATTCTACAAGGGCTATTTTATAAGTATGTGCTTTGAAATGTGCTTTAAAGAACATATTCTGCAGGAGAGCTTTCACATTGTCAGTGTTCCTGAACTTCACTGGCTGTAGAGAACAATAAGGACACCTTTACATTTAAAGCTCAGTATCCAGAGGTTGATACTGTCCACCCGCATAACAGAGGGGGTTCAGACCACATTTCAAAATTCATCACATCTTTTAACAGAACTCTGCACTCAGGGTCCAGCTCATATGCTCGTGGAACAGATTGTTCCAAGGTTGAATTCAGACGGCCACCATTTCTTTGCTCCAGGCTAATCTTAAATGTTCCACCTGGGACACTGCTTGCTCCAGCACCACTCTTTGCTTGTACTGAACCTGATGCCCTGATCCTTGGCTCACCTGTCCACCTGCCATCCTCTGCACCACCAGTTAATGCTGGGTTCACACTGTTGCTCGGTCTGGACTGTCCTTACTCTGCTGCCTGATCTCTGCCTGCACTGCCAAGCCCCTTGCATTTGAGCTGCTACTGTTCCCCTCCAGGATGCCATTCTCTCCCCTGAGCCTCAACTGTGCATACAGCTCAGTGCACTACCAACATTGGCACATAATGTGCTTCCCCAAAGTTATCGGGAAATTATTCCTCTGCTGTAGAGTAGTTCAATAACATGTTGCTAGGCCCAAAAGTTGTGCAGAATATAGAAAGACAGCTTTACTGATCTTGCACCTATCCTGCTGTTTCTATGACATGAACGTGATCAGTGAGGAGTATTGTGTTCTTAAAACTCAGCTAATAACACCATGCAGTAGCCAGGACAGCGTTTCCTTTCACTCTTTGGCCCTTACTATTTTTTTTTTATTTTTTGAGATAGAGTCTCACTCTTGTCACCCAGGCTGGAGTGCAATGACGTGATCTCGGCTCACCTCAACCTCCGCCTCCCGGGTTCAAGCAATTCTCCTGCCTCAGCCTCCCCAGTAGCTGGGATTACAGGTGCACACCACCACGCCTGGCTAATTTTTGTATTTTTAGTAGAGATGCTGTTTCAACACGCTGGCCAGGTAGGTCTCACACTCCTGACCTCAAGTAATCCACCCACCTCGGCTTCCCAAAGTATTGGGATTACAGGCGTGAGCCACCATGTCTGGTCAGCCCTTACTATTAGTAGAATGTCTTTCTCAGGGGTTGTTCACTTGTCACTTATATTGTTTCTTCTGTGGCTCTTCCCACACACACCACGCCTAGTCTTCATACCTCCCTGTGTATGTGTGAACTGCAGTAGTGGACAAGTGTGAATTATTTTCCCAGGAAGTCCTTCAATGTGCACATCAATCAATGAAAAAAAATAAATCTGGGGTGGGAGAAGACCAGAAAGGGTAACAGAAGTATCTGAATTCCAGTTTTGGTCTGGCCTTGATCTATACCATCCTATGAATTTTAGATGAAGTGTCACCTAAAATACTAGCCCATTTATGGAAGTGTTTTGAGCTCTTAAAGGCAGATCTTAGTCCTGTCGGTAATTAAACATCCTTTTAAGAGGAATGTCTCTTGTAATGATCATAGCATATCAGGACTAGAAGGTATCTTTACGGTCAATTAATCCCGATACCAGTTTTTACTTATTCTAAGCTGGAATTCAATAATCCTAGAAAAAAGTTTGTGATTTCTTTTCCACCTGGCAGCCCCAGGTGTTTTCTTTTACTTACTAAACCCTCCATTTGGGGGCGTTTTCTTTCTTTCTTTTTTTTTTTGAGATGGAGTTTCACTCTCATCGCCCAGGCTGGAGTGCAATGGTGTAATCTCGGCTCACTGTAGCCTCTGCCTCCCAGGTCCAAGTGATTCTCCTGTTTCAGCCTCCTGAGTAGCTGGGATTACAGGCATGCACCGCCATACCTGGCTAATTTTTTCTATTTTTAGTAGAGATGGGGTTTCACCATGTTGATCAGGCTGGTCTCGAACTCCTGACCTCATGATCCTCCCACCTCAGCCTCCCAAAGTGCTGGGATTACAGGCGTGAGCCACCTTGCCTGGCCCATATGGGGGCGTTTTATGTGCATTAGTTTGCTAGGGCGTAGCAAAATACCACTGACTGGGTGGCTTAAACAAGAGAAATTTAGTTTCCTACAGTTCTGGAGGCTGGGAGTCCAAGACTGAGGTGGCAGCAGGGTTGATTTCCTCTGAGGGCTGAGAGGGAAGGGTCTGCTCCAGGCTTGTCTCCATGGCTGGCAGGTGGCCACCCTCCCCGTGCCTCTTCTCATGGGGGTGCCTCTGAGCACACACTCTTCTAGACTCTCTTCCTCTTCTCATAAGGACACCAGTCATATGGGATTAGGGCCCCACCCTAATGTCCTCATCATAACTTAATCATCTCTTTAAAGACCTCACCTATAAACACAGTGGCATTCTGAGATAGTGGGGTTGGGATGCCAACACATGGGTTTGGTGGGGGTCTGGGGGAGCACAGTTGAGCTCAGGGCACATGAAGGTATGTTTAGAGTCTCCTGGCTGTTCTGTTTTTTCTCTGCTAAAGATGCTCCTGTGAACTGTTTTGGGCGGGATACCTTAGACAAGAAGGATAGGTAATTTCAGTCACAGGTTTTATGTAAAAAGTTGTTGGTAGAGACGTCATTCTCCACAAGGTGGAGACTTTCTTTCATTGTTTTCTTGCTCTTCCTTTTCCCCTCTGTGTGTGTGTGTGTGTGTGCCTACACGCACATGCATCTCTACGTTACTTGGGCTTAAAGATGAGTCTCTGTCTTATTTGAGAGCAAGGGGAGATAGATAGCTGGCCTCTGCTTGCTTAGAGGCTCACGCCTTTCAATGCAGCATTTATTTCTTGACTACTGGTTTTGCCAGGCACTATGCTGGACCTGAGAGACACATGAATAACCAAGAAACAGCTCTGCCCTCTAAGCTCATAAATTATGGACAATATACATATAAATACATATTTATAATGCGTTGTTAAATGCAGCAACAGAACTGTGAGCCAACTACAGGGATAGCACAGAGAAAGTAGCAATCAATACGGAGCAGGCAGAGAAGAAGATTTTGCAGAGAAGGTGATTTCAGGTGTGGGTGTTGAAAGACAATTAGGAACATGCGTGATGGATGCAGGGACACCTATGTGATGTATTTTGAGAATGACAGTATTTATGGATATAAATGAAAGATGAGGGGTAGCAGAAGTGATGATACTGCAGAGAAAGGGAGGAGCCAGGTCAGGATGTGGGCCATGCTTTTACTGAAGGATTTTAAGCAAAGGAATAACCTAACCAGTTCTGTATTTGGAAGACAGCTTTTGTGACTACATGGAGATGGATGTAGGAAAATGACAGGGAGACCAGTTTAGGCTCTATTGCAATATCTTAGATAAGGGATAATGAGCAGCTCAATTAAAACCCTGGCAGTGGGAATTGAGAAGAAAGGGACATAAATGAAGAATATTTCGGGTGTAATTTTGAAGGGACTTGGCAGCTGATTGAATATGGGATAGTGAGGGGAAGTAATCCCAGTTTCTGTCTTAGGTCCTGGTACCGTCAGCTGAACACAGAAAACAGAAGAGGAGCAGCTTTAGGGGTGATGATGAATTCTGTTACATATGCTGACGTTATGGGTCTGTGGGAATCCTGGTAGGATAGCCAGTGGCACTTAAAGGAGAGATTGAGGCTTGTATTAGGTTGGTGCAAAATTGAACGTAATGGCAAACACCGCAGTTACTTTCACACTAACCTAACGTCTCTCAGTGATTTCTCAGCTCAGACTTACCTTCTTGGAGATGCTAATTCTGGAAAAAGTGTTTCCTTGGAATTAATTTTGTAATGCCCATATAATAAAGCTATTATCACGTGGGTTAACAGTCCGTTTGGTGCTGAGCTTATTTGTATTTGAAACTCAACAGATTTACAGGCAATCACACTCCACAAAACTATTGTCTCGGGTAATGGAATGTTCCCATGGAATAGTTGAAACGCGTTTTTTAAAAAACTCAGTGGTACTCGTTGTCTATAGTTGTTTTTTTCAAGTTCTTACTATTTCGTGGGGGTGTTTCTCAGCACCCACTTTGATACCATGCTAGCTCATGTTAGCCCAGTAAATTATTTTAATGCATACAAGCAACCTTCTATTTTCTTCCCTGGATGTTCCCAGGAAGATGACAGACATTCTTGCTGGTATCCTACTAATTACTAGAGCTAATCTATGGCTTTTAGTAACAGTCCTTCATGTATACACTCTGCAAGATTATTTTGCCTTTGGGGAGAAAAACTTTTATATGATTTTTACCTTGATCTTTTTAAATAGGCCCCATGCCATGTTATAGAGCACACCTATACTCATATTTAGTAATACTGGAGATACAAACCATTTTTTTCTAATAGCATTAGATTACAACTAGCCTGTGTAACATCGATCTACTTTTATATTCTTTCTACTGACTGTGTATTGTCTCATTAATCTTCACGCTGGCCCTGTACAAGGGAGTAAGTGTCTTTTCCATTTGGAAATTGAACCAAAATGGAGTGCTCATGATTTACTCAAGGACCTTCTTCAAATTGACATTGAAACAGAGCCCAGACTCCAGTTTCTTTTGTCTTCCCGATTCTGTTTGTATCTACTTGTTTTAAATTCCTCTACCATTTTTGGTTATTTTTAATCCGCAAGAAGTGTATCTTACTCTTTAAATCTAGGCTTGGGAACTCCAACAGCACCGGGATGTATTGCTAATTGAATTATACTTTGGGGGCTCTGATGAAGCATCATTGTATTCTTGAATGTTAACATGCTACTTTAGGCTTACATTTCAGCTCATACTTGAACATTCTTCTTTAGATTTTCTTCTGCCTCTTTTCTCTTTTTATGTGTCCTTTTTTCTCTTGAAATCTCAAGGTATTTGGAGATTAAGAAAATAAAATAAAATATTCTCTTTTTACTCCTAATTTCTTCTTAAAAATAATCTTTAAGACTCAAATGATTTTACCATTTAAGAAGTGGTCACACCCTGGATACTTGTAAATTGTTCATTTGATGGGCTCCATAATCTGAAATTCATAGATGGAACACACGGATTTGATAAAGTAGAGACTGGTAACGAAGAAAAAGAAAATATTTTAGATTTTAAAATATAGAGTCTATTTATTTTTTGTCAAAAATAGTCACAACTTTAGTCATTTGATCAAGTAAAATTACTGATAAATTTTGTTCAAGCCAAAGAGACTGCTGCATTTAACAGACTAAACCAGTTTGTAATTGAGAATATCAAGTAGAGAACATTATACTTTGACTCCAGGTTTACACAGCAGAAAGCAGTACTGCATTTTAATTCCAACAGCCTTGTGAACAAGAATATACTTTTACACAGCAAGATGTAAGCAGTCCTTGCCCAGAATTTGGCTGCAGAGACAGACATTGTAGGATCGTTCTAGGATTCATCTCCAAACTCATAGGGATGATCAGCAGGGTTTGCCTTCTGCTCGGTCGGTGCACCTTGACATTGAATCAGATGCCTGGTCATTCAGACATGTTCAAAGGCATCCAAGCAAACAAAGTGTGCTCCTTATTCATCAACCATCTGAGAATATCTTTAGAAATTGTGAGGTTATCAAGCCCATGCGTCTTCAGTTTATCAAAATCCATGATTCCACTGAGCCCCAAGTAGCTCCATGGTAGGAAATGAGTGCAGACTCCATTTTCTGCTCTGTGAACACGTCCAATTTCAATGCGAACACCTGCCCTTCCATGAACAATCAGCAGTGCTTTCCTTTCTTTTTCCGCAGTTTTAAGTTCAATGTGCTTAGATATTTTTGCAACACCAAGTGAAATACATAATCCTGTGGGTTATTGAAATCGAACGGGGTGGTCTCCCAGAGTCCCTTAATTTAAAAAAGGATGGTCTGTGAAAGCAGCTGAATGTTTTCAGCAAGTTTCTATCACTTCACTGACTTAATTAAAGCAAATGGCTTTCAAATACTCCATAAACTGGGATAGCTAACAGTAGGAACATGAAGAAAAATCATAATCTTGGTTCTTCTCCAGCTCATTATGTAACAAACTTGATTGGCTTCAAAGTTCAGGACACATTTGGTTGTAGGAAATAGTCTCACCAAAATAGTCATAGTTCACCTAAAACTCTGTTTTAGGAATCTAGCCAGTGTTGTCATTGTGTATTGTACATGGATATCTAGTATTTACGGTACTTCTTTAAATTCTCTTCTGTCCCTTTTCTCTTTTTCTATGTCCTTTTTTCTCTTTTCTCATAATATCTCAAGGTATTTGGAGATTAAGAAAATAAAACAAAACATGGATATCTAGTATTTACAGTACTAGATATAGAAGAACAACTAAACCTGGAGGGTCTAGCAAGGTGGGTGATATATTTTATACCCATTTCGCTCAGGAATTAACTTCCTAAGTACAAAAGTGAGTCAGCTATGGGCTCTCAAGACCTTCACTTCCTGCTGCCTCATAGGCAGCTGCAATGGGATTGGCTTCGCGGGAGTAGCCTAAACCTGAGGAAGGTCTCTTGTAAAATGAAAAGAGAAAAGGACATCCTAGAGTCACCAGAACTGACTTTTTTTCCAAAATTATTTCTTGCAGTCTGCAACAGAACAAGGTTTGGGGCTGGGGCAGAGATGGAGGAATTTGCAGGTTTAGGACAGGAACCAAGAGGTGTAAAGGGTAGGTGCAGCTGGAACAGGGAGGTGGCAGATGCCCTGACATAGTACCCCTGGGAAGGAGTCTAAGGAGATGAAAAGCAGACAGCCCAGGCCAGCTCCACCAGGGAGCCCTTGATAAGTTTAGTCCTATGTCATGTTGGTGCTTGGACTCTCTCGCTGTTCAAAGAACCACTGTGGCCTGGAAGGGGATCTATAGCGTTCTTCGTGCCAGAGGCCTGGCCACATTGTCTTGGACAAGGACTGGTGTTTGAGGAGCCTCCTAACCTCAAAGGGGAGTGCCTGAGTCCCGCATTAGCGCTGCAGGATACAAGCAAGCAGAGCTGGGCTTCTGAGCACAGCTGAGATTCCTGGACACAGAAAGAGAAGACAGGGGCAGGAAAGGAAGATAAAGTTTTTACTCATTGGGTAAATGAAGGTAGATGTGAGTTTTAATTTGAAAAGTAGAAGAATGCCATCTAGTTTTATCCATACCGAAGCTGGCAGAGCCAGTATATCAATTACATTTGCCTCTCCTTCATCACCACAAGTACTGATATTTGTAGTGTTAATAGTAATAATAGGAAGTATTATTCAGTATTAATAATTGAACACCTATTATGTGGCTAGACTCTAATAGCTGGTTACATTTTTCTTAATTCTTGTAACATTGCATGGTCGGTTTTATGATCCTTGTTCTGTGAAGGCTTGGAGGTGGGAAAAATGAACTATCTTGCCTAAATCCACCTGGTTAAATAAGTGACGGCCCCACAATCCAAACCCAGGCCGGTAGGATTCTACAGCCCCTCCCAATTTTCTTTTTCTCTTTCTTTCCTTCTTTTTTCTTTTTCTTTGAGATGGAGTCTCGCTGTGTCGCCCAGGCTGGAGTGCAGTGGCGCGATCTCGGCTCACTGCAAGCTCTGCCTCCGGGGTTCCCACCATTCTCCTGCCTCAGCCTCCCAAGTAGCTGGGACTACAGGTGCCCCCATCACGCCCAACTAATTTTTTTGTATTTTTAGTAGAGACGGGGTTTCACCGTGTTAGCCAGGATGATCTCGATCTCCTGACCTCGTGATCCACCCACCTCGTCCTCCCAGAGTGCTGGGATTATAGGCATGAGCCACCGCACCCGGCAGCCCCTCCCAATTTTCTTGGCAGCCATCTGATTTGCTTTTCCTGGTGCATCAAGTTGGATCAATACAATATTTATCATGAAGGGAAATGATTTTACATGGGCAGATTGTGGGCTATAGCCTCAGATAAGCTTTGTTATCTGTGTACTATGCTGGTGATTTTGCTTTGGGGAAGCAACTGTGACTTTGTGAGTCCTGTTTTCAGGTCTTCTTCTCTGGACCTACACAGGAGTCTATTCTGATTGTGCAGCCATAGTTCTAAGTGCTGGATGGGGATGCTGTCAGGGGTTCGTGCATGTTGCCTGGATGGCAAGACGTGGAGCAAAGAGCTTCTACACCTCGGCAACACAGCAAGACTCCATGTCTAATAATTTTTTACAAATTAGCTGGGCATGGTGGCTTGTGTCTGTAGTCCCAGCTACTCAGGAGGCTGAGGAGGGAGGATAACTTGAGTCTAGGAGTTCGAGGTTGCAGTGAGTTATGACCACACCACTGCACCCCAGACTGGGCCACAGAGCAAGACCCTATTGAAAACAAAGCTTTTACAAATACATGAGAAAAGACAACTCTATAGAATAATGGACCAAAATGTGAGAAGGTGAAATTCAGAATCCAGAGACCAATAAATACAGGTGGACAATAAATACTTGAAAGGTTGTTGAAGTCACACATTATTATGGCCGTACAGATTAGAGAAACATCACGATTCTGTTTTATGTCTATCAGCTTGTCGAAAAAGAAAAATGATTGGTAACATCTATGGTCAGTGTAGGGCAGGAAAGCATCCCCGTTTGAGAGAATGTAGGTATAGCTTCTCTGGAGATCAATTTGGCATACCTGCTAACTCTTTAAACATCTATACAAGCAATCCCACTTCTAGAAATGCACTTTCAAGATACGCTGGTGCATATATTTTTAGGATATTTATTGTGGCATTGTTTAAAATAGTAAACAAAGAGGCAATCCTGATGTCCATTTCCAGGGGGACTGTTAAGCAGTTTGCAGCTAATCAGTCTAGTGTGGCAGTTACGACCATGGACTTTGGAACCAGACTGCCTGAGTCTGAATCACGGCTTCACTGCTCACTAGCTGTATGCTCTGGAGGAAGTTATTTTTCTTCTCATGTCTCAGTTTTTTCATCAGTAAAGGGGATAAGAAATAGTACCTATCTTATAGGGTTGTTGTGAGTCATGATTGAGTTAAAACGTGTAAACCACGTGGAGCTTGATGCATGGATAGTAAGCATTATAGAAGTGTTTGCTGTGGTTGTATTGCTATTATTATTTTGTGAAACACCATTGTCATCAAAGAAATTGATGGGAAAAACTATATATATGTGTGTGTGTGTGTGTGTGTGTATTTACATATGCTGATATTGACCCAGAATAGTCCATCATAAAAACTGTTAAGAGTAGAATGTTTCAGAACAATGTGTATGGTAAAATCTCAATTAGTATAATAAAAATTAAATTCATGTTTGTAAAGGTCTGCAAATATAGGCATAACACTGTTCACAGTAATTTAAGAGGTAAGTTATTTAATTAATTTGAGGACTGAAATGGCAGTGACAAGTAAAGAAAGGTTATTCTATTTTACTTTGCCCCCAAATTACTTGAATTTATTTACTACAACCTTATCTCACTTTGTAATGAAAAAAATAAGGATAATTTACCTCTCTGGCTGGCATATTATGAGGCTATTACATACAGTTTGTCTGTATATTAGGTGTTGATCTAACCATCATATTGGAAAGATTATCCAGTAGCTTCCAGCATAACTTAAAAATGGCTCTGTTCAAAATTAGGTTACAGCCCATCACAAATGCTTAAAATCAATAAATCACTATGAAAACTACCATCTGGGGACGTGAGTTGTTTTGGAACTCAAAATACTTTGGCTAAGTTCAAAGACCTTGTTATGAAAATAACAGATTTTCATTTCCTCTCTAATTTTATAACTCTTGGCACTCCAACTTTTGTTTTGCTGTGAAATGTTTGAGAAGGAAATGAGTGTACACACTGTTTTATTTTCCAAAATAAATACAATTTTAATTCTGCCAAGAGTTTGTAAGGGCTCTGTGACATAGAGATATTGCTTTGGGGGGCAGTTCTACTGGGGGCACAGTGGAAGGGGCTTTCTTCAGAGCTCTGAACTCACTCATGAGTACCTAAGTCACAGATAGACCGAAACAGCTTATAAACTCTCTAACAAAGGCCATTTTGGGATGGTGCTTCTCAGGGATGCTTGGGAACCCTCGTTCAGTAGTAAGGACTCCCATGCACACACACCACCTGGTGGGCCCTCAATGTAACTTCAATGATTGTGTCTTAGGAACGCCGGTTCTATTTAACTTGGATTTTCCCATCATTGCACAGTGTTGAGAGGTCAAGTTAATGAAGAAGATCATATTTCTGTATTCATAACTCTGCTAGTTCCATTTTCTAGTGATAAGGGATGGGATGAGGTAATTGCCAAATTGCTATATTTGGTCAAGAAACGAGATTGCTACAAGAATTCTAAGAAGACTACTTTTATTCTTTTTGGAAGAGCAAAGGAACTCTTTGCTATAAAAACCATAAAGCCTTTTTTTCTTGCTTGTATTTAAAATGTTGATAAATTTAAGCAGTACAAAAGTGCACAGACTATTATAACCACTACCTACAAGATATCCAGAATTGACAAGTGTTAACATTTGGTAACACTGAATATACACTGCCATTTTTAACTAAAAAGAAACAAAACATTGCAGAGAAAGACAAAGTTTCTTTTAGTAAAAATTATTTATTAAATTTTATTATAATTAACAAGTGAGAATTGTTACAATGTGATGTTTTGACATATGTATTTACATTGCGGGATGATTAAGCTACTTAACATACCTGTCACTTCACATACGTATCTTTTTTGTGGTGAAGACATTTAAAATAGATGATTCTCACAATTTTGAAATACATTATTGTTAACTGTAGTCTCTATGCTGTGCAATAGATCGTGAAAACTTATTCCTCCTCACTGAAACTTGGTAGCCTTTGAACCACATCTTCCTATTTCCCAACCCTCCCCACCCAAACTCTGGTAACCACCACTCTATTCTATTTCTATGAGTTCTACTTTTTTTTTTTTTGAGATGGAGTCTCACTCTGTACCGCAGGCTGGAGTGCAGTGGCACAATCTCAGCTCACTGCAACCTCTGCCTCCTGGGTTCAAGCGATTCTCCTGCCTCAGCCTCCCCAGTAGCTGGGAGTGCAGGTGCATGCCACTGTGTCTGGCTAATTTTTGTAATTTTAATAGAGACAGGGTTTCACCATGTTGGCCAGGCTGGTCTCGAACTCCTAAACTCAAGTGATCTGCCCGCCTTGGCCTCCCAAAGTGCTGGGATTACAGGTGTGAGCTGCCGCGCCCAGCCGAGCTCCACTTTTTATAAATAAGATCATGCAGCATTTGTCTTTTTGTACCTGGCTTCTTTCACTTAAGCATAATATCCTCCAGGTTCATCCATGTTGTTGCGAATGACAAGACTGTCCTTTTTTAAGGCGGAATAGCATTCCTTTGTGTATATATACCACATTTTCGTTACCTATTAGATAAAGTCTCTTTTGAACCTGTGCCTAATTGCATGCCCATGCTAATTTCTCACTAGCAGTCACTATTACTAATTTGTTGAGTATCTTGATGGTCCATTTTTCTACAGTTCTATTCAGTAAATATTACTGAATATCTCCTGTATGCCAGGCACTACACATCTAGGATACATCAGGCAACAAAATAAACAAAAATATTTTCCTTCATGAAGCTTACAGCCTAACGAGGGAAGACAAATAATACTATTTTGCATTTATATGTTACATTAGAAAAGTGCTACAGAGAAAAAAGTAAAATTAGAGTAGGAAGGGGGAATCAGAATTATATGTAGGAGGTGGGGAGTATTCAGCATAAAATGAAGTGGCCAGGATAAGACTCTTTGACAAGATGTGATTTGAGCAAAGCCTTGAAGGAGGTAAAGGAATTAGCCAAGTGGTTTTCCAGAGGAAGAGCATCTGCGACTGAGTGAGGACGTGCCTGGAATTTCTGTCCCCCTCTCCCCCACCAAGACAGAGTCTTGCTCTGTCGCCCAGGCTAGAGAGCAGTGGCACGATCTCGGCTCACTGCAACCTCCACCTCCCAGGTTCAGGCAATTCTCTGCCTCAGCCTCCCGAGTAGCTGGGATTACAGGCGTCTGCCACCATGCCCGGCTAATTTTTTTTGTATTTTTAGTAGAGACGGGGTTTCGCCATCTTGGCCAGGCCAGTCTTGAACTCCTGACCTCACGATCCACCCACCTCGGCCTCCCAAAGTGCTGAGATTACAGGCGTGAGCCACCGTGCCCGGCCATGCCTGTCATTTGTGAAGAACAGCAGAGAGGCCAGTGTGGCTGCACTGGAGGGAACAAGTGTGAGAATAAAAGTAGAATAAATGGAAGAGGGGAGAGATTAGCAGCAGAGCCCAGGAAACAAGATCATGCAGAGCCTCCTGGGCCATTGTTAAAACTTTAGCTCTTGCCCTGAAATAAATGGGAAGCCATTGCAGGGTTTCAGGTAGACAGGTGACATGATCTGACTGCACGTTGTGTTTGAGAATCTATTATAGATTATAAGGTGATAAGAGTATAATAAAGGAGACCAATTAGGAGTCTATGTCATAATCCAAAAGAAAGATCATGTTGGGCTGGATCAGACTGGTAATAGGGTGCAGGTGAGAAAGGTTAGGCTTCTGGATATATTTATGTATTTTGAATGTAGAGTCTGAGTGATTTCCTGAGAGATTAAATTTGGAGTATCAGTGAAAGAAAGGAGTCAAGGAAGATTCCATTTTCTTAATTGAGGTGAAATTCACATAGCCTAAAATGAGCCATTTCAATGTACAATTCAGTGGCATTTGGTATGTTCACGATGATGTGTGGTGATCACTTCTATTTAGTTCTAAAACATTTTCGTCACCCCATATGGAAACTCATGGCCGGAAAGAGTCACCTGCCATTTTTTCCTTTTCCAAGCCTCTGGCAACCACAGAGATAATTTCTACTTGTGTAGATTTACATTTTCTAGATATTGCACATAAAGGGAATCACACAATATGTGACCTTTTGTGTCTGGCTTCTTTCATTTAGCATAATGTCTTCAAAGTCTACCATGTTGTAGCACGTGTCAGCACTTCACTCCTCTTTATGGTGGAGTGCCATTTCACTGTATGCATAGACACTACGTTGTGCTTCTCTATTCATTCATCAATGGACATTTGGGTTGTTTCCACTGCTGGCCATGGTGATGGTATGGTGATGAAAATGTATGTTTGTTTCAATCCTTGTTTTCCATTCTTTGGGGTATATACTAGAATTGGAATTGCTGGATCACTTGATATTTCTGTGTTTAACCTTTTGAGGAACTTCCAGACTGTTTCCACAGTGGCTGTACTATTTTATAGTCTCATCAGAATGAGAGAATGAGGGTTTCCTCACCAACTTTTGTTATTTTCTATTATGCTTTTAAATTTTTCTTACAGCCACCCTGTGTTTGATTACAAAGCTTTTGGCCTACAACAATAGAACTGCCATAATGAGGTAAGGAAAGCTATGTGCTAAATAGGGAAGAATGGGATGATCAGCGTTGAGTTTGGGTGGGGTGAGATGCCTCCTAAACATCCAGGTAGCACTTTTGAGTAGACATTGGACAAATGAACAGATTTGGGCTGAAATATAATATGGGAATGGGAGCCACTGGCACTTAGTTGCCATTGAAATCCATGGGACTAGGGGATCATAAAGGGCTCAAAGGTACTCCAAAATTAAGAGGTTGGGTCAAAAAGAAGGGACATGTGAAATGGACAGAAAAACAAGAGAGTTTCATGTACTGAAAGGACAAGTGAGAAAAGTGTGTCAAGGAGAAGGAACAAGTGACTATGTGAAGTGCTCCAAAAGATTAAGTAAGATTAAAATTGAGAATTGGGGTTTGGACTTGGCAGTGTGGAGGCCATGGGCAACCTTAATGTGAGCAATGTCAGTGGAGAAGTGGGGAATGGAGGTACTCGGTATAACTGAGTGACACTGCTCTCCAGATACCATCACACAGGGAAGGGAAGAAATGGGACAATGGCTGGTGGAGAATATGGGGAGAATGGAAGGCCTTTTTTTTTTTTTAATATGGGAAAAATAATAGTATCCTGTATGCTAATGAGTGTGATCCAGTGTAGAGTCAGAAAATTGATTTTTTTTTTCATAGAAGAGGGTATAATTGCCAAAGAGATGTCCTGAGTGGACACGAGGATGGGATACGTGTACAAGTAGAGGAACTGCCTTGAGCTGGGAGTGTGGCCAGTTCATTCTTGGTCATAGATGGGAAGGCAGGTCCTAGATACTTACTGAGATGCTGGAAAGTGTGAAGAGAAGGCAGTGTGGTCTGTGGATATGAAGTAAGAGGAAGACCTTAAGCTGAGGGTAAGAAGGAGAGAGAAGGTGTTAGAAGTTTGGGGAGAGGTCAAGGAGTGTGAAATAACCCTTTGGGAGACTGGAGGAATGAATGCAGTAGAGATAAGAAGCACAACTGCTAGGGAACATTAGGAGTCTGCTTGTGATGCAGCATGAATTTGGAGTTTGTTTTTCCCTAGTCTTGCTGGCTGCACCAGCTCAGGAGTACAAAGTTGGAGGTATTGAAGGCTGGACGACAAGAAAGTGCAGCAAAGCAGGAGAAGGGGATGGGCATAGAGAGCATGGACAAGTGAGTGTCTCTACTGACTGGGTTTGATTTTAATCTGGATAAAGAGGAAAGAGACAATATCATGTGCTACAGTGACATGCACTGTGATCAATGGATTGCCAATCCTAATGGGGCCAAAAGTGGTTGAAGTCACAGTACCACAGAGAGTGTGAGGAAAAGATACTCACTTGTGGGAAGAGTGGGAGGCATGAGATTGACATTACAGAGCATTTGCAGCTAGTGATAATGACATGGAAGTGAGTAGTGGAGGCAGCGTGGAGGAGAAGGGTATTGAAAGCGATGGTTCAAGGAAATGAAGCACCAGTGTGTTGGAAAGATCATCTAAATATATGGTGACATTTTTAGAATTAAGGCACAAATAATGTTGGAGACAGTGACAGTGAGAAAAAAGGAATTGACCCAGGAATCAGTGGATAATGGTGCCACTGAGGAGTATTAGATGATCTAGTCTGATGACAGCAGGAACTTCTTTTGGGAGAAGAAAGGGAGAATAAATGGTCTCAAAGTGGCAGTGAGAAACAGTGAGGATATCTATGCAGACCTCCTCCTCTGGTGGCACAAGGTCTATGGGAGAAAACACAGCCTCCCCTGGAGAGGGTTACAGTCCAGGCAATGGCTCCAGGGGAAGAGTCATTTTTCTTCCTTTTTTCTTTTTTTTTTTTTAAATTTCAACTTTTATTTTAGATACAGGGGGCTCCATGTGCAGATTTTTTACATGGGATGCTGAGGTTTGGAGTATGGATCCTGTCACCCAGGCGGTGAGCATAAGTAGTTTTTCAACCCACACCCATTCCTCCCTCCCCGATCTAGTAGTCCCCAGTGGCTCTTGTTTCCATGTTTTATGTTCAGGTGTGCTCAGTGTTTAGTTCCCACTTATAAGTGGTTTTCTGCTTCTGTGTTAATTCATCTAGGATTATGTCCTCTAACTGCATCCATGTCCCTGCAAAGGACACGATTTTGTTCTTTTATATGGTTGCATAGTATTCCATGGTGTATATGTGCCACATTTTCTGTATCCAGTCTACCATTGATGGGCATTTACGTTGATTGATTTCATGTCTTTGCTATTGTGAATAGTGCTGTGATGAACATATGAGTGCATGTGTCTTTTTGGTCAACACATGCATTAGTCTTGGCAAAGAATTTTTGGCAAAGCCCTCAAAAGCAAGTGCAACAAAAACAAAAATGGACAAGTGGGACCTAATTAAATGAAAGAGTTTCTGCAGAGTAAAAGAAACTGTCAACAGAGCAAACATACAGCCTACAAATGGAAGATATTTGTAAACTATGCATTTAACAAATGCCCAATATCCAGAATCTGTAGAGAACTTAAACAAATCAACAAGCAAAAAACAAACCCACTAAAAATGGGCAAAGGACATGAACAGACACTTCTCAAAAGACAAACATATGGAAAAATGCTCAGCATCTCTAATCATCAGAGAAATACAAATCAAAACCACAACGAGATACCATCTCTCACCAGTCAGAATGACTATTACTAAAAAGTCAAAAAACAACAGATGCTGGCAAGGCTGGGGAGAAAGAGAATGCTTATACACTGTTGGCTGGAATATAAGTTAGTTCAGCCGCTGTGGAAAGCAGCCTGGAGATTTCTCAAAGAATTTAAAACAGAGCTACCATTCGACCCAGCAATCCCATTAGTGGGTATATACCTGAAGGAAAATAAATCACTCTATTGATTTTCCATTAGAACAAAGAGGAGTAGGACATGTTGAGGAATAGATATTAATGGACAAATTATTTATTGTATGCATATGACTTTTTAAAAATAAAAGGCAATGTGGTATTTGAAATCAAATTATTAACATGATTGCAATCCCTTCCTGAACATATGAACTGTGACTTAGAGAACCAACTACAGCATAATATAATACACCTCCAACAGAGTCCCAGCACATAAAAGGCCTTCAACTGTGTGTTGAATAAATTAATATAAAATATCATTATGCCAGGTTGGATCAAGGGGGATATGGCAGAGACTTAGAATTTCTAAGAAAATGGGATGTTCCCTGTCAGGGTTCTATTCTATTCAACGAGCTACTTATTGAGAACTGAGTACCTGCTATGTGCTGATTTGAACAGGACAGATAAAGTCCCTGCTCTTTTTTGAGACAGAGTCTCCCTCTGTCACCCAGGCTGGAGTGCACTGGCACGATCTTGGCTCACTGCAACCTCTGCCTCCTGGGTTCAAGTGATTCTCCTGCCTCAGCCTCTTGAGTACCTGGGACTACAGGTGCATGCCACCATGTCTGGCTAATTTTTGTATTTTTAGTAGAGATGGGGTTTCACCACCTTGCCCAGGTTGGTCTGGAACTCCTGACCTCAGGTGATCCACTCACCTTGGCCTCACAAAGTTCTGGGATTACAAACATGAGCCACCGTGCCTGGCCTCTGCTTTATTTTTAATGGAGCTTAAATTTAAATGAGTATAATTCATGGACATAAGACTAGATTTTTAAATGAAGAGACTTGTGCACGATTGGGATATTTTGGCACTATATTCCCAAATATTACTGAAAATCTTATTCAGAAGTGTGCTTGTTCTTATGCGTAACTAGACCTTTTCACAGCCCCATTACGCTTGAGGATGTGTGTGTATGTGTGTGTGTATGTGTTGTTTGTGTGTCTGTATAGGGAGGAGCAGAAGGCAGTAGATAGAGTGGAAGAGTATGATGTCTTTATTATCTTCTTCTTTCCTCCTCTCATTCTCAAATCAAGTTTGAAAGCCTAGAGTGTTGAACATGGAATTATAAGAAATTATGAAGTTTGACCTTCTGATTTTGTAACTCACTGATCCTATTTCTATAGATCAAAGAGTGCCATTTGGATAAGTGGATGATGGAATTTATTTACAGAAACAGAATAAGCGAGAGCGTTCTCGGCAGCTTTTGTGGTGTTTTTATCATAGAGATTTTCCTTTTTGCAAAGCTAGAGACATTCTTGTTTTCCCATTCAACTGCGCATATGGAAGGAATTAGGAAATATTGTTACGGACACAGTGTCGGGTGGGGATTTTGGTAACCTGAAGAGCATTCACTCCTTCTGAAAAGACAGTTGCTTCTGGACTTCAGGTCTGTGTTCCAGTGCGGAAATGCAGTCTCACAGGGGCCAGATCTTCTGATGTTTCAAAAGAAATCAGAAAACTAGATTTTAATGAAGTCCTCCCCGCCTTTTGTTCACAACACAGCAGAAGCCAATATTCATCCCTCAGGTGGCCGGTTTGCAGTCTCTGATATACACCATCACCAAACAAATGGTACCTTTCGTAATGCCTAATACCAGTCATGGACAGCTCACACAGTAATTCTAAATATGCGAACTTGCTTGCTGACTTGCGCACTCAGCCTGCAGATGTTTCAGTCACTTTAAATCTAAACAGATTTTATTTTATTTTTAGAGTTCTTTAGGGCAGCACTGTCCAGTAGAAAGTTCTGCAATGATGGACATGTTCTAAATGTGTGCCTTTCAGTCCAGTGGCCACCGGCCACATGGGACCCTTGGGCATTCGAGATGCGGCTAGTGTGACTAGGGAACTGGATCTTAAATTTTATTTAATCTGAATTGATTAAAACTTAAATGTAAATCGTCACCTGTAGCCAGTGGCTAGCAAGCCTTATCTGAAGGTCTCTGTACCGTTCTCATCCCCTCAGAAACCCAGCTCAGAGTCACTGAATGGAACCAAACTAATGCATGCTTTTGCAGAGTAAGGAGGGAAGGGAACAGATCCACTCCAACCTTGGTTGGGGTCAGGAGAAAATTCCATGTACCTAAATATATGAAGCTTATAAATCAAGCTGACACACTCTTAAATAAAATATGTTCCCATCCTCCTACCTGTGAAGTATTTCTTTGTAATGTCCCGGAAGTACAGGTTCAAATTTAGAATCCTGGACTCCTAGGGCTCTGCCCCGGAGCACAGTGGCATGGGGGGAGCTGGCCCTTCTGTCCCCACCCCAGCTCTATCCCGCACCACAACTGGTGTAGCACACCTGCCTGGACAGAGTGGAACTTTACGTAACTGTGGTTCAAGGACCATCTTTGGGACAATTCTGTTGATCAGATCTCTTTTCTCCCTCATGGCTGTAGCTGCATTTGACTTTCAGACACCTTACACAGCCTTGTAGAAATGCCATATAAAGTGAGCTCCTGTGTTGATTTGGGCATGAAGCTCCCCTCTGGGACAAGTGCTATGATCTGATTGATGCCTTCTGGGAGCCCATATAAGCGCCTACCTCATTGCCTACAAATTGAAGGATAATCACTTTTCTAAACGGGCTTGCGCCGAATTCTTTGGAGGCAAATTAGAACTAAACCTGGCTGCTGCCTTTAAAGTGTGTAAGACCTGAAATGAGGAACGGGTACAGGTGTGACTTTGGTCAAAGGTTAATAAAGAGAGTTCACTTCATTAAGCTGCTTGTTTCACCATCACTATATCTCTTCAGCAATCTGCTTCAGAAGACTTCTTACTTGGGGCAGTCGTTTATGTCAAAAACATTGGGGCGTGGAAGATAAATTACAGGTTGCTTTTAATTCAGGTATAAATCAACCCAGTGAGCTCCATGTGATGAAAGTCATAGTTAAAAAATCAAGTATCTTAATGCTTAGAATGTGCATCTGGATTATCTTCATCTAAATAAAACCTTTCAAATGATTTGCAAATTCTGGCATTAAAATAGGTAAAAGAGAATAAACGTAACAGTCACACTCTATGCACACATAGATGTATGTGAAAAACTTGAGCAGTTTGAGCTGGAGGGCAGCTTCCGAAGCTTATTTTGAACGATTGATTGATCACATTCGTCTCTGCTTGGAGGCATTTATGCCCATGTTTTTAACAGGTGATTAAAAAGTCATTTTTCCACTTGGAGAAAAAGCTGGAGAACTATACCCTGATTGTGCTGGGGCTCCCTCCTGTGGTGAAAAAGAAGAACAGGCACATACATAATTCCTGACCTCTGAAGAAAAGAAATAGATGGTCCCAGGGATGGAACCGGAAAGGGTAAACTGTGACGATCTGCAAAGATTCAGGGCATCCGGTCAGCTCTCTCTGAAATTCAGGATTGTCTGGGAAACACATTTCATGCTTTCTGTTAGATATTTTAGACCCTGGAACACACTGTGATCTACAATAGCTGCTACCCTACTTAAGGGCACTCACATTTTACCACTCTCTCCTTAATTTCCTTTCGATTACAGCCACTTTTCAGCATTAGAAACTCTTTTATGATTTCATAGTTCATAATACCTTAATAGAAATTAATGTAAACATTTTATGGATAAAATATGTTTTCCCCTGTGTCTCTTTTCATATATGCAAATGCTTAGCAATCTTGGGTGGTTTTAGAAAGTGACAGTTTCTCTTTCTTGGTGCCTTGACCTAATTTTTTTCTCTGCCAACATCAATGTAAGTCTATTGAAACAGAAACCTTTGAAACACTATTAGAAGCTGAAAGGCATCCCTACATGCTTTATGATTCTTAGACTGAGTGGGTTTGCTTGAGATTAAATTTGCTTTTTTTTTTTTGACACAGAATCTTGCTCTGTTGCCCAGGCTAGAGTGCAATGGTATGATCTCGGCTCGCTGCAGCCTCTGCCTCCCAGGTTCAAGCGATTCTCCTGCCTCAGCTTCTGGAGTAGCTAGGATTACAGGTGCCTGCCACCACACCTGGCTAATATTTTTATAATTTTAGTAGAGACGGGCGGGGGTCTCACCATGCTGACCAGGCTGGTCTTGAACTCCTGACCTCAACTGATCTGCCCACCTTGGCCTCCCAAAGTGCTGGGATTACAGGCATGAGCCACCTTAGCCAGCCTGAGGTTAAATTTGAAAGTATCATCTTGTCCGTGTGAGTCTTTCAAAGGGTCTCTAATCACCAGCGCATGTTGAGCTCTCCTAGCCCTGCTGCCTGAATTAGCTGCAACTGTGAGGCTGAGAAGGAGTGGGTGAGGCTAAACATATCCAATGGCCAGGCAAAAATACATAGGCAGTATGGGGAGATAGGACTAGGGGTTAAAACTGGTGATGGGAGAGACAAAGAAAGATAAGCAGTTCACAACACTTTTCGCAGTTCTTTTATGAGAGAGGGGTGGACAGGTGTCATTCTGCAGCTATGTGATAAGTAGGAGCCTATGTCTCTTCATTTTCCCTAAATTCTATCAGAAAGGGGAGCCCTAAGTTGTGATAGTAGGGAATGGGTGTCGCAGTGGCCATAGGGAGCTTCCAGTCTCTAGGGACTACTTTTTGGAATGGCAGGTACACTTTTGGTTAATGCAGGACCAGCATTTGAAAATATTGAACAGGCAAATAATGAATACACCGTGTAGGGAGGTAATGATGTCTTGTTGGGCTTCTCAAAGGCATTTCAAAGATCTTCTAAAGGTACAATAAAAAATTTCATTAAAAAGATAAAATGGATTTGCTCATAAGAAAACACTAAATGAAATAGGTATTACTTAGATGCATTTTGTCTTAGCCTATTTAGGCTGCTATACCAAAATGACCATAAACTAGGTAGCTTACAAACAAAGAAACATTTCTGCCGATTCTGGAGGCTGGAAATCCCAGATCAAGTCACTGGCAGATTTGATGCCTGGAGGACCTGCTTCCTGGTTCCCAGATGGTGGCTTCTCCCTGTGTCCTCACCTGGGGGAAGAGCAAGCAATCTCCCTTGGTCATCTTTGAGAAGAGTACTAATCCTGTTCACGAGGGCTCCTCTCTCTTGATCTTGTCACCTTCTAAAAACACCACCTCCTAACACCATCAAGCTGGGGATTAGGTTTCAACATACGAATGTGGAGGGGGCCACAAACATTCTGACAATCGTGAAATTTGTAAAGGGATTTCTTTTTCCTTTCACTTTTCCGTGTTCAGAAGAGTGGAAATAGCTTTCTGCTGAGCATTTTACCTGCTTGGTCTCAGACTTTTTCATTCTTGTACCTGGATTTTTAGTTGTTAGGGGTGTGTGGGAAGATAGGACCTAGGGGGTGCAGAGGAAAGGAATGGCTTTCCGAATGTCCACATCGGGGTGGGGGGCAGGGTCTTGTTCTGTCACCCAGGCTGGTGTGCAGTGGCGCAATCTCAGCTCAGTGCAACCTCTGCCTCCTGGGCTCAAGCCATCTGCCCATCTCAGCCTCCCGAGTAACTGGGACTGCAGACACACGCCACTACACCAAGCTAATTTTTGTATTTTTTGTAGAGATGGAGTTTTACCATGTTGCCTAGACTGGTCTGGAACTCCTGGGCTCAAGCGATCTACCCGCCTCAGCTTCCCAAAGTGCTAGGATTATAGGCGTGAGTCATCGTGCCCAGCCTGGATGTCCACATTTTTTAATGAAGGTATACAAACTACTATTTTATAGAAAAGTCCAAGTTTTTTCCTGCTTCTCAATCTCCAGAACTTCCTAACTTTCTTGCTGATGGTTTGTGAGGCCAGGTATCAATGAGGTGATTGTAATTCAGTGTGTTCTGACAAGATCAAGCTGAAAAGCATAACAATTTTGATCATAAAAGTGCCAAACAATTTTTCATATCAATAGAATCCTGGTTGACTCAACAGGCAGATGATTATTCAGAAATCCTTCCTCCTAGTCCCTTGTTGTTTCTACTAGGTTAACTTATTTGAAAAAAAAAGTCCAAAATGCCAGTATACTATATGAGCATTTTTCACTGCAGAAAAAGCACTGATTCTACATCTGCTTAGATTTGTGCAGGGCCCTGACACAGACATAAGGATGGTGCACCCCCGTGATTAATGTACTTCCGGCCTTCAGCTTGCCATTCAGCCCTATTGGGAGGATCAAGGGAGATGGTACATTGAGGACTGAGACATTGAGGACTGAGCCGAAGCCCCCGTGGGGACAACAATATAAACCATTCCTGGAATGGAGTATCTTGTGTGCAAAGGCCTAGAAGTATTGGTGAGCACCGTGATTTGAGGATACTGCAAGGAGTTCTTTGTGACTAAAGCATAAGGTGCTAGTGGGAACATGGTGGGAGAGGAAATTTTAAGGAGGTCTTTCATGAAGGACCTTAAATACCATGGAGAGTAGTCTCAGTTTTACCTTACAGCCAGTAGGTTGCCATTCAAGAATTTTAGACTGGGTGCAGTGGCTCAAGCCTGTAATCCTAGCACGATGGGAGGCTGAGGTGGGTGGATCACCTGAGCTCAGGAGTTCGAGACCAGCCTGACAACACGGTGAAGCCCTGTCTCTACTAAAATACAAAAAATAAGCCAGGCATGGCAGCGTGCACCTGTAATCCCAGCTGCTTGGGAGGCTGAGACAGGAGAATCACTTGACCCTGGGTGGCAGAAGTTGCAGTGAGCCAGGATCGTGCCACTGCACTCCAGCCTGGGCAACAAAGCAACACTCCTCTCAAAAAAAAAGAAAAAAAAAAAGAATTTGATACAGGAATAACACGTTTACAATCTGGCTAGATGGTAAGATACCTAAAAATAAACAATAAAATAACCAGTGGCATCCAAGAAGTGTCTGAAGACAATGTATGATTCAATGTTGAATGCTTGGGACAGTGTTGAGTGACAGTCATAGAGAAGATAAATTGCTGTAAGTTGAGGCTATCAGGGAACTCTTCCTGAAGGAGGAAAGAATAACGCTGCACCTTGAAGAACAGATAGAAGAAAGGGAGACGCTTCATTGATGCCGTGGTAGGGGATTTCTGTTGTGCACAGATATAAAGGCTAATGGAAAAAAGCAGACAATGCTTTTTTTCCTGGTCACACTGCAGTAGATGTTGCCACCTCTTCCCATGAGAGGAGAAGGATAAGTGGGCATGGCCCAAGGAAGAGTCAAAACGATGTGGCTGAGTGTTTCTACAGAAAGGACCTCAAGATGGGATGATGAACTGAGTATCCACGTTAGGCAATGTTGGCTTATTCCAGCTTGGGGACAAGTGTTAAACACTCCAGAGTTTCAGAGTATTCACTTACTGAATTCATTTAACCCCTTAAAGGGGTGTCTAGAACCTACTCAATGCAAGCATTGAGCTACATCTTGGCCAGATGTCTCTCATGTGGGCACCTAATTTGCCCGCCATATTGGCTTCTCTATCCTAAAAGACTTTTTCCAGAGGGTGTGAAAATGTGTGTGTTTTTCTGGGACTCTGTTGATTCACAGCTACTCCTTGATGCCATCAAGCCTGATAAATGCCACGGACTCTTCTAAGAAATCAGAACCCTTGGCCATCAGCATGAATTACATTCCTGGGGATGAATTTGCTCTAGAACAAGTATTTAGCTTTGCTGGAAGTTATTCCTGCCCTTTCTAGGCCTAACCATACAAGAAGATGTGAATTTTTCCTTTTTGATAAGAGGAAAAGCAATAACAAAAGGAACCCAACCCAAGCCTGGAACAAATCAGGTTCCAAGCAAAAGGAATTTTACCAATTTGTGGGACTTTGCCAACATTTCCAACAGTAATGGGAGATCAATGTATTAACTCAGCTAGTAAATATTCTACAATGGAATAGATGCTGCCTTGAGGATGCAGATGTGAACAAAAGAAGCATGGTACCTGCCCTCCTGAAATTTACAGGTGGTGAAGGAAAGGCAAGTAAACAATTTGGCAATCAACAGGTGTTTTTGCTGACGTGTACTATTATTCTAAAGAGTCCTGGCTGAGCTTTGGATGAGGTTCAGCTGCTGCAGTGTGCTAGCTGTGTGATTGAATTCTTCTGAGATAAATTTTTAAACGATAGAACGTGGCCAAAGTGCAGGAAAAGCAAAGAGCCCCGTGGTTTAATATAATTGAGCAGCACAGGCTAGATTTAAAGCATCTGAGAAGACATGGTCCCTGCATTTGAAGAACTTTGATTATACTCTTCAAGCTAAAGCTGTGCACCTTACACTGCCTTGATGAGTAAAGAACTTTTCTTTCCACCTGTTCAGATTTGACAGCGCTACGCCACATGATTTAGTCTGGACTTAACAAACACCCACCGATGACCGAGCTGCTGTAACCATGGAGTGCTTGTCAGCATTGCCCCTCTTCGCTCGTCTTTGTCTAGGCAGGATTCTCCTTTACTCTGACTGGAATTGCAGCCGTTTCTGCTCAGGTTGGAGGTGTGTGGACGCCGGCACGGTGCCTGCCTCCCCTGGGTCAGCTTGAGATCTTGCTATCATTTCATTCCACAAGCAACACAACTCCTCTCAGTTTAACAGGAAAAGAGGGAGAAACATAATTGAACATAGCAGTCCCCAGTGCTTGCTTAAATGCTCAATGAGGGGCCTACGTTTTTAAGAGCACATTCTGGGGGAAATTCTGAAATTGCAAGCTGCAGCCCTTTCTCTCTTCGTGCTCAGTTTGGCTGATTTCCAAAGCGTTGAGGCCAGCAATTGAGGGACTGAAATGTAATCGGTGGTGATACGTTTGTGCCACATGAAACATTCTCTGCCACTAAAGGCTCCAGAGGCTGTGGGAAGCAGCACATCAGCGACAGCTCCTGGCTGCTGGACTCCGCAGGGAGGGAAGGAAGATTGGTCGCAATGGTAAGAAACTCTGGAGTTTTCTACAGACCTAGTTTGTTACCTGGGAAAGAATTCTTAGCCTCTGCTGGTGAAAATGGCTGTTGGGAGCATGAGACTGAACAGTCACTTGAGCTCTGAGGCACTGTCCTTTTTTTATTAGAAGGGCAGGAACACTCTTTTCACCAGAGCACTGATTTTTTGAAAAATGATTCCTTTCATGTCAGAGGTAATGGTGCCTTGTAATTAATAAGGACTTTGCTGGGCTCTGCCAGGGAAGGACAGTCCTACGGTGACCTCAGATGTAAACCCCGATTAATGCATTCTCTGAAGTGTGCTCTTTCCTCTGAAAGTAATTGTAATTTCCATGAGATTCTTCAAAGAAATAGTTTGTTTTCTCGATATGTTTGTGTGGGGGTACAAATCCATTCATCCTTAAGCAGCTTGCTTTGAATTGTCACTGTTCTGTGAGCTTCACTGTTTACTAGAGGCATTAGGCATTACTAGAGAAAACTTCCACGTGATTTGTTTTTCTTTTGAAACTATCATAGGCAGTAACAACAGGAACCCAAGTTTTCAAAGAAAAAACGATCTGACTTTGGAGGAAGTTTGATTCAATCCAGTAAAGCAAATATTGCCAGGATGAGGTGATCCTTAACGTAAACGTGAGGTCTTTAGATGAGGCTTTAGAATTCACCGTGGAAGTGACAATGTGCTTATCTCTTGGCCTCTGCTCTCTGGGTGTCTTTTCCAAGTGTCTCCTCCCAATCACCCATGATACAAGGAGGAAAACACGGGAGATGGGGGGAAGAACTGGCGTGCAACAATGGGGCCACTAAACATTTTCTCGAAAGGATTAACGGACAAAGGACATTGATAATAAATAGGATTACATATCATTGAGAAGAAAATAAAGCCTATTACTGTTGAGAGAGAATGCCTGAAATATACTTATTTGACTGCACAGCTGATGTGTGGGAAATGATTTTTCTGTTTATAATCCAGATGAATGAAGAGACTGGTGATGAAGGGAGGATTGGGAATTTTTAGAAGTGAGTTTGCCTTTCTAACAACTCAGAAAGAGGGAAATTGGAAACCAGATCTATGAGAATCATTCATCTCATTCCCTGCCTTCACACACCATCCCTAGATCATTCATAGGGACACAGACCAGAGAAACTGCTGCCAAGACAAAGGTCAGATTTTTCCCTCTTTAGGTGACACCTGGTACCTTTTATCATCTCATCCATTTGAGCAGTTCTTACCTGTTGAGAAGTCAAAATAAACTGTTTCTCCTTAGGATGGGTAAAAATATATAAATAATCCACATATCTAGCATGAGGATTAAAGGGGACTCTGAGTGCTTCGGAATGTTTTGCCTGAATGCTTGAGGCAGAAGCATTCCTTCCTTCCCTTCATTAGCATGAGAACATTCCTTTAAGGATGATAAAGGGCCGGGCTGAAATGCAGAGTCCCTCTCGCACCAGCACACTTTAAGCGTGAGCGTAAACATACTCATAGTGATATTCTTTTACAGTATTCAGGGAGAAATGAGGAGCAGGTCAAGGGCTGAGATCATTGAAGTACAATCTGATGAAAGCGTACAGACCTTCGAAGAGAGTGAACTTTCCTTTGGAGTTGTGGGAGGGTGCGGTGGGAACTAAGAGTGACTGTAAGCTGTTTACATTCAGGCCATCCTCTGGTTATTTTCATGAAGTACTGTTTAAAAGGTTGGGGAAAAAGTACCCAGTTTTACATTAAAATAAAAGCTTTGGTCTAAGTGAGCTGTTCTTAATGACATACACTAAAATGGCAACAATTGAACAGGGAAGGCATTCTGACCACCTCGCTTTTGCCTAGGCAGCAGTATTTCACCTTTCATTTTAGTGAGTAAGAGACCACTGACTGGAAGAGGAGTGAATCTATAGATTGGATTTTCATTAAATCCTTTCCATGATGAAAAGGAAACCAATCTGGTTTCTCCTCATGCAAATGTGATCAGTTATCTTACCCAGGATAAAAGACACTCACTGTGTTTAAAACACTCTCCTTGACCTCATTAGAGTCAGGAGCGTGTCAGAACTTGCTAGATGTTATACCAAATAAGCCAGCCCAGCTTGCGTTCTGGCCTCTCATTACTTTTTAAATTTTATTTACAAATTTAAAGGGAATGCAAATAATTAAGTCCATATTACATAATTGCAGATGACTTTTAAGTTATTTCAAAGTGAGGAAAATGTGTAGCTGTTCTCAATATTTTACAAATAGCGAGGACATAACATGCTACGTGCTGAGTGTCTTCAACCCTTTAGTAATCCCCATTCTTGCTTTGAAATACGTATTTTGACATTACTACCCCTGTTGCATTGAGGTCAGGCACATGGAGTTCTATGCTTTCTGAAGGGCACACAGCGGGTGAGGGGTAATGCCAGGGTAGGAGTAAATGGCTACTGGCTCTCGGGCCCTCACTCCTGAAACCACCTCCTCATACAGCCTTTCAAAGTAGAGAGGCAGAGAGCAGACGGGTGCCTGACAACAAGTTGCAGAAACTTTCAGTGCCCCAGCCTCGAAATTTCAACTCACCTTTGACATTTCTCTATTCCTGTTCTTCCTCCCCAATGTCACGTGTTTTAGTTGCTTTGTCATTTGCTCATGAACACCTTCTGTTCCCACTCTGACCAATTTCCCTTAAACAGCTGTGTCTAACTGGGAGCCAGTCTAATGTATGGAAAGAGGGTATAAAGTTGCGCAGACAGGGAGTTAAATTTCTTTTTTCTTTTTGGATAGAATCTCATTCTGTCACCCAGGCCACCCAGGCTGAAGTGCAGTGGCGCGATCTCGGCTCACTGCAACCTCCACATCTAAGGTTCAAGTGATTCTCATGTCTCAGCCTCCTGAGTAGCTGGGACTACAGGCATGCACCACCACACTCAGCTACTTTTTGTATTTTTCAGAGGGTTTTACCATGTTGGTCAGATTGGCCTTGAACTCCTGGCCTCAAGTGATCTGCCTGCCTCAGCCTCCCAAAGTGCTGGGATTACAGGCATGAGTCACCACACGCAGCGTTCTTTATTTTTCTTCATTTTAGTTTTTTATTGGTATAAATTTATGAGGTGTAAGTATAAATTTGTTATATGCATAGATTGCATAGTGGTGAAGTCAGGGAGGGAGTTAAATTTCTGTGTTACACGCTTATTGTGTGATTTTGGACAGTAATTTTAAAACCTTTTTAATTCTTAGCTTGCTTCTCTGGAAAATGGGAATAATGATTCTTACCTCCACTGGGTCATTGTGAAGATTACGTTAATATGTTTGTGTAAAACAGAATGTTTAATTAGGAGACCATGACAAGGAGAAAAATTAGAAGGAAGCTTTAAAAATTATCTAGGTAAAAGATGATATGGATTTAAATTAGAATGGTAGAGAGAAAATGAAAATAAAGCAGGAGATGAGGTAAAAGAAAACCCACCTGCACTGGCCACTGATTGGAGGTGAAATGTGAAAGAGGAAAGCAAATGACCCTGGCATTTGAAGCAAGCAGCTTGGAAAAAAAAAAAAGTGAATAACCCCCCCCCCCCCCCCGCCGCACTGTAATTCGTACATTACCTAGCATGCCACCTGTCTTAGTCTGTTCAGGCTGCTCTAACAAAACACATCAGACTGGATAACAGAAAAACAACAGAAATTTGCCAGGTGCAGTGGCTCATGCCTGTAATCTCAGCACTTTGGGATGCCAAGGCGGGCTGATCGCCTGAAGTCAGGGGTTTGAGACCAGCCTGGCGAACGTGGTGAAACCCTGTCTCTACTAAAAATACAAAAATTAGCTCGGTGTGGTGGTGGGCACCTGTAATCACAGCTACTCGGGAGGCTGAGGCAGGAGAATCACTTGAACCCAGAAGGCAGAGGTTGCAGTGAACTGAGATCGTACCACTGCACTCCAGCCTGGAGGACAGAGCAAGACTGTCTCAAAAAGCAAACAAACAAACAACGGAAATTAATTTCTCATAGAAACTGGGAAATCCAAGATCATGGTTTTAGCAGATTTGGTGTCTGGTGAGGGCCAACTCTCTGCTTAATAGATGATGCCTTCTCGCTGTGTGTTCACACGGTAGAATGAGCTTGATAGCTCTCTGATGTCTCTTTTATAAGGGCACTAATTTGATTAGTGACGGCAGAGCCTTCAAGACCTCATCACCTTCCACATGCCCTACCTTCTAATACTATCACACTGGGGATTAGGGTTCAACAAATGAGTTTGGGAGGTGGGGGAAACAAATATTCATACCACAGCAGTGCCTTTCACATAGTAGGTTTATATGGTGTTGAATGAATAAATATATATTATTTGTATAAAGTACGCTTTTGATTATGTTCCTGAGGAGAAGATGGATCTAGAGGATCAGAGGAGGTTACATGCACCTATATTCCTATGTCCACAGGTTTCAGAAGTTTGACGGTAATGAGTGAGGACAAATTAGATATAGTTAGAAATTACTAATGGCTACAGTGCCATTTTCTTGATCATTGATAACCTGTAACCACATTGATCAAATGAATAGAAATATGCAGAGGAGAATGAGTGCATACAAAATACCTCCGTCTTCTCCGGTCCTTGAAAACTAAAGCACACAGAATAAAGGTATGAGTGATTTTATTAATAGGGTGGATCTAAGATGCTATTTGTTGGAAAAAAAAGTATTGTGGTGACAAGTTTTTGGGAAATTGAATGTGTTGGTTGGCTTTGAGTTTCTCCTTGAAGATGGTGTCAAGAGCATTAGAAATTATGAATTACACATACCAACAATATAATGAAGATGAGTAATCTCATTCATTTTGCTGTGGTCTTATAGGAAGGAATTACTCTTGATGGGCTACAGGAAGTGCAAAGCTTAAAATAAGCAAATATGAGTTCTGTTCAAATTTGTATCCATTGTTCAGCCTCCTGGATACTGATGGTTCCTGATGGACGCTGCACAGGTCCCGTTAGGTGAGAAGACACAAAAGCCACTATACAGGGGATGCTAGAGAAAATACCGTTGATGTGGTGGCCAATCAAGTCTGATGTTGATAATAAAATCAATGCAATAGATAGAAGACCTAGGATAAATAAGCTAATTAGCTCCATTGCCTAGAAATTAAATAGGTTTGAGAGGGAGGAAGTCTCTGGAGAGATGCTCATAAGATTACAAAAGAAGTGGTGAGGTTCACGTTGATAGCCTCGACTGCAACTTTAAATGCCCTCCTATAAATGTAGACTCAAGAATAATATCAAAACTTTCTTAGGTGCTTCAGGTTAAGCTATGATACAGTTTACGTTCACTCTTCCTTCCTTTCCATTTTCATGTTTCAACACTCCTCATTCATTACTTTTTGCTTTTGTACTTCATCTCTAACTTCTCATCTTACTCCTTGGATTTAGCCATCCAGTAGGTGGATAATCTTCCCAGTTCACATCCTGGACTCCTAAGGACTCAGCTCTGGGCATCTGCTTACTGGCTCTGTGAAGTGCTCAGACTCCCTAAGACTCACCAACCAATTCACCTTCCTTGATGTGGCCCTCCCTCTATTACACATAGATATAAGGACAGCATATCTATTTGGAGAAATTTGTTGTTTGCATTCTGAAATTTGCCATGTTTGGATTTATAGCTTGTGTTGCAAAAGTGCTTAATTTCCCCTTTTATTTTACCACTGTGCTTATTTTGTTTTCAATAACAAAAACAAAATATGAAATATATTTAATATATAAAAGTGTCTTAAGAAATAAAATACCTGATAGGGAAAAGGGGAGAATCACATCCGTATATACTTAAATCTCACTTTTTAACTAACTTCAGCCTTATCCATTGGATTTAATATTTCTGGTGGACACTTTGGCTGATTTAATAAGTTCATAGAAAGTATGGCTTTGTTAGCTTACATGTTCTGTCATAGCGATGGCAGGCTATATTGCAATGTTGCTACACCTAGGGCTTCCCCAATTTTTGTTTATTCGGCGTGGAGATTCCTTGCAGAACTGTGTTTACAACTTAAGTTTAAAACCACTGAAGAATAAGGAATACCCATTTATCCAATCTAGGACTTAGAAGAACTGCCTCTCAAATTTGTGTGAAAGTGCATGAATGAATAATGGATTAATTTCTTAAGATACTGAAAATTCAATACTGCACACAAATTGATTTTACTAGTTTAGGATTATAAGTGTTTCCTTTCCCTGCGTCTCTTCTTTGTATGGAGTGTTGACTTACTTAATCAGGGGTTTTTAAGTTAAAAAACTTTAAGATAACATAAAAACTGAAAAAGTGCACAAATCGTAAATGTACAGCTCACATTTTTGCAAAATGAACACAGTCTTGTAATTAGCACCCCGCTCAAAGAATAGAACATCGCTGGTTCCCCAAGCCATCATGTGGCATCTCGTGATCCTGATTTAGAATTCCTAATCAAGATCTGCTTATTTTTCAGCTTTAAATACCCTTCTTTATTTTTTGTTTTAAAAAAAGAAGCGAATAATCCCATTTACGTAACAGTACCTCCATGGATCTAGTGGCTGTAATACCTGGATGCTGCACGTAGATGGAAATTTTGAGGCACATGCTCACCACACTACTAGCAGTGGTGGAATCTGAGAGCTGTTTTAGAACTTCTTCGTTCTTTTTATTCTTATTTGAGTTTTTCATGACAATAGGTATGTGAAGTTTACAAAAAAACATATAAGCATTTTTTAAGGAACTCTGGTACTTTAGAATGTCTTTGGACATGCTCTTGGAATGTCTTATGATGGGCATCGGCCAGGGTATTTTTTAAATCACTGGGCAACCGAGTCCATGCCCTAGATACTTTGTGCCCTTCGTGGGGAAGAGTTCTGTGCTCCCATGAGAGCTGCTCTTAAGTTGTCAGCAAGAGGTGGCAGAAAGAATGCTTCACTCTTTGCTTTATACAGAAGCTTACAGCTGAGCTACTAAATGTACTGGAAACAGTTGCAAATAGCAGAGATAAATTATAAATAGCACAGATTAAAAATATGTCAGTTAACTTTCTGTTTATCTTTGTAAGGAATAATTTTAATCAGAAATAATGTAATAGCCTTCCTAGGTCTTTCACATTGAGATATACCTGATGCTTCAACTTTGGCAGAGGATCCATTTTAAAGAGTTGCCAAATACAACGGTGAGACCTCTTGGGCTCTGGCAGAAGGTGGGCTCGGTGGCTCTCCTGCCTAGGATGGCCCACCATGTTCCTAGGGAAAAGAGGTGTCTGTCTGACTCCTTTTCCCCAAAGCTTTCTGTTACTGTTACTTTAAAATGTGCAAAAGTAATATATATCCTTATGCACTCTAAATTCAGGAAATAGAAATTCTTATTTCATCTTAAGGGAAAATGAAAAAGGGCTGATAACTCTAAATCTGACTTATGACTGAGGAAGCTAAGACAAGCTTAGTAAGCCAAATTAATTTTTTTTAAAGTTTGTTTTTTTCTGACTACTAAAGAAACACATGGTAATTTCGGAAGATTCATAACATGGTGAAAAGAAAAGATAAGTGAAACCATTTAGGGCTAACAACTGTTGATTTTATGTAGAGAGATATATAATCTAGCCTTTTTCATACATCCACACACACACTAAACACATAACACACACACATACTAAACGCATTCCCCACACCTTTTTACTAATGGCAGTAGGTTAAATCTTTCATCAATTATATACTCATAGTATCCTGCATTTTGCTTCATAGCACTTATTACTATTTTAAATTGTTATTATTCATACTATTATCCTATTGTACTCTTGATGGCTAGCACCGTGCATAGCACATGTCATATTTGTTGAAACAAACAGTGAATATTATACATTCTGCTTAGTCCTGATTTTTTTCAACTTAATTTATTATAGCTATTGTTCCATACCAATAAATACAACTCACATAAATGTGACTCATCATTATAATGGACATGGATGCTTTTCCAATTTTCCTTCCAAATTACTATTTATAATAATGCTGAATGGGCATCTTTGTACATACAAATTTAAGCAATCGCCCAATCAGGTTCTCTTTGTATTTCACTCATACAGTATCAAGGGGGTGAATGACCTGATTTTGAAAGTGTGAAGGAAAGTAATGGACAGAGTAGTAGGAGGAGGCGGAGTGAGGGAGAGGGAGCGATGAGTGTTTTCAGAAAAAACATAGTGTTCTGTGCTCAGCATGTGGACTGTGTTTAGTCTGTGAGTTAAGAAGGCTGGAAGAGGAGGAAGAGAAGTCCGTGGATGAGTTTCTCAAGCTAGCAGGTGTCTTGTATCTCAGATCCCTTTTAGCTAAAATCTCTGTGATTCTGGGGCTGGGCCCTTTGCAGGGCAAGGACACTGTATACAATTTTGCTCTTCATATGATCTGCTTGGCCCTCAAAATTGGTTAACTGCATTAGATGTTGATAAATGGATTACAATCTATACCTGATCAGTTTTCAATACAGACTCATGTGAATCATGCTCGGTCTTTAATTATTCTGCATCAAGCACTGATGATTTAGGAACTACAGTTAGGTGGGGTGTAGCCTGCCCTGCCCAGCATTCTAAGGGGTCATTCCAACCCCACAACTTAGAACAACATTGTCGGCTGGTCCCAATTAATTCCTGTGACCAGCAACCAACTTTCAGGCTCCCACATGCTTGGCGAAACCAAACCTTATTCCCTTCCGCCAGGGTGACTCGAAATCATGCTACTGCCTAAAAATGGATGAATAGAAATATCTGTCTGAAAAAAGCTAAAATTCCTTTTATTAAGGAATGTTTCAAGTAATTGTCTAGTTTATCTCAGATTGAGCTATATCCTGTAACTCCTTCTGCTTGCCAATATCTTAGGAAAGGAGCTCATTTATCCCCTATTCTATGTGTTAAGTGTTGCCAACTATTATGTACGGTGATATTTAAAGGACTGAAATATATACAAGAACACCCAACACTGGGCTCAGCACCCAGGAGGTATTTAGTACCTAACTGTAATTTGGAGTTTCCCAAACTGAACCTTGGCCAGTGGAGAACTTTCCACGGCTTGCGGCTTATACTGTCCCTGTTTCTCTTTCTCTTAATACTTGTGGAGCAGGAGGATTTTGTTTTGTTTCGTTTCGTTCTCACACATTTATTTAGCACTTATTGCAGGTGTGACCCTTATTCTGGGAAACTGGAGTTTAACAGAAAGCTCCCGATTTCATGGAGTTTTCAATCCAGAGGAAGACGAGACAAATGCATTCGTTTATACCTGCAGTCCATAGTGTGCTTCACGGAAAATTGGATGGCCAGATAGAGCAGCCATTTCTGCAGAAAGTCATCATCTGTCAACTTGATTGTAAACGCCTTCCTTTCTTCCTCTCTGGCTTCCCTCACATTTATTCTCCAGTAGATATTTATGGACTGCTAGCTGTTCACCAGATTCTGTGCTCTTCTCTTTTTCCTGGACACACGGCTAAACTTCATTTTCCCGCTAGTGCCTGAGATCAGGGTCAGGCCAACCACATGCAGGCAGATGTGATGTGGGCTCCTTCCAGGCCTACTCATAAAAACTTCCCATGAATGTGCCTCCATGCCTTTTCCCATTCTGCTGGATGAATGGGAAACCCGGAATGGCCAAGGTTACTTGGAAGCCATGAGTTGAAGATGGCAAAGATCACCATCAGCATCAGTCTCCGAATGACCTTGTTGAACAAAGCCCCCTTCTTCTGCTCCTTCCCCACGTGCAATTGACTTGGACTCTTCGTGAACAAGAAATGAACTTTGCTTGTCTTTGAGCCAGTCTACATTTTGATCTATTTGTTAAGCAGTGAGTGAGGTACCTTGATTTTATCTAGTCCCTGGTAGGTCTTAAGCGCTATGCCAGGTGGTGGGGATACAGTGGCAACCAAGAAACTAAAAATAAACATGCAAACAAACATGAGAGAACTAGACAATAAGCATGTGAAGAAAACAGAAATATACATATTGAGATAAGTGCAATGGAGGAAATTAACAGGGTGATAAGAGCGACAACCTGGGGAAGGGGCAGCTGGCTGTAAACCAGACTTTGAATGGAGCATAGCTTTTGACTCCTAAACAGGGATTGTTGGTTAAATTCTGAAAGTAGGAAACTAATTATCAATTAAAGGAGGATACAGGAAAATTGCAGAAACCTAGGACAGCACCCTGACTCCCTTTCTAAACCTGTTCCAAAATACTACTTCTGCAAATGTTTAAAAATTCCGAAAGGCTAGGCACCGTAGCTCACGCCTGTAATCCCAACACTTTGGGAGGGACAAGGTCAGGAGTTCGAGACCAACCTGGCCAACATGGAGAAACCCCGTCTCTACTAAAAATACAAAAATTAGCTGGGCGTGGTGATGTGTGCCGGTAATCCGAGTACGCAGGAGGCTGAGGCAGGAGAGTCTCTTGAACCCAGGAGGCGGAGGTTGCAGTGATCCAGGATCACACCATTACACTCCAACCTGGGTGACAAGAGCGAAACTCCATCTCAAAAAAAAAAAAAAAAAAAACAAAAATTAGCCAGGCATGGCAGCTCAGGCCTGTAGTCCTAGCTATTTGGGAGACTGAGGCAGGAGAATTGCTTGAACCTGGGAGGCAGAGGTTGCAGTGAGCCAAGATTGCACCACTACACTCCAGCCTGGGCAACAGCGAGAGACTCCATCTCAAAAAAAAAAAAAAAAAAAAAAAAAAAAAAAAAAAAATTTCTAATTTGCAACAACCATACATGCTGTCATGTCATCCCTGACTAGAGATTACCTCCAAGTGAACCTCATATACCTTGTGCATCCAGAGGAGAGTTTGGGGACTTTTAAAAAGTTACTTGTTAGTATCAGGCACCATAATCAAGGATATCTATGAATGCCCCAAAACTCTTGCAACCCTCTTTACTATTTTGCAACCAGTGGAATAAATGAAAACTTAGACTCCTGTAAAGGTAAAAAATGGGAAGGGAAGAAACAAGTGCAAAGTTTTAAAATGAAAGGAAGAGGTAATGCTCCTCTATGATAGCACCGTTTATTGCTTAACAACTCCGGATCTTACACAGCAGCACAGGGTGAGAACATGCACTGAGCTCTGCCAGGCACTTTGTACGATGTGATCTTGGGCCTGTTTCTTCACTTCTCTAAGCCTCAGTTTGTTTATAATCATAGCTAGTTCAAAGGGTGACATGAGGATTAAATGAGTTAATATTTATGAAACACTTAGGATATTGATGAAGCTGACACGTAGTAAGTGCTTACTTAGATGTTTGTAAACTAAATTTTTTTTTTTTTTTTTTTTTTTTTTTTTTTTTTTTTTTTTTTTTGAGATGAAAACTTGCTCTGTTGCCCAGGCTGGAGTACAGTGGCTGAATCTGCAACTCTGCCTCCCAGGTTCAAGCAATTCTACCTCAGCCACCCTAGTAGCTGGGACTACAGGCGCATACCACCACACCTGGCTAATTTTTGTATTTTTAGTAGAGACAGGGTTTTTCCATGTTGGCCAGGCTGGTCTTGAACTCCTGACCTCAGGTGATCCGCCCATCTCGGCTTCCCAAAGTGCTGGGATTACAGGTGTGAGCCACCGTGCCCGCCCTGTAAACTAAATTCTTACAGAGCAGAGATAGGAAGGTAAAGGATGAGAAGGAGTGAACTGCAGGGCATCACTTCTTTGGCAGGAGGTGGGTGCCATTGTCATAAAATCTGCTGGTCACTTAGTAGGCCCTAAAGAGAGGCGTGTGTGGGACGTGCCAATATAATACCGATCCACCCCAGTTACTTTCGATTTAAACGTGTGTGATTTGTGCCATCACTGGTATCCCTCCAGTCCCAACTAATTGTGCTCTCTTTAAGCACAGAATTTTGAAACAGTAGAGATCTTACAGATCATCTTGTACCTCCCCTTCTTGAAGATACTTAGGTCCCAGAAGGTAAAGTGACTAATCGAGATCACATATAAACCTCTGACAAAGGGGTTCAACTTTCAGGACCCCTGGTTTGGCGCCCTGATACCCCATTCTCCCTTGCTTTGTCTAACCATACGTTGTCTAATGGTTTAGCCTCATAATCCAAATCCATAATTCCAAGAGGCTTCTTTTTGTTCTTTTAAATTTCTAGACTAACTTTTAGAAAATGTCTTAGAATATTAAATGTAATAGAAATATTTGCTTCTGTGGTGGTCGGTAGAACATGGTGCAACCTCTTGATGGTCTAAACTGCAAGATTTTGTTTTTCAAAATTTGAACAGTAAGGCAGTGACAAGACACATTGCCAACTAGAACTTAAAGCAAATGGCACATGAGCTTGTATCTAAATCCTTAACCCCTTAAGGTGAGCGTATTCTAAAAACTTAGCTCAATAAACATCAAATCTCTTTATAATTAGCTTGCATGTATAGGCTGATTGTCTTCAGTTGTTCAGTTGTACTTTTTTGTCTGTGTCCTTTGGATAGAAAGGTTTTTGGGTCTGTGAATTTGAGCTATTGTCTTTAATAATTAACATAGTTTTGTTGTAAGGATCAAACTTTTTTTAAAAGGTGAATTCTAAGAACAATTACATATTAAAACAGTTGCTCACGGAGATCTTGATATAAAATGACCCTACCAGTTAAACATTTATGACAGGCATGTGGACTCTGGAGACGAGGAGATGAAAATTGCAATTCTGAATGGATTTTTTAACAGGGCAAAAAGAATGATGTGATTGCCTTTCCAAGTGGAATGAATGCCATTTAGATGATAAGAGGATGAAAAATAAGACCTATGAAAGAAATGTTAAAGTAAATGGGATTATTTTACTTTGGAAATGGAGAAGCATAGAGTGATTTAATATGCGTTTGAGTGTCTGAAGGATTGTTATAGCAGAAGCTGGTGACCAACAAGTTTCCATTACTACCGTGAACAGAAAGAGGGGGTGGGGTTTCAATTGCACTGGGGATTTGGGTAAGACACAAGAATACTTTTCTGATAGGGAAGGCTAGTGGATACTCTAATGGGTTTTGAAAGTTGTCAGACATTTTTTGAGGATCCACTGTGTGCAGGTCATTGCACTTGTGAATGGAGTTTTTTCTTTCTCTACTACTTTTTATAAGTAAGTCAGAGCCTTACCTTTCTGGGTTGGTTTCTATGAGGTTCTACTTGAAGGCATAGAGTAGTGGTAGATGATTTAGCTAAAGTAACTTTAATCTTATGCTTCCCATGTCGAAGGTAGAAAAGAACTAAAAGTAAGTACATTCTCATTACTTCTAGCAGTTACATTCCATAAAGTCACCATGAACACTGAATTAGTGGATGCTCACCCATTGCTCTTTTAGGAAATACAAGGCTAGGCTTCTCTGAGCCTCTGGTCACAACATTTTTTTCAGCTGGTCAATACATAACCTTGTTTTATGTGTGTTTCTGTTTAAAGACACCTTATTTGACATGTATTGTTGATTCATTAACACTGAACTCACAGCCAACAGTGCTATAACTTAGGCCTGAACAAAGCTTATCTAAAACACATGTTTTCTCCATAAGGCACATCACAGCCTCCTGGCATTTAGGAACATTATACACACTTCAATGCTACACCTGGGGGGCATTTTAAACAGTGTAATTACCAACAAAAAGCACACAGATGCTAAGGCCTTGTGGTTTTAGCATTCTAATAGATCACAAAAAGATTATGGCAGCCGAGCTGAAACGAGAGAGCAGAGTGTCACCTTGTTTGACCTCAACTGGGAGAGCATGCACTGGGGACTCGGATTTTTCACCACTCTGCACATGACTGCAAATGACCATCAAAGCCCTGTGAGTATCAATTTTAGGGTTACAAAAAATTTTAGCAAGTAGGTGAATTCGCAAATAGGAAATCCATGAATACTTTGGATCGACTAACTGTACTGTGTGTTCAGACTTTTTGTCAAAGCAGTTATCTTCATTTCAATTTAATATAAACATCTTATTGTGCAGCTGTTTAAAAAAAAAGGGCTGGGGAGTGAGGAGGGGAGAGCATCAGGAAAAGTAGCTAATGCATACGGGCTTAATACTTAGGTGATGGGTTGATAGGTGCTGCAAACCACCATGGTAAATGTTTACCTATGTAACAAACCTGCACATCCTTCACATGTACCCTGAACTTTAATAAGATAAAATTAAATTGGGAGGCCTAGGTGGGCAGATCACGAGGTCAGGAGATCAAGACCATCCTGGCTAAAATGGTGAAACCCTGTCTCTACTAAAAATACAAAAAATTAGCTGGGTGTGGTGGTGGGCACCTGTAGTCCCAGCTACTTGGGAGGCTGAGGCAGGAGAATGACGTGAACCCGGGAGGTGGAGGCTGCAGTGAGCTGAGATCGCACCACTGCACTCCAGCCTGGGTGACAGAGTGAGACTCTATCTCAAAAAATAAATTAAATAAAACAAGGGAAGTCTGAATAGACCATAGGTAACATATGACAATGAATTCATGTCTCAGAACACCATCTATATGATGACAGCTCCTACATAGGTATCCCCCTCCCCAGCCTCTTCATTGCTTCCTGACTCATGTATCTATAGCCTCCTTGGCATTTCCACGTGGAGCTCTGCTAGGCAGATCAAACCCACCATGTCTAAAAGAATGTGTTGATCGCCTCTCCTGTCCCAGGCTTGCTTTTCCCATTTCAGTAAATAACAACTCTCTCTTTTCAGTAGCTCAGGCTTAGAAAGCAAAGTCTTCTTGGCTCTTCTCTTCCACTCCTGACATGCAGTCCATCAGCAATTCTTGGCAGCCCAACATTCATGAGGTATCCAGAAACTGACCACCATCCACCATTTCTACCGACACTGGTCCATGCCAGCATCACCTTCTGCCTACACTGTGGTAACTGTGTGCTAATGGGTCTCCTTGTTTCCAGCCTTGCTGCCTGCAGCTTCTTAGCATAGCAGTCAGAATGATCAGTCTTCTGAAATGTACATCTTGTAGGTCCCTCCTCTACTCTTGACTCACTAGCAGCTTTCCATCTTAGAGTAAAAGCCAAATGTTTGACCAGAGGCTGCAAGAGCCCATGTAATCTGCCTTCCTCCTCCTTCTCTGACCTCATTTTCTATCACTCTCCCTTACTTACTCCATGGCAGTCATGGTGACCTCCTGCTCCTCAGAGGTCTCAGGACCTCTGCATGTGCTTTTCTTCTGTCTGGGCGATTCCCCTCTAATAGCTGCATGATCTTGTCTTGAGGTCACTACCAAAATGTCCTCACATAAAGCAAGCTTCCCCCTCCCCATACCCTGCTTTAAGTTTTTAGAATAATACATATTACCATCAGACATAGTACATATTTATTGGACCCTGATTTGTCCTGTGATCCCCTCTACTAAGCATTAGCTTCTCCAGAGCAAAGACATTAGTTTGTTCACTGCTGCGCCAAATGTCTAGGTCAATGCATTGCTCATAGTGGGTATTCAATAAATATTTATTGAATGAATGAATAAATAGATGAATAACTACAGAACAATATCCTCAATATATTAAGTGGAAAAAATAAGGTGCAGAACAATATGTTTAGATTGCTGTATTTGCATAAAAAGGGAGCCAGCACAAACATATCTATTTCTCTATCCTAAGATTAAATATGAGTTCCTAGCAGTGCACAAAAGCCTGGCAAGAATGGCTGTCCTGAGAGGGGAATTATTTCAAGGGTGAGACAGAGACACCTACTTTTCACTATATATTTAATACTTGTGTGGTTTTTGCAATGTGCATGGAACATCTTCCCCCAAAACAAACCAACTGAACAATTTTAAGAAAATTTTACTTGAAAACCCTCTATTGAGCGTTGTTGAGCATAAGCTATGTTTTATGAAAGAATCAGAACTTCAGGGGACCAGAACGTATTGCCCCATTCCTGCAGAATAAGGGCTCTCAGGCAGTTCCTTTTTGCTTTTTTTCCCCTCTACTGTTTTGTGTATTTTCAATAGCTTCTCTTTATTATAAGAAAAAAGGGTTGACATTTTTGGGTCATTGTGCTCCTTGCCATCTGCCACAGAAACTTTGACATGGGAATGAGAGAGGCACCATGTCAAGCTGGCAGGATTCCGAGGGTGATTTTAAATCCGAAAAATTCCATCTCTGTATCTCTTGGTCTCATTTTAAATGGCCACATTTTCCTGTGAAAGTCTGCCTTTTGTCTCTTTGGCTTTTTTTTTCTTTTTGTTTTTCTTCCTGTAGCTTTTCCCCTGTGGTTTTCCATTTGGCCTTCCCACATCACAAATCTAATTGGGAAAAATGGACAAAAATGCCCAAGAGGGCAGTGATGGTGCCTACCCACGTGACCTCCAACACTCAACAGCCTCCTAGGCTTTATGCCAGGGGAGTCTTCCAGCGCTTGTCTTGGATAAAGAGGAGAATTTCATCGGCTCCTATGTGGTTGTACTTACACCTGTGTGTCTTGTGGATAAAGGTCTCAGAAATCTGTCGGTGGCTTTAAGCCCCAGCTTTAGACAACAGATTTCTAAAGACACACCTTCCATTTATGAGCACTGAGCAGGGACAGAGACCACACAGGTGTGTGAATGAAGGCCCCTCCCATATTACGGTGTGGTCCATTAGGCTTCACAAGGAGTGTCTCCTACGTTGGCGGCCTCCACTGTAGCCTTGTCTAAGCTCATTTTCCCTTGGATTTCCAATAGGAATGAATAGCTTCCTTCTAATATTTTATCCTTGGTAGTGTCCGAATTTCCTATCGATGGTATTCCGTGTCCTTCTTCCTATCTTACCCAGTAGTTTCTGGAGTCTTGGCAAAAAGTGTAAAACAAAACAAAAATATTATGCTGTAAAATAACTACCGTAATTGCCCATAGTTCATTATACACAGTAAATGGGTACCCAGTAGAAGTTTATCAGTCACAATGCAGCACTCATTAGAACATGTAGTTTTATCACTTTCATCATTCCATGAACTACTGACCCCCACTTCCACTACCATTATGCCCTCTTTCCTGTGGCTGGTGATGCTGGGTGATGTCACTTTAGCTTACGGGTGAGCAGAACAGGTAGCTTCTCAGATTCCCTTGTAGGATTCCTGTGACTGTCATTGACTTACCTCTTATGGTAGGATTAGGATACTTAAGTGAGCAACAGTGCAGAGACCTTCCCTAACTTTATAATCTTCTTACATAGTTATGACTTAGTGGCCTAATTTTCTCTGGCACAGAGTAAAAACAGAATACTTAGGACATCTGGTTTTCTAGAGCTACTGGAGTCAGAGTTAACACAGATGAAGGATAGTGGCTCTCTCCAAAATAACCAGATGCTTGACTACTCACATATATCTGACTTAAATTTCTATTACCTTGTTTACACAATTGTATCTGTCTGGCAGGTGACAGAGTTGAAAAATGTTATTGCTCTTCCTGTTGTGTTTGTTTCCCCTTAAAGTAGTTAAAAGAAGATGTGTAAGTAAGCCATGGATGAGAAATATAGCAGGATCGTGGTGTACCAAGAGCAAGCATCACACGCACCACATATTTTATCGTTTGAGAGCCAAGCAAGAGTGAAATAGGAAGAGCTTAGGCAGAATGATGTGGATGATAGTAATTAAATCTATCATGTGGAACCCATTGATCTCTTATCCTCAGTCCCTAGAAAAGATTATCCATGGTGGCCTCTTTTATCCTTTAAAAGAGATCATGTTGACCAAGCACCTTAACAGATATCTGTGTTCTTTAAAGCCTCTGGGTTGACCCAGGCTTGTTTTATGCAGCAACTTTTACACCAAAACTGTTTCTTTGAAGAAAGGGGGAAATGGAGAATTATTGTTCAATGCATGCAGAGTTCCAGTTTTGCATGACAAAATGAGTTCTGGGTGGGAGTGATGGTTACACAACAAGGTGAATGTTCTTAATGCCACTAAATTGTACACTTAGAAACAGTTAAAATGGTATATTTTATGTTATGTGTATTTCACCACGATTTTTCACCTGAGGCTTGGACATGAGGCATGTGGTCAGCTTCAGGGAAGACAAGGCCAGAGGAGATGCTGGGTTCAGGAATACTTCCTGCCTCCCGAAGCAGACAGGTGATGAAAACTAAACCTTGACAGAACTCGAGATGCTCACTCAGGAGGTGCTGCGGGACAGGCGCGGCGCATGGTGCTTGTGCATCCAGACATGTTCAGACTTCATCTAGCCCTGATGCTTGCATAGAGGCCAGTGATGAGGAGCCCACCATTAAACTCAAAGCTGTGAGCTAGCAAGTTAGCCATGTGCCTGTGAGTGATGTCCGCTCCCAACTGAGGGTCGGGCTGCAGTCAGAGGAGGAGGACCAGCAGGTAGAAGGCAGGGCTTTGGGTCCTGGGCAGTTTAGGACAGGGACTTCATTGTTGGAAGGGACAGATAGCCGACACAGAGAAACCAGCCCACCACTAGGAGTAGGAGTAAGGGGTGGATGGCAAGCACATGGGTTATTCATGCTCATTTCTTGGAGTTATGGATGGAATGTGTGTGTCCAAGAATATATATTCCGAAACCCGAAGCCTGGTGTATGCTCTTTGGAGGTGTGTCCTTTGAGAGGAAATTAGCTTTAGATGATGTCATGAGGGTGGGGCCCCTAAGATGGGATTAGTGCTCTTACAAGAGGAGGAAGAGAGACCAGAGCTCTTTTTCTCTCTGCAATGGATTCACCGAGGATTCACCGAGAAGGTGGCTCTTTGCAAGCCTGGAAGTGGGCCCTCACCGAGGAACCAAACCAGTCAGCTCCTTGATCTTGAACTTCCCAGCCTCCGGAACTGTGAGAAATAAATTTCTGTTGTTTAAGCCAGTCAGTCTATAGTACTTTGTTATGATGCCCCAAACAGACTGAGACACCGGGATGCTATGTGCTAGGCCTGACATCCATGCAGGAGCTTGAAGGAACTACATGGAATTCTAGTGGTGTTTTGGCATTCCTGGCCCCTTAAAGACTCGTGGAGCCTAAGGTGGCAAAGAGGCCACTAAAAAAAATGTCTATGCAGCTTGGCCTGATGCACGGCTAATGCTTTCCATGGTCAAGCTAGACAGTAGAATAATTTCATATGTCTGTGTGTGGGGGGGAGCATGAGTTGGCTACAAAAAAATGACCTAAAAATGAATTCTGAGTTTTCCCCAGGAAGAAAATTACATTCGTATCATAGATATTTTCATTTCTTATTTCATCTATAAATTTTATTTGCTTGAAGGAGGGGTAGAGTCAATGAACATTATAATCCATAAATTCAGATTTCTCCTTTTACTTTATGGCCAGATTCTCATGGTGATTTAAACCCACAGAAGGAGTGATTAGTCTTGAATACAGAAAGGAAACAATGATTTAGATGCCACTGGGAATGTACTCATTATAAGAAGTAAAAATGGTAATCAGTCAGAAAGCCAATTAAAATATTTCATGCAGTTTTCCTGGGTTGTTATGGATAGCTGCAGCCATGTTGATAGATGCATAAAGAACATTTCCAAGCCCGGGTGTTGTGGCTCGTGCCTGTAATCCCAGCACTTTGGGAGGCTGAGGCAGGAGAATCACTTAAGGCCTGGAGTTTGAGACCAGCCTGTGCAACATGGCAGGACCTTATCTCTAAAAAAAAAAAAAAATTAAAAATTAAATTAAAAAAATTTTTTTAAAGATTATTTCTATTGTTAATAACAGTCCCCACAATTAAACTTAGGCTGCTAATTTGCTTTCTTGTGGGTTAAATTATTCCTGGTAAGCTTGCATTCTTGCTCCTGAGTTAAATGTACAAGTGTTTTGCCAAACTGAAGTTAAACTGCTTTTTGGCAGATGTTAAAGTTGGACCAATATCCAGGGAAATTCTGTTTGGCTTTGAGGGTTATTTGAACTTTTTCAAGATCAAGCTTTCCTTTTCATTTCAATATTATTTGTGGCATTCCGATTTCTCATCAGATGACTTTTTCGTGGTCATTCACCTTTGAACTGTAGCTTGCTGTTCACAGAACCATGGCGTTGTGAGGCTTGGAGGGACTGTGAAATGTCATCCAGCCTGGCAGGGCCACATCCATCTTCAGAGATGGACTGTCTGTGCCTGAGACAGAGCTGAGAAACTTTGCCTGGAAGCCTCGACATTCATCACCAAGGGGAACGACTGCTGACCCTAACTAAAGGAACAATTCTGTGATTTCTTTGTCATGCTTAAATATTTTTCCATTTGTTTCACTGGAGTAAATTTTTATCATCATGACTTCTTCCCTTTTTGTTCCTTTATCTCCTGTGCTGTTTCTTCTAACCATAAAATCAGTACAATTAAGGGTTTGTTCTACAAGGTTTTTTATTTTTTTTCTTCCTTGGTATAGAATTCCAATATGAGATTACAAAGTACTGAAAAAAATATAGGGTAGGGAGCTTTGGGTTATGGAAGCAGCTGCTTAGGTTAACTGTGACATTTGATGAATAGATAACCTGCAGCTGGGAGCTGAGCTAATTGAGGTCATGCGTTATGCTTGTGAATTTGAAGGATAACCTGACATTTTGCAAAGACAGCAGACTTGCCTGGTTAGCCAGTTTAAGGAGTTTCTACAGCAGGGCTGAAGCTCCCATCCCTTTTTTCCAACCACTGTTTACTGGTAACTCTGTACCTAGTAAAACAATTTCTGTTTTAGAATAAATATTGGAAGGGTAGTTGAGCTCTTTTTCTAGCCAGAGGATAAATATTTCCTCATATAGAACAAAACTGTGAGACTCTACAATTGGATTATAAGCCAAGGCAGTTGAAGGCAAAATAGGAAGTGATTTTGGCTTTTGTTTCTCTCATCCACCAGATTTCAGCGAAGTGTATTTTCATTTATTTTAAATGCTCACTGTATCAAAGAGTCTAAAATAGTTGTTTCTTGGAGTAGGTTTCAGTGTACCTACTTTTCGCTAACAGTCTGTTAGAATTCAGTGTGCTTGCTTAAAATGAAGACAATAAGTGGATAGAAAAACATCACAGGCGTGTATTTGGAAATTTCTGGAAATTCTCTAGGGTGAAACTTCCACCATTTTAGCTCTTAAGGGGCTCATAAGGGAGTCAGCTCTGTCTCAGTCTGGTTACAATTTTTTTTAACCTCCCTGGTCCTACCATCTCTACAGCTCCTATTTTTGCTATGTAGACTAGAGAAACACTGTTTATCAAGAACATTGAAGAAATTCTGTTAATCATATCTGACCATTAAAATGGGGGGAAAGAATGGGGAAAAAGACAGCTGTCTCTGCAAGCACACATCCGTTTCTGGTGTGCAGTGGCAGTTCAAGTCATCTTTCAAAGGCTCTCTGCTGTCTGTGGGTGCCAGTAGGCAAGATAAAACAATTTTGTCAGCTAATCATCAGTCTGCTCCAGATGATGCACAGACTGGTCTAAGAATAAATACGTTAAAAAGGAAAGCAATTAGCTTTCCATATGGGATGGCGGAGTTTCTGCTTTGTAAAATTTCCAAGAGTTTAAGACCTGCTGATTCAAAAGTATTAAGATGAACTAGAAAGCTTTTCATGTTCCCATCTGCCACCATTGTACTTTTCACTGTTCCTAGAGTTAACATGATATTAAATTTAATCACGGTAGAACAAACCTCTACAAGACTTGATGCTTGTTAATATATATGACACACAATAGTGTAGATAGTTTGGAAGACATGATGCATCATCTCCTGATGAAAATATAAAGAAATGCACCAAGGTGACGATATTATTTGGTTATATTAATAATTTTGTTATTAGTAAAATATTACTGTTGATATCCTCTGGAGTTACTCTAGAAACTTTCTACCGTATCCTTGAGACTTTTGATCCCCCAAATGAATGACATAATATACTGATAATAACAATTCTAATTCATAATTATGTGTTGATCAAGGTAATTCTAGCTGTTGTGATATATAAAACTCAAAATATCGGTGAGTTTCTAAAATAGACGTTTATTTCTTGCTCAGATAAAGTTTGAGATGAATTTTCTTGATTGGAAAGTGGCTTTCCTCTAAGTGGTGATTCAGGAACTTGGGCTCCTTCCGTCTTTGGCTCTGTGTCCTTCAATGTGTTGCTTCCAAGGTGCTTACCTTCAGCAAGCCAAGCTGTGGATGGGTAAAAAGCATGGTGGGTTAGGCATTGAAAAGTTCTTACTGGCTAGGCCTGGTGGTGGCGCACATCACTTCTCTCACATGCCATTGGCTGGAACTCAGGCATGTAACTACCCAGAAGGCTGGGAAATGCAGCCTAACAGTGTTCCCAAGAAAAAGAAATAGGTTTGGTTAAGAATTAGTCTCTGCCCCAATAATCTAAGAATAGACTTGTGTAAGCTATAAAAATGTACTTTTTTATTATTGCTTATATTGCATTTCCTGTTTTAAGCTGAGGAGATTTTCCTCACATATATACTTACAGTCACACCCCACATAACAACGTTTGGGTCAATGACAGAGCACATGTATGATATCAGTCCTGTAAGATTGTAGTGGGCTGAAAAACTCTAATCGCCTAGTGATATTATAGTTGAAATGTGGTGGTGCAATGCGTTACTCGTGTGTTTGTGGTGATACAGGTGTCAACAAACCTACTGTACTACCAGTCTTACAAAAGCATAGCCCATACCTGACATGCAGGGCATAATACTTGATAATGACAGGAAATGACTATGTTGCTGCTTTATATATTTACTATATACTTTTTATTGCTATGTTAGGGTGTACTCCTGTTTGTTAATCTTTTTTTTTCCTTTAACTGTGAAATGGTCTCAGGCAGGTCCTCCAGGAGATATTTCAGAAGAAGGCATCATTATATCAGTTGACAGTTCTGTGCGTGTTATTGCTCCTGACTACCTTCCAGTGGGATAAGATGTGGAGGTGGAGGCCGGGCATGGTGGCTCACGCTTGTAATCCCAGCACTTTGGGAGGCTGAGGCGGGTGGATCACGAGGTCAAGAGATCGAGACCACGGTGAAACCCCATCTCTACTAAAAAATACAAAAAATTAGCCGGCGTGGTGGCGGGTGCCTGTGGTCCCAGCTACTCAGAGAGGCTGAGGCTGGAGAATGGCGTGAACCCGGGAGGTGGAGCTTGCTGTAAGCCGAGATTGCGCCACTGCACTCCAGCCTGGGCGACAGAGCAAGACTCCGTCTCAAAAAAAAAAAAAAGATGTGGAGGTGGAAGACAGTGACATTGATGAGATCCTGACCCTGTGTGGGCCTAGGCCAATGTTTGTGTCTCAGTTTTTAACAAAAATGTTTAAAATGTTAAAAATTTAAAATATATAAAAAAAAGGATACAAAGAAGGAAAATATTTTTGTACAACTGTACAATGTGTTTGTATTTTAAGCTAAGTGTTAATACAAGAGTCAAAGTTAAAAAATTAGAAAGTTTGTAGACTAAAAAAGTTACAGTAAGCTGGCCGGGTGCGGTGGCTCACACCTGTAATCCCAGCACTTTGAGAGGCCAAGGTGGGTGGATCACCAGGACAGGAGAACGCGACCATCCTGGCCAACAGGATGAAACCCCATCTCTACTAAAAATACAAAAAATTAGCCGGGTGTGGTGGTGGGCGCCTGTAGTCCCAGCTACTCGGGAGGCTTAGGCAGGGGGATGGTGTGAACCTGGGAGGCAGAACTTACAGTGAGCCAAGATCACGCCACTGCACTTCAGCCTGGATGATAGAGCCAGACTCTGTCTCAAAAAAAAAAAAAAAAAGTTACAGTAAGCTAAGGTTATTATTGAAGAAAGAAAAATTTTTAAACACAAATGTAGTGTAGCCTAAGCATATAGTGTTTATAAAGTCTATAGGAGTATACAGTAATATCCTAGGCCTTCACATTCACTCATCCTCACTCACTGACTCACCCAGAGCAACTTCCGGTCCTGCAAGCTCCATTTATTGTACGCGCCCTCTACAGGTATTCCATTTTAATTGTTTATGCTGTATTTTTAACTGTACTTTTTCTTTGTTTAGATACACAGATACTTACCATTGTGTTATAATTCCCTACAGTATTCAGGACAGTTACATGCTACACAGTTTTGTGGCCGAAGAGCAATAGGCTCTACCATATATCCTGGGAGTGTAGTAGGCTGTGCCATCTAGGTTTGCGCAAGTGCACTCCGTGATGTTCATGTAAGGACAAAATCACCTAGTGACACATTTCACGGAACGTGTATCTCCATCATTAAGCAACACATGATTGTATTTTTTTTTGGAGACAGAGTCTTGCTCTGCCTCCCAGGCTGGAGTGCAATGGCACAATCTCAGCTCACTGCAACCTCTGCCTCCCGGGTTCAAGCGATCCTCCTACCTCAGCCTCCCTAGTAGCTAGGATTGCAGGCGTGCGCCACCACACCCAGCTAATTGTTGTATTTTTAGTACAGACAGGGTTTCGCCATGTTGGCCAGGCTGGTCTTGAACTCCTGACCTCAGGTGACCCACCCGTCTTGACCTCCCAAAGTGCTGGGATTACAGGCATGAGCCACCGCGCCCAGTCAGCAACACATGATTGTATTTTTAAAACACTGGGAAACATTTTGCTCTGTGAGGTTTTTATTCCTAGAAGTGGGAATAGAAAGGAGCTGTCTGTGAGCTGCTGCTGTACAAACATCCTGAAGCTACAAGCTTATTCTCCAGCTTTTGAAGAGCAATGAGCAATTAGTTTCTAAACAAAGGCCATGACAGTGGACCTGAGAGAGGGAACCCGATTTGGGAGAAACTTCTCGGGTGATGATATGGATAAAACTTGATATCTCAGTGGATTTGAAGTATTAGGGTGACAAAGTCATGCTGATTTTTTTTTTCCACGAAGGAGCAAGGAAATTTGGAATAAGAGAAGGTGGGATTATAAACTCAGTTTTACACATATGAAATTTGAGGTGGCCAGAGAAAAAATCTGGGCGTATTTTGAAATTTCCTCTGTAATAAGGATAGATAAAGGACTTGGATCATCTGAATATCAGTCAGGTCTTAGAAGTCATTGCATCAGCTCAGTTTAGTCAGAAAAAAAACGTGAGAGGAGAACTGTGTTATGGGACCTCAGGCAAACGGATGGCTAATAAGAGCCATTAGATTTAGTGTTTAGAAGAGATATAGTGACATTATCAGTAGAGCGTGGTGGGGTGGGGCAGGAGCCAGATTGAGAGGGATTGTAAGATAAATGGAAAATAAGAGGGAGTTAAGGGAAGGCATTAGCTGTAGAGAAGGGACTACAAACACTTACCTTCACTCTCATGAGCAGCAATAATGCAAACACAGAGCAGAGTCCAGCCACGGGTGCCCAGCACTGTTATCACTGTTGTTATTGATTATTTCTTCTCTGCTTTTTACATATGAAGAAACATGTTGTGAGGAGTTTGTTGGCATCAGTATCATCTGAGGAAGGAATAAGTAAACTATACTTGCATGAGTAAGATTGCATCAGACAATGATGGCAGTATGAAAATAAGCCATTGCCCTTGTGTGTTAGAGTGCCTTTTTCTGGCTTCATTTAACCCGTATTCATTGAACCCTTGTTATGTGTTGCGCATTCTGATAGGCAGTGGAGGTGGAGCAGTGAATATGACTGTGTCCTTCTCATGGAGCCTCGCATTCCCAGAAATAATGGGAATGTCAGTTCTGATGAGAGGATTCCCATACAGGGTGCTATGGATAGCATCTTCTGGTGAGATGGCTGATGGGTTGGTTTGTTCTCATTTTTTAAAAATAAAGACGGGGTCTCAATATGTTACCCAGGCTGGTCTTGAGTTCCTGGGCTTGAGTGATCCTCCCACCTCAGTGCTTCACTGTGCCTGGCTATTCCCATTTTATAGATGAAGAAACCGAAGACCAAATAGCGTAAATGATTTGCGCAGGGTCACCAGGTCACTAGTGTCTGAGTATAAGTGACATAGCGTGCTTCTAATAGCTCAGGTATTTTGCCACAGTGTTCTGTCCTTCAGATATGACACTTCCTGCCCTCCCACTGCACCCCACTTTTATCCATGTACCCCATCTCAGCTTCAAGCTCAGTACAAGGCTTTTCTCTCTAGGACACCTCTTTTATCTCCCATTTTCCTGATGCATTTACATTTATTGTCTGCTGTGCACAGCCATTCATTATTTTTGTACTTTCTTAGTTTTGATTTGTTGTGGTTACACATTTCAGCCTTTCACAGATACCCTTGGTTACTACTTGTTTTGAAACATGCTTTAAAGCTGGATGCAGTGGCTCTCACCTGTAATCTCAGCACTTTGGGAGGTCGAGGCAGGAGGATTGCTTGAGCCCAGGAGTTCAAGACCAGCCTGGGCAACATAGTGAGACTTTGTCGCTACTAAAAGTTAAAAAAAAAAAATAGCCAAGTGTGGTGGCATGCACCTATAATCCCAGCTACTAGGGAGGCTGAGGTGGGACGATCACTTGAGCCCAGGAGGCAGAGACTGCAATGGCTGTGATTGTGCTACTGCACCCGAGCCTGGGGGACAGAGTGAGACCTTATCTCAAAAAAAAAAAAAAAAGAGAAATATGGTTTATCTGCCTGCCTAGATTGTTACCTCAATGTGGGCAGGAACTTCAGCTTTTACTGCTTTTTGCTCATAATGCTAAGTACAGGAAGGCAGAAACAGGTCATTTTTCGTGTTTAGATTTTCTGTGGCTAACATTGTGCCCCAGAGACTGTGTTCTCAATCCTGTTTTGTGGATGCCAGGTGTCCAGATTCTGTTGTTATCTGTCCTTGCAAAATCATTTCCAAGAGTGTAAGGGAACTTGTGGAAAAATTCAACTCCATTTTTCCTAAATCAATTCCATGATTACCTAGTAAAGTACTATAGTTGCAATCTAGAAGCTAGTATGTAGGACACATAAGTTATATGTATTTGAAGAGCACTTTGGAAATCTTGCCATTACTAGGAAATTTATTATAGTTGGCTATGCATTATCCACTTTTTCTAAAAACAGTTTTCAAATTATCTGTGTAAAGTCCTGAGCTACATTTTCTGTCCCCATCCCAAGAAGATGAGATGGAATGCTGACCTGGTACGAGAGGCAGCTTTCTGATAGATGGGGTACACCAGCCAAACACTCTTTGCCATGAATCTGGCAGTTTGCTTTGAAGCAGATGTTCTCGTTCCCTTCTCCTCCTGCCCTTCCTCCTCATGGTAAATATGTCAGGAGCAGTACATATATATTTACTGCTTTTCATTTATCTGGGATGAAACCAGTGCTTGAATGGAAACTAAGTGTCTCTAGCAAAAAGGGACAGGCTTATTCATAAAAATACTTAGGAAGCAGATTGAAAAAATGAAGACCTTCTAGAATCAGCCTAAATTAGAATATGTCTGATAATTTCTTAATCAGTCACGTTCCTTCTGTTTCCTTCATTTGAATTTTATTTTGCTTTTAAAATCAAGATGGTGCATGGCCTGCGTTAGGAAACCATGGTATCCTCTGGACATATACTGTTAAACACTCATTTCAGAGGAAAATATTTGCATTTCACAAGGATTCTCCATTTCATCAGATTTTTCTTTCTTTAAAGCTGAGCTCCTTTAATATATTTAAACATATTTAAACTTACTGAAAACAACATCATCCGCAACAGAAGTGCATACAAATAATCTCCAAGGAAACCTGCAATTGTGTAACACTGAATTTATAGTAACTAGGACTTAACGTCTGAAACTCTCCTCCAGACCACTGCCATCTAAAAACTTCCTCTGAAAGCTTCGTGAAGACCTCCCAACTTTCACTGATATAGGATTCCAGGGACTGTATGACTATTCACGCTTCTTCAATCCCTACCCTATGAAATCCCATATCTGCTGGTCAGGGTTGGTCATATGATTTGCTTTGGGAAATGGAACTTCAGTAGTATGTGCTTTATCCAACTTCTGAATAGAAGTGTTTGTTGTGATTACGAGGTTCAGATTGACCTGCTCTGCTCCAGCGCTTTCTATCTAAGAAGGCTGTATCCTGACAGAAGCTGCTGTTTCAGCCTTGGTCCTAGAACAATACCAATGCTGGTAACAGACTCAAATCAGGCCTACAGCCTGGAGTGTCAATGATTTATTTAATACATCTTTAGAAAATGTGTAGGCGTGAATGATACAGCAAAGAACAGAAAGATATGGTCTTTATTCTCATTCTTCTTAAAATTAAATAACTGAAACCTTTTTTTTTTTTTTTGAGATAGAGTCTCACTCTGTCCCCAGGCTGGAGTGCAGTGGCATGATCTCGGCTCACTGCAATGTTCGCCTCCAGGGTTCAAGTGATTCTCCTGCCTCAGCCTCCCGAGTAGTTGAGACTACAGGTGCGTGCCACCACACCTGGCTAATTTTTGTATTTTTAGTAGAGACGGGGTTTCACCATGTTGTTCAGGATGAACAATGAACAGATGATTCGATCTCTTGACCTCGTGATCCGCCTGCCTTGGCCTCCAAAATCCCAAAGGGATTACAGGTGTGAACCACCGCGCCCGGCCAACCAGTTTTTTAAATACTAAAATAACTATGAATAAATTATAGGATGCAAAATGGACATGCATTTTTTGAAGATAAAGTACTAGAATGCTAGGAACTTTTAGAGTTCTGATGATCCATGTAGAAGGAATTTCTCGAACCTTTGAGATACACACCACTGCATTCATGCCAGTAGGAGAGTTTTGATAGCATTGACTGGCAGGTGTAAATGTAATATGAGTTTGCAGTAAATCATGGACCCAGAAAAGCAGAAGTAGAAAGATAGGGAAGTTGGAGGCATTCAAGTGTATATATCCTTGCAATCCTTAGTTATATCCACGTAAGAGAGGAAATGATAAAAGGCATTAAAGTTGCCATTCAGCTGCATCATAAGAAGTGGGTTCAGAAGTAAACTTAACTACTATTAAGATAAGGATGCTTAAGGATGTTTTTAGTATCTAAAGAAAGAATTAAGGAATAACATAGGAGTAGGAAACTGTGTAACGGAATTATTGACCCTGGTAGTAGAGTTTGGGGCTGTAAGAATGAAGTGCTGACTTTCCCTACCGGAAACCATTCCCAGCAGGAGATGGAATATGTCGATTGAGGGCGAGGGCTCTAGAGTTCTAGTACCTAGGTTCTGACCTTCATTCTGGGCTTAGTCATTGTGAGAGCTTGGGCAAGTAACTTAATCTTTTAAAATCTCAGTTTTCTTATGCATATGCTGTATCCACCTCATAAAAGCTTTCTGAGTATTAATAAGGCACGTACATAAACCATTTGGAATGGTGCCCGGCTCACTGTAAGTGCTCCACAGGAGATGGTATTATTTGCAATTGAGATAGAAGTGCTAGAAGATCCTTCTACAGCAAGAATCAGGAGCCCTAGAAGTAACAAGTTTAGTGAAGAATTTTGTGAGAGTTCCTGGTATAGTCTTATTTCTGGGTCTCAAGCTCCCTAATCAAACACCTCTTTTTACTGGGACTGACTTTTTTCATCGGAACATCCCTTAAAGGAGTTGAAAGCTAGCAGCCTTGCATTAAAAGCTGGCTGACAGAATTCAAGTCTCATACAGTGGTGTGAGTTGTGGCACCAAAGCTGTGTTTGAAACGTAAGAGTGTGGTTGACTTTTCAATCTATTTTTAAAAGGCTGGTGAACTACTTCATTCTTGGGTAGCCCTAGACCTTTTGTCGTTGCTGGCAATAAAATTCAGGATGGCTGGGCACAGTGGCTCATGCCTGTAATCCCAGCACTTTGGGAGGCCGAGGCGGGTGGATCACGAGATCAGGAGTTTGAGACCAATCTGACCAACATAGTGAAACCCCGTCTCTACTAAAAAAAAAAAAAAAAAAAAAATACAAAAAATTAGCCGGGTGTAGTGGTATGTGCCTGTAATCCCAGCTACTCAGGAGGCTGAGGCAGGAGAATTGTGTGAACCCGGGAGGCGGAGGTTGCCGTGAGCTGAGATCGCACCATTGCACTCCAGCCTGGGTGACAGTGCGAGACTCTGTCTCCCAAAAAAAAAAAAAAAAAATCAGGACTGCACTCAGCTTGCACTATAAGATGGCTGTATTCATGGAACAGCTTGAAACTACAAGTCGTGCGACAAGTCTTTGCCATGACTTTTGTGTCCTCTGCCACCCACGGAGGGAAGTGTCTGCCTTCCCTGATGGCATGAGAAACGTCATGCAGGCTGTAAGAACACGCCACCCAGCCACCCATCTCCACGCTGAGCATGAGCCACATCCGCCTGGAGGTGTGAGGGTCTAACCACCCTCTTTGGTTACAGATCATCCTTTTTTTTCCTTCCTGTGTCTTAGGAGGGTCACAGGAGGTAGCATTAAAGCTTTTCTAAGCATTATTCATGCTACTTGACCCAGTGTCTCTGTGTGAAGTCCCACTTATTTAGAAAAACAAGGAACTGCTCCTAGCTCCAGCCAGGGAACTAAAATATTGGTTCTTAGGTAATACATAGATCACAGTGAATATTTTTTATTTGGAGATTACTATTCCATTTGGTGCTGACATTGCCGCATGACTCTAGGATGAAGGAAACCTATTATCTGGACCCCTAGTCAAGAACATGTGTCTACAGTTTCAGAAAGAGCAGAAGTGTTGCTGGAAGGAGCACACTACAGGGTATGATATGGTGTGGACATTTAAAAGAGTATCATGCTCACTTTGGTGATGAAATTGTGTGAAGAAATTGGGCGCAAGAAAGCCCACACATTCTCAGTTGCTGCTTCACTTACTACCAGCAGCATTTGAACTGATACACTAGATCAGCCCCTCATCCCAGAAGCACTTTTTTTTGCGGAGTTTCTGAGACTCCCCATTCTCCTGACCTTGCTGTGGTCTCCTTTGCTGATTTTACCTCGTAGTGCTGATGTCTGACTATTGAAGTGACCTGGGGCACTTCTTTTGATGATCCCACCCAAACACCTCCCTGTAAATACCACGTACACACTGACAACTCCAACATTTAATACCTTCAGCTTAGACCTTGCCCCCGAGCTTCAGACACACATCCGATTGTCTATTCATTTGATGCTCACTTTGCATGTCCAATGGGCATCTCAAGCCTAACACAACCAGATCAAAACTCCTGATCTTCCCCTCTAAAATTAGGTTCTCCTGCAATAATTCTCTTCTCATTAATGGAAAGTCTGTCCTTCCAGTTGCTCAGGCTCAAAACCTGAGGGTTTTTCTTGACTCTGTTCTGTCCTCTCAGATTTCAGATTCAAGTCTGTAAATAAATACTATAGGATCTATTTCCAAAATATATTCAGAATCTGACCACTTTTCACCTCTTCTAATGCAACATCCTAATTTAAACTACATTATGTTTCTCCCCTGGATTGTGGCAAAAGCTTTCTGGTTCTGCCCTTATCTTTCCAGGTTATTCTCAACACACCAGCCTAAGTGTCCTTTAGAGTGATAACTACATGACATCACTCACTCTTAGCCCGTGGTTCTTCCTTTAGCATTTGGTTTTCTATTTTACTTGGGGTAAAGCTAAAGTCCTTGCAATGGCCTACAAGGTCCTGCAGGAGCCTCTTACTGCCTTGGTGATCCTTCTCTGCTACTCCCTTGCTCTATCCCATATCACCTCCCTCCTTGCTCTATCCCATACCACCATCCCCCATACTGGCCTCTTTCTTCCACAGAAATGCCAAGAACATTCCCCCAGCAGGACCTATTGATGCAGGGAAGCAAGCCCCACAATGGGGGCTTAGCCCTGGAGGGCTCTTGGCCTCACCCAGGAAGGAATTCAAGGGCGTGCTGGTAATGTTAGCAACTTTTACTGAAGCACCAGTGAACAGCAACAGCATAGGTACTGCTCCTGGTGGAGCAGGGCTACCCCACATGCAGTGTGCTCAGTGTAGCAGCTCAGAGAGGGTTCTGCAGCCATATTTATACCCACTTTTAATTACATGCAAACTAAGGGGAGATTATGCAGAAATTTCTAGAACAAGGGTGGTAATTTCTGGGTTGTGAGATTGTTACCATGGAAAAGGGTGGTAACTTCAGGGTGTTGCCATGGCAATGGTAAACTGACATGTCACACTGCTGGGTGTTTTATGGAAAGATGCTTCCACCCTATCCCTGTTTTAACTAGTCCTCGATTTGGTCCAGTGTCCAAGCCCTGCCTCTGCAGTTGAGTCTTGCCCCCTGAGTTTAGTCCCAACTCCTACCTCTTTATAGCTTGTTCTTCCCTCTGCCTGGAGTCTTATTCCTCCAGATTAACCCCATAGCTAACTTCCTCACGTGCTTCAGGTCATTACTTGCAGGTCTTTACACATGGGCTACCTCTTGGTGAACTTTCCTTGGCCATCCTTTAAAATTATAACTCTTTCGGGCTACACTTATAGCCATCTGAAATATTATATATTTTATAGACTTTTTTTTTAACTGCCTTTTCTGTCTTTCACAAGAAGGGTGCAGAAATATTTGTTGTGATCAGTGCTGTATAAACATTGTCTGTGTACAACAGGGGCTCCAATAAATGTTTACTGAATGGATTAAAGAATGTATATGAATGCTGCATTGACATCAGAGTTGGCACATATTCATGAGGGTGACTTTTTGGCATCAAGAGCAAACTGTTCACCAAGGAAGTTACCAGGGGAATCTATTGAATCAATACCTTTGTTCACAAATAGGAATTTTTGCTTTCATCCAAAGCAACAAGATTTTATTTGTTTTGTTTTTTAATGAGTTTAATTTAGCTGAAAATGTTTCCAGGGCTGTCGACCAATGACCAGGAAGTCAAGAAGTTGCTCTTTTTTAGCAGAAGGTGGGGTAATGACTCTAAATAGGGTAATTATATTTATTTTGCCATCCTTTAAATTTCGTGTTACTAACTGAATTTGTTGAATTCTTGCAGCTCCAAAACTACTGATTATAGATTCATAAAACTAAGAGATCCTAGGCTTCTTCTGGAAGGGTCATATTTGTGTATTCTGTGTCATGTAACATACTGAATCCTTCTCTTAAGACACCTGTAGGAAATTATACTTCCTACACTAGTGGTAATCCTTTCCTTTTCTTTTTTAACTTTTGACATACAAAATTTCAAACATAAAAGTATGTAGAAGAGTATAATAAAACCTTCATGAATCCATAATGTAGCTTCTAAATTTATCAATGTATGGCCAACCTAATTTCCTTTATAGCTTTTCTGATTATCTTCTATTTTCTTTTTCCCATACTGAGAATCCTAGTCCTCAACAACAATGAAAATTATATAATTAGAATATTACATAATTTTTTTTTGCTGAACCCCACCAAGACACCTGAACTGACCTTAGAAAACAATAGCCAATACTGCCACCAACAATACAGTTACTGAAAGTTTAAGAGTTTCAACACATCTTGTCCTCAGGATATGTTTCTCTAGGAGCACTCAGTCAAAATACAGTATTTTAACATCAGTTCTTCTGAGTGTAGTTATACAAGTACATACACATTTAGGTTAATTTGTTTTGGTTTATGTTAAATTTTTAGGTGTTGCTTTTCAAAAAATAATTTTGCTTTATAATTATGTAAAATAAGTCAAATCCACTAAACAAGATACTGTCACAGAAGTCTAGCTTCCATTCTTGACCGTTTCATTCTAGAACTTTCCTTAGGTAACCACTTAAAAAAATCTTGGCCAGGTGCAGTGGCTCACACCTGTAATCCCAGCACTTTGGGAGGCCGAGGCTGGTGGATCACGAGGTCAGGAGATCCAGACCATCCTGGCTAACACGGTGAAACCCCATCTCTACCAAAAATACAAACAAATTGGCCAGGTGTAGTGGCGGGCACCTGTAGTCCCAGCTACTTGGGAGGCTGAGGCAGGAGAATGGCATGAACCTGGGAGGCGGAGCTTGCAGTGAGCCGAGATCGAGCCACTGCACTCCAGCCTGGGCAACAGAGCGAGACTCCATCTCAAAAAAAAAAAAAAATCTTTATGGCTTATTCTTCTGTTGTGTTTTGTTAACTTTTTGAAATTGTTGAATGATGTTTGATAGGATGGGGAGGCCAATGAATGCATGGTAAATTATTTTGATTAAGGGATAGGTAGATCCTCTCTATGAATGTTCCGTAATTGAGTCTACTTTCCTCTGCTGATGGGTTGTTTCTAGGCTTTTGCTGTTTCACAGAGTCCTGCAGCGCATTCTTTTCAGATATATCTTTCTAACCAATGACTCTTGGGCATCAATTTTTATAGAAGAGGGGTTACTGAGTGAGAGGCTAAACGTATATATAGATTTGTTAGATGCTACCAAATTCTCCTCTGCAGGAATCGTGCCATTTTGGGTTCCTACCTCCAGTCTACATTGCAACGACTATTTCCCTTAGCCTCAGCAACAGTGTGTCGCTAAGCTTTTGGATTTTTGCAAATGTTATGGGTGAAAAAGCTGTACCTCAATATATTTCTAGTTTGATTTTTCTCTTAATAGGAATGAAATTGAATCCTTCTTTCATGTGGTGAAGAGATTTGCGTTTATTTGCTTGTAAACTGCATTTTCTTCGGCGCATTTTTCTATAGCGTGATTGGTCTTTTTCCTTTTCTATTTTACTAACCCCTTCATCTGTGATACAAGTAGCAAAGATTTTCCTCAATTTGTCATTTGTCTTTTTTCCTTGCTTAGGGTGCCTTTTGCCAACAATAGCTTTTTATTCCTATTTCTATGTAATTAAATTCATCTATCTTTTTTTTATTTCTTCTGGATTTTGAGTCACAGTGAGAAAATTCCCACTCCCAAGTTATAAAGTGATTTACACACATTTTCTTTTAGTTTTTGTATGGTTAATTTATTTACATCAGGATCTTTGATGTGTTTGAAATTTATCCTGATGTATTCACTAAGGAAAATGACTATTTTTTTTTCCGTGTAGCTTTCCTGCTATCCCAGTGCTACTTAGTCTCTAATCTTTCCCTTCCCCCAAGTGATCTGAGATACAGCTTTTACTGTATCTTAAATTTGCATTTGTAATTGAGTTGTCCTTTCTAATGCTTATTGACTTGAAAATTATTCATGTATTTGACCTGTATTATTTATGGTTCCATATGAGCCATTTCCTCTGGATAAAGTGAAGGAATCCTTAATCAGACTCTTTTTCATGGGAGTAAAGGTCAGAGTCAAATTGCCTTTGAGATTTGATAATCTCAAATTTTAATTTTCCCTCTAAAATATTTTTTTCTATCTCTGCAGCCTGTAAACAAACACTCAATCCTTTTACATTTCACAGATTTTATTTTATTGTCAGTCTTAACTCCCTTTATTTCTCATACTTAATCAGCATATAATCCCGATTTGTCTTCTAATTATTTCTCAAAGCCTTCTCATGCTTTCCTTTCTTATTTCCAGTTCTTTAGTTTCCACTTTAAGCACATCTCAGCTAGACCATTTAAATAGCGTTTCACTTGACACTTGTGCTTGCAACCTTGCCTCTCTCAGATTTGCCTACTTCACAGCTACCAAAGAGATTTTTAAAAATAGTAAGCTGACCTGTCTTGTGTTTAATCCCCTGTTATCTGCAGGGCAAAAATCTTGGTTGCTTAACAAGTCTGAGGAGCCCTCCCTGCTCCCTCTCCTAACTTATTCTCTGCGCTTTGTCCCTCATAAATTAGCCTTTAGCAATCCTATACCACTTACTGGTCATTGAAGGCTCCAAACGGCTTCCGATTGCTTCAAACCTCTGCTGGTGTGCTCAGCTAGTCACTCAGCCTGGGATGCCTGCCTCTTCCTACCTTTCCATCCAAAGGCATCACTTCTTCCATGAAGCTTTTCCTACCCTGATGCCGTCTGCACATCAACTCCACAACTCCAGCCCTGCCCCATGCACTCACATTGTATTAAACTTATATGTAGATGCGTTTATCCTTCACTTGACTGGAAGTCTTTTGTGAGTGGGAGCAAATCTTTGTGAATGACAAGATTGGTCTCAATGAACAATAGCCATAATATTCATTGTTCTTGCTATATATCTCTCTATATAACATTTACTATATTGTACAGTATAGAGAGCAGTTTGTCCCCCTGCTAGTCTGTGAACATCTTGTGAGATGGAACTTAGTTACATTTGTCCATATATCCCTAAGCCTAGGGTAGTCTATCATATGTAAAAGGACCTCAAGAAATACAAGTTGCTGGGGAAAAAAAAAAAATCATGATGACAAAGGGTTTGAAAAATATGATTTTGGAGAAATAATTGAAATAACTGAGAATGTCAACCTCAGAAAAAAGACCATTTTCAAGATAGAGGGGAAAAGGCTGGTCAGAGTGTCAGCACGGGGCTCCAGAAAGCAGAACTGGAGGCAGAGCAGAAACATCACAGAGGGACAGATAGCAACTTCCTACAGAGTAAGCGGAAGGTGCCCTTGGGAACTTGTGAGGCTCATATCACTGGAGGCTTCCAAAACGACAGTTCAGAAACCCCAGTGAGAAATCACTACACACCCACCAGAATGGCCAAAATAAAAACTAGAACACCAAGTGCTGGAGGGGATGCAGAGAAACCAAACCAGCCACGCATTGGTGGTGGGAATGTAAGACAGTGCAGCCCCTCCAGAAAGTGGTTTCGTAATTTCTTATAAAACTAAACAAAGGATTACCACATGACCCAGCAATTACAGGCTTACGCACTCCTCCCAGAGAAATGAAGACTTGTATTCACAAGAAAATCTGTACACAAATGATAATAGCACCTTTTATATTTACAATAGCCAAAAACTGAAATCAACTCAGAACAGGTGAATGGCTACATAAATTGTGGCACATCCATACCATAGAGTCATCCTACTCTGCAAAAAGAGAAACACCCTTGATATAAATAACAACCCACAAAAATATGAGGGAATTATGCTGAGAGAAAAAAGTGAATCCCCAAAGGTTACATACTGTACGATTTCATATACAAAGCTTTGAAATGACAAAATTAAGAACTGTCCAGTTTCTTAACTGTGGTGGTGAATACGTGAATCAACCAAGGTGATAAAATTATAATAAGCACACACCCCGGGACTGCTTGTCCCTGTGCTACTTTTTCTTACACCAGGAAAATCTGAATACGATTGATGGGTTGTATCAATGTCAATATCCTGGTTGTAACATTATACTGAGAAATAAAAATAAAATTCTAAGCCCCCAACTGAATGGACACCTTCTTGACCAAGGGGACCCCAAAGAAACCCCGGAAGCTGAGTTCATGGCCATGATGGGATGGGAGGTGGGACACACCTCATTATGCCCCCTCCCTCACTAACCACCGCAAGGCTTTCTTCCCTAAGGGCTAAACAGGAGTGAGATCTTTCAAGACTTCATAGTGAGCATTACTAGCTTATCTTCCCAGGTGCAGAATAAAGACAGGATGAGATGAGTCATTCCTTCACCCCTCCCTGAGACATCTGCTTCCTCTATTCCCTTTTTCTTCAAATGCTCACCTGATTGTGGGTAAAATGTAGATTTACTGGGCACTAACTAAAGTCTCACAGTATGTACCCATTGGTCTCACAGCTCCCTCTCTCCTTTTTTTTTTCTTTTTTAAAGGAAAATTATAAGTACTAAACCTCCTGAGAACTGCTGGCAAAAACACCCACAGGTGCATCTGTGACTTGCATTTTTCTTGGGCACACCCTCAAGCTGGCTCAATAAACCTGAATTGATTGGGGCACTTGCCTCAGTCATTCATTTTGGTTGTCAATATAATTTTGCAAGATGTTGCCAATGGGAGAAACTTGGCAGAGTGTATAGGGAGACGTCTCTCATTTCTTACAACTGCATGTGAATACAATTATCTCAATAAAAATTTCAATTAAAACATTGCAAATGGTCAAAATCATCCTATAAAATTCCTAAAATGTATTATACAGAATTTATGCTCCATATTAGGGGCTAAAATTCAGACTCTCATTAAAGCACAATGCTGAAAGTTAAAAAATAAAACAACAGGTGGGGCACAGTGGCTCACGCCTGTGATCCAGCACCTTGGGAGGCTGAGGCAGGCAGATCACGAGGTCAGGAGATCGAGACCATCCTGGCTAACACGGTGAGACCCTGTCTCTACTAAAAATACAAAAAATTAGCCAGGCGTGGTTTTGGGTGCCTGTAGTCTACTCGGGAGGCCCGCCTCGGCCTCCCAAAGTGCTGGGATTACAGGCGTGAGCCACTGCACCCGGCCGCTAAGATAAATTTTAAAAGATGAAGAAACAGGAAGGTTGTATCTTACCCAAGGCCAATAAGCTAGTCATGACAAAGTTGGGTCTAGAGCTCATGGATGGAATTTCCCTCCATATAAGCTTAGACTGAAAGGTGCTTTTTGTTTTTCCTTTTTTTTTTTTTTTTTTGAGAGGAGTCTTGCTCTTTCATCCAGACTGGAATGCAGTGGCACAATCTTGGCTCACTGCCACCTTCGCCTCCTGGGTTTAAGTGATTCTCCTGCCTCAGCCTCCCGAGTAGCTGGGATTACAGGAATCTGCTACCATGCCTAGCTAATTTTTGTATTTTTAGTAGAGACGGAGTTTCGCCATGTTGGCCAGGCTGGTCTCGAACTCCTGAGCTCGTGATCTGCCCACTTCGGCCTCCCAAAATGCTGGGATTACAGGTGTGAGCCACTGTGCCTGGCCGCTTTTTCTAAAACTTTCAAAGCACTGGTGTGTTAGGCCATTTTTGTGTTGCTATAAAGGAATACCTGAGACTGGATAATCTATAAAGAAAAGAGGTTTATTTGGCTCACAGTTCTGCAGGCTGTGCCTGAAGCATGGCATCAATATCTGCTTGGCTTCTGGTGAGGCCTCAGGAAGCTTATAGTCATGGAGGAATGTGAAGAAGGAGCAGGCGTGTCACATGGCGAGAGCAGGAATGAGAGAGCAATGAGGGGAGGTGCCACACACTTTCAAATAACCAGATGTTGCACGAACTCAGAGAACTCACTCATCACCAACAGGATGGTGCTAAACCATTCATGAGAGATCAGTTCCATGATACAAACATCTCCCACCAGGCCCCACTTCCACCATCGGGAATCACATTTCAACCTGAGATTTGGAGGGGACAAACCTCCAAACCATATCAACAGGAACACCACTGTTTTTCTAACTAGTCTCCATAATTATTAATCATCTTTCTCTGTCAGGAAAATCTTGTTGACTGCAGAACTTACTCTTTCATTCTACCTTCTCTGGAACCTGTCCAAGGAGAAGTCCACTAAATAATCCTTCATCAAGGTACATTATTCCTCCTCTAGTAAAAACAGCAGGATTTCTAGCTTCCACACAATGTATGCTTTTAAATAAATTTATAGGTTAAGTTAGTCATTGGAGAATGTTTATTTTTAGGTGTCTTGATCATGAAAAGAAATTATGAAGACCCGTTTACTTTGAAGTAGCTTTCAGCTATTAAAAAAATAAAAAATACTAATAGCCATGTGCAGTGATGTAGAAGAATCTCAAAGACTTATTCAGTCAGAAAGCAAGCGGCAAAAATATATATTCTTTGATTCCCTTTTGTCTTTAAAAACTATATATATGGCTGGGCTCAGTGGCTCACACCTGTAATCTCAGCACTTTGGAAGGTTGAGGTGGATGTATCACGAGGTCAGGAGTTTGAGACCATCCTGACCAACATGGTGAAACCCTGTCTCTACTAAAAATACAAAAATTAGCCGGGTGTGGTGGCACATACCTGTAATCCCAGCTACTCAGGAAGCTGAGGCAGGAGAATTGCTTGAACCCCATAGGCAAAGGTTGCAGTGAGCTGAGATTGCCCCACTGCACTCCAGTCTGGGTGACAGAGCAAGACTCCATCTCAAAAAAAAAAAAAAAACCAACAACAAAACTATATATTTGTATATATATGTATAAAAATGCATGGAGATCTCTACAGAAGTATGGCAAACTGTTAGTCATGATTACCTCTGGAGTGTAGTCATGGGGATAGGAGGAATTTTCGTATAGACTGTAATAGATTATACTTAAGTGCTGTGTTTAAAAATAAGGAGGTATTGATATGTGTATTAGTCCATTCTTACACTGCTAATAAAGACATACCCAAGACTGGGTAATTTATAAAGGAAAGAGGTTTAATGGACTCACAGTTCCACATGGTGAACTGAGGGGAGGCCTCACAATTGTGATGGAAAATGAAGGAGGAGCAAAGTCATGTCTTACATGGTGGCAGGCAAAAAAAAGCTTGTGCAGGGAAACTCACCTTTATAAAACCATCAGATCTTATGAGACTTACTCACTATCATGAGAAAGACCCGCCCCCAGGGTTCAATTACCTCCTACCAGGTCCCTCCCACAAAACGTGGGAATTATAAGAGCTACATAAAATTCAAGATGAGATTTGGATGGGGACACAGCCAAACCCTATCAATATATTCCTTGAGAAACTTTAAAGTCATTGCAAAAACAGAAAGTAGGCAACTTCCCCTCTTCCCCCCACAGAACCAAAGACCTAACAATTCATACCTCTGTTAAATGCCTGTTCCAATTCGAAAGTCCTCTTGTAGTCCACTAATGGCCAATTGAAGGCTTTTTTATTTGATAGCTAACCAGGAGGACCTTCTGAGTCTTTTTCTAATCCTAGTTCAATATTCATGGTTAAATGTTATAAAATACATGTTAATTTTAAATTGCATCAAGTTCTCAATTCAGAAATAGTTTTAAACACTATTCTGGAGGAAGTTAGTGTTTGTCCAAAATCTTGATGAAACTGAGCATTTCTCTCAAAACTAATGTCAGAGCTGGTTTCTCTGCACCTATTCCAGGTTTTCCTAGCTTGTTTATCAAAAGCTTTCTTGATAATCAGTAAGAAACCTGGACCACAGATGGTTGGTTTATTCTATTTAACACATGCCTAGTGATGGATCAACCTTTAGGGATCTACAGAATTGCTGGTTGTATGTAGGAAGTAAATTTTTCATTAGCCTTTGAGAAGTGTTGATTGTTTTCTTGAGTATAATTACATTGGTAGACATTTCTGAGTGCCTCACTAAGTGCCTTACTGCTGTCGGCTCTCTTAGTGGAGACATAGAAGCAACAGGGGATTGAAATAGGGGAGTTTGTTCATTTACTCATTCCTTGCATAGTAATTTATACAGCAGCCTCCAGCGGCCAGGCTCTGTGATGAGCCCTGGGTAAACAGAGAAAATGGAGACATGACACCTGGCAATGAGTCACTTACTGTTCAGACCTGAGTAACAGCTGTCTCTGGAAGGGTGTGATGCATAGGGGAAGGATGCTGTGGGAGCAGAGAGGACAGGTTTGTATGTCATTCTTGCAACTCATGGTAGGGCTGTTGAGAATGTGAGGCTTGGTCTGGGTTTTGGGAGGTGAATAAAAGCAGTGAGAGAGGAGTGCATTTTGGGCAGAGAAACACAATTGCAGTCGAGAAACCACAGCCATTTTGCTCAATCATGTGAAACTGTAAAATTGCTAGATTTTTTTAGGTCAAAAGTATCATATAGGGCCAGGCGCAGTGGCTTACACCTGTAATCCCAGCACTTTGGGAGGCCGAGGTGGGCGGATCACCTGAGGTCAGGAGTTCGAGACCAGCTTGACCAACATGAAGGAACCCTGTCTCTACTAAACATACAAAAATCAGCAAGGTGTGGTAATGGGTGCCTGTAATCCCAGCTACTTGGGAGGCTAAGGCAGGAGAATTGCTTGAACCTCGTAGGCAGAGGTTGCAGTGAGGCGAGATTGTGCCATTGCACTCCAGCCTGGGCAATAAGAGTGAAACTCCATCTCAAAAAAAAAATAAGTATCAAATATTGGCAGTTTCATATGGTGCAACGTAACAGTTCCTTATGACTGGAGAAAAAGGTGTCTGGGATGAAATAGCAGAGAGTGAGCTGAGAGTGATGGGCAGGACCAGATGTGGAAAAGCCACTTCTGCACTATTCACATTTTGAGCCAAATAATCTTTGTTCTGGGGGCTACCCTGTGCATCGTAGGATGCGGAGCAGCATCCCTGGCCTCTACCCACTGAATGCTAGCCACTACCTCCGATAGTTGTTAGTGACCAAAAATGCCTCAGACATTGCCAAATGTCCCTGGAGGGAGGGGTGGGAGTTAGGGTGGGAAAATTGCCCTATTTGGGAATCACTGACTAAGGGATTTGAATACAACCTTGAAAACCACAGGAAAGCATGGAAGCCATTCATGGGAGAATATCAGATTTGCTGTGGTAGCAGATGGATTAGCAGGGGGCCAGGCGAGGTGGCTCATTCACTTTCGGAGGCCGAGGCAGGTGAGTCACTGGAGGTCAGGAGTTCAAGACCAGCCTGGTCAACTTGGTGAAACCCTGTCTCTACTTAAAATACAAAAATTTAGCCGGGCGTGGTGGTGGGCGCCTGTGATCTGTTGCTCAGGAGGCTGAGGCAGGAGAATTGCTTGAACCCGGGAGCTGGAGGTTGCAATGAGCTGAGATCACGCCTCTGCACTCCAGCCTGGTTGAAAGAGTGAGACTCCATCTCGAAAAAAAAAAAAAAGATTAACAGGGAACAGATAAGAGGCATGGATCCACATAAAGCAATTGCAATAATCAGACAAAGGTCTGATGGAAGAAGGGTGGGGAGACATAGATATTAAGGGTTTGGAGACTGAATTATAGGAGAGTGTATGTGGAGTCAGGAGGTGAGTAAAAGGAAAGGTTCCAAAATGATGTTAAAACAAAGCGTGTGTGAGAGTAACTAGAGTGAGGGCTGGCAAGAGTTAGGAGGACAAGTGTGGATAACAGGGTGCCATGAGCATCTAAGAAAACTGTCTATGAGGATGGAGAAGTCACCTTTGGAAGAGTTGATGAGGATGATCAGAAATGCCAGCTTGATCCCCCACCCCTCCCTACCTCCTGTCTGGCGTAGTGCAAACAACTGTCACTACATAGAAGTCAGCTAGAAACGCTCGTAGCTAATGTCTGACAGATTCTGTGCATTTGATGAGAACTGAAAATGATTGATGTTCGTAGTGCCTTGGATGTGCAATGCTCTTTTTCATCTCAGGTTTTCTCGTGGGTTAATCCTTCCACCTGGTAAGTGCTTCTCATCTCTCTTCATCTACCCTTTTTCTTAAGGTCTTAAAAATAGCTTCATCAGGAAAACCTTTCATGACCTCTCTCCACACCCCAGAAATAATTTAGGTCCCCCGGTTTTATTCTTTCATAGCATCTGCTACTTCGTGAGGTACTTGGCATGTGTTAAGTTTTGACCTCTTTATAACCATCAGTTTCCTGTCCCTCTCCTCTCTAGACGGTGAGCTCCATGTGGGCAGGGACCTGTTTCTCTTGCCCACAGCTCTATCTCCAGCACTGGCATAAGGCCTGCTATTTACAGGCAGTCCAGAAATAGGATTGACCAACTACCCCACTTCTGGAATTTTTTCAGAAGCCAAGTGAGGTGGGGGATGCTAGATTCCATCTCTGGAATGTGGTTTGTGTATTATTTTTATAATACATAGAATTGGAAGGAACCTCAGAGTTCATCTAGTTCAAACTCACACTGAGGAAGGGATTGAGAAGAGGCAGAAAAGGAGGAAAAGCCCTTCCGTTGAATGTTACTGAGGGTCCCTCTGTGACTGGATGGGGCTCATTCACACCCAGGAGCTTCCAGACATGTGGGAGGCCTCTCAAAATAGCCTATCCAGGCCAAGGCAGGTGGATCACCTGAGGTCAGGAGTTCGAGACCAGCCTGGCCAACATGGTGAAACTCTGTCTCTAAAAAAAAAAAATACAAAAAATTACCCAGGCCTGGTGATAGATGCCTGTAATCCCAGCTACTGGGGAGGCTGAGGCAGGAGAATTGCTTGAACCTGGGAGGTGGAGGTTGCAGTGAGCCAAGATCGCACCATTGCACTCCAGCCTGGATGATGGAGCGAGATATCTTAAAAAAAAAAAAAAAAAGGCCTATCCAAGAACTGATGGGGAGAAGCCTGAAGCCACTGCTGCCTGTCTCCTCAGGTGGAGAGCTGCCCCTGGAGGTATTGATGACGCCCCAGTTCTGGCTTGCGCCTGTGTGCTTGCAGGGAAGGTTCTCTGGGCAGAAAGCAAAAGACAGCTGGGGAGATGCTGTCAACAGAAAGGAAGTCAAAGTTCATGCAGACCTGGCCTCAATAACCACAGCCAAAACCAGAGCTGGAGAGCAGGTGAGACAGCCCTAGAACGTGCCGCCAAGCACCTTCTGCACCCCTGGCAAGTGGCCATCTGACCTGGTAATGTCCAGTATGGAACCATGCCAAAGGCACAGTCTCGCTAAAATGGATGATTAAGCATCTTTCAGAAAGAAAAACTAACCTCCACATGTTTTCTGTTTCTCAGGCTGGTGCTAAAGGGTTTGATTGAGTAGGTAAGATGGAAGGAGGTTTCCAAGATTCTGCAATAGAAATGCTGGGAAAATCAAACCTTTAATTTTTTTCTCCTGTTGTTTTTAGTTATCGCTGTGTGATTTATTGCTGCGGTAAATTACTTCTAGCTTCTAGCACTGTTTTTGGTTCTGAAAGGATTCTATATCTATTTGCTAATTATTATAAGCTTTATTAGTTTATACATAGGAATTATATTCACTTTCATGTTTTCCGGTCTTTCTCCTATTCACTGCTTACCATATGCAGTGCTACTTTTCACTTTTAAGATAAACTTCCTTTTGAACACCTTCATATTAGAAGGAAAAATGCCTTTGGACATTAAAAAACAAAATACTGGTTTGTGAAGAAAAATTATGTGAGCATAGCAAACGAAAGTGTAGCTTTCATAGACACATTTAATTCATTCTATAGGATAGTACCAACAAAAGCCTGCATTTCTCTATAGCCAGCTAAATAATAAGCTAACCCTATTAAACTTCCGGTAAATTAGTAAATGTTCTATAAGGTAGGCAGACATATAATTGATTTAATTACCCTTATTTTAAATTATTTCCTTTTGTGTTAAGGATATAGAGCTACCTTGACATCTATAATAATTTTACTTATAACTCTTTATTTTTCCGTGTTTTTATAATGCACGAGAAACCATAAAAATACCTCTTTGGAAATCTTCTCATTAATGCAGTGAAGGTCAATGTGGTAAAGATTCATGCAAAAAAAATTAAAAGTGTCTTACTTGTAATGTTCTATTTTTTCTGGTGGAAGTGATAAAACTGTGAATAATCTTATTTGTTCCATTTATTCTCTAGTTTATATAAATTACATCTTACAGTTATCCTGTCACAAACGTAATTGACTAAACTTGTGCCTGAAATGTATTCCATATCATTCTCTTGGCATGAATGGACTTGAAATCTCTTAGTCATTTTCTCAGCAACATTGATAGCAGGGGAGAGTGCTAAGACCTTGGAAGAACAGAAGCATGGCACAGGCGGAAGCCGGGGTGGGAGAATGTTCTACGTGGAAAACAAATATGTTCCTTTCCTTTGACCTTAGAACATGACTCATTCATTCATTCAACAAATGTTTACTGAATTAGCCCCATGTGCCAGAAGGCACTCTAGTTATCTGAAATGCACAGATGAACAGGACAATCAGGGTCCCTGTCCTCAAGGCCTCTACCAGCAGGAGGGTGGCGTGGATAGGACAATGCAAGCATTGACACCAATAACAGCTATGGAACAGACCAGGGACAGAGAGTGCAGGGACATCTTCATTTTAGACAGGACTGTCAAGGGTAGCTTCTCCGAGGAGGTGACATTTGAGCAGAGATCAGAACAATGAGGTGTGAGGGTCTGAAAGGACAAAACTCCAGACAGAAGAAATGGGTGGGGCCTGAGCACATCACCTAATGTCTAGGTGGGGTCACATCACATCACATCTCTCCCATGGCTGAAGAATCCTGAGGTGGGAAAACATGACAGGATATGGGCTTGGAGAGTCGGCAGAGGTGGGGTCCCGGCGGCCCTCACAGGCCACAGGAAGGATTCTGTGTTTCATCCCAAGTATGATGGAAAGTCTGTGAAGGAAGGGGAGGGGTCCACATGATTCTGTGTCTTGTTACAGAAGACCACTCTGGCTTCTGGGTGGGCAATAGGCTGCAGGCGGCGACAGTGGACACAGAAGGCTGTTGCAGCGGTCTGATCAAGAATAGGGGGGTGGGCTTGGCTGAGCCTGCCAGTGCAAGGAGTGGAGAGGTGTGGAGCGCTTTTGAAATACACTTTGGAGGTACTGCTGTTGGGGACCAATAATGGAATTGATGTGAGTAGAAGAGACAGAGAAGAATGAAAGATCACGCCTAGGTTTGGGGCTCTGGCAGCAGGAATGCTGGCACCATTAACTGGGATGGGGACAATGGGAGGAGGAACAGAATTTGGGGAAGTCTCAAGGATGGTGCTTTGCTAATGTGTTTGAGATGCTTATTAGACGCTGGAGTGGTGATGTTCAGTGGGCAGTTAAACAGAACAGTCCAGGGCTCAGAGGAGGGGCCAGGGCCAGAAATAAAAATTGAGCCATTATTGGCATGTGGGTGATACTTAAAGCTACAGGACTGGTTCTTTCATTCTGCTCATACTCTGTGGCTTTTACTAACTCCAGGAGTTCTTCCTGTTCCATAATGTGTGTCCTCTCAAGGCTCATGCTTTGCCTATGTCCATTTTTTTCCCATGTGTAGATAAAGCTTATGCATATGGGCATATAACTGGCAGGAGGTTCTCGGGGGCTGGAAAAGCAGGCTGGTGGTGGGAAAAGATCCCGGGACTTGGAATCAGAGAACCTCAGATTTAGGTCCGTGCTGGGCCACTCCCTCCCTAAGCTTCAAGTGATAATAGCTTTCAATGTATGGGATGGCAAGAGGCTTTTGTGTATAAATGCAAAATAGACTTGGTATATAGTAGGTACTTGATCAATAACTGAATTTTAATCTCCTTATCTAGAGTGTGCGGTCCCTGAGATCAGGGACTATGCATTTACTCTTTCCATAATTGAGGCCTTTTGAAAAGCTTGCTTTTCATCAGAGGAGGTACCATGAGTTTCTTCATTTTTGTCTTTCCTTAAGCCTGAATAGTGGGGTATTCAGTATATATTGAACAAACCACATAATCCAGCGATTCCCAGCCTTTTTTGCACCAGGGACTGGTTTCATGGAAAACAATTTTTCCACAAAACTGTGGGTGGGGGTGGGTGGGAAGGGGATGGTTTTGGGATGAAACTGTTCCACTTCAGATCAATTAGATTCTTTTTTTTTTTTTCTTTTGAGAGAGAGAAAGTTTCACTCTTGTCCTCTTGTCATTCAGGCTGGAGTGCAGTGGCACCGTCTCAGCTCACTGCAACCTCTGCCTCCTGGGTTTAAGCGATTCTCCTGCCTCACGCTCCCAAGTAGCTGAGATTACAGGTGCCTGCCACCAAGCCCGGCTAATTTTGTATTTTTAGTAGAGACGGGATTTCTCCCTGTTGGTCAAGCTGGTCTTGAACTCCTGACCTCAAGTGATCCACCATCCTCAGCCTCCCAAAGTGCTGGGATTATAGGTGTGAGCCACCACACTGGGCCTAGAATCTCATAAGGAGCACGCAGCCTAGATCCCTCGTATACCCAGTTCACAGTAGGGTTTGTGCTCCTGTGGTAATGTAATGCTGCTGCTGCTGCTCTGACAGGAGGTGGAGCTAAGGCAGTGATGCTGGCTGGCCGCCGCTCACCACCTGCTGTGGGGCTCAGTTCTTAATAGGCCATTGGTACCATAATAGTCTGCAGCTCAGGGATTGGGGACCCTGATACAATCAATTCTTCTTCTTTTTTTTATGTTTAGCCTCTGTTTCTCTCCCTCCCAAGGCCCAAAGGCAACTGTTAAACCTAATCAAGAAGAATTCTTTGTTTTATAAGGATCAAAATGTGTTTTGAGAAAATATGACTTTATTCTCTAGAAGCACTGCAGCTACTTCTAGGAAAGAATGAACAGGCTTGCTTAATTTTACATATCCGCCATTTTCTTCATTATGTCATGGGCTTTTGTCCAAAATGCTTTTACTTGGAAGCATTCCCAAGACGTAGAAAAGTGAGTGCCAACATCTTTTTCAAGCATAAATTGGATTTGATCATGTTTATGTTGAATGCATGAGATTTCGTTATTTGTTTTTATATAAATTCTCTCTACTCATGCTGAGAAAACCTCTGGTACAGTGACACTTATTATAGCTTTTCCCAATCAATCAACCGATGTGTATTGAGCCCCTACTATGTGTAGAATACAGGACTGAGCATGTGAGGAATGCAAATAAATAGCGTGCACAGTCTTGTTTTTTCGTCTTGCAAATTAATTATTGAGTGAAGGGTTAGCTATGTGAGCAAAGAAAATGACCATAGAAACTTAAAACTGGAAGAAGCCTTAGGGTGCGGGCACTTCACTTCTTGTTCAACCCATGTGGCCCTTTTTCCAGCTTCCCCCAATGGTGTCATCTTCCTTGGCTTGATCCCTGTTAGAGAGGAAGCTCACTATGTCCCTAGCTCTCCTGTTAGAATTTTGGACAACTTCAATCCTTAAAATTATATCCCACAACTGTATAGAGATTTCAGCGCCTTTCACCTGATCTTTCGGTAACATGCCGTGTCTACAGAAATTTGGAGATCTCTCAAGTCTGATGTTTTAATAACTAGCATTTTTGCAACGCTGGAAGTTCACAAAAGGCTTTTGCATATTTTCTTCTGATAGCAATTTTGAGAGTTAGGTATTATTCTCCTCGTTGTACTGGTAAGAACAATAGATCTTAGAGTTAAGTGACTAAGTTCAAGGCCGCAAAGCCAATATAACAAGAAGTTAAACCTTAAAGTCAAAACTCCCAAGTCTGTTTTTTTCCACTAAACTGTGGTATCTATGATTACAATACAAGAGTTTGCACAAACAATAGCCAAATTGTGTAAAGAGAATTGTGGAGAAAGACGTCAGCCTATGCTGGAGGTGGTTTTGAAGGTTTTGTGGAAGAGGATAAAGCACACTTTTTCTTGCCATAGGCTGACTGATCATGATGGAGTTGTTTTCAATAAGATGCCTGTATTTTCAGCAGATAAACTTGCCTCTGTTATGAAACACTTCAAGATTTTTGATTGAACAACGAGACGCTTCAACCTTACGAGTTTGGCATATGTGAGCTGTACTGAGTCTGTGGAACAGAGTGGTAACATTCTTCCCTTGGCCTGCATATGATCATCTGTATGTCTAGGTTGTACTCACAAGTGCTGTATTGCTGGGACCTCCATACACTTAGGATATAAATACGTAGTAAGGTCTCAGCTGCTCTTTCTGACCTCCCCTCACATCTTATTTGGACTTTCTTTATATGGCCTTATTTATTGCTATTTCCTTTTAATCTATCTTTGCTTTCTGCAATTAATAGGAAAGCTCTAATTTGGAAAATACACTTCCAGATGTTTCTCAGGAAAGGTGTTCAAGTTTAACGATATCTATAACTGGGACTTTTTTCTTTCATGTTTCTAATGTAATTTTCAAGCCATTGTCGAGCCTCTAGAGTGATTCGAAGTGAACATCAGAAGCCCCGGATTATACTTTCCAATGTGTTTCTTCCTTTTTAGTGTAAATATTCATATACATTCCTGCTCTGTTCTAGGAAGTCTGAGAGATGTTGAGGCTACCAAAAAAAAAAAAAAAAGAAAAAAAGAAAAAGACATGCCAAGAAGATCCAGGAAGAATTCCCACAGGAGATGATATTAGAATAGAATATAGAATAGTCTTACAGGAACTAGGTAGGGAGTAAGGGAGTACACTGCTGTGGAAAGACATTCTACCTCCTAAACCTTGGTCCTACCTTTTAGCAGGATCTGTTTTTCTCTTATCCCTATTGAAACAGAGAGCATATCCTGGATGGTTTGCATGCAAACCTTATGGAGATTGCCGTTCTTAGTTTTTTAATCTATCAACAGGTTCTACAGCTTACTGCTTCACGTTTTTTCTCTAATAATGGTGATTAGGACTAAGTTAATAGCAGTGGAGATAATAAAAAGTGGTTAAATACTGAGTGTATTTTGAAGTTAGAGCAGTTAGGACTTGACCAGAAAATATGAGGAAAAAAAGAAAAAACAGAAGTCAAGGATAATTCAAGCAGCAGAAGGATGGAGTTGCCATCAACCAAGAGGCCTATGGGAGGAACAGTCATGTGAAGTTCGAGGTGTCTAGTAGATACCCATTTGGCTACGTAAGTCTAGAGTTTCAGAGGAAGGGTCCAACTAGGTCCATGTAGAGATAAAAATGTCAAAATTATCAGGGTTCAGTGGTATTTAAAGTAATGATATTAGATGAGATAATCGGTAGATCTAGGAAAAAGACGAGGTCCAAAGGCTGATTCTTGGGGCACTCAACATGTAGCTATATAAAAGAGAATAGAAACTAACAAAGGAGACTGAAAAAGAGGGGCCAGTGAGTAAGAAAGAAAATAGAGCCAGGCGTGGTAGCTCACGCCTGTAATCCCAGCACTTTGGGAGGCTGAGGTGGGCGGACCACAAGGTCGAGATATCGAGACCATCCTGGCCAACATGGTGAAACCCCATCTCTACTAAAAATACAAAAATTAGCTGGGCATGGTGGCACGCATCTGTAGTCCCAGCAACTAGGGGAGGCTGAGGCAGGTGAATCGCTTGAACCTGGGAGGTGGAGTTGGAGGTTGCAGTGAGCCAAGATTACGCCACTGCACTCCAGCCTGGCGACAGAGTGAGACTCAGTCTCAAAAAAAAGAAAGAAAGAAAAAAAAAAGAAGGAAAATAGCATGCTGGCTTCCAACTAAAGACAAATTTTCAAAGTGTGAGAAGTGATGCCACTGATAGGTCAAGTAAGGTGAGGACTGAGAGCTGAGTTAGCAGCACACAGATGTTGTTGATAACCTTGACCCCCTTGACAGTCCTGCCATGGAGTAGTGGGAACTGGAGACAGGGAATGCAGAAAATGTTTTGAAATAGTTACTGTGAAGGGAAGGAAAGAAATGAGATGGTAGCTGGAGGGCAAAGTGGGGTCAGGAGGGCATTTCTTTTATAAACATTATTCTTTGTAGATATTTCCATATTGACCATCCAGTGTCCGACTATTTATTTCTCACCCATTAAAAATAGTTGGCTATCTAGTTATTTTAATAGCTCTTTCTAGCCAGAGATGCTGCTCAGCATCCTACAATGCACAGGATAGTCCCCAGAACAAAGATTATTTGGCTCAAAATGTGAATAGTGTAGAAGTGGCTCATCCACATCTGGTCCTGCCCATCACTCTCAACTCACTCTCTGCTATTTCATCCCAGACACCTTTTTCTCCAGTCATAAGGAACTGTCAGGTTGCACCATATGAAACTGCCAATATTTGATACTTTTTATTTTTGAGATGGAGTCTCATTCTTATTGCCCAGGCTGGAGTGCAATGGTGCAATCTCGCCTCATTGTAACATCTGCCTATGGGGTTCAAGCAGTTCTCTTGCCTCAGCGTCCCAAGTAGGTGGGATTACAGGCATCTGCCACCACACTTGGCTAATTTTTATATTTTTAGTAGAGATGGGTCTTCACCATCTTGGCCAAGCTGATCTTGAACTCCTGACCTCATGATTCACCTGCCTTGGCCTCCCAGAGTGTTGGGATTACAGGCATGAGCCACTGCGCCCAGCCAATAGCCCCTTCTTCACTCAGTCGGTCCCCCTTGCTTACTGTGTGAATTTATTTAATCTGCTTTATCTGCGGTTCCAGGTTGCATCCCTTTATGTTCTATGTTTCCATTGGCTGTGGTCATCTCTCTTATCTGTCACTCTGGAGTTTCAATACTGCCTCTCCCTTTCTTTCCAAGCCCTCTAAACCTTGCAGAATCTCCAATAGTTAGTACAAATGATTTACCTGTGGTCAAGTTTCTATTTGTCCATATCTTTGTTGATTCTTGGGCTTATCTCCTTCATCTTGTTTCTTATTTCTCTAATGATTCCCTAGAAAAATAGAAAGTAGCTATTCATTATGATGAAGTTCAGTATAAATCTCCCTGTTGTCTACAGCCAAACTGTAGTTAGCAGGTACTCAGGCAAGAAGCAATGGGATCCGTTTTTCAAGAAGGAACAGGCAGAAAACAAACAAATTCCTCATAGGGGAAGGGAATAAGGAAGGCGTAGTATCTAAGTGTCAAGTTGAACATCATGAAAGCTACTTGCTGCCTATGAAGTAAAACTTTAAAAATGAATTTTGATTTCTATAAATGTAAACACATTTTAGTCGATTTTTAAAAATTTTAGGAATAGCTCTATTTAAAAATAATCCTTTTTTTTTTTTTTTTTTTAGACAGAGTTGTCCTCTTATCCAGGCTGGAGTGCAGTGGCATGATCTCAGCTCACTGCAACCTCCACCTTCCGGGTTCAAGCGATTCTCCTGCCTCAGCCTCCTGAGTAGCTGGGACTACAGGCGTGTGCCACCACGCCTGGCTAATTTTTGCATTTTTAGAAGAGATGGGATTTCACCATGTTGGCCAGGCTGGTCTCGAACTCCTGACCTCAGGTGATCCACCCACCTTGGCCTCCCAAAGTGCTGGGAATATAGGCGTGAGCCACTGCAGCCCTGCCTAAAAATACTTTTATTGCTTACTTTGTACACGTGTTTAATTTCTTCATTGTAATCCTCAAATCGAATGGAGATAATGGAAGCAAAATGTACCAAATGCTCATGTTTTCAAACTTTCTTGACAGAATTCCTAATTACCAAAACTCCCAAGGTGACTGCTTATTTCATCCCTGCCTTCCTGCCCTCCCACCCACTGAATGCTTCCAGCCCTGTGAGGAGATGGGCAGGTGAGGAGAGCCATTGAAGGAGCAGGCTCCTCTGAGTGCTCTGAACCCAGGAGACACTGAGAGAGAGGCCAGTCCGTCAGCCTTGTCCCATCCAGACAGGTTTTTCCTCTGAGGAGCAGTGCTGCCATGGACAAGATGGGAAACCGGATTCTCACTGCAGACAGAGCTTTGGCTCAATGCTGCTTCTAACCCAGGTCAACAGGAGAAGCCACAGTCGGCACCGTCAGGAAGCGGTCACACACTTGAAGGCTTACATTCGCCTTTTTGCCCCATAATTTTAACTTTTATTTTAGATTCAGGGTGTACCTGTGCAGGTTGGTGACCAGGGTGTATAGAGTAACACTGAGGTTTATGGTGTGAGTGATCCCATCCCCCAGGTAGTGAACGTAGTACTCCATAAGTAGTTTTTCAACCCTTACCCCCTCTCTCCCTCCTCTTTCTAGTAGTCTCCAGTGTCTGTTGTTGCCATCTTTATATCCATATGTACCCAGTGCTTAGCACCCACTTGTAGGTGAGAACATGCAGTATTTGGTTGGTTGTTCCTGTGCTAATTCACTTAGGATAACGGCTTTCAGCTGCATCAATGTTTCTGCAAAGGACATGACTCTGTTCTTTTTCATGGCTGCATAGTATTCCATGTTCTATATGTACTGTATTTTCTTTATCCAATCCACTGTTGATGGGCACCTATATTGATTCCATGCCTTTGCTATTGTGAATGGTCCCGCAGTGAACATAAGTGTATGTATCTTTTGGGCAGAACAATTTATTTTTCTTTGTGTATATAACCAGTAATGGGATTGCTGAGTCAAATGGTGGTTCGGTTTTAAGTTCTTTGAGAAATCTCTGCCTTTTGTATGTTTTAGTATTCCTGTGCATGGCATTGCTGTTTGACAGCCAGACATGTTGACAGCCAGCCATATTCCTCCCTAACTGCTCCCCAAAACATTGCCCAAGACAGAGCTGAGTATATCATGTGTGCCCTGGCATCTGATTATTTGCTTTCTTTGCATTAAACTTTCCTTTCCATAAGGTGGATATTCTATTTCTAGGACAATCAAATACAGAATGGGTACTAGGAAACCCTGTGGAAACTTTTCTTTGGTCAAATGGGTTTTTGATATTGACTATACCTTCACTTCTGCGATTAAAAGAATGCAAACCTTTCTACAATTAACTTTCCTGATGTCTCCCTCTCCTCCTATAAATTAAACGAAATTCTCTGTCTAAACAATACTGTCCTTTTGTCTTTCTCTCACCTTTTGTATGTTTAAAATGTCCTTATTTTTTAAAATGGGGCTTTTTAGGAAAAAAAATTTCCATTTGTTCTTTTTTTCCTATTTATATTACTTTGCCACATTATAGTGATACTGAAATAATGATCACTGTATTGTAATGAACTCCCATACTAAACTGCAGAAAAATCCATTGCCCCAGACCCTCCTCTACAGCTTTTGACACAGATAGTACAGACAGAAATAGTACAACAGGAGCCACAACTTTTTTTTTTTTTTTTGGAGACAGAGTCTTGCTCTGTCGCCCAGGCTGGAATGCAGTGGCATGATCTCGGCTCACTGCAACCTCCGCCTCCTGAGTTCAGGCCATTCTCCTGCCTCAGCCTCCCGAGTAGCTGGGACTACAGGCATCCACCACCACGCCTGGCTAATTTTTTGTATTTTTTTTTTTTTTTAGTAGAGACAGGGTTTCACCATGTTAGCCAGGATGGTCTCCATCTCCTGACCTCGTGATCCGCCTGCCTCAGCCTCCCAAAGTGCTGGGATTACAGGCGTGAGCCACCGCGCTCGGCCCAGAGCCACAGCTTTTGACTACCATAAAAACTTGAATTTCATCCTTTGCTTGTCATTTTAGGTCTTATCATGTTCCTTCTGTCATTTCTCAGGGTCCTTAACATGAAGAATTGAGATTGTCTCTTGTTAGGAAGAACGTAATCTTCCTGCAGACTAAGTCAGGCATACTTTTAGTGGGTCTGATCGGGGACTGATTTCATGCCAAACCACATGTTAAAATACAGGAACTTTATGTTTTTACTGTGACAGTACTAACATGGAATCAGATATTTTTATTCTGTTGCTTTAGCCCTCAGCTGTGCACACATCATCTCTATTATTTTCAACCTTTCTGTAATAAGAATAAACAATTACACCAAGGTCGCTTTGACTTCCGCATCAAAGAAATGGTACTTTTCGGGGTTTTGCTCATGGAATGTTTTAAAATTACATCCTTTTATTTGCCACCAGAATAAAGATGTAAAGGTTGAATCTAAAAACTGTGTGAGAGTTAAAAAAGAAAGTCAAGCATAGAACAAGGGAACAAATATGTTTTTAGTATTTCTCCTTGTTTCTCTCTGCTTAAGTTGACCAGAATCTCTCCTTATGTGGACAGGTTACCCTAAGAAGGAGCTTTAATAATTTGTATCTTCGAGACCAGCCTGGCCAATGAGGTGAAACCCTGTCTCTACTAAAAATATAAAAATTAGCCAGGTGTGGTGGTGGGGCACCTGTAATCCCAGCTACTCAGGAGGCTGAGGCAGGAGAATCACCTGAACCCAAGAGGCGGAGGCTGCAGTGAGCCGAGATGGCGCCACTGCACTCCAGCCTGGGACACAAAGTGAGACTTCATCTCAATAATAATAATAATTATTATTATTATTATTTGTATCATTCCTAGAAGAGTATTTGATACATTTTGTACACTCTGGCAGTAGTATATAGTGGAGTCTAAGAATTTCCTGCAGAACACCAAACTTGTATTACGGGTGAGATTACATGGCCTCTTTAGCTCATAAAAAAGAATGGTAGCCTACATTTAGGTTTAGTGGGTTCTACATAAATCCATGCTTGCCGACTCCTTGTGGCTATTAAGAGAATGCTTAAATATATTAGGGGCCCACTGTTTATTAATCCCTCATGAATCCTAAGTCTGGTCACTGTAGAGAGGCTGCTGGAGTGGATGAATATTTTTCAAGCCAGTTTGGCCTTTCTTGTATCATTTTATATTGCCCAAGGAAGGGTATAGGAATTCTAAGTGGCATATTTATTTCTCCGTCTGCTGCTTGGATACAGCTGAAAACCTTAAACAGATTTTTCCCCCCTCAGAGTATTTGAGAGTTTTATTTTTTTCCCCAGCACAGTGAGGTATTCATCATTCTTTTGGGATTTTATTAGACACCGTGTGTTAACATGGTAGCTTAATAAATATTATCTAAACAGAGTCCTTTGGAAGAGAGATATATACTTATTAAATTGATGGCCCAACTTACACAAACTGTTGTTTTGGATAACGAAAACCTTTTCAGAGTATGGGTAATTCTAAGATGCGTATTAAATTACAAATGCTCTCCTTATTAGTTAGAAAATCAGTCACAAGGTAACATGTATACCAGGGGCTGGCATTTAAGATTTATAAATAATTATATTTTTACACTTAGAAAAAGTATTTACTTACAAAGTTAGGACATTAGTTACAAATCACAGTTGAAAAGTGGCTTGCAGTTTCACAGGATTTCTTACTTCCAGACTCATGTTGTTATGCCTAGTGACCTCAACATCAATTTCAAGTCTTCATTTAATACCCTAGTTTCTCAATGATTTTTTTTTTTTTTTTTTTTGAGATGGAGTCTTGCTCTGTTGCCAGCCTGGAGTGCAGTGGCGCGATCTTGGTTATATAATTTGATTTAACTATTTTTATTTTGTTTTATTTTATTTTTTTGAGACAGAGTCTCATTCTGTCACCAGCCTGGAGTGCAATGGTGCAATCTCAGCTCACTGCAACCTCCACCTCCCGGGTTCGAGCAATTCTCTGCCTCAGGCTCCTGAGAAGCTGAGATTACAGGCGCCCGCCACCATGCTCGGCTAATTTTTGTATTTTTTTTAGTAGAGATGGGGTTTCACCATCCTGGCCAGGCTGGTCTTGAACTCCTGACCTCGTGATCCACCCACCGCGGCCTCCCAATCTCAATGATTTTTTAGTAGACATTTCCTCCTCACCGTCTCAGTCAGCCATTCACATGGTTATATCTTAGGTTGTATTATTAGCGAGAACAGCATCACCTGTGTACCGAACATTCTATGTATATTTCCCCTACTATGCCACCTCAGTAATTCTTAGCCCATTATGTGGAATTCCATCCACTACTTTTGAAAAATATCCATCACTCCCTTCAGTCTTCTGCTCCTACTTTGCCCCACCTGCCTTCCATGGTCTGTGCTTATGTTTGCTTCCTTGACTGAGTCCTTAGGTGGTTACCTAATGGAAACCACCGGAGCATCTTCTGAAGTGAAAGTAGCTAGGGGAAATGTCAGAGCTGTCTAACCCATTTCACTGTAAATTCAGGACCACACATTTCACATAGGTGCTCATCACGACACAGCCATCCTCCTACATTTTCCTAAGGCGTTGACTTTCCTACTCCCTGCAAAAGGCCTTTTTATTCCTTCTTCTCTTAAAGCTCACATCCCCTTCTGCAATGACACTATCTTCTAGGTTAATGGTTTTGTCTAGTACTTCACTGAAGGAAAAGACGACAACCCAGAGCATTCTTGTTTCCAACATTAAATCTGAAATGCTTTCTACCTCTGTGACAATAGTTTCTGTTGTCCCTCTGAAAATGTCTCTGATCTAATACAAGGCAACCCCTGTGTCTGTGCTGTGGCTTTTACGACCATCGCCTTTTTCGCCTGCGTTATCAATATTTCCCTTTCTGTGGGATCTTTTGTGGCAGTAAACGAACAACCCAGCAAACAAGACCAAACCTTACCTTTTCAGCCTCTGTCAGCTACAGTCTTAATGCTTAGTTTTCCTTTGTAATGAACGTTTCCTTAAAGAGTTGTCCATACTTTTTATTGCTACCTTTTAATTCCTGTAAACAGCTTTTGTTGTCACTTAAGTCCATATTTATTTTGATATATATCATATATAAATTATATAAAATTTATATAAAATATATAAAAATACTATATATATATTCTTTAAAGAATAATAAACTGAACCCTTATATACATATCACCAGCCTAAGAAATAGAGCATTTCTAGAACATTTGAAACCCTGTAGGTATCCCTCCAATCTTACCCCTCTTCCACCCTACCCTCTGCCCTGGATGTCATCACTGTCCTAAATTCTGTGCTTCTATGCTTCCAGATTCTCAGTTCTGTTCCACGGGTATATTTTTCTATCCCTGCAGTAAGACCACATTGTTGGAATCACTTTAGCCTTGTTAGGAGTCTTGATATATGGCAGGGAAAAACTCACATTATTAATCTCCTTCAGGAGGATCTTGACTATTCTCTGGCCCTTTTGAAATGCATGTACAATTTAGAATTAGCTTATCAAGTGACACACACACAACCCTGCTGGGATTTTGAGTGTGTCTAATAGATGGGACATTTTGGTGAGAATGAAATTAAGTTCTTTTATCCATGAACAGGAGTATCTATTTAATTAGATCTTTTTCTTCGAACTTTTTATTGTGAAATTTTTCAAAAGAAGTAAAATGATTACTCATGTATTCACCATTTAAATTTAACAGTTGTTAAGATTTGCCTCCATCTACTGTAAGTATAATTTCCCCCTTTTCCCTTTGATCATGAATTTTCAGAGTAAAGGGTTGGTGTAACAATCTCTTCCAGTGATGACAAATTGATTTAACAAAACCCATTTGAAAATATTTTGCAGACAACATGATACTTCCTCTACTTCCCCTAAAAATAGGGACCATGTCTATAAAACATTGTATAATACCTGTACATCAAGAAGCACATGGTCCCACTACCTCCCTAATATTCAGTCTATATTCAAATCTCAATTGTCTCGAAATTCTATTATAAAGCCCCTTTTTTCCCTAACCAGAGTACAGTCAAGAGCCGTGTATTGTTACTTATCGATCTGTTTTTTTAGCCTGTTCTAGAGAAGTTCTGATACATTTGTTTTTATGGTGTTGACTTCTGCAGCTCAGATGTGTTGTAGAGTGCTTTGTATTCTGAATTTGTCTGAATATGACTTTGTGATGCTTGGGACGCATTTGCCTTGTTTCTCCTTCCTGTAAACTGAAGGAAGGCCTTCAGACTGGACTGGGTTCAGGTTTGCTGTGTGGCCAGCAGACTGTGTAGGTGATGCTATGTACTTCTCAGTGTGTCACATCAGGAGGTACACGAGGTCAGGTTGTCCCACTGTTACTGATGCTCACATGGATCACTTAATTAAGCTTGTGATCACCAAATATTTATATTGCAAACGTATCCTGTTTTCCTTTAACATGAGCAAGTCACCTCTAAGGTAATTATTTTGGGCTGAATTGTGTCCCCTTTCAAAAAGATATGTTGCAGTTCTACCCCCAAGGACCTCAGAATGAGACCTTATTTGGAAATAGGATCTTTGCAGAAATAAAGTTAAAATAAAGTGGTTAGGGTGAGCCCTAATCCAATATGACTGGTGTTCTTATAAAATAGGGAAACTTGGACACAGAGACAGACACATGTAGGGGGAAGATGATGTGAAGAGACACAGGGAGAAGATGGCTACCTACAAGCCGAGGAGAGGGTCCTGGAATGGATCCCTCCCTCAGCTCTCAGGAGGAAGCAACCTGGTCAGTGCTTTGGTCTCTGAACTTCTGCATTCCAGAACCAGGAGACACTACATTTCTGTTACTTCAGCCACTCAGCATATGGCATTTCACTACAACAGCTTTGGCAAACTAATGCAGTAATATTTGGCACCATGCAAATACCTCGTTGACCATCATTTTCTGATTCTAGCATTTCTTCTACATTTATTTTAAAAAGCTTTCCCTCATCATCTGGGAACGAACCACAATTTCTCCTGAAAAGTTAGAGTAAATGCTTACTTCTTTCCCTTTAATTTTTGATTTTTAGTGTTGGGGTGATCAGACCCAACACCAGGTCGTGGGGGTGACAAAGTCCAGCGGAGTCAGAGGATTGAGAAAAAGACAGTTTGAGAGAAAGAAGTGGGACCAGGGAGCCATCGCGATCATGGAGGCTGCGAAGGCCCCGAGCTCTGTGCTATTTATTGGTAATCCAACAAAGAAACAGCTGGTGAGAATGTGGAGGTGGAAAGGGCAGGTGCATGATCTATAGCTGTGAGTTTAGCATTTATGAGGCACATGTACTTGAGATAATGGGAATACAATCGATCTAGGAGCCTAGGAGGGCTAGAAGCAAGGAGCCAGCAAGTCTAGACACATTCCAGAGGACATTATGCAAGCCCTGCCTCAGTTTCCCTCCCAACACTCAGCTTTTCCCCAACATTTTAGAATAAGGAATTGGTGTAATAATGATACTGAGTAATGAAAAATTTTCATTTTTCTTTTCTTCCCTTTGTTTTTTGATTGTCACTGGACTTATAGATTTTTAATTTATTTACTGTTTATAGTGACTTATAGTCATTAAGTATTCCTTTTGCTACTCAAAGTGTCCCGAATTTGGTCGGTGATTTTAAACTGATTCTTTAAACTGATTCTTGGATCCTTTTGACATGTTCCAGTGGTTGTTGATAGCTTCCTTGCTTTTTGGCACAAAAGAATATCTCAGGCTCACCTAGTACCTTTCCTTCTTCTGACTCAGAATTAGCCATGTGTCCTACTGATGAATATTTATTTCCCAATATTTTACTGCTAGCAAGAATCCCATATGAACAATTTTTTGCATGTGTTGTTTCTTTTAGTGAAGGTATATCTTCAAGGTAGATTTCCAGAGAGAGAGTACTGCTTCATCAAAAGGTAATTCACACTTTTTATTTTCATCCTGGAAATTCTTTTAAGAAGAAGAAAGATGTTAAGGAGAAGTAGGTGGTAACCAAATCACACCAAGAGAACTGGCTATCCAAACAAATGAGACCGTATCACATTTCACAAAACGCTTGCCACGGTTTGCTTAGATTATTTGTATCCGAGGCAGAAATCCTGGAGACCATGCTGAAGTGTAAATGAATAAGACGAAGCATCATTGTGGCAGTGTTAATTCACTTGAAAGGCATATCCCAAAGGAAGACCAAGGAATTGGATTTAGCCAGTGGATACAATTCTTTAATGTTCTGGTGTTGGAGGAAGCAGAAATTTTTGGACACGAAATTTGATGTGACTATAAATACCATTCTAAAATTTTTGCCAAAGCAGAGAGAATACATCTTTTGCCAGCCACTCAGAACTCAGGAAGTGGAAAAGCTGGGATCCAGTCTGGATCCCTGTGAGGGGAAGTGGCTGTAGCCAGCAACACATGGAAACTCCCAGCCACCTGTAGTTTCTTTCTCCTTTGTTACCCAGTATGTATAGGAGGAGAGAATGTAATTTAATGGTGCGTTTTCTTCTAACTCAGAGCCAGGAAAATCATCTGGTTACCAATCAGTCACTGGAACTGGTTGGAATATTGTGGAAAGACTCTGGTGATCCTGAGAAGATTATAAAGATAACAAGAAACACAAACACAAATTCTGCAAATTGCAAAGTGGAATCTTAAAGTCCATAGCTGCAGTGGCTCAGGAAATAGCCGTTGCTGAAGTCAGCTGGGTTTTGCAGTGGATTCCACTAGGAATGCAAGTGCTCTCGTGTTGGGGCTCTGTGTCAGGCAGCTTGATGTGACAGTGGAAGCCAAGTGCTTGGATTTTTACCTTCCAGGAAGTACATACACCAGTTTCCTTGTATTTTAACAAACAAGCAAACAAAAAGAGCACATGGAAGAAACCTCAGGAAAATGCAGTGGGTCTTTTCCAAAGTCCTGCCAGTCCAGAGCTGTGCGTGAAAGGAAAAGATTTTTGTGTCATATGCTTAAGATCATGCAAAGCCTGAATGCAGCCTCATCTTCAAATTAAAGAATCTTGATTTTTCTAGTCTTGGTGAGATTTTGCCCTTCTAAGGATGCCCAAAATGCTAGGACGAAGGGGAAAGTAGTCTGCAGATTTTGTATTTATAAAAATTGACATAGCCAGCTTTCATTTCAAGATAAAATTAGACAAAAGCTTAGGCAGAAGCTTCTGCTACTGCAAAGAAAAGAAAAAATTTAACAGAAAATGAGGGAGAAAGATATTTATAAAAATAAAGCATGGTCCAAGCAGAAGATGCCACTCCCCCCAGAAAAAGTAAAAGAAGGAAAAAAAGTAAACGAAAAACAAGGGAAAAGAGAAAAGGGGCTTTGATATAAAAATGAGGACATAGACAAACTTCTTAAATATACTAAAGTCTTGAAAGTTAAAAATAAATTGAATTAATAAAGGAAACAATTTGAGATGTCATCATTACACTTTGTATACGTGTATCAAAATATCACAGTTTCCCGTAAAAATGTACATTCATTGTGTCAATTAAAAATAATTGTAAAAGCAAAAATAAATTTTAAAAAATGAGAAGCGCTTACTAATGAGAGATGAAAAAAATTGAAGATAAAAAACGTGGGACTCAGTGCTGAGATAGAATCACTGATTCCATTTCAGCAGCTGCTAAGCGTGAGAGAAAGGGAACATGCAGGAGAATGATGTACTAGATCTACATTTGGTAGACAGCTGACATTTGTTTTTACCACAAATCAAAATTCAAGGAAGAAGCTAATTCTGTCCTGAAAGCTATCACTTTAAATCTAAGAGAAATGATTTTTACACCTGCAAATATTTTGCTAAAAACATATCAGTCCTCGAAGACATTTAACAGAAGAGACGTAAAACCTTTTTGGATATAATTAATAACCATCAATATTTATTTTGATGAAACATATATAATTAAAGCTCTCATTTTCCTGAGGGTGCTTTATACCTATTTTTAATATAAAATGCTAATGTAATAAATGTCTTAACTGTTTTATACGTTTTCAATCAGGAAGGTTTCTCCTGATAATTAGTCCCCCCGCCCCCCCGCCCGTTGCCAGAAAGACATTTTCCATTCATTGTTCAGTGCTTCTCCAGCCGTCCTTACCACACCAGTAAAAATGCTTTTATCAAGCTCTTCCTACAATCTCCTTGAAGCCAAGTCTATTAGGCACTTCTCTTTCTTGACTTGACAGCTTAGCAACTTGGGGCAGAGTTAAATGTTCCCTCCTGCTTGAAACAATGTATTTTCTTAGCTTCCAGGCCACCGCTGTCACCTAATTACATTCCCACTTCACAGCCTCTCCTGTCTTTCTGTTTTTGGCACTTCCTCCTCTGACCTACCTCTCTCTGACACAGTGCTGTAGGGCTTGGCCTCAAGCTGGCTTTTCATGTGTATCTCCATTCTTTCCCTTGATGATCTCTTTTAGTCCCACAATATCAAATGCCATGTTCGATGCAGCCAATGATGTCAATCTTCACCTACTTACTTGTCATGGCCCGTTGGGTATTAACAGGAATCTCATATAAAAATTCCAAAATACAACCCTCGGTAACTTTCACCTCATTCCAAACCTCTTCTATGTTCAGGCTTTTTGTTTGTTTGTTTGTTTGTTTGTTTGTTTTGCTGTCAAAGTCTCTGTTATCAGTTGCCTGAGTCAAACCCTGGGAATCACCTACCATTTCTCCTTTCCCTCACGCCCACCCCAAACAGCCAGTGCGTCGGCTACCTCTCCAGTTCTAACTCCAAGACAATTTTGGATTCTGTCACTTACTTTTATCTTAAGTCATTTGTCTCTTTTCTGAACTGGTGAATAGGTGGACTCCTAACTGTTCTTCTGGATTCTACTCTCGTCCTCCTCAAGTCTGTTCTCTGCTAGCAGCCAGAGCAATAGATCTGAAAAGTTTAGGCACCCTTCCTATTTTCCTCCCCTGATACTTGTTGGAGGCACCAGTGGGTTTGGAGTTAAGTGGGGAAGCTGTTTGAGGGAGGCAATAGTCTAGCAGGTTGGAAGACTGATTATATATAGGGGAAATGAACAAATATATACAAATATTAAATATACTGGGAGCCAGGTTTCTTACTATCAGTGAAGAGAATTTTTACAAAAATGAAAAGGGGAAGTGAAAAATGAACTTTGATGTGGATTGGAATTTGAGATGGTGGGAACCCATGGTTTTTAAGTTCTTCAACTTTATTTTAGGTTCCAGGGTACATGTCCAGGACGTGCAGGTTTGTTACACAGGTAAATGTGTGCCGTGATGGTTTGCTGCACAGATCAACCATCACCTAGGTATTAAGCTCAGCATCCTTTAGCTATTCCTGTCTCCTTCCCCCTCTCCCCACCCCCAACCACATACAGGCCCTAGTGTGTGTTCTTTCCCTCCCTGTGTCCATGTATCGTTCAGCTCCCACTTATAAGTGAGAACATGCGGTGTTTGGTTTTCTTTTCCTGAGTTACTTTGCCAAGGATAGTGGCCTCCAGCTCCATTCATGTCCCTCCAAAGGACATGATCTTGTTCCTTTTTATGACTGCGTAGTATTCCACGGGGTATATGTGCTGCATTTTCTTTATCCAGTCTATCATTGATGGGCATTTGGGTTGATTCCATGTCTTTGCTATTGTGAATAGTGCTGCAGTGAACATACGCATGCATGTATCTTTATAATAGAATGATTTATATTCCTTTGAGTATATACCTAGTAATGGGATTGCTGGGTCAAATGGTATTTCTGGTTCTAGATCTTTGAGGAATTGTCACACTGTCTTCCGTAATGGCTGAACTAATTTATATTCCCATCAGCAGTGTAAAAGTGTTCCTTTTTCCATGCAGCCTCGCCAGCATCTGTTGTTTCTTGACTTTTTAATAATCGCCATTCTAACATGAGGTGATTTCTCATTGTGGTTTTGATTTGCGTTCCTCTAATGATCAGTGATGTTGAGCTTATTTTCATGTTTGGCCACATGAATGTCTTCTTTTGAGAAGTGTCTCTTCATGTCCTTTGCCCACTTTTTAATGGAGTTGGTTTTTTTTTTTTTTCTCTTCTTTCTTGCAAATTTAAGTTTCTTGTAGACTCTGGATATTAGCCCTTTGTCAGATGGATAGATTACAAAAGTTTTCTTCCATTTTGTAGGTTGTCTGGAACTCATGGTTATTAATATACATAGATAGATAAATGTCAAAATAAATGCATGCATGTGTGCGTTTATTTCCTAGCTTTGTGCTTTGAGAGGGTCTGGGAGAAGCAACACCCCAAATAACATTGAGCATTCTTAGTACTTCCATCTTGGTTTCTAAATAATATTTTCCATTACAGAAAACACAGGAATCCTTAGAGGGAAGACCGTTTCTAGGGTTGCAGCAGTGATGGTATGAGATGTGCCTGGAACACCTTGTAGTGCCATAAAGTAAGACAATAGCTATGCAGTGTTGTTGAAAGGAATAACCTTTCCACTGAAATACTCCAAAGGCAGAAAAGAGCACATCGTTACTCCCAGGAGCTTCCCACTGTAAGTGAGAAATTTTGTAGTTGTCTCATGTGTTATCTAACCTTCATATTATAATTTCACTCTCACCATATTATGAAAAGTGAAGAATTTCCATAAGTGTTAGCTCTCTTTCATAGTTTGCCTAGAAATGTCATCCCATTGGTTTGCCATAGAACCCCCAAATGCCCTGGCATTCTAAAGTGTCCTCATGAAAGCCACAGATAATACACTTGTTCTTAGGCTAAAGGCCAAGAAGCAATAGCCACAGATAATAAATGAAGTATGTTGTATAAGCTTATTAATACCCGTTAATATGTTAGTGTGGATGCATTTGTGTGGGTTTTGTTGAGAACTGATGAAAAGCTGGGGCTGTAAAAGGTTAACTGGGCCGTAGAATAAAAGCAGATGCTTGGGGCCATAAGTAAAGTGTCTCAGCCTTTGAACATAACTTTTTGCATAAATATATTGGGAGGACAGTAAAAAGTGGATTGGGACGTATACTCTCCCTGAACTTAGGGGAAGTAATATAACTGATAAAAGAGGTCAACCTGTCAGAAAAAGAAATAGCCACTGCAAAAAATGTGAAACTGCATGTGTTTCTGTTTGATCTAAGACAGTGTAAAACTCAGTTTTTTTTTTTTTTTGTAAATGTAGTAAACAAAAACAAAGCAATGAAGAGAGCCCTGCTATAACTACTGTTGACTGTATGCCCATAAAACTTTTCCTGGATGCTATTGTGCTCAAGGTTCATGTGAAGAGTTGCACATTGTTATGTTTCTCGGAACACAGTTTTTCCCCTCTTCCTTAGCATCTGATATGTTAGCAATGGCTGGAGGTGCCCCCATTCCCAAACTTATACACATGGCTCTATTTGCACAAACCTTTGACGTTTGGTGGGGTGAAACCAGATACATGCAGAGAAGAATAGCCCAAGAGGGTAAGGAGTGGACAACCAAGGCCCTCGTGTGCTCTAGCATGGCAGCCATCTGAAGGGTAGCTGAGTAGATTATAGGTAAGAACATAGATTTTACCTGGGAATGCAAGTCTCTGAATGTGGGTGACCTCAGTGAACACCATACGCAGAATGGCAAAGTCCCTGTTATATTTAAGGTGAGTGGAAGCCTAGTTACTCCATGTCTGCCACTGCTGGAAAGATATATTTAGCTAGTTGCTTCCTAGGCAGGAGAAGCAGACGTACCATCTAAAATTGATAAGTTTTGCTTATTGGAATGTGGAGGAAAAGTTCTGAAGTGTGAAAGACCTAGGAATGAGAGGAGAGGGAACCAGGGGCTCAGAGAAAGGCTTTGGATTATTTACGGAGAGACCTAACTAGGAAAGAAAAGCTGATAAAGTCCAAACCTTCCAGTTGTTGGTTGTTTTCCTTTTTTCTTCTCTCTTTTTTAATTTATTTTTTATTTTTTTATTTTTATTTTTGAGAGAGTCTTGCTCTCTCACCCAGATTGGAGTGCAGTGGTGTGATCTCTGTTCACTGCAACCTTCACCTCCCAGGTTCGAGTGATTCTCATGTCTCAGTCTCCTGAGTAGCTGGGATTACAGGCATGCACCAACACACCCAGCTAATTTTTGTATTTTTTGTAGAGACAGGGTTTTGCCATGTTGGCCAGGCTGATCTTGAACACTTGGCCTCAAGTGATTGACCTGCCTCAGCCTACCAAAGTGCTGGGACTACAGGTGCAAGCCACCATGCCTGGATGGTTTCTTTTAATTATTTTTTATTGTGGTAAAATATGTATAACATAAAATTTACCATTTTAACCATTTTAAGTGTACAGTTCAGTAGTATTAAGTACATTCACATTGTTGTGCTGTCATTGCCACCATCCATCCACAGAACTCTTTTCATCCTGCAGACCTGAAATTCTGTACCCATTAAGCAATTGCTCCCCATTCCTCCTTTTTCCCTGGCCCATGGTAATCACTGTTCTACTTTTGTCTCTTTGAATTTGGCTACACCAAGTACCCCATGTAAGTGGAAATCATACATTATCCTTCTGTGTCAGGATTATCCCACTTAGCATAATGTTTTCAAGGTTCACTTATTGTTGTGGCATGTGTTAGAATTTCCTTCTCTTTTAAGGCAGAATAGTATTTTGTCCTATGTACTTATCACATTTTGTTGACCCATTCATCTCCTAATTTGAGTTGTTTCTACATTTTGGCTGTTGTGAATAATGCTGCTATGAACATTGTTGTACATTTCTCTGTTTGAGTCCCTGCTTTCCAGTCTTTTTGATGTATACTTAGAAGTGGAACTACTGGATCATAAGGTGATCTTATCTTAAATTTTTTGAGAAACCACCACACTATTTTTCACAGTAATTGCAACATTTTACATTCCCACCAACTATGTGTAGGGTTCCGATTTCTCCACCTTCTGACTAATATTTGTTGTTTTCCATTTTTTGGATGCTGGCTGTCCTAATGAGCGTGAAGTATCTAATTGTGGTTTAGATTTGCATTTTTCTATAGTGATGTTGAACATCTTTTCATGTGCTTATTAATCATTTGTATATTTTCTTTGGAGAAATGTCCATTGAACTCCTTTGCTCATTTTTAAATTTAGTTGTTTGTATTTTTTGTTAAGTTTGTTGTTTTATTTATTTATTTACCTGCTTTTTCCCCCATGAGCTGTACATGTTTGGGATATCAACCTTCCTATGTGAGGTTGTACTGGGACCAGGGTCATGTCTCTATCTAGAATATGAAATCGTATTGCTTAGACTGAGTGGCATGGCATCCATCCTCAGAGGCTTTTGTTGGAAGAAGCTGTGTTTACTATTAAAGAATTAAACTCTCCTCTGGGAGGCAAGCAGTTACAAAATCCCAATTTGATGCCCTTGCAGAGCCATCAGTGCTGCTCAGACCTTTCTAAAGAAAACTGGATAGCACAGCTCTTTGGGTATGCCTGAGAAGAATGGGGGGCCTTTAATGAGGCAGACAGCACGGTTGACTGACTCCACAGTGGCATCCAAGGTATAGCTGCCAGAATAGCACCATTCTCTCCAGATGCAGCCCTAAACAAACCTCTAGCCTGTTTCCACTACCCGCAGACTCTGAGGGAAAGGCTAGGACGTGCCTTGGTGGGGACAGGCTGGATGGTTAGGCAGCTCAGGGATATTGACCAAAGAGAGAGGGTTAGGATAGATGAGAGCAGGGAATGACAGCCAGGTGTACAAAATGGCTTTGTAAACTGTAAAGCCACAGAGAAATAGGTGCTGGTGGTTGCTGTCCCTGTGTGTAAAACTGTAGGAGCCAAGGCCCTTGACCCCTGAAGCTTTACTGAAAAAAATCAACTCGCAAAAGGCACATTAATTAGAGAAAGACATACAAATTTATTGTGTCAACACGGGAGCCCCTCAGAATGAAGACTCAAGGATTTGCTGTAAACTGTCCATTTTTGTGCTTAAGTTTAACAAAGTATGAACAGCGTGTAGAAATATAATTAGAGAAAAAGGGTAAGATCTAATGCTAACAGATGGAGTGAGGAAACCCAGCGAGGCTTGTCTGTCTAGATTCTTCTTGGCCTCTCTGTGCAGCATTTCTTCCTTCTGGGTGTGGGGCATGGCTGTCTCTGGAAAGGGGTCTTAAGACCCACATAATTTTTTTATGGCCAGTTTTCACACAGAAAGGCAAAGGCGAACATTATAGTAATATTTTTAAGTTTCATGGCTGGCTTTACGTTCTGGTTTCTTTAGTGTTCTGGTTTCTATGACTAGCCCTGGGGGAGAATGGTATTGAGAGATAGGCGGGCAGGTGAAGGTCAAAGAAAAATGTTTGCTTCTGAGGGCTTCATTTAGGAATATTGTTTTCTGAGCCGCAAGAAAACCTTGGTGATGAAGGAAAATGTCAGCCTCTCTGATCAATGGAGGAACTGAAAAAGCATTTCTCCCAGGAAAGAGGAAGAACGCATATGTAAACCATGCCTACCCTTTTGCTTTTCCTGGTTCTGTGATCTTCTAATAACTTATTTTGTGTATTAGGAGTTCAGGTGGTTTGTGTTGCTTTTGAGGGCATAATAATGTTGTGGTACAGGCGCACAGAGAATTGACGAGCAATTGCTATCAATGACTGAAAGAGAGGAAGATGTATGAACAGCCTGACAGCAACTCCACAGACCTTTCTTTCACCTTGTGACCCTAGTAAACCTGCACTCTCCTTGTAGATAGTGATGGCTGTATGAACAGTGACCAGAGAAAACTCTGTGGCTCAATGTGGTGCTTTGTTCAGACATTCTTTGTTTTTGTTTTTATTATACTTTAAGTTCTAGGGTACATGTGCACAACGTGCAGGTTTGTTACATATGTATACATGTGCATGTTGGTGTGCTGCACACATTAACTCATCATTTACATTATATCTCCTATATTTTATATATATATATAGATATAGATATATAGATATATATATATATAGGTATATATATATATCTATATATCTATATCTATATATATCTATATCTATATATCTATATATAGATATAGATATCTCCTAATGCTATCCCTCTCACCTTCCCCCACCCCACAACAGGCCCTGGTGTGTGATGTTCCCCTTCTTGTGTCCAAGTGTTCTCATTGTTCAGTTCCCACCTGTGAGTGAGAACGTGCGGTGTTTGGTTTTCTGTCCTTGCGATAGTTTGCTGAGAATGATGGTTTCCAGTTTCATCCATGTCCCTACAAAGGACATGAACTCATCCTTTTTTCTGGCTGCATAGTATTCCATGGTGTATATGTGCCACGTTTTCTTAATCCAGTCTATCGTTGATGGACATTTGGGTTGGTTCCAAGTCTTTGCTATTGTGAATAGTGCCACAGTAAACATACGTGAGCATGTGTCTTTACAGCAGCATGATTTAAAATCCTTTGGGTATATACCCAGTAATGGGATTGCTGGGTCAAATGGTATTTATAGTTCTAGATCCTTGAGGAATCGCCACACTGTCTTCCACAATGGTTGAACTAGTTTACAGTCCCACCAACAGTGTAAAAGTGTTCCTGTTTCTCCACATCCTCTCCAGCACCTGTTGTTTCCTGACTTTTTAATGATTGCCGTTCTAACTGGTGTGAGATGGTATCTCATTGTGGTTTTGATTTGCATTTCTCTGATGGCCAGTGATGATGAGCATTTTTTCACGTGTCTGTTGGCTGCAAAAATGTCTTCTTTGAGAAGTCTGTTCATCAAAAACTGTCCTTCGCCCACTTTTTGATGGGGTTGTTTGCTTTTTCTTGTAAATTTGTTTGAGTTCTTTGTAGATTCTGGATATTAGCCCTTTGACAGATGAGTAGATTGCAAAAATTTTCTCCCATTCTGTAGGTTGCCTGTTTACTCTGATGGTAGTTTCCTTTGCTGTGCAAAAGCTCTTTAGTTTAATTAGATCCCATTTGTCAATTTTGACTTTTGTTGCCATTGCTTTTGGTGTTTTAGACATGAAGTCCTTGCCCATGCCTGTGTCCTGAATGGTATTGTCTAGGTTTTCTTCTAGGGTTTTTATGGTTTTAGGTCTAACATTTAAGTCTTTAATCCATCTTGAATTAATTTTTGTATAAGGTGTAAGGAAGGGATCCAGTTTCAGCTTTCTACATATGGCTAGCCAGTTTTCCCAGCACCATTGATTAAATAGGGAATCCTTTCCCCATTTCTTGTTTTTGTCAGGTTTGTCAAAGATCAGATGGTTGTAGATGTGTGGTATTATTTCTGAGGGCTCTGTTCTGTTCCATTGGTCTATATCTCTGTTTTGGTACCAGTACCATGCTGTTTTGGTTACTGTAGCCTTGTAGTGTAGTTTGAAGTCAGGTAGCATGATGCCTCCAGCTTTGTTCTTTTGGCTTAGGATTGTCTTGGCAATGTGGGCTCTTTTTTGGTTCCATATGAACTTTAAAGTAGTTTTTTCCAATTCTGTGAAGAAAGTCATTGGTAGCTTGATGGGGATGGCATTGAATCTATAAATTGCCTTGGACAGTATGGCCATTTTCATGATATTGATTCTTCCTATCCATGAGACATTCTTATGCTCTACTTGGCTCCACAAAGCAGGGCTTTTAGAGATCATCCTGCTGGTGTGTGGAAATAGCTGTGCTATGGGTATGGCTTATGATGGGCTTTTACCTGACTCTTTGAAGAAACAGATAAATTTAAAAAATAATAAGGATGAAGAGAAGGGAAATTTAGGAATATACAGAAGCCGCAGGCTACATTTTTATTCCTTCAGTGATGTAAGGTTCTCTACATCTTCAATGAGAACACATGGACACAGGGAGGGGAACATCACACACCAGGGCCTGTCGGGGTGGTGGGTGGGGGGGTGGGGGGAAGGATAGCATTAGGAGAAATACCTAATGTAGATGATGCATTGATGGGTGCAACAAACCACCATGACACATATATATCTATGTAACAAACCTGCACGTTCTGCACATGTACCCCAGAACTTAAAGCATAGTAATAAAACTTTAAAATAAGCAGGCAAAAAACTAAAATGTTTATCTTCTTCCTTTCTTTCTTCTACCACTGAGGTCACTGTATATTATAAGATTGCATTTCATTATCTATTGCCTCAGGATGTCATCATTTGTATTTCTGTAGCCCCCTTGTAATCAGAGCAGAGGGATAATTTCTTCTACAGGGAAAGCCCCATGCAAGCCTGCCCTGGATTGGGCATTGAATCAAGAGGAGGTTTGGGTGTCAGGGAGCTTTCGGAGATTTGAAAGAGAACAAGAGCAGTGGTGGGTTTGGAAAGTGGTGAAGGGATAAATAAAGGAGATCCAGAGAGAGAGAGATTGAAAGAAGGAGGGGGATAAGGGATGGAGAAAGGAGTTAGGGCAGACGTGATGGAGAAAGGTATTTAGTCTTGATGATTCACTACGCTTCTGTTCATCATGTCTTCCCATGTTAATAGGAACTTTCTAAAAATTAGTGCTGTCTTGTTAAGTAGTGACCTTTTGGTAGCTCGTAGCATCCAAGCAGAGAAGGAAGATCTCATCAGTCAGGAGTGCAGAAGGTCAGGTCTCTGTACTGACGGCAAAGTTAGATTAGATGGTTTAAATGTTCTCTCTCACCCTAACTCTAAGCCTCTCTCAGTGCACTCTTATAAAAGTGTGTGCGTGTGTGTGTTCCTTCTAAAATAAGGAGAAACTGAACACTAGTGCTACTAAAGATAAATTTTGCTTCTTCATTACTTGCCAGTTACACCCGAAGTCAATCCTAACTTTGTCTTTGCTTTTTAATGAGCTCAAAATAAAGATTGTTGGGTTTTGTCAGCAGTGTTTTTGCCCCTTAACTGGATGAAATACCAACCTTTGCAGTGAACAGAAAACAGGTAGTTTAGAAAAAAAACATAAAACAATCATAATTGACAGACTTCAGAATAAATCTATCACAGAAAGTTGAAAGAACTTGGACTTATTTTGATATATTGCAAGAGTCAAAGCCTTTTCAGCTTGTTAAAAACAGAGTGCAGAATACAGATGGCCAAAATAGCCCTCAGCTTACCAAAGACCAGTTGGCATTTTGTCATTTTTTTCACTTTTATCTATAATATAGGGGAGGGGGTTAGAGAACATGAAAGTGTAATTTTTAGCTGTTAAGTATTGACTCTTCCTGTTGACATTGACAGGGTGTTCTTGTGCATTCACTAAAATTCAAAATAGCTTATTTCGCTTTATAGTGAGTACAGAGGGAATCCCTAATTCTCTACTGCAGGAATGAGGTGTGCATGGAAGGAAGGGTGGGAGACACTAGAACTGGTCTACTCAAGTGGAACTCTTCTGTGAAATGGGTCACAAACACAGCCATTAATGCCCCCTCCCCTGGCCCCTGGCTCAGCCCTCTGTACTATTAGAATGGCACATCTATTCTCTCTGCATCTCTCTCTCTCTGCATCTCTCTCACCCCTCACCCCTCACCCATAAGGTCCTTAAGGGCAGAGACTCTCTGAAGAATGAGACCACATTTCTGAATTGTCAGTATTAGCACAGTGCATCATAACAAGTGTTAGATGCCCACAGAGTATTTTAAATGGGATGAAACACATTTTTCTTCTCTTGCCTAATGCCACCAGTGGCTGCATGTAGAAAGCAAGGAACTAAATAAGTTCATTTACTTCCCAAGGGTCTCTTCCACCCTAGCCCTGGGTGTGCTTGACTTCAAGTCACAGATTATCACTGGAGACCGAGAGTGCCTCTTCTGTGCCATTTGTCTTTTGCAAACTTGATGGCTCTTTTTGTTTGTTGGTGTGTCAGTTAATCAATCATTGGCGAAGAAAATAATACACAACTGAGTCACCAGTGTTCTGCTCCCAGAAGTTTTCTTATCCAGAAAAACATAAAATGGCAGGTTGAAGTAGATCATCTCTGGGTATTCTCTGTGTTCTGCAGTTCTGTCATTCTCCCGTTGTCCCCTGTAATTTGTGAAACTTGGGATATTATCTACCTCTGGTTAATAATTTGAAGAACTTTAAGTAAATACAGACCACCCAGGGTGGTGGTTGTTAGTGCTCAGCTGTGTCTTAGGAAAATTGAACTATGGGTAAATAACTTGCCTTGAGATAGAATAGTCCAAGAATAGACAGCTCTCTTTCTCATTGCTGTAAGAGACAGTTGAGATTCAGGGCTAATGTAAAATATCCAAATTATACAGAAAAATGCAGAGCAAACCACGAACATCTTTTACATGGCAACTTCTCTGACCTCACAAAACCTCTCTCTTCCTGATAGATAACCACTGTCAATAGTTTTATGTGATTCCATTGAATCTTTATTTAAAAACATATGCACATTTTAGTGGCTTCACAATATTCCATAGAATCACTGTATTTTAGGAATCCTCTATTGATAGATTAATTTTCCCTTTTTTTTTTCACAAATAATGCTGCAGTGACCATCCTTGTTAAATCTTTATGCACATGTGTAAACACTTCTGTAAAATTAAGTATTGGAAGTGGAATTTGAGTCAAAATATGTACATTTAAAATTCTGATAAAAACTGCCAAATTGCCATGTAAGCAAGCTCTGCCAGTTAGCATTTTTAACCCAATGCCTGTTTCCCCAAACTCCACCCATTACAGTTCTCAATATTTTGAATTGTTTCCAAACTCATGGCAAAAAAAGATGTACTTGCTTGGAAGATATATCTTTTTTACTATTAAAGTTTTCATTTCTGTATTTCTTTGAATATTGATAGTCCTACATTCTCAATGTTCTTTCATTGAGGAACTTTGATCTGATGGATGCTGGCTTTTCTGGATTGATTCTCTGGTTGTCTTGAGTTTTATCGTTTATACCCATACTTGTTAGGACTATTGAAAGAGAAACTGAGGCACATTAAATATGAAAGAGTTTATTTGAGCAAACAGTGGTGACACAGGAGATAGAAAGAAATTATTTTAGACAGATAGTGAGAGCAAAAGAGTCCTCGGCAGAGATTCCTTTCTAAGAAAAAGCAACCCAAGAAATTAATTCTCTTTTAACAAAGAACATCCTGAAAGATGGAGCTGCAAACACAAATAAGGAAGCTGGAAACTTGCATGGGAGGAAGCCTGCAGCTACACCAATGGAAAAGGGCTACCTAGGAGACAGGCACGTTCACCCTGGGGCTCCACCTTCCCTTTGTTGTTAGCACATGTACAGTAAGAAATGGGCAACATGGAGAAGCTCAGGCACAGAACCCACCTGCCTAATAAGAGATTGGGGTAGGGGCTGCCAGAGATTCACACCCGATGCAGATGCCACCCCTGGTCCTAACTGTTTTTTCATGCCCTGTGTAGATCAGACACCACCTCTTCACTAGCTCATCTATAAAAACCCTGCATTTCACTGCAGATTGGCAACTCATTTTTCTGGGACCCCTCTCTGTAGCAGAGAGCTATTTTCTTTCTTTTGCCTATTAAATTTTTGCTCCTAACCTTACTCTTTGTGTCCAGGTCTTTGATCTCCGTGGCTGTGAGACAGTGAACCTTGTATGTCACCCCAGACAATGAGGCTGCTTTATTGGTTCATGAATTGGGCAGTTCCAGAATGCAGGTGGTTCAAGGCTCTGATGAAGAGGAATGAAGGAGAAGGCTTTTATAGGGTGAATACGGGAGCAAGGCAAAGAAAATATTTGGTTGGTTACAGTAGAGCAGTAGGTTTAGTTGAATTATTCCAGCAAAAGTCCCTTGTTAGAGGTTAGGCCATTTCTGACTGAATAAGCTTAAGTGTTTTGTTGTTGTTGTTGCTGTTGTTGTTTACTGTTTACAATGAGCTGAGTTTCAGTTTGCTGATGCAGGCAGTGGAATTGCCTCAGTCTAATGGCCTTCCAATTATTTTAACAGGACTTTGTCCTTTTTGCCTTGCATTCTGGAAAAATTCCTTTGATTCAATCAAGAACATAAATTTACTTTCAAGTTGTATCCATTTGATATTCAACCCATCCACTGAGGTTTATAATTCCTAAGATCTCTAACTGGTAATCTTTTCATAATAATCTCTTCTGATGTTTCACCAGGGCAACTTCTCTCCTTCTCTTGAGAACTTGACTCTTATTTTCAAGGGTTCACCTGTGTCCTCTGTTGGATTTATTTTCTCCAGAGTTTGTTTTTACTGCTGGGTTCAGTACCTCTTTCGTGATTTTGGCTTTTCTCAAATTTTTGGAGATGTTTAGTTACCTGCCCACCTCTATGTTTGCGTATTCCTATTTGCATGTCTCTGGATGAGGGTTGAGCACAGGGGTTCGTCTCCAGGTTTCATAGGAGAGACTGAGTATGCTGCTGAGATGTGAGGCATTCATGTGCTAGTAGTGCCCTTCTGGGAGTTCTCACTCTCTGAGGAAATTGCCCTATTCATTTGAATTTGTGAGTTAAAACATGTCTGTTTTGTGCTGCTCAACAGAGAGGGCAGAAGGAGGGGGTAGGAGGAAAGGGATGACTGGCCCATCAGCTCCATATACAGTTTCCCAGCTCATCATTGTGCCAGTCATTCCAGAGCTCTTTCCATTTCTGTCTCTCTGTTGCCTCTGGACTTAGAGCTCTACTTACATTATAGCAGTTTGAATTTTCCTATGTGTGTCTGAGGACTCTGACCTCCTTGGTCAATCTAATTTCCACTAAATCTTTAAAACTTCTTGTCCATAGGTGGTACTCCTTTTAGTTGTCAACATTCATTATAAAATTATTATTATAATACTGCATCTGTTCTTCATTTATAAGAATTTTTTATAAGATGGGGAGTAGAGTAGGGCTCTGTGCTCAGTTAACATTTTCATTCAAACTTAATTTCCATTCTTGGTCTTGCTGTTTTAAAAAAGATGCCCTGTGTATCACATATTATATTCTTTTGTATGCTAATATGGGCTCAGAGTGTTTTACATTTTGCATGTCTAATTTTGCAAATCAATATGTTTCTGTTATGGGAATCAATGGAAGTTTATAAGTAGTAAAAAAAATAATAACCAGAGTTGTAAAACACAAAAATTATTGATTTATTAGCCTTTGCTGTTTTATAATTTATTCACTTATTCATCACTCATTTGACAAATATTTATTGAACATGTCTGCCAGGCACTATGGATCTAGGCAGGATCGTGGAACTCAATTTAGTGAAAGAGACTAAAGGTAGAAAATGAACTAGTGTATATCCAATGCTGAATTTATTACCAGAAAAGCAAGTGCGGGTTTTGCCACTAAAAGTAATGGCAATAAATTACCAATTACAAATGGTAATTTATTAATAGTAAATGGTAATGGTAATTTGTTACCATTATTCTTAATGGCAAAACCTGCAATCACTTTTGCACCAATCTAAATACAACTCCTTGAAAAGGAATGAATCATCTAGGTTGCTGCAGAAATCATTTTCATTACTGGTCCAGTAAAAATAATGAGAATTTCCTAAAACAAAAACATGCTTTAGTGCCATTGAGATCACTTTAGTTAGGCATGGGAAAATAAGAAAACTGTGTAACTGATGATAGATCTTTCAATTAAAGGCAAGCTGAGGTAGACAGAGACCTTTTGCAATTTTTATGAATAATTTGAAGAGGAAATTGAAAAATTATCTTCCCTGTTGAGGTCATGATCTTTGCAGACCCCCATATTCCTCTTTGCACAGAGAAGACATTAAATACATATCTGCTAAATAAATGAATGTAGACGCATGGTTTCTTCAATAGTGTATCATAAAACAGTAGGACAAAAAATATAAGTCTTTGCTTCTTGTAGCAATATAATGCTGACCTCATAGAATGAATTGGGAAGCTTTTTTCATTTTTATTTTGTGGGTATCTTGAATAGAATTGGCATTATTTATTTCTCAAATGTTTGACAGAACTCACTAATGATGCCATTTAAACCTGGAGTTTTTACTGTGGGAAGGTTTTTAACTAAAAATTCATTTACTTTAATTGATATAAGGGTTTTTGGGTTATCTATCTTTTTTGAGTGAGCTTTAGTAATTTTTCTTTTTTGACTCGTGGCAGTAGAATTTATTCGAATGTGTCTTAATACAGGCACTGGGGGCTTGCCCATGGTGCACTTGATATATAAAGCCTAGACATTGTGCCAATTTTTGAGTAATGACACCAGGAAGTTGACAGTCAGGTGAATGTTATACACAAGTCTATTGTCTGTAACATTTATGTGGCCAACAGCCACAGCCAGACACAGCACCTTCGTCATCTGGAACTTGATTGTGGACTTCACCTCATCCACTTCATTTTCATTGTGTATCATCAGGGAAGGGAACGTGCCAGCCTTATGTAGGCCTGGGCCAAGGACTTATGGGATCTGCTTGATCAGAGACTCTGATGCCAAAAGGGCATCCTACTTCTTGGCCAGCTTCTTGACCAGTGTCTTATTCTGGTTGAGTTTTTTCAGCACCTCGATGTCCATGTGCGGGATATCCACAGCCTTGGCCTCGTTACAGTGCTGCTGTTTCCCCAGGACACACACAGAGAACTTAGAGCAGGGAGTGGACTTAAGCCTGATGGTGCCTGAGAAGCATCTGTCCTGGAGGTCATAGTTCATCAAACTTATCTGCAACTCCAGTCTCCAAAAACTTGGGGCACTTGCACTGGTCCCCATGCAGGGCCTTCCTGCACCACCTCTTACAGGGTGTCCTGAGAGACTTTACTGCTCATGGCTCCTCATGCCATGGTAATTGGAAAAGGAGCTTCAGTAACTTTTTTCTTACAAAAATTTGTTCATTTTATCTACACTGATAAATTTGTTATCGTAAATTTGTTCATAACATCCCCTTATTATTTTTTATTTTGTGTAGAATCTGCTGTGATGTCCTGTTTCTCATAGAGATATTTGGAATTTGTATCTTCTCTTTTTTTTCCCCTTATCTGTATTGCTAAAAGTCGATCCATTTTATCAACATCTTCAAAGAATCAGACTTCTGATTCACTGATTTTTGTGGGCATGGTTTTGTTTTCTGTTTTCTCTTTTATTGAATTCTGCTCTTTATTATTTCTATTCCCTTGTCTACTTGAGTTTAATTTGTTCTTTTTCCTTTTTACATTTTTAAAATATACATTTATCACTTAAAGCCCTTCTCTTCTCTTCTCTTCTTTTCTTTTTTGAGACAGAGTCTTGCTCTATCAACCAGGCTGGAGTGCAGTGGCAAGATCTTGGCTCACTGCAACCTCCCCTTCCTGGGTTTAAATGATTCTCATGCCTCAATCTCCCAAGTGGTTGGGATTACAGGTGCATGCCACCACACTCAGCTAATTTTGTATTTTTAGTAGAGATGGGGCTTCACCATGTTAGCCAGGCTGGTCTCGAACTCCTGGCCTCAAGTGATCTGCCCACTCCGGCCTCCCAAAGCGCTGGGATTACAGATGTGAGCCACTGCTCCTGGCTTTCTAAAATTCTTTTAACTTGATTGAGACTTGTTTTAAAGCCTAGAATAGATCCATTTTGGTAAATGGTCTATGTGCTCTTAAATAAAGGAATTCTATTTATTTAGTGGAGTGCTCCATAAATGTCAGTTCAGTGAAGCTGGTTGATAGTATTTTTTAATTCTTCTATGTACATATTGAAATGTTATTTACTTGTTCTATCCACTAATGAGAAAGGGGTTTCAAAATCACTAAATAATTGAAGACTTTAGAATTTCTCTTCAAGTTCTGTTAGCTTTTGCTTTATGTTTTCTGAAGCTCTTATTAGGTCATTGGGTGCATAAAAGTTTAGTTCTGTTCTGTCCTCTTGATGAATTTACCCCTTTATCATTGTAAAATTACTTTATTACATCTGTCTCAAATTTTGATGCTTTTGGCCATTATATTTTTCAAATATTTTTTGTCTCTTCCTCTCCTTCAGAGACTGCAAGGACATATATATTAGATTTTTTGTGTTGTCACTGACATTCTGCTCAATCTACTGTTTTTTATTTGTCTTTTCATGGAGTTCATTAATCTTCTCACATGTTGTGTCTAATCTGCTATTAATCCCATTCAGTGTATTTATCATTTCTAGAATTTAGATGTGTGTCTTTTTTTATATCCTTTAAAATCTCTCTGTAGCATACGTAGCTTCTCAAACATATAGAATATAGTTACAGTATAGTTACAGTATTTGTTTTACTATCTGTGCCTACTAATCTGTGTCATGTCTGAGTTGACTTCAATTGCTTAATTATTTTTCTCACTGTGGATCATAGTTTCCTGTTTCTTGGCATGTCTGGTGGATACTACTAGATGCCAGAGGTTGTGAATTTGATTTTATTCTGTGCTGGATATTATCATATTTTAAAAAATATTCTTTCGTTTTGTTATGAGGGATAGTTACTACTTATTGGTGAACAATTTGGGTTTTTCGAGGCTTTTTTTTTTTTTTAAAGAGACAGGGTCTCACCATGTTGCCCAGGCTGGAGTGCAGTGGCTGTTCGCAGGACACTGTGCCCGAATTTGAGGCTAGCTTTTTATGATTTTTTTTTTTCTTCAAGGAGAGACCAAAGCAGCCATGAGTCTAGGGCTAATTGTTTTCTGTTTTATTTTCCAGACAGTACCTTTCTAATTACTCTACTTCTCATGTATTACAAGATATGTGTCCATTCTGAGTGGAACGCCAACTCTTTCTGGCCTCGTGTGTGGGCTGGCGATTATTCCATCTGCTCCTTCCAGGCAGGTGTGCCCCAGGTGACAGGTAGCTCCTCACAGTTGTGTGCCAATCAGCACTCAGCTGAAGACTCAAGGATACCTGAAGATCTTCACCGCTTCTCTACGAGGATTTTTCTCTCTCTGGTTTTCTGCCCTACCAACTCTAGCCTTTCTAAAATCCCAACTCTTTCTCCTCAACTTAGGGATTGTGGTGGACTCTTTCGAGGTCCTGCTTTTCTGTGCCGTGGCAAGGAAGCTCACTCAGTGCGGGTCTGGCCCTCAGCAGGATGCTCTGGGCTGGTGATGTACGTTTGCAGGTTACTGGTATGTATAGCGTGGGGTGCCTTGGGAGTAAATTAAAGTCCCTCAGGAAAGGGGTACAGAGTGAGAAGAGAAAATCCTAAGACAGAGCCCTAAGGAACATGGAAATAGATGTAGGAAGTGAAGTGATAAGTCTGTTATAAGGATTTTAGAGAAATGCCCCTAAGCCATTTGTAGTCTAGAGTTTCTGGTATGATTCCAGAGTGTAGTCATTATCCAGAAATTTGATAAGTCACCAGATGAGATTACTCCGGATCTACTGGGTGACCTGCTTCCTTTCGGAACATCACTAGGAGCTCAAGATAACAGCACATCTAGAATCATAGGAAAGGCCTACAGGGCCAGGAATGCCATATCTCCACAGATGAAGGCAGTGTTCAACCTTAGTTTCTACACTAATAGACCACCATGGAAAGTTAACAAAAACTGATAATAATAACAATAACTATAGTGAAAATTAAGTAGAAAATGCAGAAATCAAAAAGAAAATGAAAAAGGGAAAACTCTGCATCTATAAAACAGACAGAGAGATTTTGGATTTCTAGACCTAAATTAAATACCCAGACTGTCTCCTACTGTTTGGTTCACCTTGGACAGCTTGATAGCCAAATGTCTTTGAGTCCCAGTTTGTGTATTTTTCATGTAAGGAATAATTGTACTAGGACTTTCAGCTTTGTAGATTTTGAGAACTGTACACATAAAAAGTGTTATTTTTGAGACTTGACCATGATTTTGTTTTTAAAAAAATTGTCATGGTAAATAAATGAAAAATAATGTGAATAATTTTAATTTTTGGATAATTTTTGCACATTTACATTTTTTACCTCTAGGGTCATAGGTTCCTAAAGGTAAATTCCTTTTTTTTCTCTTTAAAATTTTTTTATACAAAAAAAAAAAAAAAAATGAGATGAGTTCTCAGTATGTTGGCCAGGGTAGTCTTGAATTCTTGGCCTCAAGCAATCCTCCCACCTCGGCCTCCCAAAGTGCTAGGACTACTTACAGGCATGAGCCACCGCACCCAGCCTAGGTGCAAATTCCTTTCCAGAGCTTGTTCAATGATATAAAAGCCCAGCGTGAAAATTTCAAGTTTAATACTTTCTCTAGTTAGAGATAATATATCTCTATTTCTGTATTTGAGTTAAAACATATTTGTTAAGGATATGACATTCAAATATTTTGAATGTTAACATTTTTTAATATTTACTTCTTGATCAGGAAAGCAATTCTTTCATATGCATGTAAACTGCTGTGAAAGTACAGATTGGCTGATGCTATATAATAGCATTTTAAATTTTGTTTTGTGAAGTTTAGGTTATAAACATGTTTATGGATTCTCCTTAAAATTTGCTTCTCTTGATTAAATTCAATAAAAACAGAAAAGTGTAGTTCAAATTGATTTCTGGAATTACCTGTTAAGGATTTGAAAATTAATGTCTCTTGGTTCCCTGGAGTTTGATATCATTTCTGAGGCTCTTATTCTATCATTTGAACATAAGCTTTCACTTTTGATGAGGTGGAAATTAAATGAGACTAAGGAAAGTAGTGGCATGACCTTATATTGTTATAGTACATTGTTCCAAGGAGATATTTAAAAATGAATATCAGTGTCTGAATTTTTCTTCTTTGGCAAATGAAAGTGGAAATAACTAGCTAAACTGCTTCTTTTAATGGGATTTAATAATATAAAATTAAACTAATAGAAGTTAAAATAAATTTGTGAGAGTTATCAAAGTACTTCCAAGAGCACACAAAGTAGCTAGAGTTCTTACTTATCTATTGTTATTTATTACAGCATTCAGAATAGAGAGAAACAAATCATTGATATTGTATTTGTTAGGATTCATTCACTGAATGCCCACTATGTACCTGGTATGGTATTTTCAAGCTGCTCTCTTCAGAATTGTTATTGAGGTAACTAATTATATTTTCCTGGGTTAGAGTATCTTCTGGACTAGATTAATGTGAATTATTACATTACTTTAAACCTTGCTAAAAGCATTTTTTTTTGTTTGTTTCCATTTATAATGTCTAGGGAAACTGGATAAAATGAAAAAAAGTTTAATCACTTTTTTCCATTGTAAAATGAGTGGCTTCTTGAAAGTTTTTTTGGGTAAAGGAGATGATGATATGTCCACATATTAGAATATTATGCAAAAATTTAGAACTACGCTATGAAAGAACATTTAAGGACACTAACATACCATTGAGTGCAAAAAGCAGAATATAAACCTTAATTACAGCATAACACAATTTTATCAGATTGTTAGATAGGCAGATGGAATATAAGAAAGAACAAGAATGAAATATAAATGGCAGTTAGGTCTCAGTACGATTATGAGTGATTTTCTTTTTTCATTATGAGGGCTTTTTTCAACACAGTTAAAAGCAAACATTTTCTGATTATAGAAACAATGAATATCATTAAAATAAATAAAAACTGATGTCCAGGAGAAAACATTTTCAAAATTTAAAAATATTATTTAAAATTATTTTTTAAGCCACCACAAAGAAAATAAATTACAAAATTTATATATTTTTTTCATTAGGGTGTATTTATCATGATCCTTTTAATGTTCAAAAATGAACTATTAAAGGCAGGTAAATTTGATGGATGAACATGTACTAAGCAGGATTTATTTTAGATGATACTTTAGGGCCCCGGTTCAAAAGTGTGGTCCAGGGATCAGCAGCAGCAACATCTCTTGAAAACTTGTTACAAGTACATCCTTGGTGCCCAGCAATGTATGTTTTTACAAGTGATTTTGATCCATGCTTAAATTTGGGAAATACTGCTTTAGGGTTTTGAGTTATGAGACTGAGCTAGAACAATTTCTCAAATTTTATTCTAGAAAATTTCCATCTAACATTTGCCTTCTCTCTTTCTGTCTTATTTCTCCCTATTTCTGTCTCTCTGCCTCTCTGTTACACATAACTTACAGTTTTTGTTGAATGTTTATATATTTACCTTGTTTCTCCAAAATATTTGAGGCATGTAAATACAGGTGTTAAAAATGCAATAATATACTAACAATAGCAAAGACTCATTTACTGCTATCTATCTTCTATATATTAAGTACTTTACCTATAGTATGTCATTTAACTTAATTATTAATAATAACCCTATGAAGCAGCTATTAATATAATCCCCATTTTACAGACAAGGAACCTGAAGCACATGGCTAAATAACTTGCTAAGAGCATACATCCAATAAGTGGCAGAATCCAAGCAATCTTATTTTGCAGCCTGAGCCCACAAGCAGTTCACTGTGCTGTTTCTTGAAAGTAAAATTAGTGGAGTGACAACAGCAAGTTGGCCCCAGTCTTCACTCCCTCCAACAGAAAGATCAACTAGCAACTATCCACAGAAAAAAATATGTTGGTGAAACTCCACAATGTAGGAATAAGCCTGAGTCAATGCTTTTCTTCATTTCCATGGAACTAAATAAAATTCCCCATTGAAAGCTAAAAGAAACAGTCTTGCTTTGGCCATGTCATCCTTCCCTCTTCCCCAAGTTGGCACAGCACCACACAGGATTCCCCAGGGCTCATGGTTTCTACAGTCAAAAAAGAGAGGTGAGGAGGTAGACATGTAACTTCTCTGACACTTCCCAGGAAGCCTATTCCACTCCCACCTCACAGGAAACAGGAAACAGGAGGATATGGCACAGCCAGATCACCTGGTGTCACGTCGAAACAAAGCAAGAGGGCAGAGCCCACAGAGACCAGTTGGTAGATCTTGATGAAAGCTTAGTGTACCTGCCAGCAGTACTTGATGAGAGATATCAGGTAATAGCATAGGTCACCCACAAAGTCAAGCTGGTCACTCCCAGAAGAGGTGGGAAGGACTACTAGGCTTGAATCTCTGGATAGCCAGCCTCCATGTCCAGCCTTTGACCCTACCCCTAGGAGCTCCTCAGGGAATGAGAAAACCCTTTCCCCACCCACTGGCGGTGAATTTCCACAACAAGTAGACACTAGATCTGCCACAAACTGAAGCTTAATGTTTCACACAGCCCCAAAGCCTATCCCCTAGACCCCACATAGTAAGAAAGACAATCACTGCAGCAAATTTTGACAAAAAGCAGGTATTAGTTTCTCCACAATCAGGAATATAATATACTGAGCGTAGCACTTGGTCCATTCATCACAATCCACTTAACTTTGGAGTCCCTCCTGCAACTTTGTCCAACTGATGAGTCCAGATAGCAGTATATTCCAGCTGGAGAATATACTCTGTAGCCCAGCCAGATCAGAAGTGACTTTAGTGCCCATACAGAAGCTCAGCCTCATAGCAGGGCTTAGCTGGTGGTCTGGATAGCAGAGCATAGCCAGCTGTTCTACCCAAATTCAGAGAAAAGGCAGTGTGACCCAGACATCTAGAGAACCTGAATGCAAGCTCTGCCTGTCCAGATTCATTACCAGCTGGCCCATTCAGAATTATGCATAGACTAACTAGTGAAGGTCTATCTCTGCCAAAGAGCTCTTATAAATGCCAGAAAAGGTGGCTGTCTCTGAAAATGCATAAACAGCAATGCAAGAACACAAAGATTACACAGATTTGAGAAATCATGACACCTCCAAAAGAAACTAACAAAGCTCCAACAATGGACACTAAAGAAAGGGAAATTTATGAAATGACAAAAAAATTAGAATAATCCTCTTAACAAAGTTAAGTGAACTTCAGAAACATACAGATAAAAATTAAATAAAATGTGTAAAACAATACATGAACAATATGAGAAGTTTGACAAGGAAATAGAAACAATTAAAAAAATACCCAAATAGAAATCCTAGAGATGAAGAATACAATGCTTGAACTGAAAAATGCAATAAAAAACTTCAACAGTCTGCTTGATCAAATTGAAGAAACAATCAATGAACTCGAAGACAGAACATATGAAATTTCCCAATCAAAGGAGAAAAAGGAAAAAAAGAAAAAAATAAAGTAGGACTATGGGAATTATGGGACACCACTGAGACCTAACCTATGCATAATACACATTTCACAAGGAGAAGACAGAGTAAAAGGGCCAGAAAACATATTGAAAGAAATATTGGATCAAAAAGTCATTAATGGCTGGGCACAATGGCTCACATCTGTAATCCCAGCACTTTGGGAGGCTGAGGCAGGTGAATCACCCGAGGTTAAGAGTTCGAGACCAGCCTGGCCAACCTGGTGAAACCCCGTCCCTACTAAAAATACAAAAATTAGCCGGGCATGGTGGCGGGCACCTGTAATCCCAGCTACTTGGGAGGCTGAGGCAGAAGAATCACTTGAACCTGGGAGGCGAAGGTTGCAGTGAGCCAAGATAATGCCATTGCACTCCAACCTGGGCAACAAGAGCAAAATTCTGTCTCAAAAAAAAAAAAAAAAAGTCATCAATTGAGGAAAGAAACCAACAGCTAGGTACAGAAAATGTAGAGGTCATCAACTAAATTCAACCCAAAAAGGAGTTCACCAAGACATATAATAATCAAACTATCAAAAATCAAAAACAAAAAATTTCTGAGAGCAGCAGGAGACAAGCAATATGTTACCTACAAAGGAGTCTCAATACAATCATCAGTAGACTTCTCAGCAGAAACTCCCTAGGCCAGTGTTTTCAAAGTGCTGAATGAAAAAAAAAACAACCCGGCCAACCAAGAATGCTGTAACGACCAAAGCTTTCAGAAATGAGAGAAATAAAAACTTTCCCAGACAAATAAAAGCAAAGAAAATTCATCATGATTAGGCCTCTCTTACAGGAATTGCTAAAAGAAATTCTTTAAGCTAAAAAAAAAAAAAAAATGCTTCTAACTAGTAACATAACATTTAGAAAAGCACAAAACCTAATGGTATACATAATAAATAGCAATATTCAGAATACCCTAGGACTGTAATCATGGTGTGTAACATAATTTTATCCCTAGTGTAAGGGTTAAAGGATGAAATTATTAATAACAACTATAGCTAAAATAGTCAGGAGATATATATTATAAAATGTTAATTTAGACATCAAAAGCATAACATTTGGAAGAGGGGAGTAAAAGTGCAGAATTGTTACATGTAATCAAAGTTAAGCTGTTTTCAGTTTGAAGTAGACTGTTGTAAGTGTAAGATATTCTATGAAAGCCTCATGGTAACCAAAAAGTGAAAAAAACATTCAAAACATGCCACTACAGGAAACCATAAACTATAAAGGAAAACAGCAAGACAGGAAGAAATAAATAAAGTAACTACAAAACCAGAAAACAACAAAATGGCAGTAGTAAATCTTTATGCAAGAGTAACCTTGAATGAAAATAGATTAAATTCTCTAATCAAAAGACACGGAGTGATGAATGAACTAAAAAAATGAGACCCAACTATATACTACCTACACACTTCACTTTTCAAGGAACACATAGATTGAACATTAAAAGATGGAAAAAGATATTCCACACAAAAGGAAACCAAATGAGAACAGGGGTAGTGATAGCTACATTAGAGAAAATAGACTTTAAGTCAAAAAGTATTTTAAAAAGACAAGGGCATTATATAATGATAAAGGAGTCAATTTATCAACAGGATATAACAATTATGATCATATATGCACCTAACAGTGTAGCACCTGAATCTATAAAGGAAATATTAAAGTATCTGAAGGGAAAGGTGTATTTCAATACAATGTAAGTAGAGGATTTTAATACATCACTTTCAATATTGGATAGACATAAAATCAATAAGAAAACAGTGGACTTGAGCAACATTTCAGACTAAATGGACCTAGCAGACATGCACAAAACATTCCAAACCAACAACAACCAAATACACATTCTTGTCAAGAGCACACAGAACATTTTCCAGAATAAACCATATATTAGGTCACAAGGCAAGTCTAAGCAAATTTAAGAAGATTGAAATCATATCTAGTATTTTTTTCTGATCACAATGGGTTAAGACTAAAAATCAGTAACAGTAAGACTTTCAGAAAACTCACTGAAATTAAACAACATGCTCCTGAATAGCCAGTTGATCAATGAACAAAATAAAAGGTAAATTAAAAATGGAAACACAACATACCAAAATTTAGGAATGCAGCAAAAAAAGTTCTGAAGGGCGAGTCTGTAGTAATAAATGCCTATATCAAAAAGAAAAAATATTTCAAATAAATAATGTTACACCTTAAGAAAACATAAAAAGAACAAACTAAGCCCAATGTTAGCAAAAGAAAATAAATAAGAATTATCACAGAAATAAATGAAATAGAAACCAGAAAAATGATTTAAAAAAAAAACTATAAAACTAAGAGTGGTTATTTGAAAAATTAAACAAATTTGACAAACCTTTAGCTGGACTAACTAAGAAGAAAAGACTCAAAATCAAAAATAAAAGTGGAGACATTACAACTGATAACCACAGAAACGCAATCATAAGAAACTATTATGAACTATTATATGCCAACAAATTGGATGACCTAGAATAAATAAATTTCTAGATACATACAACCTATCAAGACTGAATGACAAAGAAATACAAAATCTGAGCAGATGAATTACAAGTGTGAGATAAGGTCCAGTTAGGATAAGGGATTACATTCAAATAAAAAGTCTCTCATCAAGAAAAGCCCAAGGCCTGATGGTTTCGCTGCTGAATGCTGCCAAACATTTAAAGAACTATTACCAATTCCCCACTGACTTATCTAAAAAATCACAGAGGAAAGAATACTTTCAAAGTCTTTTTACAAAGTCAGTATTACCCCTATACTAAAGCCAGACAAGGACATCTCAAGTAAAGAAAACTACAGGCCAATATCCTTGATAAATATAGATGCAAATATCCTCAACAAAATACTCACAAACAAAATTCAACAAGACATGAAATGGATAATTTACCATGATCAAATGGGATATATCCCTGGGATGCAAGGATATATCCACATTGACAAATTATTAAATGTGATACACCACACTGACAGAAAAAATAAGTCATATGATCATCACATTAGATGCAGAAAAAAACACTTCACAAAATTTAATATCCTTTCATGGCAAAAAAAAAAAAAAAAAAACTCAAATTGTATATAGGAGAAATGTACTTCATAATAAAGGCCATATATAATCTCATAGATAACATTATACTTAATGGTGAAAAATTAGAGCCCTTTCATCTAAGATCCAGTATAAGACAAGGATGCCCATTCTCATCACCTCTATTCAACATAGTATTGGGATGTCCTTGAAAGGAGAGTAAGTTAAGAGAAAGAAACAAACGGCATCCAAATAGAAAAGGAAGAAGTGAAACTGTTGTTTGCTGATGACATCTTCTAGGACAGAAGACCCCAGATTGGGACTTAGTCCAAGAGGGTTTTGGCTTCACCCAGGAAATAATTCAACAGCAAGCCAGTGGTGGTAGACAGCAATCATATTAAATGGTATTTCTCCTTGAAGAGCAGGGCTGACTCATTGGCCATGTGCCCAGGGTTCGCATCACAAGGGATCTTGGCAACTTTATTTATACTCAGATAAATCTGCTTTCAATTACAGGAAAATTAAGGGGTGGATCATTGCAAATTCAGGGTGGATTATTTAGAACTCTCTAGGAAAAAGGCCATCACTTCCAGGTTGTTGGCAAAGAGGGTGGTAACTTCTGGGTCATTGTCATGGCATGTGTAAACTGTCATGGTGCTAGTGGGGAGTGTGTTATGCCAACGAGCAAGGAGGGCAGCTAGGGATCACTTTCATCATCGTCTGCTGGTTCCTGCCAGTTTCTTCACTTTATCCTGTCTGGACCAGATCTTGTTTTGTGACCAGAAAGTAAGTCTTGCTGGTCTCTTACCTAAATCTTACATATAAGAAACTAAAGAATCCATCAAAAAGACTTAGAACTTATCAACAAATTTAGTGAAGTTACAGGATATGAAATCAACATAGAAAAATTAGTAGGATTTCTTTAACAACAAACTTTGAAAAAGAAATCAAGAGAATAATCCCATTTATAATGGCTATAAAAAATAAAATAGGAATAAATTTAATCAAGGAGGTGAAAGACTTTTACACCAAAAAGTATAAAACATTAATGAAAAAAATTGAAGACACAAATACATGGAAATAATTCTGACTGGAATAATTAATATTGCAAGCCATGTGTGTGTTAGAGAATTAGTATTCAAAATACAGAAAGAGCTCAACTCTATAGAAAGAAAACAATCTGATTAAGAAATATGCAAAGGACATGAGTAGATATTGTAAGAATTATACTATGCAAAGCAATCTACAGATTTATTGCAATTCTTATCAAAATCCCAATGTCATTTTTCATAGATATAGAAAATACCATCCTAAAATTCATATGGAACCACAAAAAACTCTGGCCAAGGCAATCATTAGCAAAAGGAAAAAGGCCAGAGGCATCACACTACCTGATTTCAATCTATACTGTACTACAAAACAGTAGTAATTAAAGCAACATAGTACTGGCAAAAAAGTAGACACATTGACCAATGGAACAGAAGAAAGAGCACAGAAATGAAACCACACATCTGTGGTCAATTGATTTTTGACAAAGGTGCTAAGAATATGCAATGGAAAAAGAGCACTGTCTTCAATAAATGGTATTGGGAAAACTGGATATTCATATGCAAAAGAAAGAAACTGGACCTTATCTCACACTGTATACAAAAATCAACTCAAAATGGGTTAAAGAAACATAAAACCTGAAAGTGTGAAACTACTAAAACAGGGGAAGAGCTACATGACATTGGCCTGGATGATAACTTTTTAGATTTCACCTCAAAAGCACAGACAACAAAGGCAAAAATAAACAAATGGGATTACATTCAAATAAAAAGCTTATTTAAAACAAAGGAATTAACAGAGTGAAGACACAACCTAGGGATTAGGAGAAAATATTTGCAAACCATATACCTGGTAGAAAACGAATATCCAAACTATACAAGAAACTCAACTCTATGGGAAGAAAAACTAGTAATCCGATTAAGAAATAAGTAAAGGGCTTTTGCAGATATTTCTTTAAAGACATACAAATGGGTAACAGACACATAAAAAATGTTCAGTATCACTAATCATAAGGGAGATGCCAATTAAAACCACAACGAGATATTACTTTACACCTGTTAGAGTGGCTATCATCAAAAGGACAAAAGACTAGCATTGGCAAGGTCTGGAGAAAAGGGAACTTACACCCTGTTGGAAGAAACATAAATTAGTGTAGCCATTATAGAAAACTGTGTGGAGATTCCTCAAAAAACTAAAAATCGATTTGCCATATGATCTAGCAATCCTACCTTTGGGTATTTACCCAAAGATTTTAAATCAGTATGTTGAAGAGATGTCTGCACACCCATATTTATTGCACCACTATTCATAATAGCCAAGCCGTGGGATTAACCTTAGTGCCCATCAACAGATGAATGGAGTTTTGAAAATATGGAATGTATGTACAATGAAATAGTACTCAGCCTGAAAAAAGAAAGTTTGTAATTTGTGCCAACATGGATAGAATTGGAGAACATATACTAAGTGATAAGCCAAACATAGAATGGCAGATTACCACATGTTCTCATTTATATGTGGAATATAAAACAATTGAAGTTACAGAAGTAGAGAGTAGAATGGTGGTTACCAGAGGCTGGTGGGTAGAGGGGATGAGGAGATGATAAGCAAAGGGTACAAAGCCTAAGATTGGAGGAATAAGTCTGCTTCTTTTTGAGATCTGTTGCAAAGCATAGTGAATATAGATAATAATTGAGTAGTGTACATTGTATCATTGAGAGAGTATAGCTCCAATGCTCTGATCACAAAAATGTCAAATATTTAAGGTGATGGAAAGTTTTACAGCTTAATTTATGATTCTACCTATATTTTAAAAAATCACTGTGTACTTTATAAAACTATAATTTTTCAAAATATAAACTTTTAAAAAAATTAGTGAGGAATAAGGGATGAATGAAAAATAAAATGGCAAGGTGAATACACAATCTATTCTGCAAGTTTTATATAGTTGCTAAATGTGGCCCATGAATTTGCCTGTAGTACCAGCAGAAAGTAAAAAAGGATGAAATACAAAATTTGTAATCACCAAAATATGTAATCAAGCCAGTTTTCAGAAAGGTCACAAATGAGTTTTGAGAGAAACATTTTTTGTGTCTCTGCATTCTCAGAAGTATGCTGTATTAGTCTGTTCTCATGCTGCTAATAAAGACATACCTGAGACTGGGTAATTTATAAAGGAAAGAGAGGTTTAATGGACTCACAGTTCCACATGACTGAGGGGACCTCACAATCATGGTGGAAAGTGAAGGAGGAGCAAAGGCACATCTTACATGGGAGCAGGCAAGAGAGCGTGTGCAGGGGGACTGCCCTTCATAAAACCATCAGATCTTGTGAGACTTATTCACTGTCATGAGAACCGCATGGGAAAAACCCACCCCCATGATTCAATTACCTCCTGCCTGGTCCCTCCCATGACATATGGGGATTATGCAAACTACAATTCAAGATGAGACTTGGGTGGGGACACAGTCAAACCATATTATATGCCATTGTAATTTTCATTTCGTTCATTCACTATTTATACAATAATTATTTCTTGAACACCTTCTATTTGTTAGAGTTGTGCTGTTTGCTTGAGGATAGAAAGAATAAAACAGGGCTGGGCGCAGTGGCTCATGCCTGTAATCCCGGCACTTTGGGAGACTGAGGTGGGTGGATCACCTGAAGTCAGGAGTTCGAGACTAGCCTGACCAACATGGAGAAATCCCATCTCTACTAAAAATACAAAATTAGCTGGTCATAGTGGTGCAATGCCTGTAATCTCAGCTACTCAGGAGGCTGAGGCAGGAGATCACTTGAGCCTGGGAGGTGGAGGTTGTGGTGAGCCGTGATCACACCATTGCACTGCAGCCTGGGCAACAAGAGTGAAACTCTGTCTCAAAAGGGAAAAAAAAAAAGAATAAAACAGAATCCATGTCTTACAGATAAGCAGGGTCTAGGGTAAAAGAATAATGGCTGTATCTTTCTTTGGCTTTCATCACTACATGTTTGAGTGGAGAGGAAGAAAATCTAATGACAGGCAGGAGCAGACTTGGATTGAGGTTGCAATAGGAGATGAGGCCTGAAGGAGGATTTGAAACAAAAATGAAGCACTCATGTGGGCTGACAGTGCCTGGTCACAGAAACACCATTCATTGCTTTGACTCGACTACATCTATTTCTAACTACAGTCTGTCATTTAAGGATACCTCTCGATGACCTGGGCTCTGAGTTTGGGAGGTTCCTTGGATTCTTAGGAAATCATGTGGCTTTGGTGATAAAGTGAAGCTGGGTGGTAAGAGGATGCAAAGTCAGCTGGTTTCAGAAAGGCTCTGAACTGTGTGTGAGTGTACGTGTGTATACATATATTTATCACTAACAGAGTGATGTATACCTGGCTGTCTGACCAAAGATGACCCTTTCACCTCTGTAAATAACCCTTAAAAGCTGTACATAGACTTTTAAAATTGCTTTTCCTCCTTTCTCCATCCAGAATTTATCTAATTTATCTTGGTCTTTTTGGGCTGCCATAACAAAATATCATAAACTCGGTAGCTTATAGACAACAGAAACTTACTCCTCACAGTTTTGGAGGCTGGGAAATCCAAGATCAAGATGCTGGTAGATTTGGCATCTGGTGAGGGCCCATTTCCTTTTTCATCTATGGTGCCAACTTGCTGTATCCCCACTTGATAGAAGGGGCAAGGGAGCTCTTTAAGGCCTTTTTTTTTCTTTTAGAGACAAAATCTCACTATGATGCCCACACTGGAGTGTAGTGGCTATTCACAGGCACAGTCATAGTGCACTGCAACCTCAAAACCCTGGAATCAAGCAGTCCTCCAACCCCAGCCTCCTTACTAGCTGGGACTATAGGTGCATGTCACCATGCCCATCTCTGAGACTCATTCATGAGGGCAGAACTCTGTCTTCATGATCTAATCACCTCCCAAAAGTCCACATCTCCTAATATCATCACCTTGGAGGTTAAGGTTTCAACATGTGAATTTTGGGTGTACACAAATATTCAGACTGTAGCAGAGGGAAAGCAGGCAAAATGATTTGTCATAGTGGTCACAGCTCCTGCCCACTTATCATGGCCCTGTCTTCTGCCACTTTTAGCCATGAGCCCCTAGAGAGAGAGATGGCTAATTATATGTATGTGATTAGCCTAATTATATGTATGTGAGTGACTTTGACCACCTGGACATTCAGCTTGTATTTCTAAGTGAAAATCATATCAAGAGTTATGTTTGTGTTCAGAGTTTTAAAATGAACAATGTCAGTTAAATAACACATTGTAAACCAAAAATAAAATTCGAAACACCCCATCCATCTAAATGGAACCCTCTTCTCGGCTAGGCGCATTCCAAAGTTAACCTGAAAAACTAGTTCAGGCCATGATGAGAAGTGGGAGCTGGACATGCCTCATTTGTGCCCTCCTCCCTTTTGGAATTGCTGATAGAACAGACTCTAAGTCTGATAAGAAACATTTACAATCTATTCTCTCTGAAGCCTGCTACCTGGAAGTGTCATCTGCATGATAAATCCTTGGTCTCTACAACCCCTTATAGCAACTCAGACATTCCTTGCTTTTGATAATACCTCTTTCAACCAATTGCCAATCAGAAAATCTTTGACTCTGTGTATGACCTGGAAGCCCCCACTTCCAGCTGTCCTGCCTTTCAGGACTGAACCAATGTACATTTTACATGTATTGATTGATGTTTTTTGTTTGTTTGTTTGTTTGTTTGAGATGGAGTCTCGCTCTGTTGCCCAGGCTGGAGTGCAGAGGTACGATCTTGGCTCACTGCAAGCTCCACCTCCCAGGTTCACGCCATTCTCCTGCCTCAGCCTCCCGAGTAGCTGGGATTACAGGCGCCTGCCACCACGCCCAGCTAATTTTTTGTATTTTTAGTAGAGACGGGGTTTCACCATGTTAGCCAGGATGGTCTTGATCTCCTGACTTCATGATCCGCCTGCCTTAGCCTCCCAAAGTGCTAGGATTACAGGCATGAGCCACCGTGCCTGGCCTATTGATTGATGTTGTATGTCTCTCTAAAATGTATAAAACCAAGTTATGGCCCAACGACCTTGGACACGTGGTCTCAGGATCTCCTGAAGTTTCTATCATAGGCCATTGGTCACTCACATTTGACTCAGAATAAGTATCTTCAAATCTTTTACAGAGTTTGACTGTTTTTATCGACAGCATGATGCTAGCATATGTGTTTCATTTTTAATTTGAAACAATAGATATCATAGTGATCTTTTCTGGACTGCTTTTGAGTAGGAAGAAGAAGAAGAGCAAACTCATTGAGAAGCCTGGATACTATGCTTGAATTATTTAACAGGGTCTATCACTTAAAGTGGGGTTTGAAGGCTGTGTTGAAAAATAAGCATAAAGATCTTGGACATGTTCACTAGAGAATAGCTTTCCCTTCTCTGGCAGTGATAATCGTATCCCCACCCATTTTCCATGGAATGTTGAGAAGTTGTCACATCTTGAGTTTCGCAAGAGAGAGCAGCACCACTTACTTTTCTTTGTTTCTGTTTCCTCCTTCAGTCCCAGCAGAAGTGCATCGTGATCTTTGCCCTGGTGTGCTGCTTTGCCATTCTAGTTGCACTGATCTTTTCAGCCGTGGACATCATGGGAGAGGATGAGGATGGACTCTCAGAAAAAAATTGCCAAAATAAATGTCGGTAAGAGGTAACAAACAAAAATTCTCTTTTAGGGGGCGGGCAAGAAATCCAAAGAGGGCCTTGAACAATGGAGAAGAAAATACATAAACACATGTAGTCATCCAGGCTCCCCTTAGCTTAAGCTGAGGTGTGAGTCTGTCCACTAGTACTCTTACTTTTAGGGCAAGTAATGAGTAATGATTGAATTCACTTTACAATCTGGTCATATTCTCTACAGGCTGGTGGACAAGAAAAAAATTTTTGTAACAATCAGCATTTCTGGATGCCACTGTATATGAGGTTTGTTTTGGGTGTTCATGATGAGCCTGTAAAAATGAGTGCTCCAATGGACAAAGAACACTGTGCTAGTTGTTCCATCAAATCCAAGTTAAAAAATACACGTCTCAGGGAAAATTCCAACTTAAGGTCAGGGATTGAAGAAGTAAGTGTGTCGATGAGAAGACACAGGGCTCCTCGACCTGTCCCAATTTAGCACACAGTTTGTTTTTAATCTAGAAACTACAGTAGCTTCACGGTTTTATGTATGCATTATGTCTCTTCAGTTACATTAAGTAGCATTTCCTGGGGGACATTGCTGACTGGCAGAGACTTCACAGTGTAGTCTCAACCCCAGAAATCTCATCAAACTCTTCTCTGAGCTGCTACCATTTTTTCAGGTTTAGGGAGGGTGAAGAAAAGTAGCAAAAGCAGGCAGATAGATAAGAGGTCTATTTTTATATATGTATTGCTGCAAAGCTGAAGTGAGGCCACTAAATTACAACAGTAATTATTAATTAGAGCTTATAATAAATTTAAATTGTTGTATTTCCCCGTGGAAAGCATTAGCCTAAGATCCGCGCCCCCCCGCCAACTTTCCTAGCTTAAAATAAACAACAACCTCGTAATATATATGTGAGTTTTGTCCTGGATATTTTGCTTTGAGGTTGAATGTTCTGGCGCAGGAAATGTTCTGAAAAGACAATTGGCATTTTTTTTTTAACCCATGGTACCTTATAGTCTAGTTACCAGGCAACAGGTATTATATACAGAGCAGAGCATACAAGAAAGAAATCAATACACATTTTAGATTTTCTTCCTTCATGTTAGAAAGGTATTCCATAATATTATGTAGCCATAAAAAGGAACAAGATCACGTCCTTTGCAGGGACATGGATGGAATTGAAAGCCATTATCCTTAGCAAGCTAATGCAGGAACAGAAAACCAAATACTGCATGTTCTGACTTATGAGTGGGAGCTAAATTATGAGAACACATGGACACATGGTGGGGAACAACACACCCCAGGGCCAGTTGGAGGGTCAGGGGTGGGAGGAGGGAGAGCATCAGGAAGAATAGCTAATGGATGCTGGGCTTAATGTTTACCTGGGTGATGGAATGATCTGTGCAGCAAACCACCATCGCCCACATTTCCCTATATAACAAACCTGCACATACTGCACTTGTAACCCTGAACTTCAAAGCTTGAAATAAAAAAAGATATTTCATAAATATATTTACTTCCCAGACTGGATTTTGGTGAAAAATCGTTTTGTGATTACTGTAATGAAAGCAACAGAAGAACAGTAGATTACTGTCATCTTCTGCTAATGCTATTACATGTCAAATATACATAGACAAGGGGCCCATGACTCATATTTATTGAGTGAGAACATACTGCTTCTTTCTCTCCTCACCTTAAAGTGAAGAGTTCTGTGTATTTTAAATGCAAACTCGAACACCTAGAAGGCAATTTCATAGAGGTCAAACCATAGCAGTTTCCGTAAGACAAAATACCTGGTCATTTCAATGCACATTACCAGGTATTGGTAATTTTCAACAACAAAAGGTCATTTTTTTTTCACTTGGAGGAAGCTGAAATTTGCTTTAATTTTTATTTTTAACTCATGCAACTGGAATTAGGGTCTATTTCTTCTCTCAATCAGTAACTAAATTCTAATGACTTAATTCTACTTCTCCCACCATCTAGAAAATATTATTCTAGCTACTAGGCATTCTCCTTTCCTTTGGGTGGTTGGACTCACTACCCTGGTTACTAGATAACATATATCATATATATATGTGATATTACATATGATATATGAGTATATATATGGGGGGGTAGATCTTTTCTGAAACATACGTCACCTCTAGGTCTTTCCTCTGCAGCTCTTGCCCTGTGCCCTGTGTTTCTCTTCTGCATTCTCAGACATTACAACATACACTTCTTGTATGTCTGCCCTGGAACTGGTATCTTGCTTCCCCTAACTTCATCCCCAGGAAGTTTCTCCTTTTGCTTCTCTCTCCAATGCACAGGATGAGGAGGTAGGGTTGCTGCATTTCCTTATTCCCTTATCCAGTTTCCAACCTGTTGTTTCACCACCTTTTCTGGATTATTCTCATTTGAATTTGATTTGATCTTCCACAAGCTCCTCCTGATTCAGTCTGAGGACAGCTGTGGGCTTTAGGTCAGTGTTGATATCAGGGTTGACAGAACCTTCTGGAAGTCATATTCTGCCAACAGAGGGTACTCCAGGTGGATGCAACGTTTCTGGAGTTCCTCAATCATTTCCTGGGGAGTGAGCCTTTTGTGCCTGGCTAACAGACCTCCACCCATCCATCTCATCCCTTGCCAATGTTTTTAGCAACCTAAGAATTTACTTCTCAAGACTCTAGCCTTGCCATTTTTTAAGCATTTCAAATCAATACATTTAAAGTCCACTTCACCCTCACACCTACCTGCCAGCAAGCAACTCCACTTCCAAGCTAGCCTAACGCAGTTAACAACTATGGACTTTGAAATTAGAAAGATCTGAATTGAAATCTACATTCTACTACTTACTAACTGTAAGCTTGGGGAAGATATGAATTGAATTATTTCATTCATCCCCTATCAGCAGAGCACCAAGAGACTGCACAAGGAGTTACAGTAGTCATGAGACTGTTGTGGCAATTTACGGTGGTCACAACTACAATGGGTGATATGGTTTGGCTGTGCCCCATTCAAATCTCAACTTATATTGTATCTCCCAGAATTCCCACGTGTTGTGGGAAGGACCCAGGAGGAGGTAATTGAATCATGGGGGCCATCTTTCCGGTGCTATTCTCGTGATAGGGAATAAGTCTCACGAGATCTGATGTGTTTGTCAGGAGTTTCCGCTTTTGCTTCTCTCTCATTTTCTCTTGCCACTGCCATGTAAGAAGAGCTTTTCACCTCCTGCCATGATTCTGAGGCCTCCTCAGCCCTGTGGAACTAAAAGTCCAATTAAACCCTTTTTGGTTCCCAGTTTCAGGTATGTCTTTGTCAGCAGTGTCAAAACGGACTAATAAAATGGGGATGTCAGACAGGGTCTGGGAGAGTGGCTTGACATAGTGAAATGAATAAATTTGGTGTAGGACACCTCTTCACCCTTAATGGGTTATGAAAGCTCTTTTAATTTCATTTTCCTTAAAAATGATAGATTAAAAAAACTGTCTCACAAAGTTTATGAGGATTCAGCAAATTGTATAAACCCATGGCAAAGCATCAGGAAACTCATTAAAAAATAATATGAAATGTTAATTATCTCCTTGTTCCTCCAAAGAGTCTAGAAATTCCTCTTCTCTATTCACAGCCTACTTCCTTTTCCTCCCACTTCTTCACTTATCTTGAATCTATCCTGATTTTAGTCTTTGGTTCTATGGAAATATGCAAAGACCAATCACACGACAGCAGAGGCTATTTAGTTAGAGCTTGCTGCAACAAGGGAGTCACCCACCATCAATTGTGTTTTGCAGAGAAATGGGAAAGCTTCATAGTGGAAGAAAGAAGGCTCTAGGTGTGCTCTGATTAGAGGCTATTGGCTTGGGTAGGCTGTAGGTGGGATAACTAGAAGTGACATCCTATGTAATTGGTTAGAGGGTCATATTTGACTTTTTCTGGTTGATCCTGAATTGGAAGTAGGAACAAAAATTAAGGAAGCTGTTGGTCATTAATCAAGTCCCGGCCATTTGTGGCCAATTGTTACAGAAATTATGGTTTAGCTTTCTGGATTGTTACTAGAGATAGCAGTCTGACTTACAGCAGACTGGCTTCCAGGGCTGGTTGTTGCAGATAAGGGGTTAGTTTCCTGGGCAGGAGGCTACAGATTGTGCAGCCTCCATATATGATTTGGCCATTGTCCATTTGTTTATTCGGTCTCTTACCTCCCTGAACCTCCTCCTCTATCAACCCCTTCTGTCTTAATTTTCCTCCCATCCATTTGCCAGATCATGACTAGCATACCGCCATGCTTCCTGCAGCATCCTGAAGCCTCACTTGGGTTTTTTTTTTTTTTAATTTTTTTTTTTTTTTTCGCCTAGATCTGGCAGCAAATTCTTAAACTGGTTGACTCCTGGTTCTACCCATCCTTGTCCTCAGGGCAGCCTCAGCCATTGGTCCAGGCCCTCATAAGTCTGCAGGAGAGTGGGTCCCACTGTTGTTCAGTTCTAGATTCCTCCAGGCACTCATGCCCCTGGTAAAAGAGGTGAGGGATTTTCGGAGAAGCACCATTGAATATACTGGTGCTGACACAGACCAGTAGGAACATCCACTGGTCTGCAGAAGCTCGAGCATGCCAGTCTGAACTTAAACCTTTCTCTAGAAAATTCCAGTCCTTCCTCTCATGACCTCATCCCTTTCCTGGAGCTAACCTCCCTGGACTCCTTCCCAGACTTTACCTGAAGGTGGCGCTAACTCTACCCCATGATACTCAGTTTCCGATTACTTTGTACTGAAGTCCAATGTGTTCTTTCTGCTTTTCTCCGTGTGTTGTCACTATCATAAAGTGCTGCTTGCTCAGTTCAACCTTTGCTGAGATCTTATTACTTCATCGTTAAACTCCCTCTGTGCGTGTAGCGCTCCTCACTTTTGAAAGTTGAAAGAATATCAACATTTACAGTCTGTCAGCATCTCATCACAGTTTTCACAGTCTCTCCCCAAGACCTCTTCATCTGGTGTACTCTTTCTTTTTTTTTTTTTTTTCTTGAGACAGAGTCTCGCTCTGTCGCCCAGGCTGGAGTGCAGTGGCGCCATCTCGGCTCACTGCAAGCTCCGCCTCCCGGGTTCACGCTATTCTCCTGCCTCAGCCTCTCCGAGTAGCTGGGACTACAGGCGCCCCCCACCACGCCTGGCTAATTTTTTGTATTTTTTAGTAGAGACGGGGTTTCACAGTGGTCTCGATCTCCGTGATCTCTCTTGATTTCTCGTGATCTGCCCGCCTCGGCCTCCCAAAGTGCTGGGATTACAAGCGTGAGCCACCGCGCCCTGCCTCTTTCTTAAATATAGTACTTTAATTCATCTTATTTCTGCTAACTAGCTTTCTATCCTCTAATAAGATTCCCATTCGATTCATTCTGCCCGCTCAATGTTTTTCCAACTTTCATATGCCTCTCTAAAAAAGTATGCCTCTATAAAAAATCCTTGTGATTTTTTTGTCTTGTTTTATTTCTTCCCCGCTTTGTATTATTTTGCTGCTAGATTACTGTACTAATAGTGGATAATTTTATCATAATTTCCCTCACAAATCTACAAAATATCAAAGGCTCTAAACTTATTTTCCAAATGTCTTTTAATGAGCCTCAGTTATAATGCCCCAAAAATAAGATCTTTGACCTCAGTAAATGACCTTTTTCTTTGTCTCTTTGTATTGGATTTCTGGGCACTTCCACCGTTTCTCAATATGTTTTAAATGATTTATTTGGTCCTTATAACTTTAAATCTCCATGTCACTTTGGTTACTTGAGGGGGGTGAAAGACACATTTTCTAGTTTCTACTAGTAACCTACCTGTCAGTAGGCCTGGGACATCACTGATAGGTAAGGAAAGTTCAAACTGCTGGTGTAGGTTGCATGCATCCTGTGATTTGGCTATTTTGCAATTCACTAGTGCCCCTAATCATCCTTGTACCTCATTCTTGTGAGAGGTAACCACACACGAAGTTTCCCACACATCATGTCCTCAGGGACCAGCAGAGACATTGGAGCTGAGCTCCAGGTGCTGCTCAATTGCAGAACACCTGCTCTCACATGAACACCCACCCTTTCAGAGGAGAGGTCTTTATTTTGTATATATAGCTACTTCCATCTTCCCTACTCCCCCCACAGAGCTGTCCTACATCAGTCATTTTCAGCTGCCACTCCACCACTTATTAGAGACACTATTAGACACTCACTAGAAGAGGGATTTTTGTTGCTATTCCTTCCTGATAAATACACACAGAACCAGTCAGCATCCTTCTCCTCCCTGACTTCAGGCCCAATCCTCATGACAATATGGAAAGAAATTTCTGCAAAGTATCGTTAAGCAAGCTGAGTAAACATACCTTCTTGGGTGTGCTAACATTGCCATATAGTCATATTGATGAACGTGTGTCACCTATTTTATCTAGGTAGCTATTGCAGCCCCTGTTCAAGACCTCCTCACACTTGCCTCTCATCTTCCTGACTCAGCCCCCATGCCTGGGTGGCTACCGGTCTAGGTTGGCTCACTCTTGCTCACATGTCTTCGCGTTCGTTTTAGCTTGCTCACTTAGTCTGAAGTATGAAGGAAATGGAACAACTCAGTCTATCTAATCTATCTGTATCTCTATATCTCAGTCTCTGTCCCTAATGTATCTAATCCCCATTATTCCTGAATCCAGAAATTTTCTTTCATCCTAAATAGAATAGAGTTGGGTCTGCACAAAAGGGGTCCCATGTAATATTATAGGCTGGGTAACCAATGTATAAATTTCCACAGCAGTTCTCCAATAACGAGTGTCCTAGATCACCAAAGTCTGGTCACAGAAAGTATAGTGAGGGCCAAATTCACTTTGTAATATACCACCCTTTCACACATAGACTTTTTATACATCCTTTCTAAATTTTCAAGTTTGTCTATTAAAAAGCTGATGACTTTGTGTTTTTCACATACTTTATTTGCTGAATCTCTTCCTCTGACCTATCATTTCTTACAAAATATCTACAGACATCTAGATTTATATCAATAACTCAGTGGCAGCTTCAGCATAGTACACACATAATTTGGTTCATCAATATATGACATTCCTAGAAGACAGTATTGAGAGACCACTTTGTGTGTTGACAATTACCTCCTAGTATTTTGTCACTTTTCTGTTTAGTATCATGACCTTAGAGTGGTCTTAACAGACTCAGCTTGCTCCAGTGGACTTTAATCATTGTTTTCCCTTTTAATGCCCAAATTGTCACTACTTGGCCAGTGAGAGCCACCTTTTGTACTTTTGGACATTATTGCAGGTATCTGTAAGAGCAGCCTTGCTTTTTGGCAACAGCAAGCTTTTCTAGTGCTATTTTAAATTAGCTTGCTTTGAGACGTGGTATTGTCTACTTTCAAATGAGCCCTGGTTCCTTTTCATGAAGACTTCTATGAAAGACCAGAATCTAAGTTCTATGGGTGTCCTTATATTGTCGTCCAAGGGTGTTGTTGATAGACACAGTGACACCACAGGAAATGTTCTTACGCTGCAGTAATGAACAATTATATGGTGCTAAAGAATTGCTCAGCACTGACTGAATAATACTTCTCCCTCCCTCTTTCCCTCTTCCTCTCCGTTCATTGCTTCATATTCCAGACATAAGCATGTGGACTATAGGGCCAGATTACCTGGGTTTGAATCTGGCTATACCACTTAGGAGCTCTGCAATCTTGGGGAAGTTTCTTGATTTTACTGTGCCTCATTTTCTTTTCTTCTGTATATTGCAGACAAGTATTGGGTCTTGTGTGAAAGGCTTCTGTAAAGACTAAATGTGTTCATGTGACTACCTTTGATACAGTAGCATCTGTCATATAATAAATGTTCAATAAATATCCACTATTATTCTTCTTATTAAGTGGCAGAAGTTTATTGCAGGTGTTTGCAGGTTTTTTTTTTTTCCTTTCATCTTACTTTGCTCCAAAATGGGGAAGAGCTTATTATCATTTTTCACCCTTTTCTTAAACTATAAATTTTTCCCTTTATCTACATTAATTTTGATCTATTTTGCTTTGTATTGACAAACCCAACTATGTTTTTAAATTACAGTGTTGCTCCCAAATTTAGAAGATCCCATTTGGTTTTGGCTCCTTATTTGATATCTGAGCACTCTTCTGACTGCCTAAAAAAAGAAAAGAAGGTAGTCTAACTTATTCTTCCTACCCCAGAGGAACTCCGAAGAATGTAAAAGCCTAGAGCCCTTGATACTACAAATGGATTTCCAGGGCACTAAATGAAAAATAGCGATGAAAAGTAGAATAAAGACAAAAACTCTCTAGAGCCTTTTATCTTATATCCTTTCCTAGTTTCCCCATTTGAGCTGACAGTGAGCCTATCACCTATATAATATTCTGAAGTATTTTCCCTTTTATCAGTGCCAGTATCTATTTCTTCTGGAATTTTCTAAGGTCTAAGAGGAGAGATAAGCATTCATGTTTAATTCACGATGTTAAACATAAGTGAGTCATTTGATCCATTTCTTATTGGCTCCCTCTCTTTTCTAGTTGTAAATCCCTTCCACTTCCCTCCCCTTCCCTCCCCTGGGTCTCTGTTTAGAGATTGCTTTGGTCGAGAAGATGGCATCCACCTGATGTAACTCCTTCAGCTTTCTTTCCAACTCAGAATCCCCCAAGTGACTTCATTCGTCCTCCCCTCCTTCCATTTTTATCTCAGAGGAAGAGCTGTTCCTTTCCTTTTCTGAAACTAGCCCCTCTGTCAACACACTGAATCCTGTGGAAATAAACGAAGGCCAACCCATGAGAAAAGCAAAGGTTATTTATTCTGAGCCCCTATAGCAAGAGACTCAGCCACCGTCACTTGCATTTTGGCAGAGACTCAAGGGCTGCAGAGGAGGGGGAAAACTTTGTAATGAGGAGAAATGAACACTACATATCACTTTCCCTTTTGAGCCTCTATGCCTTCGAAGGTCGTCTGCATTCTCCAAGAGTCCTGAGCTGAAGAACCTCATCCCTCTTTGATTCGTCACTTTTTTGCCCCCTTTCTCCAATAAAAGTCCATTTCTGTAATGGGAACTTTGGCCTTTTATTGGAGTTATCAGCATTTCTGTTTGTTTGTTTGCCCTAATAGATCAAAAGCTCCCTAAGAACAAGGAACCCATTTATCTGTCTGTCTCTGTGCCCCATGCAGTCCCTCACACTGGGCTGAGCGCTCTTTTTTTTTAAGTGGGCAATAGTTTCCATGAAAATACAAGTATAAATTACAGAAAGAATAGTGTTCATTGAGATAATACGTATTATTATGTTACTTTATTATTCCTCCATAGTAGAATTTGCCTTAGATCAAACTGAGAATTATGAGAGAAGATACAATAGTTTATAGATTATATATGTGAAGACTATCATGTAGAAATGAGTTAGAAGAAGAAACTTACAGGGGAGTTGTTAAAATGAAGTGGAATAGTCTGATGCTGTACTTTTTTTCTAACTAGCATTGAATAAATAACTGTTAATAATAACTGGAAATGGGAGATAGCTTCATTTTAAGTGAAGGAAAAGAGAAGTCTCCAAACACATTTAAATACAGATATTTTTATGCTTCTGAACTCTACTCTTCTATGAGATGGCATGTATTAATATTTTTATTTCACCATTGAATCCAGTAAGATTCGGATTTCCTGAACTATGGGATTTGATTAGCCCAATATCCAGAAAGTATTGTTTACATTCCACAGCTAAAATTTAAATGATTATGTTAAAAATAATGTTTCATCTTTAGCATTTAATATTTAAAGGAGGAAATCTGAGAGAGTGTGACACTCCCCTGATGGTCTATAATTACCACTCTGAGAAGCAGCAGAAGCTAATTATTTCAAAGTTTTGATTTTAATGAAACTTAATATATGATTAATGATGTTGACATTTCCTGTCACCAGGTTTGTTCTCCAAAAAGATAATTCGAATCTGATAGGTATTTTTCAAAAAGTTCATTGAACTCTTATAGGCACAATCATACCTGATAATCATGAGTAGTATTGAAAACAGAAAGTATAGCTGCGTTTTCCACAGACAACCTGTTTCAGCTGCCTTGTCAGGAAGAGGCCCTATGTGTAATCATTCTCATAGTAACAGCTAAGAGCCCAACCTGAACCTGAGGCAACAGGAACATTGATGGAGGGAGTGGAGTGGGAAGAAAAATAAAGAGAAAACTGGAGTTGATGTGTCTGATGGGTATTCTTATATTTTGGTTATAGACCTGTAATTAGAAATTTTTCTAATCAGAACTTCCAGTTAAAGTAATTGCCATGGTCACAAAGACTATATTGAGAAAAATTTTCAACAGAAAAATCTGTTAAAGAACTCATAGGACCTCAGCTTCCAAAGCCATAGAATTTAGACATTTAGAACAGGTCGCAAGGTTGGAATGCAGCATTTCAGAATGGGTTTATGCTTCAGAGGGGAAACTGTGAACTGTGAGTCTAAAAGGCACAGTAGCAAGCAATGAAAGATTCTGCAAACCAACATGAACTACAACTCCAAAGCAGTTTTCAGATATTACTCACCCTGGAGGCAGCGATATGTTTGCAACATGAAACTTAGGTAGGTTCAGACGACCTAGGACAGGTTTCCTGTTGTCCCTTCAAGCTGAGGAAGTCATCTAAACTCAGCCTCTGTACTCCCATTTAGAAATTGATGGGAAGTTTTCTTCCATGCCGCTGTGAGACAGAAATAAGATAATGCATGTGTAGAAGACTGCAAAGTGCTTTACAAAGTGAGGTATTATATGATTCACTTGCTTATTTATTTATTTATTTATTTGAGATGGTGTTTTGCTCTTATTGCCCAGGCTGGAGTGCAGTGGCGTGGTCTTGGCTCACTGCAACCTCTGCCTCCCAGGTTGAAGCGATTCTTCGGCCTCAGCCTACTGAGTAGGCTGATTACTGTAATCAGGGTGCCTGTAATCAGGCTAATTTTTGTATTTTTAGTAGAGACGGGGTTTCACCACATTGGCCAGGCTGGTCTCAAACTCCTAATCTCAGATGATCCATCTGCCTTGACCTCCCAAAGTGCTGGGATTACAGGTGTGAGCCATCACATCTGGCCGATTTGCCTATTTTTTGAGCCACACTCTCAAAGGCCAATAGCATCCAATGTGAGAAATGTCATTTTTAAAATATAATCTACTGCCTCATGAGGCCTATACTTTTATGAAAATAGAAGAGAAAATAGAAAGTATTATGCAGATGCTTTCTTATATTTACCTTGCAATTCTGAGAGCCATCACAAGCCATTGAGAAGCTTCAGTGGCCTGGCCCTCGCTGGGCAGCAGAGGTCAAGGTGAAGTGTGTGAGACATGCCCAAGAGCTCACTCAGGCTCTGCATCCAGGAGACCTGATTGTGCATCTCAGCTTGTCTACCTGCTGTGCAAACTTGGTCGTTTAAGCAGCCTTGATTTGAGTGTAGAATGATGGTTATCATGCTAGTACATATTCTACAGAGTTTTATAAAAAAAATAATGGATGATAGTGTGTAACTTGTTTGACCAAAACAGAGAAACGTATAGGTCAGGGATCCCTTCCTTCCAGGTTAATCTACAAAACTCATCATCTTAGATTTACCTCATTTAACTTTGCTTGTTTTATTACATCCATATTTCCAAGTTATTTCATTACATCCTTGCCTTTTAAAACAAGTAACTATGTATGCAATTGAAAAACTAATATATACAGATGATAATAATGTCAACAATTCAGTTTTACAATGAAACAGTCCCCCCTCTTATTGTAGGCCCTGTGTCCCCTTGCCCAGAAGCAAACACTGCTAACACTTTCTTATATGTCTTCCCAGAAATATGATTTTATCTGTGGATATTTGTATTGTGCATGTTTATGTATCAGTCCCTTTTTTCTCACAGATGGCAGCATATAGACATGATGTACCATGAACGATTTTTTTCCACGCCTTTCCGTATTAAGACAGACAGATCCATGGCTGCATGGCACTCATTGTATGAATATAATATAAATAATTCAACTAGTCCTTTGTTGATTTGAAAGACATTTAGGTTCCTTGGGGGTTTTGTTGTCAGCATAACGACCAGTGCCACAATGGAAATCTTTATCGATCCTGGAACACGTTTAGCCTAGGTAGTAGAATATCTTTAAATTCCTAGAAATGGAATTGCTAGATGAAAGGGTAGATATGGTTTACTTGTGGATAGACAGATAGTACAAGTTGGATTCCAAAGAGTCTGTATCATTAATGTTATGATGACTTGTTTTCCCCCACGATTGTCAGCATCACATATTAACAAATTCTTTATCTTTGCCAATCTGATAAAAGAAAAAAATGTATTGTTAAAAATTATGAGGAGTGTTGAAAATCTTTTCACGTGTTTATGAGACATGTTTACTTCTTCACCTGTGGCTTGCCTATTTCTGTCCTTTGCATGCATAGGAGAAATATGGTGTGATAGAGGATTCAGTAAAACATCAACATATGAGACCAATATGGTAATCAAAATAAGTATTGTATTATTAACAAAATAAATAACATCACTCACAGAGCACATCTAATTTATCAGACATAATTAGATTTTGGAGCCTTACTTTTTTGTCATATTAGAAATATCAATTTGTAGGAGATTTTCATAGGCAGTTATTAATGTTTTACCTTCATAGAACATTGAAAATTGATTATTTGTGCATATATAAGGTGAACTTTCACTGTGAGCTCTTTGCTTCAATAATTGTAACATTTACTCTATAAGATGAATCAGGGCTGTCCCTTATTATAAATGAAGTACTTTATTTGGAGCACTCTTTTAGAAATATTGCAGTCTGGGATATTCAATCATTTGGCTAGATGTAGCTTCTATGCAGATGCTTTCCTATTTTTACCACGCAATTCTCAGTGATGCTATTGACTAGTAACTGAAGTTAGAGTCAACTATCATATTTTGACTTGATTTTCACATTATTTAGTCTCCAGGCAGATCTCGGTAGTCCGTTCTTACTACAAAAGGATCTAGAACTACATCTCCAAATGGTGTGGACTGTGGTTCATGACAAATGACCAGTTTTTGGATATTATTTGGTGTTATGACAGCTGTCACTTATTGTGTATCTATAATATACCAGCCACTAAAAGGACCCAGTGTTATCTCATTGATTCTTATACTAAGACAGATATTGTGATACTAATTTTACAGACGAAATAAGTTTAAACATTATTAAATAATCTACCCTAGTAAGGGGTCAAGTTGAGTTCCATTAGGGAGGGAAAACTCTTTCCTTGACCTCTTGGTTTCAGTGGCAGCAGCCCTGAATATTGAACTGACAAAAAATAGGATAACAGGAGAAAAAGGTTTATTTCATATGCATATGGATGGGGTCTCACAGAAATAAAATAAAAACTGTAGAGAGGTGGTCAGACCCAAACACTTGGATACTAATTTTACAAAAGAGCAATTCATGTCCTTTGCATACATAGAAGAAATATGGATACAAATTTGTGGAGAAATAACGAGACAAAGAAAAAGAGTTTTGAGCTTCTAGAGGAAGTAAATTGTGGAAAAATAAATGTGAGAAACTAATGGAAGATAAGGATAATTTAGTAAAGTTTGTTTCTACAGCCCCACCTTGCTGCCAACCTTCTGTACTGTTCACAGCCATGAAAGTCCCCTGGGAAAAAGGATTCATGGTAGCCCTCGTTTCCCACAAGTTTCTGCTCTTAGTCAGATAAGGGAGGTTCCAAGAAGGTTTCTTTCATCTCAAAATTGTCTATATGCCAAAGTGGCATATTTTGGGGTGGCATATTCTTATTACTTTCTGTTTAAATCCAGCTTTGACTGGCTGACCTGATTTTTATGCTCCCAGGGCCAACTCAGGGCTGCTGCAATGAGGGCTGCCTACCAAAGGGCAGAGGGATGCCACGATGTCTGCTACGTTGTCCAACACGCTGCATGCCTCCACGGCCCAGGGAAGCTCATATCACGGCGTTTCCTATAGCCCACATCTTGCTATCAGTCTCTGCCTCGGTGTTTTTCTTTTATTTTATCCAATAATATGAGCATCTTCAATCATTAGACTTCAGTTGTTGATGCATACCCACCTTCATCTCCTGAACCTGCTGGGATGGGATGGAAATGTATAGTAGGTGTAGATTCAGGTTTTATGAGAGTAGATGAAGTATCTTATATCCCAGAAATGAGCCCCAGGAAGACATGTTGATTATGAATCACTGTAGCCCCTCACAAAGCTTGCCCATACAATACTGTATCCCAGGTCGTGACGCTGGGCTTCTCTCTGGATTCCCCCACCTTGAAACTTTTTCTTCATATTCTGTTGGTAGGAGTGTAGATTAGTACAGCCACTATGGAGAACAGTATGGAAGTTCCTCAGGAAACTAAAAACATATAGTTCTCTACCATATGATTCAGCAATTCCACTACTGGGTATATATCAAAAAGAAAGGGAATCAGTATATCAAAGAGTTATCTGCATGCCCATGTGTATTGCAGCACTATTCACAGTAGTCAAGATATGCAATCAACCTAAGTGTTCATCAATGGATGGGTAAATAAAGTAAACGTGGTATATGTATATGCAATGGAATATTATTCAGCCATAAAAAGAATGAAATCCTGTAATTTCCTGCAACATGGATGGAACTGGAGGTCATTATGTTAAATAAGCCAGCCACAGGGAGACAAATGTCATATGTTCTCACTCGTGGGAACTAAAAGTGTGGATCTCATGAGGATATAGAGTAGATTGGTGGTTACTAGGGGCCGGGAAGGAGAGAGTGGACAAAGTAGGGAAAAGGATATAAATGGATTTATTACCATTGAACCTTACACTTAAAAATGGTAAAAATGGTACATTTTAAAGGGTTGTTTTTAGAAAAAGAAACTTCCCATAACCAGTCCCTGGTACACTCCTGCCCTCGTCCTCTGGGAGACCGTGGTCCTGAGGTCTCAAAATGGTTCCCTAAGGACCCACCAGAGGCATTGCCCAGAAGACAGAGACCTTTCCAGCGAATGTATTGCTGACTGTTGAAACTTTTCCATTGGTTTCACTGCTCAAAAAAAGAAAAAAAAAACACGTTTCTGAATTTTGCAAGCCTTTAAGATATAAATCCTTGCACTGCATTTTCTTATAGCCCAAATTCATCCGAAGGCTTGGGTCGGGAGATTGTTTTTGTACATTAAATAGGGGTTAACTTTGAGATCTTGCAGGATCCTCTGCTTTGTTATGTACAAAGTTCTGCTACTCCTGACAGTCAAGTCCCCTGCTGCCTGAACAGCTCCATCTTTTGACAACCCCTCTTTTAGCAACTTCCACGCTCTGCTGTGGTCATTCCAAATGTTTTCCTGGGCCCTAAAAGCACCAAGCTCTTCCAGCCACAGTGCCTTCCTGTCTATTGCTTTCTCTGCTGGGCACAGCCTTCCTCCTTGTCTCTCTCTCTTGGGTTTCACCTGAGGCAACCCCTCCTGCAGGAGATGTGCTCTGTTCACCTTGTTCCCTGTGAGGTTCCTGTCCTGGGTGCTACCACACTGCCCAGAGCTGACCTCTGTTATAGTACTTGGTATCTACGAGTGAACGTCAAGTATTAGTTTTTCCAGTAATGTAACCAGTCTTCGTAGGAGTCTTATTTTACACAATTAGTATCACAAAGTCATTGAAAATTCCTGTTAGAAATGTGGACTAGAAACACTTCAGACTTTAGCTCAGTCCATAATATTGAGCTGAGCGACTTGATGTAAAACTCTTTGTGACTTTGGTTGTCTTTCCTTCTGTATTGTTATTTTTTAAAAGGCATTGCACTGGTCATTAGAGAAATGCAAATCAAAACCACAATGAGATACTATCTCACACCAGATAGAATGGCGAGCATTAAAAAGTCAGGAAACAACAGATGCTGGAGAGGATGCAGAGAAATAGGAATGCTTTTACGCTGTTGGTGGGAGTGTAAATTAGTTCAACTATTATGAAAGGCAGTGTGGTGATTCCTCAAGGATCTAGAACCAGAAATATCATTTGACCCAGCAATCCCATTACTGGGTATATACCCAAAGGATTATAAATCATTCTATAAAGACACATGCCCATGTATGTTTATTGCAGCACTGTTCACCATAGCGAAGACTTGGAACCAACCCACATGCCCATCAATGATAGACTGGATAAAGAAAATGTGGCACATATACACCATGGAATACTATGCAGTCATAAAAAGGGATGAGTTCATGTCCTTTGCAGGGACATGGATGAAGCTGGAAACTATCATTCTCAGCAGACTAATACAGGAACAGAAAACCAAACACCACATGTTCTCACTCATAAGTGGGAGTTGAACAGTGAGAACACATGGACGCAGGAAGGGGAACATCACACACTGGGGCCTGTCAGGGGGTGGGGGGCTAGGGGAGGGATAACATTAGGAGAAATACTTAGTGTAGATGATGGGTTTGTGGGTGTGGCAAACCACTATGGCACATGTATACCTATGTAACAAACCTGCACGTTCTGCACATGTATCCCAGGACATGAAGTATAATAATAAAAGGCATTGCTAAGTGAGGGACTTTGCCCCCACTAGTTTTAATCTATTAAGAATATTATGCACAGGGCACTCTAGGACTCTAGAAGTATTAACATCAAATGTCATGGATCTCTCAAAATATTTCTAGATGAACGAGTATTGAGTTCGGTCTTTGGTCCGAGATTAATGAAAGTTGAGTCGGGGTATTTTGAACAATATAAGACACACTCAGTTTATGTGTGAATCAATCTAGCCTGGAAATGTAATATTAAATGTTGATTATGTTACTTTGTATCTGCTGTGTCTCTTTCCAGATTCAGGCATTAGCAATTATGTTTTCAGAGGTCTCAGTTTTCATTCTGTCTTGGGAATCAAGGGATGTTAGAAGGTCCCTTCCAGAGGGCAATTGTTTTTTGGCATTTCCATGAGAGATGAGTTAAGACAAGCCTTCTCAGAGGTGTGCTTTGTTATTCTTTTTCTGATTGACCCTTTCCTCCCTATTACAACTTTGGTGAAGAAGGCAGTGGTGACATTTGTCTTTTGTATACATTACTGTCAAGGTTTTATTCCATGTTTAATCCTAAAGATGTCATGGAGGGCAAGGTCTTTTGCTGCTGTCCAGGGGTGCCCATTTGGCTAGGCTGGTAATGCAAAACTTGAGACACCATGTCTTGATCGCTGCACGCTAAACTGTTGTCTCTTCTAGAACGCAAGCTTGTTTGTGTCAGGAACTCTGTCTCATTAATATTTGCATTTCTGGCAGCTGGCACAGTGCCAGTGTATGTCATGTGCTCAAGTGCTGAGTCAGTAGTATTGAACAAAGGCAGTGCTGAAATAGCATATGTGACCCAGTAGTACCCCACACAGAGTGAGTGCTCAAAAAAATATTAAACCAGGATAAAGGATGAAAAAGAAGGAAGTGGTTTGGGGTAAGAAGGGGAAACTGGACCAGGGGAAGAGAAGCTTTCAAATCTCCACTCGAGTTGCTGAGGAAAATTGAGAAAGCCACTTAATTTTTCCTTGTTTATATTTTTCCATCTGTGAAATTACAAGATCATCTAAGATGACCTCCAAAATCCCTTTTTCCTCTAAAAATATGTCTATGAAATGCCAAAAGATTGAGATAGGTGATGATGTATTTTATTAACATGTATGAAAAATGCACATATATAGCCACAGAATGTTTAAGCCTTTAGCTTTTTTTTAACATCTGTCAATGTTTAGTGGATGGATTTCTATTTTTTCAATCTGTCAATATTTAATAAAAGTCTACTTTGTGTAAGGACTGTGCTAATTCTAGAGATACAAAGAGGAATGATGATCAGTTTCTACCATCAAGAATGTGTGAGAGATCAGTGAGTTAAGAAACAACAGCCCTTCAGCATAAAAATGCTACAATGAGGGATGTGCCTTGTGCTAGGGAGTCATAGGAAGGAGCTGCTGACTCTAGGGGATGACAGAGCAGGCAACTGGATTCAAACAATCCAGGCTTCCAAGTAAGGGCCACAACATATGCCAAGATTTGCTGATGTGAAAAGGCTCAATGTTGTCACAGAACGGAAGGGAAGGAGGGATAGGAGACACAAACAAGATTGTGACCACCATGTGAAAGTCACACACACCAGGCTTGGGAATTATTTTGAAACTAACTGGGATTCATTAAACAACAAGAATATGGACACAATTCTATTTGTACTTCATGGAAAAAGTTGATAATAATATGGCAGATGAACCATTCTTTTTTTCTTGAAAGAGTATACCTAGATGCCTGTTGGAGAATCCCCTGGGAGCTTATTAAAGTGCATGTGCCTAGCTTTCAATCTAATTCAAGAGGATCATAATTTCAGTGGGTTTGCCTCAGAAATCCACATTTTAAAAAAACTGTCTTACAACTTATGCAGTTTAAACTGTGGGAGCCACTAGGTAAGAGAATGGAGAAGTAGTGGCAGGAAACTCATAAACATTGAATCTCTGTGAGTCCCTTAGTAGCTGATTGATCTTAGCTAAGTTACTCAGCACCTCTGAAGCTGGGTTTTCCCTTCTGTAAATGGGTTTAAGAGTACCTGCTTCATCGGGTTTCAGTAGGAATTAGTCGAGATAGCATACATAAAGCATCTAATGTACCAAGTTTGGGAGCACATCACAGTCACCTAGAGAACTTACTCAAACTCTGTGCATAAGGTGTAGAGGACTCAAGAAGCTCCCCCGATGATATGGATTAGGAACCAGTAAGAGTTAACTCCCCTTCTCCTAAGGCAGACAGTGAAGATATACAAAAGGGGATAGCCAATGACCTAAATGATTCTTAAAGTTTTAATTCAGATGGCTGGTTATATCAAAGTGTAGATGGAGAATGCAGTTCTATTTTGAACATAGTAGTGTCCCATGGATCACCTGAGTGGAGATGACCAGAAGCTGGTACTGCATAATGGACAAGGACCTCAGAAAAAGCCCGAGGTGATGATACAGAGTGGGCCGGCAAGTGGTAGCTGAAAAGAACATAGCCCCCCAGGAATGGATGAGGTGGAGGATAAGAGGAGGCTTCAGGACTCACCTTCACATAAACACCAAATTTTTAAATTGTTTTAGGAAAAAGGCTGGGCACGGTGTCTCATGGCTATAATCCCAGCACTTTGGGAGGCTGAGGCTGGTGGATCACCTGACGTCAGGAGTTCAAGAGCAGCCTGGGCAACATGGTGAAACCCATCTCTACTAAAAATATAAAAAGTAGCCAGATATGGTGGCAGCCACCTGTAATCCCAGCTATTCGGAAGGCTGAGGCATGAGGGAATCACTTGAACTTGGGAGGCGGAGGTTGCAGTGAGCCAAGATCACACCACTGCACTTCAACCTGGGCAACAGAGTGAGACTCTGTCTCAAAAAATAAATAAGTAAATAAAACAAAAAATTTTCAGGAAAAAAAATGATGGAAGAAAATTGAAAAGAAATAGGAGTAGGAAGAAAACCAGGAGAGGGCTTTATTTGAGAAACACCCTGCAAAGAGACTGTCAAATTCCGCAGTAAAATCAAGTGAGACGGAAAGTTGCTCTAATGCAGAAATTCCTGTCTTGCCAATGATGGGCTCTTCGGCCATGGTAGCTGGTTGGGTGACAGGTTGATTCTGGAGAAATATTGGTATCTTTGGTTTTGTATTCTTACCTGAAATGCCTAATAAAACCTCAGAGGCAGAAAGTAGTTCTTTACTACTCTTTGAGTGAGAAGAATACTTCCAAGCATCTCTTGTTCTCGAGAACTGTTTTTTATATATACATCAAATGTACTATGCAAACTACAACTCATCACTGTTTTAAGGATGGCCACATATATATAACTATATAACTGTTCTCTATATATGTAGAACATTTATATATGTAGAACACATATGTATGTAGAACACATATGTAGAACACACATATGTAGAACACACGTGTATGTAGAACACACATATAAACACATGTAGAACACACAAATATGTAGAACACATATGTGAGCACATGTAGAACACACATATGTAGAACACAATATATGTAGAACATATGTATGTAGAACATACATATATATATATATATGATGAACATACATATATATGTTCATCTTGGTAATCTAGAAAAGGTTGTGTCCTGTGGAGAATCGCAAGGATGGTTCTTAGTACAAAAACCAACACCCATCCCTAATAGTTTTCTTTCTAGTTGTTAACGATTGACTATTTAGTTACATCTTTATTCCTTGATAAAGATTTTTTTGCTTTTGTTTTGTTTTTGGCAACAGGGTCTCCTCTGTCTCCCAGGCTGGAGTGTGTGGTGCAACCATGACTTCCTGCAGCCTTGACCTCCTGGGCTTAAGCAGTCTTCCCACCTCAGCCAATGCATGCCACCACACCCAGCTAATTTTCTTTTCATCTAACTAGAGAGGCAAGGTCTTGCTATGTTGCACAGGCTGGTCTTGAACTCCTGGGCTGAAACAATCCTTTGCTTAAACCTCCCAAAGGGGTTGGATTATAGGCATAAGCCACTGTGCCTGGCTCTTGATAGAGTTTTTAATATCAAGATGGTTATTCTTCTCTGGAGTAAGAACATTTCAGGATAAAATAATTTACATTTTGAAAGTTAAAATTCCAAGTGCACTGAACTTCATATGGCAGGTGATGACAATTAGACCACAAACTACAACTCATCAGTGTGTTTTAAGGATGGCCTTTTTGCCTCCTAGTAAATTTGAAATGTGCAGCTCTGTCGTGACATTTCCAAGGAGTCAGCATATTTGGAATTCTCTATCTTGAGTTTTATTATTTGAAATTAGCTCCATTTAAAACTGTTAACAAATAATGACGGGCTGTTGAGCACATTGTTCTGTTCTAGGGCCAATACAAGGAATTGCAGCTCACTATATTGTAAGTTTGAAATAGCAGTCAGTAAAGAACTCTATATTGTCAAAATATTATTCTATTCACTCATTGACTGAAGAAATCCACCCAATGAGCTATGCGGTCATATATATTTAAAAAATAAACTCATATAAAAGATGAGGCTGGTGCAGTGGCTCATGCCTGCAATCCCAGCACTTTGGGAAGCCGAGGTGGGAGCTCCCTTGAGCCTAGCTGTTCAAGACCAGCCTAGGCAACATAGTGAGACCCCGTTTCTACAAACAAAAAAAAAAATTAGTGCCGGGCGTGGTGGCTCACGCTTGTAATCCCAGCACTTTGGGAGGCTGAGGCAGGTGGATCACGAGGTCAGGAGATCGAGACCTGGCTAACACGGTGAAACCCCATCTCCACTAAAAATACAAAAAATTAGCCAGGCATGGTGGTGTGTACCTGTAGTCCCAGCTACTCAGGAGGCTGAGGAAGGAGAATCGCTTGAATCTGGGAGGTGGAGGTTGCAGTGAGCCGAGATTGTACCACTGCATTCCAGCCTGGGCAACAGAATGAGACTCTGTCTCGGAAAAAAAAAAAAAAAAAAAAGGCCAGATGTGGTAACATACACCTGTGGTCCTAGCTACTTGGGAGGTTGAGGTGGGAGGATCACTTGAGCTAGGGAGGTCAAGGCTACAGTGAGCTGTGATCACGCCACTGCACTCTAGCCTGGGTGACAGAGTGAGACCCTGTCTCAAAAACAAAACACACACACAAAAAAACTTACATAAAAGATGGAAAGAAATAGCTAATAACCAAAAGAGAATATAAGCAAAATATCAAGATCTTTTTTCAGCAGTGCAAAGTTTCAAGCAGAGATAGGGCTGTAGTTTTTAGTTGTAGGTTTTCCTAAGCCAGAAGGAGGGATGGGGGAGGATTTAAGGCTTATCTGAAGGAGTATATGTCAGGATCTTTAAATAAACGATATCTTTTCTCATTTTGATTAGACTAAAAGAAGTCAGTTAACTTATCCACATACAAACAGGGACCAGGAATCCAGTCCCTGACTCTTATGACTCTAGCATGACCCCGTGTTTTCACCTAAAGGAAAAACAACTTTGAGCCACAGTACCTTTATCTTTAGTATGCATATACTTAGCAGATACTTTGGACTTTCAGAGGCCAAAGTCTTTCCCAATAAATGCTTTTGAAAAAGCAGGGCATGAACAACCTGCGTAATTTTATTTCTGATCAGAACAATGTGAGGCCAGGCACATGGGTTCACACCTGTAATCACAGCACTTTGGGAGGGAGGGGGGAGGATCATTGGAGGCCACGAATTCAAGACCAGCCTGGACAACAGAATGAGACCGTGTCTCTAAAAATTAGCCAGATGTGGTGATGCATGCCTATAGTCCCACCTACTCGGGAAGATGGGTAGACCACACGCCCAGGAGTTCGAGGTTACAGTCAGGTATTATGGCACCACTGCACTACAGCCTGGGAGACAGAGTGAGACCCCAGCTCTAAGAATAATAAAAAGAAAAAATAAATGCTATGTGACTATAATAAAATAAGAATTTCTGACTTATAACTGGCTTTCGAAGTAATTTAAGAAGAGCTTCCCATAAGTTCTGAGAGCTCTGGGATTGCAGGGAAGGTGTAGGTCTGTGGATGTCTTCTGCCCATTCTGATTACTCCAGGTTACAAAAGCCCCCGAGGTCTAGGCATTGGGAAATGTGTAAACTGTAGCAAGGGCTAGAATTTGTAGAGGACCAGAGTCCATGCTTGCCAGCATGAAAGGGTTCAAATTCAATTAAAAAAAAACAACAACTTGAACCCAGCAGGCGGAGGTTGAAGGGAGCCAAGATCGCGCCACTGCTCTCCAGCCTGGCAACAGAGCAAGACTGAATCTCTCTGACTCTCCCTCTCTCCTCTCCCCCTCCCCTCCCCTACTCTCTCTCTCCCTCCCTCTCTTTCTCTCTCTCCACCCCCAACCCCTCTCTCTCTCCCCCCGCCCCGTATATATATCTCACCATGCAGGCTTAACGCCCTTACCTATGGAGTCAGCCCAGTCACCATCATTTAGATCCCTGCTTTACAGTTACAGCACATTGGTGTATAAATAGTTATTTTAGAATGTAGTAAGATTGGAAAATAATAAACTAGAGTTTGTGCTTACTTTTATGGATGACATAGGACCACTTTCTGGAGGTGTAGGATGTTTTCCAGCCTTATGCTCGATACACATCTCACAGCACTGGTAACCACCCCGTGGGTTCTTCTTGCCTGCTACCCAGATAGAGCCAATTTATTGAGACAGGGGAATTGCCATAGAGAAAGAGTTTAATACACATAGAGCTGGCTAAACAGGAGACCAGAGTTTTGCTATTACTCAAATCAGCTTCTCTGAAATTCAGAGACTAGGGTTGTTGAAAGATATTTAGGCAGGCAGGAGCCTAGGGAATGGGGAATGATGATTGGTTTGGGTCAGGGATGAAATCATAGGGAGTTGAAGCTGTCCTCTTGGGCTGAGTCAGTTCCTGGGTGGTGGCCACAAGACCTGATCAGTCAGTTAACTGGTCTGGGTGGGGCCAGCTGGTCCATCAGAATGCAGGGTCTGAAAAGTACTCAAACATCAATTTTAGGTTTTATAGTAGTAATATTATCTATGGGAGCAATTGGAGATGTTAGGAATCTTTTGGCCCCTGGCTGCCTGACTCCTGAGCCATAATTCTTAATCTTGTGGATGATTTGTTAGTTTTACAAAGGGTGTGGTCCTCAAGCAAAGAGAAGGTTTGTTTTAGGGAAGGGCTATTATCACGTTTACTTCAAAGTTAAACTATAAACTAAATTTCTTCCAAACTTAGTTCAACCTACACCCAGGAAAGAACAGGGCAGCTTGGAGATTGGAAGCAAGATAGAGTCGGTTAGGTCATATTTCTTTCACTGTCACAATTTCTGCAAAGGTGATTTCACGCAAAGTATGCACTTTACAAACTTTGTTTTTAGCAAAAAGTAATTGAAATCACTTTTGCTTAGCATGCAAATTCATTTTTAATGGAAATTCAGTACTGCCTTTGATCATTCTAATGAAATCATCTTGCTTTTTACTCACGTGAGTTGACATTATCTGGATTTATTCCTTATTTTGGATTTGGACTGACAGCTCTTTTTATATTTTAACTGGCTGTCATTTGCCTGAAAGTAGTGGTGAAGGGTGCCTCTTTAAATGCATTTACAACAAATTGCTTTGTTGTGAAGGGGAGGGTAAAACTGAAATTGGTTGTGTTTCCTCCTCTCTGTGTCGAAATTGTATTTTCCATCTTATGCATCTGGTGAAGATAAAGATTTTGATGCTTAACTACAAAGATCTGACTCTACAGGGATGTACTTACTCTCGTTTTTGAAAATATAATGATTTCACAGTCTCCTGCCTTGAACACACTACATTTGGTAACTTTATTTCTTGTTTTATCAAGTCATGTATGACTTTTCTGCTGCTTCCTTGCCTGCCATAAGCATCTTCTGACCATCTGGGAAACCTCTGATCCTCTCTGCAGAGTCCATTTAAACATGTTAGTACTGGAAGAGTGAAAATCTTGTAAAAATGTAAACTTTTTTTTCTATTGTTACACTGGGAGCAAAAATAAAATGTTTAAATGTGCTTTCCTGCTGAGTAAGAATTTTAGAGATTACAGGCTTGCGTGCAGAATTCTGAATGGGGACAGCAGTTCCTACGCACCTAGGGAATTTGAGAAAGGCTGCAGGCATTGTCAGCAAAAGGGACTGGAGTGATTTGTTATATTCAGTTTATTTTCAGAATAACTCCTGATAAATATTAGACAGCCGTATTCACTCTTCAAGGCAGTGGAACAACCTGCATGTATTTTGGGAGCAATTCTTGGAAGGGATTTCTGTTTTAAAATCAAGACATTAGCCTTAGGCTGGGCGCGGTGGCTCACGCTTGTAATCCCAGCACTTTGGGAGGCCGAGGCGGGCGGATCATGAGGTCAGGAGATCGAGACCACAGTGAAACCCCGTCTCTATTAAAAATACAAAAAATTAGCCGGGCGTGGTGGCGGGCGCCTGTAGTCCCAGCTACTCGGAGAGGCTGAGGCAGGAGAATGGCGTGAACCCGGGAGGCGGAGCTTGCAGTGAGCCGAGATTGCGCCACTGCACTCCAGCCTGGGCGACAGAGCGAGACTCCGTCTCAAAAAAAAAAAAAAAAAAAAAAAAAAGACATTAGCCTTTGGGATATCCTATTGATAAACTGAGGAAAGTGACTATCGGGTGTCAACTTTGGAAACTACAAAAAAACAGTTACCTAAAGGGAGGGTGATGAAAATAACTGAGGATATAAATCACCCAGCCTCACTTTTACAAGCCACACATGTGACTTTATATTTCCATTAATCACAAAGCTCATAATTTTATGATACAAATATCAGCAACAGCCACTTGGAGTTTTTTTTTTTCCCCTTTCTCTCTGTTTTCAGTTTCTTCCTTCATCTGTTTTGTTTTCTTTTTATTAAAGAATAAAGCATTTCTTTTTTAGCGAAGATTTATGTTAAATAATTATAACAATAATTAACTGTAGTCTTAGTACATATTTTTGTTCATTCAACAAATATTTATAGACTAAATGCCAGGCATGGTTAGACATTGTCTAGTAGAGAGAGAGAGAATGCCTGCCCTTGTGGAGCTTAGAGTCTTGTGGGGAAGACAGATAATAAACAATAATACAGATAGATAGGTAGATAAATAGATATATGCATACATACACACATACATACATATATACATATGTATTAGTCTGCTGCTATAAAGAACTACCTGAGACTGGGTAGTTTATAAAGAAAAGAAGTTTAATTGACTCACAGTTCTGCATGGGTGGGGAGGCCTCAGGAAACTTATACTCGTGGCAAAAGGCAAAGGGGAAGCAAGGCATGTCTTACATGGCAGCAGGAGAGAGAGAGTGAAGGAGGAAGTGCCACACTTTTAAACTATCAGATCTTGTGAGAACTCACTCACTATCATGGGAACAGCAATGGGAAATCTACCCCCGTGATCCAGTCACCTCCCACCAGGCCTCTGACAAATGGGGATTACAATTCGAGATGAGATTTGGGTAGGGACACAGAACCAAACCATATCACATATATATATAGCTGATAAATAGACAGATGCTAGAAAGTGACAAAAGCTGTGAAAAGAAGAAAGTGTAGCATTAGCACAAAGAAATCAATAGGAAGAGAGAGCAACTGTGCGCATCTTTAAATCAGGTATTCAGACAGCCCTGACAGAGTCTGTGGATTTTGGACAAAGACTTGAAAAAGGTAGATATCTGGGGAAGAGGGTTCCAGGTGGAAGAAGTGTGGTGACATGGCTGGCATATTTGACAAGTAACAGGAGGACTGGGCAGCCAATGCAGAGTGAACAAACGTACATTAGATGAGATCATTTATACCAAGAATGTATGGCATGCCTAGTGCCTAGCTCAGAGTCAACTCCCCAAAGCTGTGAAGCCCTGGCTCTGCCTTCAGCCAGCTTTCACCCCAACCCCACCCATCACACATGCAGGCCCTTCCCAAGGTAACCAAGGGCTGGTGGCTTCTAGGTGGTCTGTGGAATTTTTGTAATGTTGACATTTGTTGTGTTAATGCCTGTGGCTTTCATAATGTTACTTTACATTGTACCATCTCATTGGTGTTTTGATTAGCAGGGTGTCTTTTTGCCTGTTAACTATGGTGAGGTTTTACAGCGAAAAAAGAGAACCCCTAAATGACTGTGTAGGGGTGAAGAGAGAACTTTCCCTTCACCCTCTAAAGGATTGTTTAAAAATCAAGTCACAAAAGGTTGATTAATTGGAGAAAAGGCATAAACATTTATAAATGTGCACACAAGGGAGAATCAGAGTGATTACCCCAACCACCAGTGGAGTGTAGAAGCTTATATGTCATCTTGATGTACAGAAAAAATGGGGGTTCAAAAACAGGTAATGGTGGCAGAACAGGTTATGGGAGGGAGATAAGAGGAGTCCTGGCTAGCAAAGGTAGCAGCCCTTAAAAAGAATAGGTGGGGCTGGGCACAGTGGCTCACACCTGTAATCCCAGCACTTCGGGAGGCCAAGGCGGGTGGATCACCTGAGGACAGGAATTCGGGACCAGCCTGGCCAACATGGTGAAACACCGTCTCCACTAAAATATATAAAAATTAACTGGGCGTGGTTGCAGGTGCCTGTAATCCCAGCTACTTGGCAGGCTGAGGCAGGAGAGCCACTTGAACTTGGGAGGCAGAAGTTGCAGTTAGCCGAGATCATGCCATTGTACTCCAGCCTGGGCGACAAGAGTGAAACTCCCTCAAAAAAAAGAATAGATGGTTAACTTTTTTTTTTCTTAGACCTTTAAAGGTGTCAAACTCTCCATTATTTCTTTTTTAGAGTGGGGCAAGGGGAGTCCTGGCTGCATCAATTTAGATTTTCTGTAGATGTCAATATCCCCCACAAAAGACAGCTTTGCAGAGTTACTTCTGTTTGCTGGGTCTGTGGGCATGCAGTCTCAAAATATGTCAAAGAAATACATTTTGGGGTAAAATATTTTTATTTCTTTCAGTTGATAATAGAATGTTTTGTCCTACTGCAAATAGTTAGCAGATCTCTGATGAGAGGGAATTTTGAGAATTTGGGAATCAGTTTCAGAACCTCTGATGAGAGGGAATTTTTCCTGCATCCTTTTCTCAGTCTTTGAAGTAGTGGTTTTCAACTTAGCTGCATGTTAGAATCACTTGGAGAGCTTTAAAGAAAATATTGCTACCCAGACCCCACAACCTCTGGGAGTGGGACCTGCTGTTAGATTTTTAAGCTCCCCAGGTGATTCTAATGGATGCCAGGGATGAGAACTCCCACTGGTCACTGAGGTTGATGCTAAGTATATTTATTTTTTTCTTATGATACGTTGGCTTCTGCCTCTTCATATTATCATGTCTCAAAGGCTCAGAAGACCTTGGAACTTTCTGCAACACTTCTCAATCTTCTCATTCCAGCCCTATTGGTGACTGGTTCATAAACTCCAGGTCCAGAAGCAGAGCTGACTCATGACCAAGCTTTGCTGTGTGCAGCAGCCTTCTCAGATGCTTGTTCTGGGCAACAAGTCTTCAGATGCAGCCCCGCAGGGCTCTGAAAGCAGAGTGTGTACTTCAGCACCCCCTTTCCTGAGGCTGTAGCCAGCTTTGCCCAGCTGCCCCCACCACTTTCATGGCATCAGCTAATCATACTGCTTCCATTTTCATCAGGAGGCTTATGCGTAAGCTTATATTTAAAATGTGGTCAGAAAAATGTCTACAAGTAGATATTTGAGCTATACTTCACGTTGCACTGTTCAACATGAACCCCCAATTGACCTACTTCTAAAAAATCACCTGCAATGTAATACCATCAATAAATGGATGTTTATTGCAGGATCTGGCCAGCAGCCCACAGTGCAACGGGGCTCTCTCTTTGTTCCCAGGCAGATCGGCAGGCTGAGAAATAATAGACACACACAAGATAGTGAAAGCTGGGTCCCGTGGTGCCAACAACGCACTGGATATACCAGCATTTATTATTAAGTTTAGTGAGGGCGGGGGTAGGTTAGTGAATGATTTAGGGTCATTTGATTATGAGGTGAGATGGTCACATGGGGATGAAGTAATTCTTTAACATAACTTCTGTATGCAGAAGTACAGTATACAGGGATAGGAATTTACAATATAGTGTGTGCATCAGTAATTTCTAACAGAGCCTTAAAACAGAAACACAGTCTCTCCATAACCTATGATTAGCAAGATATTAATCAGCAATAACAGTTGCAGCAAAAGCTGGTTACAAACAATCCATAGAAACAGGATGTGAAGCTAGACAACCAGTTAGACCAGAAATTCTCAGAAGGGAGTATGCCTTAACCCTAAAGAGGCCTAGAAGAGCCATGGCAAGATGAGGGCATTTGTAGCCCTATCTTATCCGTATGGACAGGCGCCCCCCCCACGTCTGTTTATAGGCTCTCCACAAGAGTCACATTCCATTCCCAGAGCTATGAACATCTGCTTTTCTGGGATAGGAATCTTGGTGATGTGAAACCTCCCTGACTGCACGTCCATTCATAGGCTCTCTGCAGGGGGAAGCACATCACACGCTGTTGGCTCATTCTGGCAGTCCAACCTGACATTGTCTTTACACAATCCTGCATGCAATTTTGTATTTACAATAATCAGGAGCATTTCATCTTTTATTCTGTAGCAGTAGTTTCAGGGGGTCTCCCTACAGATGTTAATTTTTTGTATTTACATTTTAAAGCTATTCATACGTCTCAGTGTGTGTGTGTTGTAAATCAAAGATGACCAAGGCAAGTAGCAATTATTTTAAGAGGTTTATTTTCCAAGGTTAAGGACATGCCTAGGACAAAAGAACACAAAATCATAGGAAAAATCTGTGGTCTGTGCTTTTTTCCAAAAAGAATCTGGGGACCTCAATGTTTAAATGGAAAAAAGCAGGTATTGGGGGAAAGAGGAAGAAGAAAAATCTTTTTAAAGGAGGGTAGATAAAAGTGCCAAGAAGTTACATCCTTTTTAGTCTTGGATCAGCATTCTCTGTATCTACATTTTACATGTGAGAGGAGGTAGAGGAATAGTCACTTACGCATTCAACTTGTGCTCAGTGAATCTGCATTATTACATAGCCTAAAATAAACAGAGGGTAGAGGAGGCAGTAAGATAGGCATTTGTCTCAGGTGAGTGGAGAGATGACTTTTCAGTTCTGTCCTTTGTCCCATACCTGAGAAGATCAGCTATCAATTTACATGGTCAGGGTGAAATTCAACAGAACTGCTTTAGGGTAAAGATCATGGGGCCCACCAGGAATTTCTTTGTGGGAAAATTGTGAGGGAGGTATATACCCTTTTATCTCTGTAGCTATCTTATTTAGGAACAAAATGGGGGGGGGCAGGTTTGCATGACCCAGTTCGCAGCTTAACTTTCCCCTTTGCCTTAGTGAGTCCCAAGATTTATTTTCCTTTCATAGTATATACACACACAGTCATTTATATGCACACATACACACTTATGGATGTGTATTTGTAAGTATCAGTATTTATTTATAGTGACTATATATAATCTTTCCAAATAATCAGTCTGGAGGTCAGCTGAACTTTCTTAGACTTTTTTTATCATGCAATTGTGTGTTTTTTCAATGGAGGTGAGAGAGTTTAAAATGATACTGTGTTGATGATGTTATAATTGAAGCTCTGGGATTCCTTCCCTGGCAAAATAAAAAGTGGGTGATTCAATATTGTCTTGAGGTTATTTTTCTTTAATTTTGCTTGTCCAGGGTATTTAAAAACAACCAAAAACAACCCTGGGAACTGCAAGTTAGGCTGGAAGCTCCCATGTTCGGGGAGGGCTTCTCTGGACCCCCTCCTGCCCCACCTCTGTTCATAGTCCAAGTCCCTCAGTGACATCAGGGGAGACTGAAATCAGCAAGACAGAGTCACTTGCCTCCACCCCTTTCCCCAGGACATTCCAACACTAGGTGTAATTTCATGATTTAACCTCTCCTACCTCTGTGCTAAAATGAAGTATTACTTTTCTCTATCCCTTTCTTCCCTTTTCTCTTCTTGTTCCCCCTTTTTGAAGTAAAACCAACATTCCCACAATTTTAAAAAGTTATAGGCTAGATGAGGTGGCTCACGCCTGTAATTCCAGCACTTTGGGATATCAAGGCAGGAGGATCACTTGAGTCTAGGAGTTCAGGATGGCCTAGGCAGCATAGTGAGAGACCCCATCTTATAAAAAATAAAAGTAAAAAAATCAAAAGCCCAAAAAGTTATAAAATCCTTTTTCTTGACCAGCACACCTGACATTTCCCTTTGGCAAGCATTCCACATCCCACACTGGGATTCACAAGGTACAAGATAGTTCCAGGAACCAAGATGCAAACTAAGAAACCGGTTGGCCTAACAAAGTGTCAGGGCTTGCTGGTCACAGAGCTCTCCTTCTCTCTCCCATCGGCACACTTGTTTGGCAGCTGGCCCAAGAGTGTCCAGGTTCTGGTAGTGCCCACTGGCAGCATTTGGCAGGTGTGACAGCAGAGGAGTCTGAAAGATAGCAAATCTGGCCTCCCTTCCCACAGGAGGCACAGGGTGGGACTCAGGGTGCTGGCTTTGTAAAAGAACATGCCCTCTGCAGGCCATCCCACCTCTGGTCCTCTTTTTATCCTGGGCAAAGAAGTGTTTTAATCCCAGCTTGTCTGAGCACTGCCCTTTCTTCTACACTCACACTCTCCTTCATTTTGTCCTACACAATGCCATTATTACTCCCTTTTTGTTTTTCTTCTTAGGCAAGCCACTTTTAAAAAATATTCCTATGTTCCTATTCCAAACCTCTTCTCCCCTTTCAAGCTGCAGATAAAGGCACTGATATAAGCAAAGCTTTTTTATGCCTCCTTGACTAGGTACCCAGTACTAAGTTCCTAGAACTGCAGTCCCCTGAACAGTAGCATTCAGAGGCATTGAGGAGCAAAGGGAAAGTGACTTGTCACTGATCCCCCATTGAAAGGGATGGCATCCTGGTCAGGTTGACAGGCTCTCAACCCTTGTTCCTCTCTGTGGAACATTTCTCTGGCATTTTTCTCAGAAATCTCATGAATGCCCTGGAATAGAGAATAGAGTTTATTTTGGACGTGGAACATGGCCAGGTTGTTTTTTTTTTTTCCTTTGAAATGAGATTCTTAGCTATGGACCTATTTCTTTTTTAACTACCTTCTGACCTAGTTCATAATATTACCATCAGAAGCAGAACTAACAAAGAACATGACTCTTGCTTCAAGAGACTGAACAAGTAATAGGACATAGAGTTTTAAAAGAAAATCACCATTCATTCTGAGATGAGATAACCTGCCTCAATTTGAACTACTGTTTATAATTGTTAGGGATGTAGGAAAGGGAAGAGACTCATATTTTTCTAGAGAAAAAGTGTTTACAAATTCTTGAATATTTCTCAATTATAGATTCTTTTATAAAAAATAACTTGAAGTGAATATGTTAGATAATTTAAAATTATTAAATGTTATGCACATGTATGTTCATTCACAATAGCAAAGACATAGAATCAACCTAAATGTTCATCAGTAGTGGAGGCCAGGCACAGTGGCTCATGCCTTTAATCCCAGCATTTTGGGAAGCTGAAGCAGGTGGATCACCTGATGTCAGGAGTTTGAGACCAGCCTAGACAACATGGCGAAACCACGTCTCTACTAAAAATACAAAAAATTGGCCAAGCATGGTGGTGGGCGCCTGTAATCCCAGCTACTTGGGAGGCTGAGGCAGGAGAATTACTTGAACCCAGGAGGCAGAGGTTGCAGTGAGCCAAGATTGCATCATTGCACTCCAGCCTTGGTGAAAGAGCAAGACTGTCTCAAGAACAAAAAAAAAAAAAGTAGACTGGATAAAGAAAATATGGTGCATATACACCATGGAATACTATACAGCCATAAAAAGAATGAGATCATGTCTTTTACAGGGTCATAGATGGAGCTGGAGGCCATTATCCTTAGCAAACTAACACAGGAACAGAAAACAAAATACTGCATGTTCTTACTTATAAGTGGGAGCTAAATGATGAGAACACATGGACACGAAGAGGGGAGCAACAGACACTGAGGTCTACTTGAGAGTGGAGGGTGGGAGGAGGAATGGATCAGAAAATATAACTAATGGGTAGTAGGCTTAATACCTGAGTGATGAAATAGTCTGCACTATAAACCCCCATGACACAAGTTTACCTATGTAGCAAACCTGCACTTGTATCCTTGAACTTAAAATTATTAAATATTAAATAATTTAAAATTATTCAATAATTAAGAGTTTATATATTACCTCAATGTTAATATAGAATTATTATCTAATTATTCATCTAACCAGAGATGATTACAAGGCATAAAATGAGAAAAAGCTGAAGAAAGGTTTCAAAAATATCTCGTATAACCATCTCCCCAGTTCAGGAGACCTGTTCTTCCAGCCTCAACCGAAAGCCATGAAGGTGCCTGCAATAGTGGAGGGCCCTCTGCCAGGAAAGAATGTGCTCTGGTAATAGAGCACGCAGTTTCCTGAAGGAGCCCCTCCACTGTTGGGGTCTTTTTTATAAGCTCTATTGGGCACAAAATGGCATCTTCAAAATTTGCTGCCCCCAAAATGGGCACTCATTTAAGGCGTGCTTTGTGCTTAAAATGCAGTAAATCATTTAATGCTCAAATACTAATGACAACTGGCATTTATTACATAATCACCATGTGTTAGGCACTGTGTTAAGCACTTTACATTTATTATGGCATTTACTCCTTACATAAATCCTGTGGAATACAATATCCTCTCCTTTTTCCACGCGAGGAAACAGGTATAGAGGACTTAAGTAACTTACGCAGGGTCACCATGGCAGAGAATGACTGACCCCAGGATTCAAGCCCTTGCCCATTTGACTTCAGGACCCAAGCTCTTAGCCACTGGTTATACTTTTCACTTAAACCCTATTAAGTATATGTTGAATTCCTATATACAAAGAACTGAGGCTCTCTTATCAAACTAATTTTCCCAAGGTAAGTGGAGTCTTAAAGCAGATCTCTGATTCAAATCTTGTGCTTTATGCCATCATAACTCAACCAGAATGCAGCAGACAGCATCAAAAAATTAAAAGAGTGAGGCATGGTGGCATATGCCTGTAGTCCCAGCTACTTGGGAGGCTGAGGTGGGAGGACCGCTTGAGCTCAGGAGTCCAAATGCAGTCTAGAAAATGTAGCAAGATCCCTTTCCTTAAAAAAAAAAAGTTATCTTCCAGTAAGTTGTCAAGGCAACTGCAGTTGAGGACTTGAGGATCTCAGTACCCACTGGAACTGCATTATTATTTCAATTCAATAATATAAGTATTGAATCCTAGAGCTGCCAAAGATGTTGAAGATTCTTCCCCAGGCAAGATAAGTGAGTAAGCCTGAAGGGTAGAAGTGCATTTTTTTCTCTGTATTTCCCCAATGTCTAGCATAGTTTTTAAATCAGCGTAGGTACTCAATAAATGTTTGTTGACACACTAAATATATCTACCAAGAAATTTATAATTTCTTGTAAATTTAGGCAAATGTCCTTTCCGGTACCATTTATTGATTTAGACTCCATCTATTTCCAAAAGGAATTTAAAGTGTCTTACCTTCTAGTAGGTTTTTATTTTTATTTGAATCATCTGGTGTTGATTAATTAGTTAAGTTTTGGTGCCTACCTTACAGTATTTGTTTTCTCTGTAAAAAGCCGTGACAGCATAAATTCCCCACTGCAGAGGCTAAACATCTGACAGAGCCAGAGAAAAACACCATCCCAGGAGTTTTTAGTCATCCACAGCAGTGGGGCAAGTCTGGCTGTGTGTTAGAATACAGAAATCCTCAAGTGGGTAGCTGCTTGGCCAAATGATGTGGGAACAGAATAAGGAAAATGCACAGCTCTTCTATGTGTTGTATTTCATTTACAGAAATTAGGAAGCATTTTAGGCTGCAGTGACAATTCAGTGTTTAGATTTTTTAAATGATTCTATGTAAAAATGCAGCTATCAGTTGGTATACAATAGGGGCTAACAAAGCCCCCACTCCAACTTAGGAAAAAAAAAAAGCTTGTGATCAGAGTTAAATTAGTAAAACAATTAAAATCAGGAGCCATCTGTGGGAGAGAGTCAGGAGATCTGTCTTTAAATATATACCTGAATACTTTAGAGGCACCCAATACTCCAGTCAAGGTGATATGGGTATATTTTCAGAAAAGCAGAGCTATTCCATGATTAGAATTTGAAATGGGAAATTGTATCTTATTTGGAGGGAAAAGAAGAAAAGAGAAAGAAGGGATAGGAAGAGAGTTAGTCTACCATGGAAACACATAGAGGCACAAAGGCAAGCCCTAGTTCGGAGAGAAGGAGTTTTCCTGGAGGGAAGTAGAAGACCCTTGGGCAAGTTTGTTCCTGTAATAGGTGAGGTGATTCAAGCTACCTTAGATCAGAAACACTTCTGAAGACCAATGATCTTCCCTTTGTGCTGACTCTATTCTTACACAAGATGTTGGATCATTGAGGTTTCAAGCAGCTTGTCAACAGTGAGGATAGATGCTGTCCAGACCTACTTGTGCATTCTTGGCTATGGTAGATTAATGCAAAGCCATCTGGCTTGTATCTCTTTAAGCTTGATTAATGCAGTTTCACATCCCAATTTCAGCGTGCTGATCAAATCAGGTTTTGGAGCCATCATCACATCTGAAAACTTAACCTTGAGGTGATAGATTCACCAAGGCTTAGCCACTGGTAAGGATCTGGTTGGGTGATCAGCCAACCTCCTCAAGGTCGGGAAATTTCTTTCAACAACACCAATAGCCTTGACTACAGGACTAATGTTCCTGGATTCTCTTGCTAGTTGCTTCTCAGGTGACCACTAAAGTGACCACTAAGTCTAGGAAAAATGCCTTTGATGTCTGGCTCAGATAACTGCTCTAAGTTATGACCTTCACTGTCATCTCTTGCAGCCAAGTTCTGTTATCTCGAGGTGATATTCACCTTGAAAACCCTGCAATGACTGATGCTGTTGCACCCAGCACTGCAGCTCATTGCCTTAGCAGCAGGTTCCCTAGTGCAAGACCAATGAAGCACATTCTGTATGAAAGCAGAAACAAACAAACAAAAAAGGCATTGTATTTGTTCATCAAAATGGAAGATAGGCAAAAAGTAAAGGAAGATTTTTTGTTGGAAAAGGTAGAACTAGGCTCAGTATTTGACCAAAATGTGGGAAATGAAGGAGGCATACAATGGACATGGGTTATTTGAGAAGTAGGAGATAGCTTCAAAGAGAGAAAAAGGTGCCTTTACTCCTCTATTATTTTATCAAGCATGAGTATATTCACATTAAGCCTGGCCAGGCCTATATTAAAGGTAAGACTTAAGTCTTATGTGTAACTTTCTCACAATGCCACTAGAATAAAAACTTCATTAGACCTTAGATAGGTAATGAGAACAGAAACTGCTCTTAAAAGTTGTGAGCAAGCATGACTTACGAAAACAAAACATGAGAGCAAAAGATCTATCTCATATATTAAGTAACATATACCCTTTATGGATGAGAGATACACCATAGCACGACAGAGGAAGATGGGCATAGCATAGATTAGGCAACTGTTATTTGTGGGTGTGTTGGGGAAGGAAAAGTTTGTGATTAAAGCATAATTAAGGCAGCATTGTGCCACATGCATTGAAGACTCTCAGTGACGGAGATAAGGAAGATAAGGAATTAAATCTATACTCTGCAATTGTACTATTTTTATGAGTGGCCAAAGTTTATTGAGATTTTCCTATATTCAAAGTCTGTGCTAAATCCTTTATGTACATTGTCTCATTTAATCATCTGGAAAACGCTGTGTAGTGGGTACGATAAGGAACGAAGCTTAAGAAGGTATGTGATGAGGACATCAGGAAGATGGCAGACTAGGAAGTTTTAAGCCCTTGTTTTCCCAAGGAAATGTTAAATAAGAGACTGATTACATAATTTTATAGAAGCTCTGGGAATGAGTTAAAAATTTATAACAACCAAGCAAATACCCAATTAAGAAAAATCCACATTAAACATAGCAGGAAATTTTATTGCATTTTTACTCACCCTTTCCCCACCCTGCCCCAAGGCAGCATGGCAGTCTGGGGGACGTGATGGCCTGGTGCCCAATTTCCTTCTGCAAATTGGAGAGATTTGGACCATACTTGCAATGTTCCACCCTGTATGACAGAAGCCTGGGAGATTGACCTCTGTGTTGCTTAACTAGGAGCTCAGACAGCTAAAAGTGGCACAGTTTGGGTTTCAGGCTAGAGGAAGATAGGAGAAAGCAGGCATGGCTTATGAAAATCACAAGGGTTTTGTAGACCCACAGATGCCTGGGGCAAGAGATCTTTGAGCAATACAATAGAACAGGTGAGACCCCAAGAAGAAGCAGGGATGAGACTATTGGAGAAATTGAGACATTAACCAGCTGTGTATATGAGGGAATCAGAAAAAAGCATGCACACAGGTCCAAGGAAGATACATGGCTAGAAAAGGACTTCACAGAGGGCCTATTAGTGAAGGTCTTCCTCTGGTTAGAGTCAGTCTTCAAAGACTGGAAGAGGTGGCTATTTTTTTCAAATGCCCGATTTTCAACAAAAGATCACAAGACATTAAAATTTAAAAAAAGTCTGGCCTATTCAAAGGAACAAAATAAATTCAAAAGCTTGAAGAAACACAACCATCAGACTTACTAGACAAAGACTTTAAAACCACTCTCTTATATACACTTAAAGAGCTAAAGGAAATCAAGAAAAGAATGCATGAACAAAATGAGAATATATAAAAAAGTAGAAATTATAAAAGTCAAATAGAAATTCTGGACAGAAAAATACAATAAGTGATTTCAAAAATTCACCAGAGATGTCCAACAGCAGTCTTGAATAGACAGAAGAAAGAATCTGTGAATTTGAAAAAGGTCATTTAAAATCATTGAGTCTGAGGAATAAAAAGAAAAAAGAATAACAAAAAGTGAACAGAGCCTAAGGAACTTGCAGGATCCCATCAAGTGGACCTATATATGCATTGTGAAAGTTCCCGAAGAAGAGAGAAAGAGTCCAGAGAGATTATTTGAAGAAACAATGGCAGAAAATACCCCCAATTTGAGGAAAGACATAAACGTACAAATACAAGAAACTCAAAGAAATCTGAGATAAACCTCAAAGACCCAGACCAAGTTAGACTGTCAAAAGCCAATGACAAAGAGAGAATCTTGAAAGCAGTAAAGTAGCTTGCCACATACAAAGGATCCTCAATAACATTATCATGTATTTCCCAGCAGGAATTGTGTAATTTGCCTGAAACTAAACAACTAAGAAAAAGTGGACTTGAACCCAGGCCCATTAGTGCAAAGCTCATTCTCTTAACCAGTGGTTCTCAAAGTGTGGTCCCTGGGCCTACAGCACCAGCATCACCTGGGAACTGGTTAGAAGTAGAAGTAAAAATTCTCAGGCTTCACCTTGACCTCCTGAATCAGAAACTGTGGGATTGCAGCAAACTGTCTTTTAATAAGGCCTGCAGATGTTTGAGCTGCTCTTAACCATTATACAATGGATGCACTGCTTTAAAATGCTTGAGGATTTTTTCTTTTTCTTCTCATAAAATATAGCCATATAGGACCACAACCCATTATCTGCAATTCTGAAAATTCGGAAAACTCTGAATACCAAAAAAACTTTTTTTAGTCATTTGTGGTGGCAAAATTCTTACCTAAACTAGTAATTGGTTTTATCCTGCTTAGTGTGAATATTCATATGTTTCATCGTAAGGGTATGATTGTTTTTAATGACAGTGTGTTGTCTCATAGGCTGTTGAGGGTTTTTTTGTTTATAGTATATGCATTATAAATAAATATGCTCTAATAACTGGCCACTGGAAGAAGTAAAAATTAAAAAATAAACACACGTGGCCCTATGAATTTCACATAAAAGATTTTGGATCAGTTCAGTAAATAAAGATTACTGGGCTGTGATTCTGGAAGCCTGAGTTAAAACCAGACTCTGCTACCTTGCTACCTTGAAAGGCAGTGAGTTCTCTCTTTGCCTTGGTTTCTTCCCTATTTAACTAGGGATTGAAGTAACTAATCTCACAGTCTCCTCCAGCCCCATCCACTAGATATATACCTGGACATACCTGGAGCGCAGATTTTTAGTTATTTCCTTAGTTCTATTATTTTCTCTGCAGGTTACTCTTCATTTGATATTATCAGGTTGGAGCAAAAGTAATTGCGATTTTTGTTATTACTTTTAATGGCAAAACCCACGACTATTTTTGCACCAACCTATAAGATGCTTTCCATCTTCCTCTCCTTATCTTGGTGCAAGAAAACTAAGTGGTGTGACCACGTTATACATAAATATTTTTAAAAGGACCTCCCCCAAACTCAATCATGATTATTTGTGTTATAGGGGAGCCTAAGAATAGGAGTGACAATTTTTTTTAAGGCACTGTTACTACCCAAGTTGAGAGAGACTTGGTTTTTGGTTTTATTAAGTATGCTAGAAAAGAAATAAAAGAATCCCACTGGTCTTTCTGGGAAGATATCCAGGAGTCTCCTATCCAAGAGATAGGAGTCACAGGCTGTCTGTCCACAGCCGGTAGAAGAGGAGTGAGACGGGACTCAAGATGATAGACTATCTGCTCTCAGCATGTGTGTTTAGGGAACATGAGACCAGACTGAGACACTTCCCGCAATGCACCCTCTAAGTCTTGACAACATCTTGTACAATTGCTGCTGCTGACTTATGCCCCAGCTGCGCAAGGATGCTTTTGGTATGCTGGTGAGGATGACTTTTTGCTGAAAAAAAAAAAAAAATTGATCCTGTAACCAAGTAAGCTTTGGCATTTAAGTGTGAAGACTGAAAACCCACTGTTGACTGAGCTGTTATCCTGATTTAAACTTTAAATGGTACATTTTGCCTTTTCTTGTGACAAGGTGTTCTTTTTGACCTTCTCCAGGTAAAATATTTTTCCTTACTCTAAGAACAAAAAAACTCAATAAATTATTTATTCCCGTCAGGCAGGAGCTTGCTCAAAATATCTGTATTGAGCAATTATAAAAGCCTTGGAAATTTCCATCTTCAACCTTAGAAATGACTGATTGAATTCCAATGAGGGAATCATGGACAAGAGAGAATTGGAAGGAGAAGTATTTCCTGTAACAAAGTTTGAATTATAAAAAAAATAGGCCAAGTGCAGTGGCTCATGCCTGTAATCCCAGCACTTTGGGAGGCCGAGGTGGGCGGATCACCTGAGGTCAGAAGCTGGAGACCAGCCTGGCCAACATGGTGAAACCCCATCTCTACCAAAAATACAAAAATTAGCTGGGCATGATGGCAGGTACCTGTAATCCCAGCTACTCGGGAAGCTGAGGTGGGAGAATTGCTAGAACCCAGGAGGCGGAGGTTGAGCGCCATTGCACTCCAGCCTGGGCAACAGAGTGAGACTCCATCTCAAAAAAAAAAAAAAAAAGTAAAGAAAAGAAAAATAGTCTACATCAAGATTGTCAAACCCTCCTTATTTTGTTGTTGTTGTTCTGTTTTATCGGGCTTTAATCAGCCTGAAGCCACGTTTTTTAATTTCTGTCTCTAGTAGTAAGCAGAAAAGCCGGATGAGGAAGGGGCTTTACTGGCCCAACCAGACCAGACACGGAAACTAAGAAGCCATAACTGTATTCTCTCCCTTGGGCACCCCTGTTCTACATGCCTTCTATGGCCTCTTCTTCCTAAATGTATTCTTTCCCTCCGTTCAAGGTTCCGCTTGTTAAATATGATCTTCCCCTCTCACGGAAGTGCCACTGTTCCCTTGATTTCTCATAAGTTTCTTCCTCTCTTATTCTTGCCTTAGGCCGTCTTCTCATCTTTTTCCCCGCTCCACTTTCTTCCCCTTACGTCCCCACTCCTCCTTCCATCCTCCCCTCCCACACACTCCTCCAAATCCCAAAATAACGAGTGCAGAAGAGAATACATGGCATGTTCAAGCTTGAGAGTGGTGGTCAGGGTTAAGCAAGCGAGAATGAGAGTGATTCTTTTGTTTTTCCCAAATTTGAGTGATTAGGCTATTACTGTTTCCCTTTAGGATAAAGATTAAAGACTGTTAAAAAGTTGTTAAATGCTTAAAAAGGACTAATTGTGTGACTCCCAGTAGTAATAGTTTGAAAATGTTCAGAGGTTTAGAATTTAATTTTTTTTCATTTCATGTATTTTAAACTGAGATCATATCATTCACATTTAACTGTGGTTTCATTCTATGAGCAAATTATTTCTGATATATATAGTATCTGTATATATGCATATGCACACTCACTTCTGTATATACAACTTGATTTGTAATAATTTTAATATGTTTAAATAATTTTATGAGTTTTAAAATATATGATTCATCATCTTAACTCTGGAAGGTACCTTTAAAAGTATCTCTTGCACTCTCATCATTTTACAGATGGGTAAAGTTATTTTCAAATAAATAATTTGAGTAGCAGACAGACTTCGGCCTGGAATCAAGTTCCTGAGACTCCTAGTTCATCATTCCTTTTACTAAACCCTAATGTCTCCCACGCAGATTCTAATTATATCTTATGAATTTTTAAACTTCCAAGATTAGAGAATTGCAAGATTGAAGTTTTTCATAGACTAGTTGTAATGAGAGCAAATATAAATTAGAAGGTGATTGGAAGTGAATCAGAAGCCTGAATTTATAGCTTCTAGAATGCTACTTAAATTAAAAAGTTAATTATAATGTGAATATGAATGAAAAGTTTATTGCTCATCATTTAAAATATTTACATATTTAAAAGAAACTTCATAGAAAACACTTGGATGTTCATTTTTCTTGTGTCTATAATACCCAGTAACTGTTATATTGTATAATAGAATTCATAAGTTTTAAAATATATCAAAATCCATTGACACGTCAAGTAGAGAAATTATATCCCTTGGAGATTTGAACACTCTTTTGAAGGATTGATAACAGCTCCTGGTGAAAATTAAAGCTAGATTTGGTGACTTAATATGGTCCTTTCAGGGATAGAAATCCATCCATGTATTAATGGAGTGTAGATAATTGTTGGTGGTGACAATCAATACATTTGATTAGATAGCAAAAGGAGAACAAAGGAGAAGCCTGACATTTCCGTTAGCATTCAGAGTCATCCTTACCTCCCAGTCCATACCAGGGCTGGTTTTGAACTGTTGTCCTGATACAGTCACATACACACAGCGTGAGGGAAGCTTCTAAGGGAGGCTGTTTGAGCACACCAGACTTGGGTGACAGACAAACAAGATTTGAAAACTGGTTCTGCTACTAACTTGTGACTTTGGGCCCAATACATGACACAATTGCCCAAACCTCCTTGTCTTCATCTTAAAAATGAGAATGCTAAGATTTGTGTCCCAAGGTAGTGTCATCATGTCTGCAAAGTACTTGGCTTATGGGGCCTCTCAATAAGTGGCAGTGATTACTATCATCATCATCATCGTTTTGCTATTTTGAAATGCATGACTATATGAGTATTTATGTGCATTTTTCTAGGAATAGTTTCTAGTGTTCATAATTTTGACCATTCCTTGATTTCACCTTTTTCTAAGTGAGCAGCAGCATCTTTTTGACAGGTACCCATCAGTTACATGACCTGGAAGTTGTTCAGCTCCTCATGGCACTGCATGTTATTAAAATACAGGAGAAGCCAACTTAATATTCTGTGTCCAGACCACAAGCACAGTTAGCAGAGATTTCCTTTCCAGTGACTTTTCAAATCTCTCACCAGCAAGGAATAGACCATTGAAAAAAACTTTGCTCTACAAATTGATAATAAGAGCAAATGGCGACTTAGCCTAACACACATCTCTTAACTAACTCCTTGATTCCTTCTCCAGGAAGCTTAGTATAATTTCACTATCAAAAATTAATGATAAGTATGTGATATCATATGTGTTTCATGGGATGGGTTAAGCTTTATATGGGTTCTCTGTTTTTAACACCTGTACCTACAAAAGAGTTCGTTTGCATAAGTGGGGGGTGTGTGTGTGTGTGTGTGTGTGTGTGTGTGTGTTTTAACAAATTCTTATTCTCTTTCTCAGTGTAGCATTCCTTGGTAATATGAGTGGAGTCTTCTGTTTGTTACATGGTGGGCGAGTTGGTTCGTTTCTGGATAAATGGCAAATTTTAATTTTGTATGTTCTTTCCTTTTTATCTTAGGAGCAAATGCTTCTTTGTGCAGGCAGACAAGCTTAGATTATGTTAAAAATATATATATCACTGGTTAGAGACCACCGTTTCTTCCAGAACAGTTTCACAACTTGATCTCCCATCCCTCCCAGCATGAGCCGTTTTCAGTCAAGGGATATCCATGTAATCCAGAGGGAATTCCTTGATCATAAGCTTGTGGGCTGGAGCATGGAAGGAGAGGTTCAGGATCGCAGTAACCATATGACCCATCCTAAGAAGATCAAGTACCATGTGTGTGTGGTGGGTATGAATCTCAGCCCAGCAACTCAGATTTAAAAGATACTCTATTCCAAATCTTTACTTACCTGCCAAGCTATGACCGGCAGGAATTCAGTCTCAGCCCTGACTGACCAAGGTTGTACAAGATCCTGGAGTCTTTCCCAGCAGCTGAGGACCCCCCTGGTTATATGTGTCTGTCCCAGCTAGTTGTCAGTAGAAACCCATCGGCACAGCCTCATGTCCCTTCAGTTTTGGGGACTGGCAAAGCTGGAGCCCCAGGGCCTAGAGTCCAGCCTTTGTGGGTGCACACAACCTTTGACCTCTGAGAGTCTGCCATCTTCCCAGGCAGGCCTGGGGCCAGGTGGTGGGTCCTTTGTTCCTTACAAGACCCATGGACTTCTCTGCCTTTCCGGTTGTGAGGACCCTCTCCTCTCTACCTTGGTGCATCTCAAAGGCATTCCTCTCCAGACACCCTGTGTCATCTCTTCAACAGCTCAGGATTTGGGAAGACAAAATACTATATAGAAATGGAAGTGCACTTTGGGAGGCCGAGGCAGGCAGATCATGAGGTTAAGAGATCGAGACCATCCTGGCCAACATGGTGAAACCGTATCTCTACCGAAAATACAAATATTAGCTGGGTGTGGTGGCACGCACCTGTAGTCCAAGTACTCGGGAGGCTGAGGCAGGAGAATCACTTGAACCATGGAGATGGAGGTTGCAGTGAGCCGTGAGCACTGCACTCCAGCCTGGGTGACAGAGCGAGACTCCATCTCAAAGAAAAAAAAAAGAAAAAGAAATGGAAGTGGCTTGTGGACAGTCTCTGCTTTTAGCCCTGGATGAAAACTCTCTTGGGGTCCTATCTTCTTTCAGATGAAGAAATGAAGGATATGTGTATCTTAATAAATTATCCTACATGCTGTGAGAGATTCAAACATAGAAAGTTAAGGAATGTGTGCAGGAAATATTTAAATAGAAAATAGATTAGCTGCAAAGGAATGTGTGTACAGGAAATAACAATAACTATAGTTGCAGAAAATAGCAGCTGGTACCAGTTGGTGACCCTGGGGCAGGACGCTGGAACACACAGCAATCAGGAGTGGGATGACTTTACACTGGGGATCATCTGTACTTTTTGATGTTTCTTAACCTATGCATGTAATGATTTCTAAAAATATGAAGAAGTTTGCTGGAATCTTAAAAGTGCATGAATAGATTTAAGTCACAATTATTTTATTTTATTTTTTGAGAAAGGGTCTCCCTCTGTTGCCTAGGCTGGAGTATAGTTGTGTGATCCCAGCTCACTGCAACCTCTGCCTCCCGAGATCAAATGATCCTCCTACCTCTGCCTCCGGGGTAGCTGGGACTGCAGGTATGCTCCACCATGCCCAGCTAACATTTTTGTATTTTTTGTAGAGACAGGGTTTCACCATGTTGCCCAGGCTGGTCTTGAACTGCTGGGCACAAGCGATCTGCCCACTTCTGCCTCCCAAAGTGGTGGGATAACAGGTATGAGCCGCCAATCCAGCTCACAATTATTTTCATTACCAAAAACTGTTATTTGTTTTATAGAAACATTCAATGAAGAAATCTGTTCTGCCAAAACCATTTGAAGTTTTTCCTGAAGTTTTACATCAGGAAAATAATAAAATGAAAAAATGCCGGATTTTAAAACTTTGACATATTCAAATTTAGATTTGTTAATTAAAATTCTATGTACATAGAATGTTTCTTATAGAAATTAATTTATTGCATTAGGGAAATATTCCTGCATAAGCTTACCTGCTACTTTTGGGGGTCTGAAAGTGAATCAACTTGCAGAACTTATATGATTATCTAGCAAGATTCACTCATTTCAGAATTGTCTCATCCCCTTCAATGTGTCAGCTCTGAAGAAACTTAAGCCATATTCAGACTGTGAAAAGATACATTTAGAAAAACTATTTTAAACCTCTGGAAACAGCACATATTTGGCCAGATGATGCTGATCGCCCTTGGTGGACTTGAAATATAGCAGCCAAAATTGTCTTCTGTGCTGTGTGGCCAATCTGCAGTGAAGAGGGCCCATTATATGCACTCACGAGAAAACTTACGATTTACAGTCCTTGCACCCAGCTGGGCCACATAGTTGACCCTTATGCCTTTGAGCATCATTTTTTGGTTCTGGAGGTAATGGCAGCTGTATACACCTTTTCTAAGCAAGAAGTTATGCTATTCCTTTGAGGAATCTTTCCCAGATCTGGTTTCTTGCAAGGTTTTGAGGAGTCTTATTGAGGCACAGAAAATTTACCCCAGATAAGCATCAGGCTTGAAAGTAGCCATCAGTAAGCTTCTCATTTAGCTAGTGTCAGTGGGGTACATGTCAATTTGACAGAGCCCATGGTGGGCAAAAAAGAATTTGCAAATAATGGGATTTATGAATGCAGCCTCAACTTATGAAAATTACTGAGATTCAAGACACTAGAGGAAAGGGAAAAAATCACATATAATCTCCCTCTCATGGAAAACTACTTGCCATCATCCTTGAACAATGACAGAGCAGAGCTTAACTGCTTTGTAGTTACTGGGTAAGATCTGGTGTCAAGGACTTGAATCTGCTCTGCTATCTTTTTCCTGGCTCTTCCTTTGGAAACAAATACTAGCAATAATTGATGGTAAATCCTCAGTTCCTAAGAATGTCACTGTGCTTTAATCTGAAGAGGCAACTTGAATCCGAAAATGTGCTTGAGTCAAGAATTTATTTTAAAATAAATAAATCCAAGGATAAATCCTGAACCTACAGATGGACCAACCTCCTGTGTCTTCTACTAAGTACAGTTCGGAGGCCCTAAGGCAAACTTGGATGTCATAATTTCAGTTTTGGAAAATAGCATTTATACATTTTAGAAATACTTTTAATGTGGGTTGAAATAAAAATGATTTTCTAAGTAAGTGTGGCTTAATTAGAAAATGCAATGAGCTCCATTTCCTAGTTTGCCTCCAAGTTGTAACTTCAGTTTCATCTTGTGGGCAGTCTCAGTTGTTAGTAGCTGCCTGAAGCAATAGGCTGAGAGAGACGGCAAGGCCAAGGGCAGCCTCAGGAAAAGAACAGCATGATTGACTATCATTGCCTGCACTGGGCGTGTGAGTGAGGAGAGGCAGCGTGTATTTGTTATTCTGGCCATAACTTTTCTATCAACTCAAGAAGAGAACTGGAATTCTTGAGCTAATAAACAATGCCTCCCTCATGATCATTTTCTGAAACTTATTTTGTCCATTGTAATTGTTCATCATAGATTCTGATATTCGGTCCCCTACTCCATCAAAATATCCAGGAGAATTTCATATATAAGAATCCCAAGCCATGTCCAGACTCTACTTTTGGGGTCTCTGAGATGGCTTAATAAATAGCGTAAGGGGGTAAAAATAATTTTCCCTTTACCCTTCTAAATTCTGGGCTGAGATCACCTGCTCCAAAAGGCAGATTAAGAAGAAGAAGAAAAAACAAACAAACAGAAGCTTACATGTACATTTCATATGTATTTGGGAGATACCCAGAGAATGAGAAAATCTCTCTCATTTTTAAAATTTAATTTAAAAAAATTTTTAGAGGCAGAGTCTTGCTCTGGTGCCCAGGCTAGAGTGTAGTGGCATGATCATAGTTCACTGTAACCTCAAATTCCTGGGCTCAAGCAATCCTCCTGCCTCAGCCTCCTGAGTAACTAGGACTACAGGCACGTGCTACCATACCTGGCTAATGTTTCAAGTTTTTTCGTAGAGACAGGGTCTTGCTGTGTTGACCAGGTTGGTCTTACTCTCCTGGCCTCAAGCAGTCCTCTTGCCTCAGCCTCCGGAAATGCTTGGATTACAGGTGTGAGCCACCATGCCCAGCTGAGAATGAGCAATTCTCAAAAAGGTGACTTCTAACTCTGGCTTACATAGCATCTTCAGTAAAGAACAATACATTTTTGGAGAAGTGACAAGACAAAGGAAAAAGACCTAGAGTTGAGGCAACAAATCGTGGGAATGCAAATGCAGTCATACATCACTTAATACTGGGTATCTGTTCTAAGAAATGCATCATTAGTATGGCCTACTACACACCTAGGCTATATGATAGAGACTACTGCCCCTACGCTACAAACCTGAACAGCACATTACTGTCCTGAATACTGTAGGCAATTTTAACACAATGGTAAGTATTTGTGTACCCAAATGTATCTAAACCTAGGGAAGGTACTGTTGGTTGGGTGCGGTGGCTTATGCCTGTAATCCCAGCACTTTGGGAGACCAAGGTGGGTGGATCACCTGAGGTCAAGAGTTTGAGACCAGCCTGGCCAGCATGGTGAAACCCTGTCTCTACTAGAAATACAAAAATAATTAGCAGGGTGTGGTGGCAGGCACTAGTAATCCCAGCTACTCGGGAGGCTGAAGCAGGTGAGTCGCTTGAACCCGGGAGGTGGAGGTTGCAGTGAGCCAAGATCTCATCATTGCACTCCAGCCTGGGTGGCAAGAGCCAAGACTCTGTCTCTAATAATAATAATAATAATAATAATAATAATAGTAATAATAATAATGTTTTAAAAAATAAAAATAAACCTAGGGAAGATTCTGTAAAAACACAGTGTTAAAATTGTTGCAGTCTTATGGGACCACCGTCATATATGGGATCCGTTAACCAAAATGCATGACTATATAAGAAACTAATGACAGATAAATGCTAGTTAATTAAGTTTGTTATGTAGATTCCTCTGGGGTTGGTCTCCAGGCTGATAAGGGTCTAAAGTTGTCTCTGGTGTTGAACATTGTCCTTCCTGGTAGAGAGGGGAGGAAGACAATTTGTAAACTCATGTCCTGCTTTTAGGCAAATGGGGGAGACAGAGTTATTTCCCTGTGTTTTCTTCTCTATTGTCTCCAGCTCAAAATAATCCTTTTGTCAAAGTGGCATATTTTCAGGTGGCATATTCTGCTACCCTTCAAAAGCATCCTTCTTCCTGAACAAATTGACAATTCTGACAAGGAGTAGCAGATGGAGGCCAAATGATCGCCTCAATGACAAAGGCTAAGTTGGAAGATGTAGCTTAATGTGAGATCCAAACACCTTCCTCACTGAACCCCAGAACTAGGTAGGCTTATCACCCAGGCACAGCCAGAGCTAGATTAGGGCACATCTGGACATGAAGGGGCTTGTCCAGGCAAGACTTGAGGCATGGGTGTTGAGGGTGGGATAGGTCTCCCAAGAAGAAGCAAGGGACCAAGCTGATAACTCTTCCTCAATCTCACAGTCAGCTCATTCATTCCTCCTGCTAGGGCAGTGTGAGTAAAGGTTTGGAGAAAGATGAAAGGCAAGCTTGCATCACATCACACAAGCATCCTTGAACCTGGAAGATGGCATTAGGAATGGGGCAGATGAATTTCCCTCAATGGTGCCCATATTTCTATCTGCCTTACCTTAAAAATGCATTCCATATCTCTCCACTTTTCCCCATCCCCAGCATTCACACAGTGGTTTGAGCTGCCACCATCCTTCGTCTAGGCTCCATGCTATTGCAGTGATCTTCTAATTGTTCTCCTGCTGCAACCCTTGTCCCCCTGCAACCCATTTCTGACAAACATCAGGGGTCATCCTTGTGGAGGGTAAATCAGATCATGTTCCACCCCTGTCCAATCCACTGTGTATTCTCATCACACAGTATAAATCACAACCTCACACCATATTCACCAGCCCTGTGTAATTTAATTCTTCACCAACCCCTTTGACATCCCCCAAACTCTGCCCCACGTCACTCCCTAGATTTCACCGCATTGGCCTTTCTGATGTTCTTCCAACACTCCAGCCTCATTTCTGCCTTGATTTCTTCCTTCCTTCCTTCCTTCCTTCCTTCCTTCCTTCCTTCCTTCCTTCCTTTCCTTCCTTCCTCTTTCTCTTTCTCTTCCTCTTCCTCTTCCTCTTCCTCTTTCTCTTTCTCTTTTTCTCTTTCTCTTTCTCTTTCTCTTTCTCCTCCTCTCCCGCCACCCCACCCCAGGCTGGAGTGCAATGGTGCGGTCTCGACTCACTGTAACCTCTGCCTCCGCCTCCTAAGTAGCTGGGATTACTGGTGCCCACAACCAAGCCCAGCTAATTTTTTTTTTTGTATTTTTAGTAGAGACAGGGTTTCACCATGTTGGCCAGGCTGGTTTCAAACTCCTGACCTCAGGTGATCCACCCACCTCGGCCTCCCAAAGTGCTGGGATTACAGGTGCAGGCCACCGTGCCTGGCTGATTCCTTCTTGATTGATGTTCCTTTCTGTTCTGAACACTCTGCTCACAAATTCTTTGCATCTCATCTCAATGTTATAGCTTCAGCAAGGCCTTTCCCGGCTGGCATTCTAAAGAAGCAACCTTTTCCTTAATGTCTGTCATTTCATCTTACTTATTTCTCTCACACCTGCCATCTTTTTATCTGTCTGTTTACTTATAATACGTATTCGCTGTTTCCTCCCCCGGGACATGTAAGCCCCATGAATAGAGGGGTTTTGCCTGGGTGCCTTTCAGCACTTGGAGAGCTCATCATGGATTTGGCATTCCATAAATATCAATTTACAGGGCATAAATACATGACCCCAAAATCATCAGACAGATTATGTCCTGAATTTTAATTCAGAGAATACAGTTGAGGTAGTGATTACGTCTTTTGTAAAAAAACAAAGACAATCAAACATAACCTGACAGCAAGAGAATACGTCCTAACAGAAAGCAACTCTGCTAGTGAATCTGGAATTCTCTGTCATGGACATCATGCCCCAGGACATTAATGACTTGGGGGAAAAATACCCAGAATTTGGTACCTCTGCCTGGATATTTTGTTTTGAAACTTGGAAGAGGCAATGGAGTGTTGTGATTAAGACGATACACTCTGCAGTCATATTACCAGACTTAAATCTGGGCTTCATCACTCACTAACTGTGTGCCCCTGGGCAAGTTACTTAAGTTTCTTGTGTCTCAGTTCCTTATCCATAAAAACATGGATAATAACAATAACTACTTCTGATAATTATTGTAAACATTAATTAATATAGTCAGTAAATCTACGTAATGCGGTGACTGACACAAAGCAAGAACTCAATAAATGCTCATTGAAAGTAATAGGAGTATAATGGGTACAAAAATAGAATGAATAGGATCTACTATTTGATAGCACAACAGGGTGACTATAGTTAATAATAACTTAATTGTATATTTTAAATTAAAGAGTGCAACTGCATTATTTGTAACTCAAAGGATAAATGCTTGAGGGCGTGGATACTCCATTCATGATGTGCTCATGTCACATTGCATGCCCATATCAATACATCTCATGTACCACATAAATGTATACTCCTATGTACCTACAAAAATTTTAAAAATTAAAATATTAAACAAATTTTTAAAAGTAATAGAGGTAATATAATTACATTTTGCTAGATGTTGGAGGGTAGTAACTGCCTTATAAGTTATAACCACTTTTTTTTTTCAATCATCTGCCTTTCTACTGTGTTAGCTCTTTGAGAACACTGTCAAGATCTTTCTATTAATGAGCTTCCTGCTCCTTTGCCACATCTTATATTAGTGAAATATCAACAGGTAGGTGCATCACGTTCCACCGTTTTCCTCTTTTGTCTTCATCCTCCTCAAGTTTCTTTCTGATTATTCCTTTCTGGATCAGTAGTTAGAAATATTAAGCCAGTTAAAAGTATGCCCTTCTGTCACCACAGTTTTCCTGGTCAGTAAGATTGGCAGAGTGGCTTATAGAATAAGGAGGGGGCTCCTTGCTAGAATAAGGTAGGGGAGCTGCCACGTGCATCTTCCCCTCTCCAAACAGGATCAGCATCTCAGTCCAAGCTGATCTTCCCCTCTAAGACGGTAGCCTCTGCTTTCAAAATCATTCTACTTAGTTCCTCTGTCGACCCAAAGTGTGCTTGTAGCATATCCTCTAAGATAAGACAAGGGCCAAATCTAGCTTTGTCGAACACACAAGCTCAGACAAAAACCTGAGTTAACATCCCAGCTCAGTGGCATTCTCTCTAGCTAGATGACCCCTTGCCACTGGGAACCCTGCTCTCTCCATCTCTCAAACTAAGATCCTCCCTGTCTTGCAGGGTTGTTGTTGACGATGCTGTGTAATAATATCTGCAGAAGTACTTTTAAACTGTAAGCAACAAATAATAGCTACAATTATACGTCCTCTACTGCCATACTGCCTCTCTCCAAAAACAAACCATAGTTGTTCTTCACGTATACAATTATAGACCTGGAAATAATGAGGCTTTCATCTTCCTGAATCATCTAGAATTGTAGAAACGGCAATCTGCTACCACCAACTCAAACTCACTGTCATGTCCTCTGCAGCTAATTGTCTTTGGCAATCAATTTAAAAGTTAATAAAAAGGAAACATCTGGTGACAAAAAATAAGAAAGTATTAAAAATGGAAAGAAATACATCAAAAGGACACAGAATACAACTTTCAGGGGCTCCCATTGGCAATATATGCAACAAGTTGAATAATGAATGATGACAGTAATAGGTTATAAAACTTTGAATTAAGAAACATGAATCCATACTAATTAAACAATTTTTAATATAAAAGTGATGGTTAGCTGGGTGTGGTGGTGCATGCCTGTACTCCGAGCTAGTCGGGGGTACTCAGGCAGAAGGATCACTTGAACCCAGGAGTTCAAGGCTGCAGTGAGCCACTGATCACTCTGTACTCCAGCCTGGATGACAGAGCAAGACCCTGCCTCAAAAAAAAAATAAATAAATAAAAATAAGTCTTGAAGGGTGACAGGAAAAGGGGGGAAGTTTTCTTTTTTTTTTTTTTTTTTTTTTGAGAAGGAGTCTCGCTCTGTTGCCCAGGCTGGAGTGCAGTGGCACGATGATCTTGGCTCACTGCAACCTCGGCCTTCTAGGTTCAAGCCATTTTCCTGCCTCAGCCTCCCGAATAGCTGGGACTACAGGCACATGCCACCATGCCCAGCTAATTTTTGTATTTTTAGTAGAGACGGGGTTTCACCATGTTGGCCAGGATGGTCTTGATGTCTTGACCTTGTGATCTGCTTTCCTTGGCCTCCCAAAGTGCTGGGATTACAGGCATGAGCCACCATGCCCAGCCAGGGGGGAGGCTTTTCTTTGTGGAAGAATGCCAACTAACAAATAATAGAATGGTCGGAGCAGAGTAGTGCATGCCTGTAATCCCAGCACTTTGGAAGGATTGCTTGATGCCAGGTGTGCAAGACTAGGCTGGGCAACATAGTGACACTTCATCTCTACAAAAATAAATAATTAACTGAGCGTAGTGGCATGCACCTGTAGTCCCAGCTACTCAGGAGGCTGTAAGGCAGGAAGATCACTTGAGCCAAGAAGTTTGAGGCTGCAGTGTGCTGTGATCATGCCTGTGAGTAGCTACTGCACTTCAGCCTGAACAACATAGCAAGACCCCATCTCTAAAAAAAAAAAAAAAAAAAAAAATCAGCATACTGTTAGCCAGCCAGCTCTTGCTGGTATTCTTTCTGCTATTTTTCACAAGTAAATTCACTCTGATCCAAAGTCTTGGGGACAAAGTGAAATACACATCTCAGCTGAAATAAAGCAAGGTCTCTAGGTCTGTATCAACTATTTCCACGTCTAGAAGTGGTCAGTGAATGTGCCACATAGGTAGCGATTCACTTTCTAAGTCAGAAATTCCAGTATCTCTTTGGAAAGGTTAGCCTTTGTCTTGTCAATCCTATGCTTTTCATCGTAGCCATATGATCTCAAAAGCAAATGTAACAAAACCAAAAATAGACTAATGGCACTTAATTAAACTAAAGAGCTTTTGCCCAGCAAAAGAAACAATCAACGGCGTAAACAGGCAATCTACAGAATGGGAGAAAATATTTGCAAATTTTGCCTTGACAAAGGACTAATATCCAGAATTTATAAGGAACTTAAACCAACAAGAAAAAAAGTGGTCAAAGTACATGAACAGACACTTTTCAAAAGGAGACATATCAGCGACCAACATATGAAAAATGCCCAACATCATTGTAACCATGGGTTTACCACGAAGCAGACATTGAGCACAGCGTGTCACTGAGATTCCCTCCGCTAATCTTTGTAATAACCTTTTTTCTGCTCAGAAGTGGGAACAAATTGAAAGAGGTTAGTAATCTGTTGAAGGTCACACAGCTCATAACTGGCAGAGCTGTTTTTGTCTATGTTAGTTCAAACCCTTTCGTTTTGAATTGTTCTGTACATAATACCAAAATCAAGTATGAAAGTATCATATTTTATAAAAATATACATTTCTAGTTATCAGAGAAATGCAAACTAAAACCACAATGAGATACCATTTCACACCAGTCAGAATGGCTATTATTAAAAAGTCAAAAAATAGCGGATGTTGGCATGGATGTAGAGAAAATGAAATGCTTACACAGTGTTGGTGGGAATGTAGAGTAGCTCAACCCCCACGGAAAACAGCATGGAAATTTCTCAGTGAACTAAAAATAGAATTACTATTTGACCCAGCAATTCCATCACTGGGTATCTACCCAAAGGGAAAAAGTTTTTTTATCCAACAGACACTTGCACTTGTATGTTTATCTCAGCACTATTCACAATAGCAAAGTCATAGAATCAACCTAAGTGTCTATCAGTGGTGCACTGGATAAAGAAAATGTGGTATATACATACAATACTACACAGCCATAAAAAAGAATGAAATCATGTCCTTTGCACCAGTGTGGATACAGCTGGAGGCCATTATCCTAGGTGAAATAACTCAGAAACGGAAAATTGCATACTGCATGTTCTCACACGTGGGAGCTAAATAATGGGTATCCAAGGCAAGGACATATATATGGAAATAATAGACACTGGAGACCCCAAAAGGGAGGAGAGGAGAAGCGGGGGAAGGATTGATAAACTACCTGTTGGGTACTGGGTTCACTGTTTGAGTGATGAGATCACTAGAAGCCCGAACCCCAGCATTATGAGGTATACCCATGCAAGAAACCTGCGTGTGTACTCCTGAATCTATAATTAAAATTTTAGCCATATGACCACAGTAAGGGTAAAAAACCCGATCACTTTACTTTGAGTGTGAACCTGACTGTATTGATGAGCCGAGATCGTCTGTTCAGCTTCATTAATGCGACCAGAAAATCAAGATCTAAAGAATGAATGTCAGTGCATTGACTGCCATACACCTTTTTAAGGTCAAGTCATGATAACTGATCCAGTGCATTAGGCAACAAAAGAAAGCTCACAGTCACTTTGAAAATGTCATGTAGGCACCAGTTTCTAAGGCTCCTTTTAGCCAGTATATGTAGAAGCATTTTAGCAACTGTGCTTTAAGAGTTTGAAAACTTGGAGACATTTTTTTCAATTATAAGTCTTCAGACTAAGTTACTTTAAAAAATGTCTTTCATTTAGCGTGTACTAGGAAGCAGGCATTGAGCACAGCATATCACTGAGACTCCCTTGTCTAATCTTTGTAATAACCTTTTTTCTGCTCAGAAGTGGGAACAGATTGAAAGAGGTTAGTAATTTGTTGAAGGTCACACAGCTCATAACTGGCAGAGCTGTGTTTGTCTATGTTATCACAAACCCTTTTAAACTGTTCTCTACAATGACGCCAAAATCAACTATGAAAGTATCATATTTTATAAAGATTCTTCTATTTACCAAAACACAGACACATACAGCACTTTTTAAAGCTGCCAAATACATGGGCTTCATTTTTTAGTAGCTTATTAAAGGGAAACTACAAATAGTTCTTTGAGAAGGTACAATATTGTTCCTGGATGGAAAGTGAAATTTGGATGATCACATTAAGTTTGGAGAATAAATACATGCTATTAATAAGAACAGTTCGAATTGTCTTTAAAATTGTATTAACAATGTAAAAAGCTTTTTCTTGTATTTATTCCACCTAAGCTCCCTGGACTTACAGTTTACCTTAAACTATCAAGAAAAGAAGTATAAAAAGATTTTTATTGTATTGCATTCCTATAGATCCAGTTTTCCCCTAGTTATCAGGTGTCAGAAATAGTGTTATCCAGCCTCTAGGTAGAGTTCTCTTGCAGATGGCAAATAGGTATTCCAGGGATTTGCCCAAAGGTGAATTTTAATGAGATCTGCCTACTTCTTTCTTACCTTGAGAAGTATGAGCATACTCAGGGCTGTGATGGCATGTAAATGAGTTCTGCTCCTATGCTAATTAGATCAGGCCTCTGGAGAGTAGCCAGCTGTTGGTTTTTAAAGGAAATAAAACTATAGGTCACAGAAATAAGTCATTTCAAAGCTGGTTTTTAGAGACCTTTTCTAGTATAAGAAACAGCCTTATGTCCCAGAAGGAGCAATCAACGTGTCTGGGTAGAGAGGAGGAGAGTGAGCAAGTAAATAGGGTCATTATTTCCAAGATTTTCCCTGGAATTCATTACCCACACAAAGTGTAGTCTCCAGACCTTGAGTGCTGCCTCTATTTTTATTTTTGCTATAAATTCATAGTTTATCTTGATATTTAGTAAAAACCAAATAACGGTAATACAGTAGTCCCTACTTATCCTCAGAGGATGTGTTCCAAGACCCCCAGTGGGTGTGTGAAGCATTGGATACTATGGAACTCTACAAGGTACTATATTTTTTCCTATTCACATCTACCTGTGACAACGTTTAATCTATAAAATAGGTACAGTAAGAAACTAACAACAATAAAACAGAATGCTTATAACAGTATACTATAATAAAAGTTATGTGAATGTGGTCTCTCGCTCCAAATAACATATTGAATGTAATATTTTCAGACCTTGCTGGACTGTTAGACTGTAGAAAGTGAAACCAAGGGTAAGGAAGACGACTGTAATAAACTCGGTCTTCCTTAGCTCCCAGGGAATTTCACTCCCCTCCTCCTCCAATATCTCCAGTACTTCCTTCTCTGTCATCTTCTCCTGCTTCACTTTCTCTACCAAGCAGGATTGATTAGATGTTTTCCATATTTGGCTTTGACTCTATCCTCTTTTTTAAAGAAATCTCTCTTGACCATCTTACCCACTTCTAAAGCATCAATCACTAAGGAAAATAAAATCTTATAAGAATGTGTGTGTAATCAAAGAAAAGGGAAGAGATGTCACATTATCCATCTGATGAGGGCTTCTTACCCCTTTTTTGGCCATGGACCCCTTTGACAGTCTGATGAAACCTATGCATTATTCCCCGAATCATGTTTTTAAATTCATAAATTTAAATACAGAGGATTGCAAAGGAAACCAAAAATGTTAACGTGGCCAGAATATTTTTACAAATACATTTATGATATGCTCATGTGTATCCTGCAGCACATATTCACAAAAGAACAAGATCCGGTCACTACCACACTTTCAAAGTAGTGAGAAAGGCTTGGAAATGTTGACTATAACTGTACCACAGGATGAAAATTTTTAATGGAGACAAAATTGCAGGTTTCATTAATATTCTTATGGTTTGTTGCCTATGTTCATAACTGAAGGGAAATTTACATTTTAGTTAGTGACTAGGGAAAATAAAGATGTAGAATTCAAGTGCATAGATCCCCCTGAATTCTACCCATAGATCCAAGTTTAAGAACACCTGGTCTAAAGATTTCCAAAAAAGGTTGGGAATCGTGACTTACTTGTATGCCCAAGAGAAGCCATAGGGACAGTATGAAGAAGGCGATGTTATGGAGCCATCTATAATTGTACAATTATACTATATTCCTCCCCTCATATGTTTGGTTTATCTGGGCTTCCTGCGTCTCCTCTTGTCTTTCTCCATGTACCTTTTATATCATATCAAAGTAAAATTAAAACTAGCTAGTTCTTTATTTGGTGGCAGCTGTTATGTTTTGGTATTGTTTTGTTGGAGGGATTTTTTTTTGTTTATTGGATTGTTTTTTTAAATATAGCCATCGGTTGTAGGGGAGGCAGAAACTACGAGTATCTGGGATTATTTATCCATGCTATGTCTAGCTTCTATTAACATAGATAATTGGGCTTTAAATGTGTATAGAATTAAGATATCCAGCTTCAACCTCTGTCTATTGCCTTCGAAGGCCTTGAGGTAGATCAAATAATCCCCTTTCCATCTTGTAACTCTCTCTCCCCTTGGCTTCCTGAACGCTGCTTCTCCTGGACCCCTCTCATCTTCCTGCTTCTCTAAAGGTCTCTCTTATGAACCCTCTCATCTGTTTCACTCAACCACCAGTAGGCATTTCTCTCACTTTAGGCTTTGGACTGGTTTTCTCATCGTCTTTTCTTCTTCGATACTCTCTCCCAATCCCCAATTTACATTCTTTCCCATGTTCCTTGTCAGGTTTTTGTTGTTGTTATTGTTGAGACAGAGTCTCGCTCTTTCGCCCAGGCTGGAGTGCAGTGGCGCGATCTCAGCTCACTGCAAGCTCCGCCTCCCAGGGTTCATGCCATTCTCCTGCCTCAGCCTCCCAAGTAGCTGGGACTACAGGTGCCCGCCACCACGCCTGGCTAATTTTTTGTATTTTTAGTAGAGACGGGGTTTCACCGTGTTAGCCAAGATGGTCTCGATTTCCTGACCTCATGATCCGCCCGCCTCGGCCTCCCAAAGTGCTGGGATTACAGGCGTGAGCCACCGCGCCCGGCCCCTTGTCAGTTTTAATGGATCCCAGCTCCCCACCTCCCAGTTGAGATTTTAACGACACCCAACATGCATTCTTTGGACACTCACCATGCACAATTATACTATAGGTTAGGTTAGGCACTGGGCATACAATTCCGGACCAACGGAACAGGTTCCTGCCCTCACACACCCTATAATCCATCAAGGAAGGCCTTAATCAGGTAATTTCAGGAGTGAGGTGTAGGATGAAAGAGGAGGAGCAGGTCACAGCAGAAGTTGATATTAAGGGGATCTAACCTAGTTTGGGGGTATAAGGAAGCCAGTCAGAAGAAATGAAGTTTCAATTGGAACTTTAAAGGTTAACTGGGAGATGGCTCAATAACCAGTGTAGGAATTGGGATTAGGACAATGCATGTGAAATGCAAAAGTCAGAAAGAATAGTGGGGAAGGAAGTAAAGATGACAAATATGGCTGTGGTATGGAATTCACAAAGGGCATTTGAATCCAGTGAAGCTGCAGAGAGGCAGGCCAGGCTGGTAAACACTTGTCAATCACGTGGGGGCAGGTCAAGGGCATCATCCTAAAGACAGTGGGGAGGTCCATAGGAAGTTTCATTAGGCAGCAGGCAGAGTGTCCGAATTCACATTTTTAAAAGATTAATCCAACTCTAGTAGGGAAAATGATTTGGAGAAGGGCAGGAACCCATGTGAGGAGACCATTGGAGGGGGTTATACAGCCCAGTTAAGAGACAATATGTTGGTTTTGCAAGAAAATCTGAGTCCTCATTGTTTCTGCTTTACCTGCCCCTCATACTTTTAAGATTTGACCTTGAAAATGTCCACTGCATGCTTCTTTTCATTCTCACTGACCAAATTCAAGCTTCTTTTTTTCCCCTGGACTATTGCAGCAGCTTTACTCTCTCCTGACTTATCTTCTGTTTCCCGTTTCTCCATGCCAGTGGCGTACAGGTGTGCTGTCAGACTCAGCCCCCTAAAACACACTTGGTTGCTCCCAAATGCAACAAAATTAAGTCCACACTCTTCTACCTTGATCACAACCTCTGCAGTGTGGTCCCTACATATGCTGCCAGCTTTCTGCACCATCACAAGCTCCTACCATAACTTTCCTACTTCACGCTCCCCTTGGCTCACTAACTCACAAATATACAGACATGCTATGTTTTACAAACTCCTCCCTCCCTCTTAGAATATCTTTCTCTTCCAACTCACTTATAAAACATTTTCATCTTTGAAGACTAATTTCAAGCCCAGCTTCCTCCAGATTTCAAGCCCAGCTTCCTCCTATATGTCCCCAATCATAATTTTTCCCTCTTGTGCATGTTCCAGTGAGTCTTTAAGTGATGTGTTTTCCCTCTGATTAAGCTTCTTACCCTTGCTTCACCATTTATTAGAGTCTACCTCCTATTTGAGTCAGTACGTATGAGATAGGCTTTTCCACTAAATTCTGTTTCTGAGGGCTAGGGAGATTTGTGGTCGTCATTTCTGTGTTGCACGTAGTGATTTGCCTGCCCTGTGCTTATAAAGGCTCAACAAATTTTAAATAAGTTTTTGGGTGGTGATAGGCTGATTGGACTCCAAAATTGCAAATTTATCTGAGCCACATACCCAGAGCCCATTCTGGTGATAATATTTTAGGTTGATCAAATACAGAACATTTTACTAGCAGTATTGTTTTTGTTTCAAAAGCTGGCTAAATGCAACATGTCTCAGTAAGAGTAACAATTAAGTATTTTATTGAGAAGTGCTGAATTCTTTGTTGAAGGCTGAAATTTATTCTATAAGTATTTCATGAGCCCTAATTATGTCTCTGGCTCTGTGCATACAACTACGCAAATCTGTGTTCTGGAAGTACCTAACAGGTATTTTCATAAGGACTTGAGGTTTTTCCATCAAGAATTGCAGGAGGCTGGGTGCAGTGGCTCATGCCTATAATCCTAGCACTTTGGGAGGCCAAGGCGGGAGGGATCATGGGAGGTCAGGAGTTCGAGACCAGCCTGTCCAACATGGTGAAACCCCGTCTCTATGAAAAACACAAAAAAGTTAGCCAGGCATGGTGGCAGGTGCCTGTAATCTCAGCTACTCAGGAGGCTGAGGCAGGAGAACTGCTTGAACCCGGAAGGCGGAGGTTGCAGTGAGCCAAGATCGCACCACTGTACTCCAGCCTGGGCAACAGAGCGAGACTCCACCTCAAAAAAAGAATTGCAAGAGAATATACATTAATAAATAAAGCTTAATAAAGCTGGAAAAAAATAGCTCATTCCTTTGTTCAGAAGTTATCTGTCACCTAACTCAGAAGTGAAGAAAAGGCAGCCAAGGAAAGGTATGACAATACAATGGATATTTTGTCAATATAATAAAAAGTATAAAAAGAGAAAACAAACTTATTAGAATCTTGCCAATTGCAGTTTATTTATGGCTTGATTATTCCTATAATTTTATCCTTTTCTTAGCTCTAATATTAATAAAGCCCTGCCACAAGCAGGTTTTATAATTTTCTTCTCAGTGTCACTTTACACCGTAGGCTAGGAAGCATCAGTAGATGCTCAGCAATAATAACTGCATTTATTGAGTTCCAATATATGCCCCACATTGTTTTAGAAACTGGAGATAGGCAAAACTCAATTTATAGTCTCAAATAGCTTGCAAAGTAGTATCTTATATAGGAATTGAATAGCTTCCAGGGAAAAATAAAGGAATATATTACTAGAAGAAGATGCTTGTGTAGGAAGCTCACAATTTTTTTTCCAGGCTAGATTGAAACTGGATATTAGAGACATACTCTGTTATTTTCTGAAATATGAGTGCTAACTGTGGAAAAACAGAGCATAAACTCTCAGAACACGGTAGGTTAGTACAGGTTAAATGCAAGAAGACTTTTGTGGAAAAAAAATGTAAATTATGAGGACAGAATGCATTCAGAATGAGTAAAGAGTATTTTTTAGATGTCTGCTGTATGCATATATAAAGATCTGTGGCTTCAAATTTGACTGGATTTTGTTTTTTTGTTTTTCAAAATCTTTTCTAAGAATTGCCCTGGTGGAAAATATTCCTGAAGGCCTTAACTATTCAGAAAATGCACCATTTCACTTATCACTTTTCCAAGGCTGGATGAATTTACTCAACATGGCCAGAAAGTCTGTTGACATAGTGTCTTCCCATTGGGATCTCAACCACACTCATCCATCAGCATGTCAGGTAAGCTACATCCTCTGTGCGTGTGATGATTTTACTTATGTGCATTTTCCACTCCTTAGTATTCTGCTCCTCCACTCCTCAAACTCAAGCTCATTTATTTTAATCTACCCGCACCCAGAGTACATGTACATTATTACATTTATGTAGATGTGCCGTTTTTAATCATATGTCACTCAGCTCCTACTAGAATGCCAGGTTTGCAAGGACAAAATCATGTTTCATCTTTGCCTACAGTCGGCTCTTTATACAGAATTGCTGTGTTGTACAACTTCAGGGCATGCTATTTACATGATAATCTCTGTCAATGGCATGGTCCAGAATTCTGCTTCGCCCAACTTGCATGTTTACAGTTCTAATTCTGTAACTGCTCACTGAGGCATTTATTTGGTTAATTTGTGTTATAATTCACCTTTCAAGTTATAATTCACCCACAACCACATTTTTTAATAGAGTGAAATTTCCCAGGATAGTTGTTTTTCTCGACTGTCATATTTGGATGAATGGGAAAAAGAAATATGCTTATTTCTTTTAAAAAATAAGACTCGGAGAACTACCTTTAGAAAACTGACTTAATGATCTAAACGATTTCTGAATAAAATGTTCTGGGTGTAAGAAAATGGTGCTGGTGATTTTAGTGTGTTTTTCTTTATATTGGTACAACCATGATAGTTTACATTAAGCTACCCTATCTAAATATATAGCAGTTGGCCTACATTTAAATGTCATATGTAAGTCAAGGGTAAAATAAGTTTTGTCTCCTTTTATGCAAAATGTATTGGCATTAAGCTTATAATCATGATCTCACTGGTACTTTGAAAGCTATTGAATCTCTTCAATTATACTATTTTAAAGTCAAAAATTACTGGAAAATATAAACAAAAAACATGAAGGCCATAACTAAAGAATGGAATGAGTTTACTAACTGTGTTCTACACTTTTCCATCTCTACTAAAGTTTAAGTAAGTGTTTCAGGATTTATTACTCCATAATGTCTCCTAAAATATAGTAGTTTAAAGAAATAGTATCTATTTGTTCATGATTCTGGGCAGGGTTTGGCAGAGAGCACTTATCTCTGATCCATATGGTGTTGGCTAGGGTGGGTTGCCCGGGGCTGGAGAATCCCGGATGGCTTTCCTCACATATCTGGTATCTCAGCTGGGGTGACTGGAACGTCTGGGATGGCTGAGTCTCTCTGCATGTTCTGTCATGATTCAGTAAATCATCTTGAGCTCTTCACATGGTGGTTGGATCCTCAGAAGGCAAAGAGCTCTGGAATCCTAGCATGTTGCTCCCAATCTATTCCACTGGTAGAAGAACGTCTCAAGTCTGGGAAGGGAGGAGCAACATCCAAGTACAGGAATAAGGATTATTGGCGGCCATCTTTGGCAATAACATACCACAGCCCACTCTCTGGCCGTAGCAATTCATATCTCCCTTTTACATGCAAAACACATTCACCTTATTCCTCAAAGTGGGAATTCTACTACATCAAGGGCCCTGGAGGGAAGCCAGAGATCACCTCCAATACCCCTTTTGCTCTTATGCAGGCTCTTTGGCTAGATCTAGAAATCAAATTGACACCAGGCATATTAGCAGGAGAAAAGTCTACACATTTTATTAGTTTTACTTGTACATGTGGATCTTCACAAGAGAGTGAAGTCCAAAGAAGTGGCCAAAGTAAGATGTTTTTATACTTTTTAGACAAAGAACAATAAGAAATGACAGGACAAAGGGGATCTGTGTGGGGGCAGTCAATTTCTAGGGGAGTCACTAGGAGATATAGAAGGGGTATAACACCAGTGGGAGATAGGGTTACTTCATTAAGTGTATTTACTCAGGTCCGTGGCAGTCCCCAGTTTCCCGTCTCTGGTGATGAGGGCTATTTTCTCACCCTGCTACAGGGAGGGTGTGCTTCTCAGAAGAAGCTTTATGGTTTGCTGCCCACAGGAAGAGACAGGTCAGCTATCCCTTACTGAACTACAATTTTTCCAGTGTTTTCCATTTGAAATAATCATCAATATACCAACCTGACATATTTTGAGATGGCACATCCTTCACTCCTTCAGCTCGAAATCTAGAGTCTCTTTATTTGCATCAGGTCTGTATCTGAGTGAGGCTCCTCATGTGGGCTTCTCTTGATTTGGAAACATGCAAGCCAAAAAGAGTAGTTATATGCCCCCAACACACATGCCAAATGTAAAATAGTGAGATGGGGTAAGATACCTAGAGATACTTTGGTTCAAAAAGGGTAAATGGAGAGTAGGTGATTGCCCCCTGGAGTGTATGAACCAGAGGAGGTAAGGCTCCAGACTGGCTAGCTTGCATATGAAAGCCTGGCTGAGCCATTTTTATCTCTATGCATTGGCTAACTCTTGGAGGGGCAGTCTTTTCCCAGCCAGAAAGGGGTGCGTGTGTGTGTGTGCGCACGTGCGTGTGTGTGTGTGTGACACCATGTGTGCATTTTTAATTGATGCATAATAGATGTACATAGTTTTGGAGTACATGTAATAATTTAATACATTGTTATAATTTGTAAAGATCCAATCAGTGTATTTGGGGAATCTATCACCTTAAACATTTGTCTTTTCTTTAGGCTAGAACCATTCAAATTCTTCCCTTCTACTTATATTTTTATTCTATTTTTGGAGACAGAGACTCACTGTGTTGCTCAAGTTGGAGTGTAGTGGTGTGACCTTGGCTCTCTGCAACCTCCGCCTCCTGGGTTCAAGCAATTCTCCTGTCTCAGCCTCTCAAGTAGCTGGGATTACAGGTTCACACCACCACGCTTGGCTAAGTTTTCATATTTTTAGTAGAGACGAGGTTTCACCATGCTGGCCAGGCTGGTCTCGAATTCCTGACCTCAAGTGATCCACCCGCCTTGGCCTCCCAAAGTGTTGGGATTATAGGTGTGAGCCACTGCGCCCAGCCCCCTTCTACTTATTTTGAAATGGAGAATAGATTATTGTAAACTGTAGTTTACTTCTAGAGTTACTATAGAAGTACTTCAAAAACGTGTAATCTGCCTGAAGAATTTCAGCCGGCTTCACAAGTTCATTAGTTGTATTTTCCATGTTCTATTTTATAGCAGGTGGTACTGTTGCAAGCACTCTGCCATTACATAATACAGATGGCCCTTTCTCAAGGTTTCAAAGGAGATTTCCTACTGTTCTTCCAGCCTTGAATGATAGGAGTAGAGGCCAGCCTCCACCATGACCCAATCCCACATGGCTTTATTTATTTACTTCTTAATTTTTTTGAGACGCAGTTTTGCTCTGTTGCCGAGGCTAAAGTGTGGTGATGTGATCTTGGCTCACTGCAACCTCTACCTCCTGGGTTCAAGCGATTCTCCTGCCACAGCCTCCTGAGTAGCTGGGATTGCAGGCACCTGCCACCACACCAAGCTAATTTTTGTATTTTTCGTAGAGATGGGGTTTCACCATGTTGGCCAGGCTGGTCTTGAACTGACCTCAAGTGATCCATCCACCACAGTCTCCCATATGACCTTAGGTAGATGTTATTGATGTAGAAAGGTAGATGTTAGATGTTATTGATGCAGAAAGATGATAACACTTAGAAGCTTAGTTCAAGTCACTCTCTAACGACTGGCCTGCTGCCAACAAATGGAATTTTTCAACTTACTGCCTATGACGTAACTATCGTTGAACTCACAGGCAAGCTTTTAGGAAGAGACCTAGTTTAGAATAATGTCTTCTGGCGGAGTCATACTGCTCCTGCCAAAGAGACACCTCTTAGCTGCCTCTCATCTTCCTAATAGCAACAGATTTCTGTACAATGTAAAACCAGTGGGTTTTCTGTAGTTTTGAGCCTAATTTTGCTTTGCCTCTTTACAAGGGGGAGATCTGCCTCTGCAAACATGAAGGATAGAGGGGCTTTATCTGCTTTGGGAATTAAATGGATTAAAGGTGCTGTGAGACTGATCTTGCAGTTCTCCCTACACCTGTCTGTCCCTGGCCATGTCCTGTGGGGAAGCAATAATGTTTGGAGGGTTCTCACTTCATCAAGGTAGTGGAATTTCTCCTCTTCCTCTAGTTTGTTGGTGGCCAAGTGGCTGTTTCTGCAGAATCCCATGCCTTTGGTCTCCACTGGCCAAGAGCCAGGCATGGACCATGGTCTTAAAGAGCAAGCATGCAGAATTTAGGGTGTTTTGTTGCCTGACTGGCTCCCTCTCACCTTGCCCCTATTCACCTCTCTCAACCCCTAGAGCGGTATGCACAACAGGTTAGCATTAAAAGGTCCGGGGAACTTATCTGAAGGCCACATTTCTTGGGCACTTAGAGATTAATTTTAGAGAGCCAGGCATGGTGGCCTGTAATACCAGCACTTTGGGAGGCTGAGGCGGGCAGATCACCTGAGATCAGGAGTTTGAGACCAGCCTGGCAAACATGGTGAAACCCCGTCTGTACTAAAAGCACAAAAATTAGCTGGGCATTGTGGCGCATGCCTGTAATCCCAGCTACCCAGGAAGCTGAGACAGGAGAATTGCTGGAACCTGGGAGGCGGAGGCTGCAGTGAGCTGAGATCGAGCCACTGCACTCCAGCCTGGGGGACAGAGTGAGACTGTGTATAAAAAAAAAAAAAAAAAAGGAAAAAGAAAAAGATTATTTTTAGAGTCTATTCCCCTCCTTTCCCCCGTCACTGGGCAGGTAGGGGAATGATTGTGAAGTGATGGAGAATGGAGAAAGCAGACAGGTACTTGCTGCCAACTCCTCCTTTTTGAGTGCAGGTGCAGTTCAAGGACCCCTATATCCTGTTCTTTGCAGATAAAATCACCAAGTTTTACCCTAAAACTTCACTGCCTATAAAAAGGCACTAACTGAAAGCTACTTTGATTTAAATTTTTACCTGATTTTGTCTTTCAAATGGAAAAGGAAATTCAAGACTACCCAACGTTTCAAACTTTGGGCAGCCGGTCTTTGGACTTGTGAGTGCCCTTTTATCTTTACCAAGACCCTATAAATATTGGCAGATAGTCTCTCATTGGTTTATTGCGTGCAAAAACATGCTGGGAAAAAATAGTTCACACGCTGATTACTCAAGTGAGCCAAATTTAAATTTTCTTTAAAATATTCTGGTGCCAAACACTATCCTTCACAAATATGTGTGATAAAAAAAAATTGTGTCAGGTTCAGAGCTTCTTTTTCATTAATTTTTTTTAAAGATAACATTTTTTTATTTGGGGGACAATAGTCAAATGTGACATTTAATTTTAAACCAACAGAGCCGGAAAAGTCCTAAATGGAACCATAGA